>NC_092873.1:492342081-493085831 GCF_028372415.1 Notamacropus eugenii
TACTTCAGCGTTTTCAGTGCTCCCCTCCAGACTTTCCCATATCCCAAAAGGAGATAAACAGATTGCAGTGAGGATGTCAAAATGAAATTGCCTTCTTTTCCCATCATTTCCAACTTCCACTCAGAAAAAGATAAAATCCAAGTGAGTTCCAAAACAGAAAATACCTTGTGACAAGGTCAAGTTAGACACATCAGAAATATTACTCCAATGAAAAAAGTCATGGTTATATGTTTCATTGGCATGATAAAAGTGGGGAAAAACAGATGTGGAAACTCATATAACATTATATTAAACTGTTGAAAATATCTCTTTCCAAAAGGTAGTCTATCTAATCCCAATTCCTATTCATGCCAATCACATACCAACATAGGTAAGTCTCCTAGGGACTAGGAAGGAAAAGGTCATGATGGTTTTATTTTATAATTCTGAAATACACCTACAGAAATCTTAAAAAGCTAGTTAGGGTACTGAGACATTATGTGCATGGCCCAAAGACACTATGTGGGGCATACCTTGACCCCAGGTCTTCTTGACACTGAAGTAAACTCTCCTTTTTTGCCACAACCAGGCAACTCTATATGACTCTTAATGATCAAAGACTGTACCGGTTTGCATGGGTACAAGAAGTACTTCACAAGGGCTTCACAAGGTTCAAAAACCAATTTAAACTATCTCCAGAAATCTTCAGCATGTTATCTGTTTAAATTGAGACTTGTATTTCAAGTGGTAGGACTCCAAACCAAGGCTAGAAGAACCAATGAACTTCTCTTCTTTTCAGTTATAAAGAATACGGATGAGCCCACAAACACTAGCACCCAGAGTCCCAGACCTTGAAATGAATCAAAGGCTTCTCCTCTCCAACCTGTGATAAGGAAGATAGGTTGAAAGGACAATAGCAGTTTTGTCATGATGCCTGAAACTACGTCCAGTAACAGCCTGGATCATAGCAGGTGTTCTATGGCATCGTAGGCTGGATTCCATTTCCATCTTTAAAGTCAGCACCATGGAATTATGAGCTGGGCTCAAGTGGTTCATGTGGATAGAGTAGGTTTTGCAGTCACACTTATTTTTTGTTGGCCTCTACTCTAAAGTACATTTATAGATGGTAACATTAAAATATGTTCCTTGTTATCCCCACCCCAGTCGCATTGCAAGGTGAGCTGTGAGCAGCTTACTGCTTTGTCAGCCCCTAGTCCTGATTCCGGTTGTAAGCAATAAATCTCACAGCCTGAATGCCAGGAAACTGTTCATGTCTTTTCCCTACACAGACACCTAAAAAATTAGTCAGTCACTTTTAGTTATGACCACCTGCAAGCCTCTGACCTAGACTTGATAAAGATTGGTTCTAACTGAGATGAGAAGAGGATGAAGACAGACAGTGCTGGGACATAAAATGGTCTCAGGTATCACGAGACCATAGATTATAGATTTAAAACTAGAAGGTACCTTTGAGTGAATCTGATGCCACCTTCACTCCTCTCCCAGCTCTGCTTCTGACTTTCCTGACTTTGTCCTCCTGCCTCAGCCGCAGTCTAACGTCCTTCAGCCCCGATACCTCCTCCTCCTGACAATCCAACTTCTCTTGCCCCCTGTTAACACCCTGTAAATACCCTTCTTCTATGCCAGACCTTTTCCCCATTTGTGAGTTCCTACCAGGGCTGCCATTTTTGTAGAGAACTCAAGCTAACAATTTTCATTTCCCTCTGAGTTTATTTCACTTCGGACTTGCTAGACTTCATGTTAGCTCCTTCCCCTCTCCTTTGCAACTCCCTATCATATGCTGTCTTCTTCCATTAGAATATAAGCACCTTGAGGACAAGTACTTCTCTCTTCCTACTCATATGTGTATCTCTAATGCTTAATACAGTGCCTGGTACATAATAAGCACTTAATAAAATCTTTTTGCATTTGACTTGTTGGCTAATAAATGCCATTCATTCATTCATTCATTCATACATTCAGTCAGTCAGTCAGTCAGTCATTCACAGAAAGTCTTACATGGTCTGCTTCTTAAAAGACGAGAGGAACTCTGTGAAGTAGAAGTGAGGAGGGTGTGTCCTCAATTCACAGGTGATACCCAACGTATAGAAAGGAAAGAGGATGTCATATGAGGAACAAAGAGAAGACCAGTTTGGCCAGATTGCAGAGTTTAGTAAGAATGATATGCAGAAAAAGAACAAAGCTGGAAAACTAGGTTGGGGCTAGGTTGTGAAGGACTTACAAAAATTAAATAGAGGAATTTCTATTTTATTCTAACGATAATAGAAAGTCACTAGAGTTTGCTGAGTAGGGGAATGGTATATTCATACCTGTACTAAGGCAACTCATTTTGGCAGCAGGATGGAGGATGGGCTGGAGTGGGGAGAGAATTGAGGCTTCAATTGAAGCTTTGCAAACATTTGATTTCTCAATAACTCTTGGTGGCAGGTGCTATCATTATCCTCATTTACAAATGAGAACACTTTTGAGAAGTTTTATGATTTATCCAGGGTTAGTTACACTGTTAATAACAGAGGCCAGATTTGAACTTATCTTCCTCATTTCAGGTCTAGTGCTCTATTTCCTGGACTACTTAGCTTTCTCTAGGATAATAGATCTAAAACTAGAAAGGACCTGAAAAGTCATCCAGTCCAACTGTACTCTCCATTTTACAGATGAAGAAACTGAGGCACAGAGAGGTTAAATGACATACTAAATGGCAAAATCATAATTTGAACCCTGGTCATTGACTCCAAACACAGCATTCTTTCTGGTCTACTACTCTCCTTAAGAGATTCTTAAAGTGACAAACACAGCGATCCAGGAATACACATAGACTGACTGCACAATTATGCAAAATAAGTGCTTTGGACTAATCATAAGTCTGGGTTTTTGGTTTTACTTTTTTTAATCAGAGTCATAAAAAAAAAACCTGAAAGGCAGCTGAGTTTCTTGTCAAAGACTGAACCTTAAGCCATCAATGATCTTTCCTTTTCGGGACAATTTCATGACAAATGAGGCACCACAGACAAAGTAGAAAACTCTGTCACTGGGAAAATAGCTAGGCTGACAAAGTATGGTGTCAACCAGCCTCACGCCCCAGACCAAGATGAGGGTCAGTGAAACAAAAGCTGAATCGAACCTATGCTGTGGCAGCAAGCCCTGGCCTGGCCCCAGATGTCACGTAGAGCTTCCTGAACGACATCATCCCTGAGCCATATTGAATGTCAAATGTCAAGTTGGAACTGGCAGCCACAAGATCCTGGACCTCATCCAATTCACTAAAATTGAGACTATGATAAATGGAACTGAAACGCAAAGGACTGGACAGAAGCAGAAAGAGGATAGATTCCAGGATTCCCGACTCCTCTAATGTGCAGCGTGAGTTGAGTGGATGCAGTAGGACCACAAACATTTCCTATGGAAGAACTTCAAGCAGTGAGGTATCCAGCAGGCCAGAGGGAAGAGGGCTGAGACACAATCCCTGAAGAATATCTGTGACTAAGAACCAGCTAAGTAGGATGTAAGCTTTCAGAGGATAGGAATCATTTCCCTTTCATCTCTATATTCTCAGTTTTTGGCACGTGGTATGTATTTGACAAATGTTTATTGAATTAAATTTCAATAAATAGACAAGGCTATACTCCAGGAAAATTCTGAAACATGTAACTTGTCTTCAGCACTCAGAGATCATCATGAGTACTCTTCTCATGTGCCTACACGTTTTCTGGGGTTAGATGTTGGCTGCCCAGAGTTCACTTCTATGTTCCCCTGTGAATCCTCCCCTCCTCAAGACCCTGGCTCTATATCTATTCTTGAATCCTTCTGGCCAGAAAAGGTGCTGTCCTATATCTTGTTTCATCAGAGTTCTTAATTCAAAAACCCATCCATCATATTGGCTAGAATAAATGATTAGACATACATTTTGGGACATGGACAATGTGGGAATGTTTTTCTTTTTCTTTTAAATGAGTATGGTAGGAAGGAGAGAAAATAAATGTTTAAAAATATAAAAAAGATTACCAATTTTTAAGAATAATAGAAAATGAGCTATTAAATTAGTTTACACTAAGGTACAAATGACTGAGAGCAGGTAGATGATGCAGTGGATAAAACACCAGGTCTGGAGTCAGGAAGACTCATCATCTCCCTGAGTTTAAATCTAGCCTCAGACACTGACTAGCTAGGTGACTCTGGGCAAGTCAGTTATCCCTATTTGTCTCAGTTTCCTCATCTGTAAAACGAGCTGGAGAAGGAAATGCAAACCACTCCAGTATCTCTTCCAAGAAAATTCCAAATGGGGTCATGATGAATCAGACATGATGGAACAATTAGAACAACAACAATAATGGCTGATAATGGCTGGAATGGTGTAGCAGATAGATAGCATTTCTGGAATTAGAAAGACCTGAGTTCAAATCCCAGCTCAGACACTCTCTGGGAAAATTACTTAACCACAATTCTTCAGAGGGTGTCATTCTACATGAGCACATCACCAGTCAAAGCTACAGCAGATAAATAGGTCTTCACCTAAAGTCACCAAAATGTAGAGGGCTAAAGTAGATAAGTGGAGTAAGATGTTACATTGTGGAGTGAGAGGTGATGAATGAGAGGAATTTGGAAAGATTTGCACAAACTTTGAAGAAAATATACAACACAATCTCTGCAGCAGTGTAAATAAAAGATCACTAAAGTGAAGACAGGACAATGAGGACATCAGGGAGGTCCTGGAGAAGAACTGATGAATCATACCTTCTCCCTCCCAGCAAAGGAGTGAGGGAAGACCAGGAGAGTCAACTTTTCTGTATTTGGATGTTCTTTGGTTAATTGTTTGATGGCTATCCCAAGGAAGGGTTCAGTTTGAGAAAAATGAAAAATGAATCAAATTAATAAAGGAGGCATAAACAAAATGATTTTTTTTTAACAGAAGGCACTAACAACTGTACCCTGTCAGGGAGACAGAAAAACAGAGCCTAGCATCTAGTTAGCAAGAACAAATTGTTTGAATGGGAAGGTACTGGATGTTATGCTTGCTTTCCCCACACTCTAGAGTCTCTTTCCAGATATACTCCTCCCTGACCTGGCCCCACCCAATTATCTCCCCAACACTGGCTTTGCTGCTCTCCCCAGCTCTCTGTCTCCATCCTAAAGAGTAGCATCCCAGGGTCTCTCCCCCTTAGGGGTCTTCTTGTGCCCCAAGGTGAAGATCTCTGCCTAGGTGATTCTTTTCAGATCCGGGTTGGACAACATGGTGGCTGAAGATCTTCCAACTCTTAAATTCTGTGATTTTATAAGTCCTCCTCTGTCTTACTCCTAGTGTGGTCCTAAACACTAAACTTGCACATTGCTGTTGTACTATTGGCCATTGTATTTACAAAGATAAAAATAAAGTTTGAAAAGGCCTTAGAGACTATCTAGTCCAAAAGAAGAGACAAAGATTCAGAGAGTTCAGAATACATGGCCAAGGTCTCATAGGTTAAATGTGACCAAGACTGAGAAACCCGACTTTCAGCCTAATGGCCTTACATTGCAAGACCCAGCTTCACAAAGGACAATTCTTGGCTATTTATTTTGAAGGAAAATATCCCGCACACTTTAGTCTAGGAATTTGGCCTTAGCTTTAATAGAATTATTCAGCCAAATGATACATTTCAAGATTCTTGAAGCAGAAAGACTCTATTCCTTTGCAGAGAAAAGCAAAAAATCCAAATCACAGGGGAAGAAAAATAATAGTCCTTTGTTTGTGAATACTAGCAGAGAGAAGAAATGTAAACGTGAGATGGGAAAGAGCTTCTCGCAATCCAGTGAGAGCTGTCCAATTAAGTGGAACAAGGTCAACATTTGGCTAGGACACTCCAGGAGGTGCTGATGAGAATGTTGTTGCTAATTTGGGAGGTGACATTTCCTCTAAGCCCAGACAGTCATTTTCCCAGGATGGTGCCAATGCTTTCATCTCCTACATGACACACAAGATTGAAGCCCCCTCCTCTCAGATGCTTGCAGAAACCCTGGCCGTTTTTGCTGAAATGGGTGCACTGTTCTGGTCATTAGAGATCTATCAAGGGTAGAGGATTCGCCCTCGGTCATGTGCCCTGGGGTGACAATGTATGACTTGAATGTGACAGGAGTTGGGTGGGAGATGGCAGAGAGAGGGCCCTGTCACAGATGACCACACAGTTGCTAATGAGGCCCCTCTGGATTTTGCAGACTGGTCCCCGGCAGAAGTAGAACTATTCACAGGTGATAGTCTATAGGGCCAGACTCATCATGAGTCACCTAGGCCAGATAGTGCTAGTACGTACCTAGGTGCCTCAGGACCATGATTCATTGTCTTTCTTAATATAAACAGATATACAAATAGACAATATATATTATCTATATGAATGCATACTTGTATATGTGTATATATACATATATGTGTATCTATGAATACTTGCATGTGTATGAATATATACATATATATCTACATGTAGATCTATATGTGCATATATATGTATTGTATACTTGCATGTGTTGTATGTATATGTACATATATGTCAACTTGTGTGTGTATATATATACCGTGTATTATTGTGTGTACTTGTATGTGTATGAACATATACATGTATATATCTACATGCAGATATGTACGTATATATACATGTACTGTATACTTGTGCATGTGCTATGTATACAGGTACATGTGCATATGTGTCAACTTGTGTGCATATATGTGTGTTATTATGTGTATACTTTTGTGTAGATATATACGTATGTGTGTATGCATGTATACATGGTATTCCAAAGGTCTTAAGTTTGTTTTGAGCTTCAGTAGCTAAATTACATTAAGACTTTTGGGACACTATATGTGTGTACATGAGTGTAGTTTTGACTCAGAAATGAGCCCTCAAGAGTTATTGCTATAATAAGATCAGTCACAGACAGCGATCAATGCCTCCAGCCCTGGAAGAGACACAGCTCATACTAGGAAGACAAAGGCAGTGTGTTGTGGTGAGAACACTGGAATTGGAGCCAGAAAATCTGAGTTCAAACAGCACCTTAGCTCATTGCTACCTTGTAACTTTGAACAAGTCACTTCACCTCAATAGTTCTCAGCATGCTTACCTGTAGTAAGATGGGTGAAACACTGGCCTCGAGGACCTGCAAAGCTCATTCTAACTATAAATCCTATTATTGACTCTATAAATGGGCAGAAGGCAGAATAAATCATTGGAAGGCATGAATCTGGCCAATAGGAGAACACCATCACATCAACAACTACCTGTAGCCTTTTTTCCATATTCCTTGTTTTCTACCCTGGTTTGCATCAGTTAGTGCTGAGGTCTTATTGAGTATTTGATAGCCTAATGCTTTGCTCCTCCCATACAACATATTTTCAGATTTACAATGGCCTTCAACTCCTCCACCAACAAGACGGAGTCAAATAGTTGAGGGAGCATGATTTCCTCTGTATGAGAACTTCCTTTCTGGGGGTAGACAGGTATAGCTATAAATTAGGATCACAGATTGAGTTGGAAAGGACTTGAGAGACCATCTAATCTAATTCCTTCATTTTACAAATAAAGAAACTGAAGTCCAAAGTGGTGAAGTGACTTGTCCAAGTTCACATAGGCATTAAGATTCAGATCCAGAATTTCAACCCAGGGCACATGACCTGAATTCAGACATTTTTTACCCCATTGGATCACACTATTGTCTTAGAGAGTCACTCAGGGATCAGACAGGTGATATAATAGATAGTAATTGTAAGAGGTGGGATTTGAACCCACGTTTTTCTGACTCAAAGTCCAGTACTTTGCCTCTCTAGAAGACTGAGCAAAGGTGAGAAATACATCTGGGTACTTGCAAAGGTTATTGGGAAAGATATTGTCAGCAACTTCATGTCACATGCTACAAACAGCAGCTGATGAGGCTAGGAGCTAAGAATATAGTCTTGGAACAGGGTGAATATAAATTAGAGAGACATCATATTACAAGGAAGGAAGAGGGAGAGAGGAAGGAAGGAAGGAAGGAAGGAAGGAAGGAAGGAAGGAAGGAAGGAAGGAAGGAAGGAAGAAAGGGAGGGAGGGAGGAGAAAGGGGATCCTTCCCAGTATCCTATACCTCCATCAACCCTAATTAATGTAACTAATGAGATATTTTATATCCATTTATCTTTATCAGGTGAGAACTACTTTTGACTGAATTTTAAAATCAACAAAAGGTATGAACTCAATGAGAACATTTCTCCAACATTACTTTTGCAACCAGTCTAAGATGCAAACTAGATGCCAGCTGAATGAAAGCAGATGATGCCATGTAGGAAGTATCTAGTGGTTAGTTTAAGAGAATCAATCTCACCCAGTGGGGTTTGGGAAGAAAGCAACAACAAAAAGACAGGGCAGAATCTGGGTTTCTCAAAGCAAATCAGCTAGTGGTCGAGCAGCACCAGCCAAAGCCTTAAGAGAGAAGCCTGTGGGGATGACAATGATCACCTCTGCCTCTTTCCCACCCCCTCAACCTTAGGAAAATAAGTAAACATCTTAAGTTTAGAAGATGGTCTCATCAGAACTGATAGCAGTTTCAATAGTGGGAGTCTGAGGGCAAATTAAACACACTGAAAAAAATCAGCTTCAAGCCCCTATAAGGGTACTAACCACAGGAGTCTAGCAAAGAGCTACATGTATTTCTGGACTTTGAATGATGCTTCTCCTGCTATCTCATTCTGGAATATTCCTCAGCACCTAGGGCCTGTTCACCCTGACACATCCCAGTACCCCCATATCCTTTTGACCTTGGAATATCCCTCTGAGTTACATAGATATATAGATATGTGTGTATGTGTGGGTGTAAACACACATATGAATGCGGAATTCTCTCTGGATTCAATCTTGACAACCCCTACTCATTCTCACTCATTGGCTGAGAGCACCAGAGTGTCTTCATTTCCCTCCTGGTCCTATTTCTGATTTTCTCTGGATTTCAAAATGTTGTTCCCTTTACTTCTGGTTCATCCTGAAATAATCCTCAATCCCTAGTTCTTCCTCCCTATGGAACAACCTGCCACTCCTAGCAGACCACTTACCACTCATCCTCCACAAGGTCCAACACTTCTCTCATTGATGAGTTCCTCTTGGATCCTCCATTTTTTAGAGGACCCAGGTCAGCCTGCTAACCCTCCTGACTATCTAGGTTTCAAAACTATGTTCCTTCCAATATGGATCATCTTGGAACTTCCCTTAGCAACTTCCTTTTTTTTCTCCTTGGAGTTCTATAGCAATTCTGAAGCATTGAGGATTTTCTAATAATATCATTAATGGAGATATATCTTGTGTCATTCTGCTTCATCTAGTAAGCTAGTCTTAATTACTTTTTAGAAAGAAGTATTTGCTAATGTGATACATTTCCATCCCAACAGTTGGTACGATCCCTCCCTCAAGTCTGGGGCATACTCTTCCATAGGTCCACAGTTCCACACATTTTTTAAACCCACAACTTTTCTCTTGAAGACCATCCACCAAGATTCTAGCAGAAAATTAGTTTAATCTTTAAGATTGCAAAGTAATAAATCATATCTCCTAATTAATAAAAGAAAACAAACATTTAAAAAGTTCCTGTGATATACCAGGCACCCTACTAAGTGCTGTGGTTTACATTCTGATGAGAAAGGTGACTTACAAACACACAAAAGAGAGCTGAAAAGCATGGGAGAGAGAGGAGTGGTAGCCAGCACCAAAGCACAGTTTTGAAGTCCAGAAAGTCAGGAACAGGGTAAGGAGGGTAATAAAGGCAGACCAGCTTGTCCCTCCAAAAAATGAAGATTCCAAGAGGAGGCACCTTTGGGAGAATGGGGGAGGAAAGAGTGGGCCACCATCTGCGGAAGGTTGCTGCAGGGTGAGGAGACCCCAGGTACCAAGAGAAGTTCCAGGTTGAGTCAACACTAAAGGGATCATGATTTTGAAGTCTAGAGAAAGTCAGAAACTGAGCCTGGAGGAAAATGAAGAATTAGTCAGCTCTTCCTCTGAGCCTGAGCCCACCAAGGAACCTGGAATAATAGGAGTTGGGGAGATTTAATCCAGAAGAAATACTCCAATTATGTGTGTGTGTGTGCGTATATACATATATATACACACACACTCACATACACACACACACACACACACACACAAATATAAAAGAAAAAGGCTGCATGGGTAGCCAATGGAACAATGAGTTGGAGTATAGAAGACCAAGGTTATCGTCTTGCCTCTGACGAATAATAGTTATGTAACCTTGGACAGATCACTGCTAAGTAGATCACAGTTTGGCCATTTATGATAGAAATCTATTACCCAAGTCAAAACTTCCAATTCTAACTCAAAATTCACATCTCCCAAGACTAAACCTATGTCATCATGATCACACTTCAATTCCAGTTCCCTGACACTTAGAAATACTACCTTTGCCATGATAGCAACAAAGTTCAAAGAGGCAACAATAGATATGGAATTACAGATCTTGAGTTTGAATTTCTGGCTTTACTAACTTGTTTTGTAACCTTAGGCAATCTACTTAATCCCTATCTACCTCAATTTCCCTATTTGTAAAATGAGAAGATTGAACAGGATAACCCCTGAGGTCCCTTCCAGCTCTAAATTCATGATAATACTTTTTTCTTTAAAAAGAAATCTTTTGGTGCTTTGCAATCATTTTCTAATTTTTTTCCTGAAAAATATCTTTATCTTCCTGAATACATTATCAGGTCTTCAGGGAAAGGGGCAATGCCTCCTGCTGGTCTTGGATCTCTTTGTTTCCCAGAGGGCCTTGTATAAATGTAGCATAGAAGAAGCACTTGATAAAGGCTTATTAGATAAATATTGCATATCCTAGTCACTTGGTCCCTTTCCCAGCAGGTATGAGGAAAAGGGAAATGCCTTTTAAAGCAAGCAAGAAATTAACACCCCTCCATTGGCCAGAAACCAAATGGACCCTAGTGGGATCTTCCTTGGGTCTGAAGAATGTAGAACTGCAGGTTACCTATTTACAAATACAAAATAATTTAACCTGCCTTTCTGGCAGGTTCTTGGCAGTCATATCTTGGCAGCAACATCTTAGACACGTGTGTGAAGGTGGAGTATGTGAATAAGAACTCAAGATAAACAAGAATATCCATTAGAGTACTAAAAGAGAGTTGAGTTGGGATCATGAGTGTAGGGACTGCAAAATACTTTCATACAGGACTTAGAATTCATTTAGTCCAGCACAATCTATTTTTTTTTTAACTGATGAGAAAAATGAGCTATAAGAGAAGACAAAGAGATGTGCATAGGGTCACACCAACAGTAAGCAGCAGAGCTTTACTCTCTTAGTTCAAATACAGAGCTTCTTCCAAATAATATTTGTAAAAGTACTTACCACAGTACCTGGCATATAGTGGCCATGATATCAATGCTTATTCCCTTTCTCTCCCCTCCCTTTCTTTTCCCTGACCCTTCCCTTCCCCTTCTTTTTCTTGTAATGAACAAGAGTGCCAATATGGAAAATGTGGCATCCCTAGGTGCCAGAGGACTGGAGCATAGGGATGATTATGATGAAATGGGACTAATCTTGGAAAAGTGAGTTGTGAGCTAAACTGAGACATTTTCACCAGTGCTCACTCCATTAAAGCATACAATCTCCATGTCAAAGGGTCTGACCTTTTCCTCAGATTATTTAAAGAGCTCTACTGGGGGTGAGCTGACTGAGAACAAAGAAAAAAAAGTAAATGTTGAATTAAACAGATTGTAAACTCTTTAAGAATATGGTAGGATTCCATAAATCTCTTTTATCCATGATAGTACCTTGCACAGTGCTAGGACACAATCATAGGTTTAGGGCTGGATGGAACATTAAAGGTTATATGATCCAAACATTTTATTTCATAGATGAGGAAACTGAGACCCAGAGAGGTTCTTGCTTGTCCAAGGTCACACAGTAAGTAGCAGAGCTGTAGCAGACTGAGGAGGAAGTCCTCAATTTTCCTCTAGAAGTCAGCACAAAAAAAATTCCCTACAAACTTGTGTAAGCAGTAGAAATCTCATCCCAAGATGATCCTATTCATCCATCCCCAATACATATGCATATTCACTGGGTTCTTCCTGCTGTCACTGCCAAAAGGGGCCCTCCCCTCTTTCAAGCCAAGTGCACCTGCTACCCTGGGCA
This sequence comes from Notamacropus eugenii, assembly GCF_028372415.1. NCBI lineage: Eukaryota > Metazoa > Chordata > Mammalia > Diprotodontia > Macropodidae > Notamacropus > Notamacropus eugenii. The sequence goes on from NC_092873.1 coordinate 492,354,219, forward strand.
CTCACGGCTGCTACCACTTCTTGCTGGGTAATGCCATTGTCAACCTCGATGCCTGGCATGTGTGCTACCCTCCTTCACTAGAGGAAGGAATGTTTAATTATTTTTAATCAGTGGACATGGCATATTGCTAGACAGTGACACTTGGGGGATGCAACACCATCTGCCTTCCACCAGGCACCAGCTGCTTTGGTAGATGTCGGTAGAACACCTTAGGATGGCTACCTTCTCCTGCCAGGATCTTACAAATCGCAGCCACTCTGCAGATTCTCAGGAAGCTGCCGCAGCAATGCATCACTCCCACCCCACCACAAACCCATCAGGGTTCAGATATCACATCTTCCCCTCCACCACACCTCTCCAGGTTCCCTGGGTGCAGATATCCCATCCTCTTTCTCAGGCAGTACCCTATTGGCATTGAGCTAATAACAGAGTATCTGCATATAAACGGGGTCCTAATTTGAACAATCACAAAGCCTTCCCTCACTATTAGTCAACCTAATGTATCTGCTTGCTTTAGTCACACAGAGAAAGATTCCCAATTTCACTATGGGCCAGTCAGTTAGAGGCAAGGGTCAGCCAGCTACAGAGCATTTAAAACAATAAGAATAAAAGAGAGAAAAAGAGGGGAGGTGGTTGATATAGAATATAACCAAGTGGATGAATCCTGGAGCTGTCCAGTGTGAGAATCATCCATGAACGTAAGCTCCCCATCATTTGGGCTCTGTGACCTTCTATCAGGAATCTGTCCTTTCAGCCCCTTTTCTGAGTGCAGGTCTATAGCTCATCACAGCTCTGCCAGCACTGTCCTTTCTCCAAAGCACATTTTATCCCCTGAAATCGATTCAATACAGTGGCCACTGTGAGAAACACAAGTCATCACCTTCACAACGAGTCAGATTGACTCCCAATTTTTAATTCCTACCAAGCAAATTTGGCCCCAAAGGTTCCCCTATTTTTTTGTCTCCCCTTCCCCCTTGTGAGAAAAGCCACATTAAGCAGCTCCAGTCTCTGCTGATTTTCATGCAAAGTGAAAGTGATCACTTGCTCCGTACTGGCTGAAGGGTAGATAAAAGCCCCAGCTGCTACTCTGGCGACTGGGAGCTGGTTTCACCTCGGGCAGGAAAGCAAACTGTTTTGGTGCCTCAGGGAAATTACAAAACCTCACACTTTCATCCCAAAAGTGACAAAGGGGAGGTCAGGTGCTGAATCTGCCAGAAACGAGGATGTGTGAAATGGGATTAACCCTGAAAGGAGCCAGAGGGAGCAAGACCTGCGGGCACCGCCTGTCCCCTGCCAGGTTCAGGGGGTCAGGGTCAGAAGAAAAATAAACAAAAACAAAAAGCCAGTAGCGGAGCCCATATGTTAATGCACATTTCCACACCTTTACTTGTACTGACTAAAGCAAAAAGGCTGCATTAAAGCAAAAAACAAATGAAGGGCTACAGATCTGTAGAATTCACTATAAAAGGCAAGAGTGGGAGGAGGTAAAGGGTTTTGTTTTGTTTTGAATAAAAGTTAGCAAATGAATCTTTACTGCATTTTTCTTTTCAATCAGGGAATCTGGCAAACTGCTCAACTATGTGAGGCCAGTCAGACCAGTTTGGTTAAGGCTCTTTTAAAAAGTGAAATGCAAATCTTTGAAGCCTCTAGAACTCATGCTATCCCTAGCTGAGCCTTCCTGCATTTGGGGGAAGATTTAAAAAAAATTCTTCCTGACATTACCCATCATCTCAGGAAGTTGCACATCTCTATTCAGATAGAGGATCTGCAAGTGTTAGGCTATGACAAGTGACACTATACCTTTGTCTCTTCCTCTAAATAAATAATGCCAGTTTCCTTTTCCAATGGGTTTATTTGGTCTGCTTTCATTATTGTCATTTCTACTTGGGCAATGATCCTCCAGATAAAGACCAGTGCATTCCATCCCATTGCAGGCATGGATGTTGTATGAAATTGACAAAAAAATCACTTAAAGAACCAGACAAGAAATTCCTGTTTTAAAAAAATCAGTCAATTATCAGAAGATTAACACTTCCTTTGTTCTTGGGGTGTGGGGGAGGAAGGGGGAGGGGGGAGGGGGAAAGAAAGTCATTTCCAAGACAGATGCTTTAAAGGGATTTTTCCTAGGTGAATGATTTCATCCTTTTTAGCTAGAGGAATCTTTGGCCTACAAAGATGGCAGCTAGCTGAGGAAGGAAAAACACAATACTAAACAGTATAAATACAATATTGCCACACTGAGCACATATATTAGAGGTTCCAAGGTTGATACCTGAATGTAGGAATGGTTGATACCTGAATGAAATCTTGATTACTGGGAGAAGGACCTGGAGATTCTTTTCCCTTGAATATCCGTAAAGGATTAACATAATCAGTCATTGAGTGCCTGCCTCTCCAGCCACTTCACAAAAATATAGTTAAGGCACACTTATCTGGCAGTAGGAAACTAGGTTCTGAGACAAGGTACTTCATCTATTAAGGCTTTAAATAGTTTTTTTTTAAGTCTCTCTTTAGTACAAAAGGGCTGCTGCTACTGCTTCTTGAGGACACCAGGGGAGACTGCCTCTTATACCCCAGCAAGGCTGCCAGCATCCTTAGCTAGACAGGAGTGGATCTAGGGGTGAGGGTGGAGGTGAAAAATGAGTGCTCTGATGAGCTTTTCATGTCCCAGTAAGTTTCCACCTGACAAACATGGTTGGTGGGGTGGGGAGCGGGGAAGGGCATGGCCTAAGGCTTCCAGGAAAGCTGGCTGAAATAGGATTACCTCACTGGCCATCAAAGGGATAACTAAGAAAGTCACTAATATTGACCTTCAAAAATTGAGAAGCTTTGATCTCTCCTGGGAGACTCCTCTGATTGATGCTGACTGAGCCAAAATGCCCTTCAGCAACTCACTCCTGGTGGAGTGGGGAGAGGCTATAAGGTGCCTTAGCTCTGAGGATGCCCCTGCAAAGCAGATTGTGTCATCAGTTTGTTGTGAGGGAGGGCAGAGAGTAACCAGTGCAAGAAGAGAAATATTCTTCACAAAAATAGTGGCTAGCATACATATAGCTCTTCATGCATATAGTTTGTAAAGCACTTTATATGTTATCTTATTTGAGCCTTGCAATGACCTTGTGAAGAAGGTGCTATTATGATTCCATGTAACAAATGAAGAAACTGAGGCGCAGAGAAGTTAAGTGACTTTTCCAGTGTCATGGAACTAGTAAATGTCTGGGATAGGTCTTCCTGAATGCAAATCCAGCATTAGCTTCTACAAGAAATGAGCCTACAACGGAAGTATTCTTCTCTGGCAAACAGGTGAGCTAAGTTTGAGACAGAGTAAAGGGTGCCCTGAGGTGCTGGGATTTATTTTTGATCTAGTTTTAAAGAAAGTTTTACAACTTTCTTTTCTTAGTTTTATGAGCAATATATATTCTGAATGATCACATGGATTCTGTAATTTTTCACATAAGAAAAAAAGCTCTCGCATTCTGTGCCGCTTCTAATACCAAAATTAGTTCAACGTCTCATAGCTAATGCAGAAACAGATACCATTTTCTGAGACACACTTGCAGCTGCTATTGATTTATGCCATATCATGATTTTAGTCTTTTAGGATAATCACCTTGTCAAGCATGTATTTATTGTTGTGATTGCTAAATCAAGTCTCTCTTAATTCTTTCACTTTCACACAAACAGCTACACTTCAACAGTGACAGAGTTCATTGATTAATTCATTAATTCCCCAAATATTCCTTAAATGCCTACTGTGCACAAGGTACTATACGAGGTATTGGAATAATAGTTAACTTAGTAAGTTGAGACCTGGAGACATCTTAGAGACGGGTTGTTCTTCAGTTTACTGATCAGGTAACAGAAGCCAGAGAAGACATTTGCCCACCTTTACACAGGTAGTAAATGGAAAAATGGAAAGACCAGTATTCATATCTAGGATCTTGTACTAGGTTCAGTTGGGCACTTTCCCTCCTGAAATTTGCCGTCACTCTCACTTTACCCAAGTGTATATGTGTGTATTATAAGCATGTATGCATAATTACATATTCATATTATTGTATATATGCAATATGTCCATGCACATGTGAATTGTGTATATATATATAGTACAGGTGTATGTATATTATATGAATCCATATGTATTTGTGGGTGTCATGTATATGTGTGTACGTGTGTGTGTGTGTTTTGTTAGAGACAGGGGATTTCACTGGTATAGAGTGCTCTTGGTGAGGAAACTCCCTTTAATAATGCTAATTTTAGCCAGTTATACAGTCTTAGAAAATTGCCTGGTACACTGTGAAGTATTTAATGAATGTCATACAGGTGGCATTTATCAGACACAGATCTTGAACCCAGAACTAACTGACTCCTGATCCAGTTCATTATGCGATACTTACTGCTACATCCTGCCATGCATATATGTGTATGTGTATGCATATACATGTATCTATACACAGTAGCCATGTGTGTGTTTATAGACATGTGCATATTGTGTATGTGCTTACAAATATGTGTGTTTGACTTACTTGGCACTTTTATGATCTCAAACTTCTCCATGAAATAAAACAAAAACAAATCTTTTAACACAGATAATCTAACAGTGCTAAATCACAGAATTACACACACACACACACACACACACACACACACACACACACACAAAAGGTGGGTTACCCAAAAGACAGGGACACATGATGATCAATGAACAGGCTGCAGTATATTAAATAAGCAATGAATAACACATAAGACGTGTTATAACAAATAACATCAAAGAGCATGTGACCAGAAAGAGAAGTGGATTGGTTACGTAGTGCAGACAAGGTTTAATAGACAATGTTCATGTTTTTCTAATACCAAGATAATCTTGAGTGACCACCAGCATGGTGAAAAGACTGCCAGCATGTTGGATGGATACCCTGTGGAGGATTTATGATGGGACCCAGACAAGAGTCATATAGGATTTGAAAGCAAGGATGAGTGACCAACTGCCCTGGAAGAGGATTATCCCATGGATGTGGTCACAGCTCCATTGAATTATTAAAGCATAGGATATGATTGGTATAATAGTTTCAAGTTTACAAATACTTTCACAAACCTTACTTTAGGTGATCCTCCCCTACATCTTGGAAAGGTAGAACATGACCTTCATTTTATTTATAAGCAAACTGAAGCTCAGAGATTTGCTAGTGACTTGGCAAAACCTCTCAGCTAATCAGTGTCACAGCCTGGACTGTCTTTAAAAGACAATCCTGGTGCCCTTGGCTCAAGTCCACCCTCCTGGGCTACATCCTAGCCGCCCACCCTTTAATAGCTTCAGTTCTTTGAATCCCTCAATAACAAAGCAATCATGGATTTCGGCAGTAACAGTATTCAGTTTCCCTCTTAGTAAACTCAATACAAAGACTGCTATGTCCTAGTTTTCAATAGTATTCCAGTTGTTTTTTCTTTTGCATAACTTACACGACATTAAACTTGGAGTTGCAGTGAGTGCTTTGCCATAGATTTGAACTCCGGTGGAAAAGCCCAAGGAGGGGAAGAAGTGTGACAGAGACAAGCGCTAATGGCAAAACAGCATAGAAGCAAATTGCCCATCAAATGGGACGACTTAGTCTAGCAGAAGCACTTGCAGGAGGAAAGGAGGAAGGGGGGGGGGAGAAAAAGAAGAAAGCAGAAATCATCCTAAACACACAGCCTGTGTCCTTGGTGCCTGCTGTCGTCAATGGCATGGTGCGAGAAATGCAGGCTCTCGTGTGGGGAATTTGCACTAACACGCTCCAGTCTGAACTAGCCTCAAAAAAAAATATATCTCATGAAGCCTTATTAATGTGAAAGTGAGAAAATGAAGACAGTTTAGTGCAGAGGTTCTGAACATGGGCACTTAAGCTGGAGGACTCCTTCTGAAGCTGTGAATAAAACCCATTCTGCAAGTCATCCACAGTAAATCAGGATCATATGTCCCCACATGTACTGCCTGAAACACCCTCCCTCCTTGCCTCTGCCTCGAGGAATCCTTAGCTTCCCTAAAGACACAGTTCAAATGTTATTTTCTGCCTGGAACTTTTTCCTGGTCCCCCACCACCAAGTTTCCCTAGCTCCTAGTATCTTCTCCTCAAAGATATCCATGTGTTCTCTTTTTTCTTTCTTCCTTTCTTTCTTTTCCTTTCTTTTTAATTGTAGAATATATGTATGTTTATGTTATTTATTTTGTTTACATTTTTATATGTTTGTATTCTATTATATTCCAATCTATATCTCTGCCCTCTTTCATCTATCAATCTATCCAGGAACGTTTTCTCCCTCCCCAGTTGGAATGTAAGTTCCTTGAGGTTAGGGACTATTTTGCATTTTTCTCTTTATTCCCAGGACCTAGTACATAGTAGATGTTTGTAAATGCTCATTGACTTTCTTTATGGATTAAAAGGAACCTCAGAGATTATCTAGTCCAACCCTAGAGGAACCCCACTCCCACCCCTGCAACATACCTGACAAGTGGTCATCAATTCTCTGACAAGTTGTCATCAATTCTCTGTTTGAAGACTTCCAATGAAACAGGTTCTACCACTCTGGGAGAAAGTCCAGTCTACCTTTACATGGTTCTAAATGTTAGGAAGCTTTTCATGACATCAAGTCTAAATAAATTTGCCTCTTTACAACTTCTACCCATTACTACTAATTCAGCGGTTGCTCTTAGTACTGGATAGCCAAAAACTCAATGCAAAAGTAGCTATTAGAAGCTCCTTATGAATTTGGGACCCATTGAAGACCTCCACTGAGAGAAGAAATGTTACTAGATTAGATTAGATTAGATTGATCATTTTTCAAATATTTACTATGTTCCAGGCATTGTGCTAAGCACTTTGAAGAGAAATATAAGCAAAAACAATGAGTCCTTGCCCCAAAAGAGCTTACACTTCGCAGAAGTGGGAAAGCACACACACACACACACACACACACACACACACACACACACACCAGTGGGAAAGACCATTGGGGAGAGAGTAACTATGTGAGATGAAAGTAGAAAAGTAATCGGAGTCAAAGGTTAAGTCAGGTTAGAAATTAAGAGGGTTAGGTGTGATGGCATATTTCTGGGAAGGCTGAGCTGTGTGATACAGTTAAAACTATTTGTGTGTCTGAACTAAAGTCAGTCACCAATATGGTGAGCCCTTAGGTACAGAGGGCCATCAGGGTGTCTAAGAATGGTCAAACAGCCTCAGATCAGAAATAGAGTAGTTCAAAGCTTGTGTCAATCAGCAGTGAATAGGGTCAGTCCTATGAGTAATCACTACACTATTATACAGGGTGGAACAGGGAAATCCAGCCTCAGGAGTAAACAGAAAGGGAGTAGTACAGTACTTCATCAAGCAGGAATAAAGCCACAGCAGTGGAGGAGTTGAAAATTTGAGAAGGTCACTGAGAATATGGAAAAGTAGTCTAGGAACTGTGGGCTGTCAGGTTACTCTGGTGCAACTTGGGTGTACCCTCCAGAACCTTGATGGATGCCTAGCAAGTACTGCATTGGACCATTGGCAAGAACTCCAGTCAAAGATGAAGGCTATTGAAAGAAGATTGCTGGATGTTTTGGAACTTTGTAAAGGGCTCCACTTCCACTTTGTTCATGCTGTGGATACAGGGTTTGAATGGTTCTTTCTCCATTCACCCTCCCTTCCACATTGCTTACTGATCTTGGGTCATTAATTCTGGGCAGACTTTAGCTTCACAGAAATCGATGCCCATGACCAAAGGACTTGTTTATATGTCTCTGATGTTTTTCACTTTTATGAATGCCAAATACCTTCCATCTGCAAACTATATCTTGGTTGAAATCCCTGAGCCAAGTGAGGAAGAAGAGGAGGAGAATAATGAGATGTATATATGATGCAAAAAAAGGGATGCTTGGGTTTCTAATTGCAATTGGTTCATTTTGGTTCAGTGAACTGGATCACAGTTAATGGTGCACTAAGTTATGACTCCAATTGAGATGGTAATAAGTGTGTTTTAAAATGTAGATGCCTTCCCCCAATGATAATCTATTAGAGGTCTCCCCAAGTTCAAGTTACCCTCCCATGTCTACTATTAGTTTCATAAAATAGGAAATGGATACTCAATATCACATGATGCTAGGCTCAAATTTAATTGGCTGCTAAGAGTATTTCCTTTTCTTTTTTTTTTAATGGAGCAGGAAAGAATTGAATGTTGGGAGACCAGGCACTTTTGTTCTGTTTTCTGTTTCACCCAGGGGAGTGACTGAACTGTTGGATTCCTTCCTGGAAGCTGGCATCAGGAACTTTGACTCGTATACCTACTAAGAGGCATTGTGTTTTCTCCAGTGGACTTTATCTAGACTGTGAATTTTCCTCCTCCCATTTCCCCTCCATCTCTCTCTCTTAAAGAAGGCTCTGCTCTGAAAAGTTGCCTCTATTCACCCAAGGCACCCTTTCCATTTCCCTCTCTCACCCCTGCATGTTTTCCATGATATGTTTTACAGGGTGTTCTGATTCCGGCTGCTTTTCTTCTCACCTTAATTTTATAGTCCTCATATTCACCAGAACTCTGTGACAAGGAAGCATTGAAATTCAGCCTCCCTGACTGACCTGACTCCTGAAAATTGGACTATTTGTGGACCATTTTTATTATTATCACTATTCTCACCTATATAATTGTATTAGTGAACCAGCTTGGAGTCCATTTTCCCCCACATGTTTAATGTCTCAGCCTCTTAGCTTGCTCTGTGTCAAGTGTGGATGTAAAGAATAGGAGACTGGTCATTTTTCCCTTCCTTCCCTCACACTCACAATCCACCTACTCTGTGACTCTGAGAACTTGGGAAGTAGAGGACATGACTCAGAATCCCACTTTTGAATCCCCTTGCTACTTGAATGTCTCCAGACCTCATGTTCTTTATCTCTAAAATGAGGTGAACAGAATAGACAGCCTCTAAGGTCCCTTCCAGGACAGCTAGGCGGCACAGCGGATAGTGTGCCAGGTCTGGAACCAGGAAGACTCATCTTCCTGAGTTCAATTCTGGCTTCAGATGTTTACTAGCTTTGTGACTCTGGGCAAATCACTTAACCCTATTTACCTTAGTTTTATCATTTGTAAAATGAACTGGAGAAGGAAATGGCAAACCACTCTAGTATCTTTGCCATGAAAACCCCAAAATGGAATCACAAAGAGTCAAAAATGACTAAAAAAAGAAAAGATCTCTTTCAGCTGCTAGATAGTACCTGGTACACAACTGATTGACTCACTAAAACACCTTCTATTCATTACATATACATTCTATGAATACTTACATAGGTACATATTGTCCCCCTCTCTGGAACCAGATGGCTCTGGAGGAGAAAGTGAGGCTGGTGACCTTGCACAGCCCTCCCTCACTCAAATCAAAGTCAACTGCAAGTCATGTCATCATCTCCCTGATGTCATGGTCCTCTTAGCAAATGAAGGACAAACACAACAACCTCTCTCCTCTCAATAGACTGTCAGCTGCTCCAGTCAAGGGGTTATTTCCATTTTGTTCATCTCTAGCACTTAGCATAGTGCCAGGTATATCAGCAGTAGGTCCTTAAAAATGCTTCTGATTGATTGATTCCAGCTCTAGATTTCTGTACCTGTGATCTTTGGCTTCTATCCTGACTTGTAGTTTTCTGCCCTTAAAACATTTCTTCTTATCCGTGCTGAGTTCTTTTCCCTGAATTTATATAAAAGTTCAGGTCTTTTGTGCTGTGTCTCTGTCATTACCCTCTCCCTTCTCCTTTTCTCACCACTTTTTTGTAGGTAACAAGATCATAGAATCATAGATGTAGAGGTGGAAGGGACTTCAGATATCATCTGGTTCAACTTCTTCATTTTTACTGTTCAGGAAACTGAGACCAAGAGGTCAAGTGATATGCCCAAGGTCCAAAAGGTAGTGAATTGCAGAGCCAAGATTCCAAATAAGATTCTCTGACTCTGAATCAGCATTAATTCTACTACACCACATTGTCTCACTCTATTTCCTCTGTTATTATTGATGATGATGAGGATGAGGATGAGGCTGGCATGGCGCTGAAGCTTTTCTAGGAATTTCACCTAACTTTCTCCTCCTTCTGCTGAAGTATGGAATTATTTGATTCAACGGCAGCAGAACCTCTCTAGGTGGGTTTTCCCCAAGTCCCCAAGTTATTTTGTTCACCAAACTGCTGAATCGAAGCTAATTTATCCCTATATCAGAGCAGAAGATGAGAACTATCCTGAGGATGAATGGGAGGGTGCACCTACTGTCCCGTGGATCCTGAGCATACATCAAGGTAAGCACAAGTGGAACTGTGTTAGCTGTCAGCCTCAGAAATCGCTGACACTTGTTATTTTAATTAATAGTTTACTTTGCTGAAATAAGCTTCTGTGAGGAGCCCTGACTTTTTGTGAAATCTTCACTGCAGCATTATTTTCCCCATATTGGGAGACAAAAACTAATTTCCAAAACTGCTTTACCCTACAAGGTCACAGTCAACAGCTTGCGTGCACATGTCAGAGAAACATCTGCTGCCGTGCCACCGATAGGAGGAAATTTTGCTTTATTTTGAAATTTAAATTTACTTTTAGTTGGGGGGGTGGGAAGGAATGATGAGTCAGTCATTAAATAGCCATTAAGTGATGTTGATTAGGAAGGACTTTTTAACTAGTCATTTTGTCTTGTGACTGACACTGAAATTTCTCAGACCTCAGCATTCAGTTGAGACATCCCAGGAAACTATGGTCACTGCCGCATCTGGGCCTGGACCAACTTGTCTCATCATTAATGCAAATCATTATTATGTAATTACTTAGCCTGCGATGTAGAGATCATTGATTTCTTTTGCCCAATAGCAGTATTTTTTTAAGCCATTGATGACAAAAGGGAACTCAAAGGACATTCTGTGCTCTACAAATGAGCTCTAGTTCAAAAAAAGACAAACTTCCTCCAAGGGCTGAAACCCTAAATTTAGTTCTGATTTTTTCCTCCTTGTTTGGAATAAATTAAACTAGGGAAGTTCGTTCTCTCCTGACATTTTAATTACTGATGGTAAGGCATTCTGTTCATGAATTTCAAGACAATAACCCTTGAGACTTTTCCCAAGTGGAGGTTAATGCTTCCTCCAATGCATTCGCATTCTGAATTCTTTTTGTTTTCCATTCTATCCCTCTTCTTTTGATGTAATCAAGTCTTGACTTTGAGAATACTAGTTGCACCTTTCATGTCAATTAATTCAGCCAATGCAGTCTTACCTAGCTTCTGATTTTGCTGGAGCGGTGTTGATTCATTGAGACTCTAAGTGTTCTCATGTGAACTTTCAGATGCTCAATTTATTGCCTTTCAGGTTATCTGGTCCCTGTCAAGCCAGGGGGCTGACCGATCTCTTTGTTAGTTGCATGATCTCTTTATAGCAGCCCACTTCTAAAATTCTTCTGACCTTGGTTTACAATTCATGCTTAAGCAGAGCCACAGACAAGATGTCTCCACCCTAAATCTATCTCTACCAGTGAGATCCTTGAGCCTTATCATAGCCCCATTCAGAGAATCGCCATAAGAACCTATGTTCCCATTTATTCCCTCTTCCACTAATGCCCTCCCAGTACTAGAAATGGAAGAAAACTTAGAGACCTTTTGCCCTCCAAATGAGGAAACCTCTCTCCCACAGCAAATTAGTACCTGCTCTGAAATTTAAGGATCTTAGAGAATCATCTGGGTCACTATGATACATAAACACAAATAACCAAGACAACTCTTCCATGACTCCAAAAGAAGGTGCTTCCTCTAGGTTTGATTCCAAATACATTATTCTTTCTAAACACCATGAACATATGCATCCATGAAAATCAGTTAGGATAATTCTCCAAAAGAAAATCCACTGCTTGAAAATACCTTAGCACAGATTCTTCAGGGTTAGTCCTTTAGAGGAAGACAAGGCAGTATTAGGCTCCGTGATTAGATAAGGAGCTACACTTTCCTCCTAGACAGCCTCTATTAGGAACTTAATGTCAACTGAGAAGCATGACAGTGTTCAGACTTCTTTTCTGGTTTCCGCGACTAGGTCCTAGGAGTGCGTTTGATGCCTCTGTGTAGGAGATGAGCACTGGGGAAATGTTTGATATGTCCTGCACATATTTTCTATTTTTGAAGGATTTGTCTTTTTGAATGTCAGTTTTCATTCAGGAGGCACTGAGGTTGGTTTTGTGATGATTTATTTGTATGGAAGAGGAAGATTATTGGTTTTCCCTCATTTATATGTAGGGACCTTTCCAGGGAAATATTTTTAGAACCATATTTCTCTTTCTAACTTTTTTATTTGAGGTATGATTTCCTTTTCTTCTTTTGGGTAACTGGGGAGTGGAGGGATTGAGAGAAGAGGTGCTGGCTTGCTTTCTGTGCTGGCTTGCTTTCTGTGCTGGCTGCTTCTACATCTTTGGTGTTCAACATTTAAAATATCAAAACAATAGAAGAGAACTGCATATTGATTAGATGAAGGAAAACTCAAATGGAAGGGACACCTTGGGTTTCAGCAACAGCCCTGCTTTGGGTGAACTGCTAGGTCAAACAGTTATCCAAAAAGAAGCTTTGTCTTTCTTTTTGGAAGTGTTCTGTCCCTATGTATTCATAGAGAAACTCCACCCTTAACAGGCTGGTTTTCTTTGTATAACATTCAGCAAGATTACCCTGCCTCAGGCTTGAACCTGCTATAGCAGAATCTGGCATTTGCTGTTCCCAAGGCCTTAACCTGCTGCCCCCACCTGCAGCCTTAATTTTTCCTTCCTGATGCTGCCTGTCTGACTCAACTCCATGTCCTTATTCACTTTCTTCCATACTCATATTCTCAAACAGAATCAAAGGCATATCCTTTCCACCTTGCCCTAGAACCTGTGTTAGCCCCAACAGAGGAATTTTTCATAGCAAGCCTGGGTCCCAGTCAGTGGTGTGCTGGAGATGGCTCATGAAAGCTCACAAGAGCTATTTGCTAAATTGTCAAGTAAGCATTTATCCCTTAAAAATTGGCAAATGCTACAATCCAGGACTTGGTTTATTGTTTTATTGATTGTCTAGACTTGGGAAAGTGACAGAGAAAATGTTAATAATGCAAATTAAACTTAAAAATATAACATGATTACATTTTTTTTCATAGAACCAGTTGTTACACTTACCAGCAAACCCCGGCAATGGCATCTCATGTGTGAGAAATAGTAAAAAGACCAGAATGACTGAAGCATAAATAATTTTAGGGGGATAGATTTATAATCAAAATGGACAGATAGAATGGAAGCAGATTATTTAGGACTTTGAATGCCAAACAGAGGAGTTTGTATTTTAATCTAAAATCAGAAGGGAGCCATTAAACTTTTTGAGCAGAATAGTGACATGGTCAGAACTACATTTCAAGAACAGCAGTTTTGTAGCTATGTGGAGAATGGATTGGATAAGGTATAGTGATGGCAAGGAAAAGAATTGGCAGGTTTTTGCAACCCAGGCAAAAAGTGATCAAGGCTTCAGTGTGGGGTGATTGGATTGAGTGATTGGATTACTGTACACGTGATTGGATTAGGGTAAAGTAGAGAGAAAAGGACAGATGTGAGACATGTTGAGGAGGTAGTGGTCAGCAAGACTTGGCAACTGATCAGATATAGGGGGGTGAGGAAGAGTGAAGACTCAAGCATGGCTTCTGGCTTGTGAATCTGGATGACTGGAAAAATGATTCTCCCCTTGACAGAAATAGGGGGATTAGGAGACAGAGTTAGTTTAAAGGAAAAGATAATCAGCTATGCTTTGAATATGTTGAGTTTCAGATGCCTATGGGACAGTCAAATGGAGATGGAGAGCCGGTAGTATGTCATGGGACTGGACCTCCAAAAAGAGATGATGGTTAAATATGTTGATTTGGGAACCACTTGCTCAGAGATGACGGTTGAATCCATAGGAGCTGATAAGACCACGTACAGAGTGTCCTGGGAAGAAATAATGCTTCTAACTGTATTATCGAGACAGAGTCATTCTATGGGGGCACCTGGCAAGAATTCTTATAGCGAGACATTAAAGCACAAGGCTGAGAGATTACTTGCAATAGCTGTATCTAGCCAGCAGTGGACTAGAGAAGAGAACACCAAGGGGGTAGCTTTAGTATTTCATTTCTACACTATTGTTTCATGAGGCTTTCATGTTGTGCAGTACTGCTGTCTTTTGATTTGGTTTTACTCTGTGATACCATTTCCTTTTTTAAAATCTTATATGTTGAAGAGATTCGCAGAAAAATTGCTTAAACCATCTTGCTGATCTTGCAGTCAAATCCTGTGGCAAAGGTCAACTGTCTGTGATTACTGCTTCCTTTTCTAAATATTTGCTAACCATCCCTTTAATAAGAAAATGTAGAATTTTCCCAGAAATCAGAGCTGATGGGTCTATGGCATGTAGACTTCATAATCTTCTCTTTCCTGTTTTGAAAATTAGGAAAATCTTCACCTTTCTCCAAGTCTGCCACATGTCCATCATTCTCCAGAAATAACTTAGAATGGTTCAGCAATTCCATCTACAACTTTATTTCATTACCCTGGAAAGTAGTCCATCTGGTCATAGTAATTTGAACTTACTAAGAGGAGGTAGATATATGCTCTCTTACTATCTCCCTATAAGACACGCAATAGACTTCTGAGAAAACATAAAAGAAAAATCAACAGGCAGGAATAGAGGTATTTCTAACATCAGTTGTCAGTGAAAATCACAGGTCCTAGCTAAAATGTCTCTTAGCAGAGATCTGAAATGCGTATAATTTAAAAGGTGCATTTTCAATAAGTAAACATAAGCCAAACTATGCCTATCTGGCTAAAAATATATCCCTAAATATCTCTTGTGTTAGGAGCTTTGTTCGATGATGGGCCAACATATTTTCCCACTGGTTCTCTCTTGTATTAATTCTACACTTCAAGAATTTAAGATTCTGCCACTGTGGACACTACCACCACAAAAAAGTCCGCAATCCTTCCTTTAGCCAATGATGTCATTTCTTATATGACAATAGAAGAATATGTTCTTCAAAGTCAAAACTATTCCAGAAATTCCTTTAGTTTATTTAAAAAAAAAAGTAATTCCCATAGCTCCAGAGAGAGAAAGATCAGAGATTTAAAGCAAGAAGTGACTTCCTAATTCACCAAATCCAACCCTCTCATTTTACAGATTAGGAAACTGAAGCTCAGAGAGGGCAAATTACTTGCTCAGTGTTGCACAGTAGCTTCTCTTCCAATATTTTCTAGACAATTAGGGTTAGTGTCGCAGAAGTATTTACGTAAGATTTGCTTAGTATTTGGTTTTGGGGGAGGGCTTGTTCTGTGTTTTGATTCACTTTAATGAGTAAAGTAGAATGAAGATTTTTCTCTATATAGACTGTCATTGCTTTCAGTCTGCCCCAAGGAGAACTGGATTTATAATCAAAAGATTAGTTTTACATTTACAGAGTGCCCTCGAGAAGCATAGACTCTAAGACTAGCAGCATAGATTCCCTGTGTTTGCTGGATTTTTAAAAAGCAGAGGAAGGAGACAAAAGCGTTGTCAATATTTTCATCATGATCTGAAGGCGGATCCGCAGTCTTTCTCTCTTCCCTAACTTTTGTCCCCTTTGCAATGTGATCTCCTTAGGGACAGGGACTGTTTTGGTATTTCTTTGTATACTCAGCACTTACACAGTAAGCACTTAATAAATGCTTGGTTACTGTTGACTGACTTCAATATACATATTGATGCTCCTTCAAATAACCTAATTTCCCATTTCTTATTCTATTCAATCCCTATGATCTAGACCTACTCTTCCACTCCACTTGTGCTGAGATGTGTCAACTGGATTGAACTGGCCTCTAACCTGTGGATGGCTGGAGGCAAACAGAGCAGGGTACCGAGAGGAAAGTAAGGATTCAACCAGAAGTTTAAATTCAAAGTGAAGTAAATGCCTTGCAAACAAAGAGGGAAATAGATACCTATGCCAGGGCCCTGTCCCTAGTGGGAGGACCCACTTTAGTGTGGACAAACTTTAATTAATATATTTGTGTCTAGACAAAGAGTGAAATAGTATAGTGTAGCAACAGTGTAGCTTGCTTAACTCTGGAAAACAGGGGGTCTCCTATGACAGATGTCACACCCTTGATCTTGTCATCATTCACTTTCTATATTCCAGAACTATGAAGATCCTTTATCTAATCATAATCTTTTATCATTCCATCTTACTATATGCCCTATGGCCTCCAAACTTATCCTTCAACCATACAACGACCTCCATCCCCTCAACTCTCAAAACCTTCACAGATCAGACACCTAAACTGGCTATACTTAGCTTTCCCATCTGTTCCTTGAGGAGCCAACTTAATTGTACACAATCCTCCACTATCAAATCTCCTAGTCCTATCATTTTATCAAACCCTAAACCTGGATTAATTCTACTCTCCACCTACTTGTCAATTGCATGTTGTCTTCCCCATCAGAATATGAATTCCATGATGGTAGGGGCCGTTTTTTCTTAATATCCCCAATGCTAGCACTGTACTGACAAATAATAAGTATTTAATAAATGCTTAGTGACTTACTGTCTCTGTACTTCAGTGTTTTTATCTATAAAGTGAAAATATTAAACTACATATATATGTATATACATATATATGTTTCACCCGTATTAGTCTGTGAGCTCCTGAGGAGTAGGAGCCATGTTTTTACCTGTTTTTTTTTTTTTTAACATCCCTAGTTCTTAGCATAATGCCTTATATGTTGCAAGTACTTATTAAATGTTTGTTGACCAAACAGCTAATTACCAGACTAAAATGAGTTTTAAAAGAAGGATAGAGATGGAGAATCATATTATTACAAAATATCTTATAGGAAAACTCAGGTAGGCACAGGAAAAAAAAGCAAAGGAATTTTCCTGGACTGGCCTGAAAGACAATACACTCTGAGTTACTCCATAGGGAGTGAGATATTTTAAGAATTCCAAAGGATAATCCAAAGGCTCCTTTATTTAACCTTTGAAACCCCACATCTTTTCTCACCAAGGTTTTGGCCCGAGCTATTGAGAAAATAGGAAAATGACTAGTTTGACTTTCAATACTTCTCTTTCCTTAACTTTCCATGTAATGGAATATGCATAGTAAATAAAGTGGTAGACTTGGGCGAGGTTCAAATTTTAGGTACTTAGTAGCTCCCTGACCCTAAACAAGTCACTCAACCTCTCTAAGTATCAGTTTCTTCATCTATAAAATGGACATAATAGTGTCTACCATACAGTCTTTTTTCTTCTTTTTTTGCTCAAACTTGTATTTACATTGTCCCAGTGAACAGCCATTGAGGAACATCCTCTAGTAATACAGGTCATCCCCTGCTCTGCAATTTCTAGTCTTGGAAAACTTTCAGGAGCACTCAGAGGTTAAATGACTTGCCCAGGGTTACACAGCCAGCATGTGTCAGAGGCTGGGTTTGAGCCCAAGTCTTCCTCATTCTGAGACCAGCTTTCTATTCGCTTCTCAATGCTGTCTCTCCCCAGGCTCATTAGGAGGACCAGCTAAAGTCACAGATGTACAGTGCTTCACCACATTTAAAATACTGTACAAATGACACTTATTGAATTATTACTCAAATAGTCTAATTGTGGTGTGAACATGTGCATCTATGAATATAAAATGCTTTACAAACTTTGGTGAATTATATAAATGTCCCCTTCTATTATTACTTAAATAGGAATAGGGGCTGAATCTATGGCTTCATTAATACTAGGGAACTCTCTGAGGAAGAAACTCCCTCTGTTCGTGCAGGTCAACAGTTTCCCTGAAATGTAGAGTCCTAGAATTGCCTAGAGGGCTACGAAGTTGAACCTTGCCAGAGGTCACGTAGCCAGTATGTGTCCGCAGCAGGACCACCTTGAACTCAGGTGTTTTTGACTCTCCAATTCATCATGCAAAATTGCATCTCATGACCTCCCTTCAAATTTTATCATGTTTATTAAGGTAGCATCCCTGCTTACAGGTACTCGCCTTCAATCAGACAGCTTTAGTTAGCCAGATTCTCACTTTCCTCATCTACAAACTTTTTTTTTTCAAATTTCAATATAGTGTATAAATATCATGCAGTATTGGTGGTGGTGGAAGGCAGTGTGGCATAGCAGTTATTATTGTTTGCTCTGTGTTTTCAAAAAGGACCATGACACTATGATTTCAGAGTCTGGAAGACCTGGGTTCAAGCCATACCTCTGACACATACTAGATGTGTGAGCTTGGGAAAGTCAGTTAGCCCTTCAATGTGCTAGGCACATTATACTATAGTACTCTAAGAGACAGAACAAATGTTGATCTAGATTGGTAAGAAGAAATTTCCTTCTGGACGTTCCATCAATCAATGATTGAACATTTATTATATCCAGGCATTATGCTAAGCACTGGGGATACAAAAAGTGACAAAGAGGCAAAAGATATCTTCTGCCCTTGAGGAGCTTATAATCAATTGGGGAAGGTAAATTTTCAAATAGCTAAATAGATAGATAGATATTAATATATACAGATAGATAGATGATAGATATTTAGATAGATAGACAGACAGATAGATAGATAGATAGATAGATAGATAGATAGATAGATAGATAGATAGATAGATAGACAGACAGACAGACAGATAATTAGCGGAGGGAAGGTATTAGAATTAAGAGAGATTGGAGAAGGTTTCCTGGAGAAGGTGGGATGAATTACAGTTCTGGATGTCCTCCCACCCTCTCGCCATCCATCAAATGGCATTAGTATTAGTAATATTATTACTGCTATAAATCACCCAAAAGCATAAGATACAGGCTAGATAACCCACACAGTGAGTTAACAAGTAGATTTTTACCATTCAACCTCTTCCTGTAGCTTTTTCTGGCAACCTGGGCCCCCAATACCCTCCCCCCTCATTGATTTCTATAGAAAATCTACTTGCATTTCTAAAAAAAGAATTTGGTCCTTAAAGATCTTTATGGAAATGAGAACTACATCATTTTCCTGAGAAGCTGTCATTTCAGAAGTTCATCTTCCTGGCATCTGATTACAGTAATGTAAAACTTAGCCTTGGTGCCTGTCCCCAGTGGAAAACCCTGTGATATCCCAGCCTTTTCCATCTGCTTCAATAGGTCATGTTTTCTTCTGTCCATGGGTTGGTTTGATTTTTCTCCAAAGCCCAGCCTTTTATTTTTAGAAGATAATCCTTAGTGTCAGTCTCTGATTATTCACAGGGTGATGGTGAGGGCTGGAGAGGGTAGGAACCAACTAACTCACTGCTAGTTGACTTTCTCAAGTCTCCAAATCACTTGGCGAGAGAGCTAGCCACCTTCTCAGAACATTGTGACATGGAGCTTAAGGTTTAAAGGTTACTACTGAACAATAAAAATGAGAGTGCAGAATAACATTGAGCTAATGCTGAATTAAAGCAGCAATGGAACTTGTCCCTTGGAATAGCATCATGGCACATGTGTTTTTACCAATAAACATTTTTTTCCCTCCAAGTTATTTAATTATAACTTCTGAAGCAATGTGTTTAAAATACCTCAGGAGCCATCTTTTAAACATTACTAGATTTAATAATGAAAAAGATGATGATTACAGCTTTAAATAGCATCATAGATGCTCATCAGCCTTAAATAAGGAGAAGAGAATCCATTCCTCAAGAAATCAGTTTAATCTCTCATTACTATTTTCTGCCTAACAGACTACTGTATTTCTTCTTATGGTTTTCCTGGTCCACTGCATCACAGTCATAGAATTGGAGCTGAAGGGAGCTGTAGCAGTCATCTGGTCCAGACCCTTTTATTTTACAGATGAGGAAATTGGATCCCAAGGAGGTTGAGTAACTGACCAAGATCACCCTATTGGTAAGAATGTGATTCTAAGTCCTTTGACTTCAAATACAAATTCTTTCATAAAAAGGCTTCATGTACAGTAGGACTAAATGGTTTCCAGTTATGAGATAATGTCAAGACAAAAAACTGAGGACGAGAAGGAACCTTCAAGGTCATCTAGTCCTCCCCCCACACTTCCATTTTACAGATAACCCAGAGACACTAAGTCCCATAGGTTATCCTGGACTCATTCATCATCCAGTATTATTTGCTTCTTCTACCTAAATTTAAATTTTTTTCCCCACCTTTACCTTTGCTCTGCCCACCCCTAACCCCCACCCAATCATGACTTTAAATTTCTGTCTGTTTGAAGAAAACAATGCATAGGTCAGCAATGGCCCAAAAGTAAAATGAATTCCACCTAGTAAGGCAGCATAATGCAATTTATATTGGATTGCAGTTTGCACTGCAAAATGTTGGATTTGAAATTTGAGCACCTGTATTCTCCTCCTATCCCTGGCACTTACTAACTATCTGTGTGACCTTGTCCATTTCCCATCTCTGAACCTCAATATCCACTAGTTCCCCATCAGGAAAATGAAGGGATTTGGACAACATGTTCTTTAAGGTCCCTTTTTGCCCTAAATCTATGATTCTATGAATCGATTTATATGTTTTAATGGGCAGCTTGTTAAAAATATGCCAACCACAGTAAAATTCCCTCACCCCCAAAAAATCCTGAGGTATGTGAGAGGCATAAAAAATTACCTTACACATGTCCTTCAAAAAAGTTTAATACATAGTCAGGTCACATTATTACACATCAAATTCTCTAGGTCTCTGGCTGCCAGTAGCAATTATCTGTAAAAGCACATGCTTTCCCCAGTGACTAGCTATCGGGAATTTTTGAGTATACCTAAGCATAGCCTTGAGCAAAAATCCTGCAGGGCATATTTGGGATCTGGTATTTCATTTGGATGCAATATCAAGGTTTCTGTGCAATATGTCTATCTATATTTTTTTACATCTGTTTCAACATATTGATGTGCTTATCTGTTGACTTTAATTACATGGTATAACTACATATATAAATGTAAATAGCACTCCTGGGCCCCAACCAAACTTTTGTCAGGAGATATACAAATATATTTCCCTCACCGCCAAGATTATTTTTTCCCCATATTAGAATATGCCTCATGAAACTCTACTATAAAAAGCTGCATCCTGGTCGCATATCGCTGGGGTTCTTTCTCTCATGCCAGTGACCGTGGGGATCTCAGTTGGATAATCCTTACATCTATTTGGACTCTCTACTAGTTAATAGCAGTCTAACCTACCAGTGACCACAAACATTTGATCATACATTCCCTCCAAAAGTTACAATGGCTTTTCAGAGGAAGGTTGAGAGAGGAAAGGAGCAGCAGGGAACAGAGAAGAATAAATATACTCACTTGATCATCTTTAAAAATACATTAGGCAAATCAGATGCTTGGGGGTTTCACCAGGATCCCTGCTGCCTTGGAAGTCCCCAGACTTGACTTCATGGGACCCGTTTTGGGTCAAATTGGCTTCCAGAGTGAGATGTAAGTTTCCAAGTCTATAATGCTCTAAGTTACAAAAGTTGAAAAGCCGAGTTACCTGCTGTGTTAGGTATTGAGAAACTACCAAAAGGTCAAGGCCACAGTGGGAAAGGGAAAACTGTTTTACAGCTTTCAGGTGTCAGGGGCCCTAAAGTGAAAAAGACAAAAAAAAAAAAGACAATTCTGTTAACTTAAAAAGTCTGTTCTCTTTGGAATTCTTGATGTTTAAAGCTCAGTCCCTTCTGTGCCCGAGAAGAATTGGGCCGGCTATCACCCTGGAAATGGCGGCAGCTGTAATGTTTATGTTGGGAAAGAACTGACTCACATTTGCTTAATGCAAACCATCCCTGGATGGTTTATTACTGTGCCCCGCTAAGCCTCTAACCGGCTAGAACTAGTTTGTGTGGGTCAACTTTAAAGAACCAAATACACACAATGGCCACATCAAGTATCCTGTTTTAGTTATTTTTTTTTATGGAGCTGTGTCCATGAGAGCCCAATGGAACACTTCCTCTCTAAATGGAAGAATGGGATTGGTTAGTCTGGCCTGACCCAAGCAGCAATGTATCTCCGGCTGGACCTGGGCCAGACAGTCTTCCTCTCTACTTGATAGGAAACCTACAGGGAATTTGATTTATCAGCCTTTCCAACACCAGGGAATTCGCCAATAGATTTAGGAAGGATGAGAAACTGGCAGGCCTGTTTATATGCATACTGTGAGTTACCTAGAATACATCAGCTAAGCAACTCAGGTGGTTCACTTTCTAAAGCAAATTTTTAGCATCTGAGTAGTTTCATGTGATTTCACTTCCATATTGGAAAAGCCAGCAGAAAAGCTGTTTTGGACTCTAACACATTACATTAAATGTGTTCAAGGGCCATGTCAACCATTTGTGATTTTTATAGAGTCATGTGGAGTTTTATTACAGCAAAAGACAACAGAGTAGCCATCCTGATAAATAAAGTTCTGCGTGGGTCAGTGTGGGGAAACTAGAATGGGCAACATTTCAGTTTCTCCATGTCCACGAAACGTAAAAGCTAGAATTGCCGAAATTCTCATCTCTTCTCCTCACAGTAATTCTCTCACAATCACAAATGCCTTTCTTCCCCCTTCTTGGATTTCTCCAAATAGATCCCATTTATCTGATTGGATTTCTGTCCCATCTTTCTACATATTACAGCTAATTAGTACCCCCTGATGAGAAACAGTCCACTGATGGAAAAAAGTAGTTAGATAAGATCTGCATTAACAAATGTAGTTCATTTAATATCATTTGCGCTGTTGCATTATTAATAATACATAATTACCCTGTGCGGGCTGTAAGGGGAGAATAAAACGGTTCTTTAATTTCTTGGCCTTTGTAGAAGAGGAGTATATTAGGGAGAATAAAGCAGTATTGGACTATTGGCTGCCATCCATCATCAGGCGTTGTGTGTCATACTATTTTATTAACTTTGGGTCTAGCTGGAAGTCCTATATTTCAATGTAATCTCTGATTACCTAGAGACAACTGTTTTGCAGAACCTTGGACTACTTGCTTCAGCATACTAAATCAACACAACCAAAAGAAATTCAAAATCTTTAGCAGGCTTTGAAGAGTAATTGTTTTTGTTGAATGTAGTGGGATTACTTACCAGGGACCTCTATGGACCATCACACATTTGTATTGGAGGTTTTGGTACCCATACAATCAGTTTAAATCTAGCTTCTTCTGATATTTACCAACTATGTAACCAAGAGCAAATCATCCATATCATACCCCTAAAGTATGGGTATGTATAGCTCTGTCCAGAGTTTTCTTCTCTCTTTCGTCTATATAGCCTCACTTGGTGATAATTAAAAGGGCAGGAGTTGACATTCCCATCCCAATTTATGTCAACACAAGAGAACCGGCCTTCTCAAACAGAGGTGTAAGAACCATACCAAACAAGTCTGTAGTCAAATTCTGACCTGTGAAGTCCTTGGTACACTGGATAAAAGTAAGTGATACTACATAGGAAATGTTTTGTTTTGTTTTGTTTTTGGTGGGCTGAAAGAAATCTTGCCCTCCTCTTGGCCTACATATCGTACAGCAAACCAATTCAGGAGTTAGAATTCTAGTGCAGAATCAGTCAAACACTGGGAATTTCTAGGTTCAAGAATGCCTTAAGCGGCTTTTCACACCTATACAAGAGGGTAGCAAGGGAGGAATGGAGAGTCATTTCAAAAGGAAGGGTATATTCCTTTTCATGACCAAGTGATGACTGTGAATATCAAAAGATGAGAAGATCAGTGTTGAGAACAGTGTCCATAGGAGCCATAAGCAGTAACCCTGAGCAAGCATAGCAGATGGTGCAGTCAATTAAAAGCTGAGAGATACGCTGAGGGCAAACCAGATCCACTAACAGAAGTCAATGTCAGGAAGCTACAAGGGTACCAACCCTCAGAATCCAGCACAGAGCTATCCTTAAAGGAAACTTCTAGAATCACTCCCAGATTTCTATATCCAGCCCTAGTCTTTCACCTGAACTTCCCCTCTATGTTATTAATTGCCTATTAAATATTTCTAATTGTATGTTCTATAGGCATTTCATATTCAACATGTCTAGAAAAGACAAATCTTCCTTTTCTTACTATTTCTCTTCTGAAGTTCCCTAAGTTTTTTGAGGATGCCACCATCCTTCCAAGTTTGTAGGATCATAATCTTTGTGTCATCCTCCACTCTGTAATCTTTCTCACTATAAAAATTGAATTATTTGTCAAATCACGTCATTTCTTTCTCCACCAAATCCTTACAAATATCCCCTTTGCTTTACACACATAGTCACCAATCTAGTTCTGAACCTACCCATCCTATGCTTGTGGGCAGGAGCTGACATTTCCACCCCAATTTATGTCAGCACAAGAGAACCAACCTTCTCAAGCAGAGGTGTAAGCACCATACCAAACAAGTCTGTAGGCCAATTCTGACCTGTGAAGTACTTGGTACACTGAATAAAAGTAAGTGATACTACATAGGAAATGGCTTTTTTTTTTTGATGGGCTAAAAGAAATCTTGCCCTCCTTGTGTTAGGCAGTAGTTTCCTAACCAGTCTCTCCACCTCAGCTTTCTGTCCACTCCAATCCATTTTCCACATAGCTCCACTTTCTCAAAATGAATGTCAGACCATATCATTTTCAATTTAATTCAATAAACATTAATTAATCAAACCTGCTATGTACCAAGCACTAAAGCTAAGTGCTGGGGATACAAATAAGAAAAGGAAAGATAGTCTCTCCTGGCAAGAAGCTTACAATCAAAGGAAAAAAACAATAAAAACAACCAAGAATGAATGTGTGTGCATATACATGCGCACGCACACGCATATACACATATATACACACAAATTGAAAAGAGCGAGGAAGGGGAGGCCCCCAAAGGTTGGAGTCAAAGTCATCTAAAGCAAACAGAACTGCTCCTGAAGATCAGAGGGTTACTGGGAAAGTTCTGAAAGTTCAGAGCCCTCTATAAAGGAAGGGTTTGGGAGGAGTTTACTGCTCCACCCTCTAATCTGAGAGGACAGGCCACTGAAGGTGTGGAGAAAGTGTTGAATATCAAAAACTGAGTCAGTTAGCATGGATTGCTGCTTCCTATTTCCTCTGGAAAAAAATAAAAACTTTTCAGTTGGGCAATAAAAGTTCTTTCCAACTTTTCCTCATTTTTTTTCTTTTCAGATTTAATACACTTTGCTTCTTTTCACATGACTTATAGACCAGGCAAACTGACATCTTACTGTTTCTAGCACATAGCTTTCGATCCTTCATCTCCATCCCTTTACATTGGCTCTCCTCCATGCCTAGAATATCCTCCTTCTTTACCTTTTTTATCTTCTCAGAATCTTTGATTTACTTCAAGACTCATGTCAATCTTAACCATGAGATATTTCCTGATTTCTTCAGCTACTAATGCCTTGCTCCTCAGGGTTACCTTTTATCCATCTTCTACGTCGTTTTGTTTTGTTTTGATGTATGATTTATATGAGAATGCCCTTTCCCTCCTTAGAACAAAAACTCCTGTTCATGGGCAGAGGGCACAGACTGTTTCACTTTTGACTTTGGAATCCCTAGTGTCCAACAAATGTCTGGCAATTAATAAACGTTTGTTGTTTTCTTGACTAACTTGAGTGAGACTCAATTTCCCCAACTGTAACATGGGGTTAATAATACTGATAGTCATGTTATTAAAGAACTGAGAGGTTCAAAGGAATGATGTCAGTGATGATAATAATGAAGATTATGACGATGATGGTGGTGATGGTGGTGGTGATGATGATGATGGTGGTGGTGGGGGTGATGATGGTGATAGTGGTGATGATGATGATGGTGGTGGTGATGATGATGATGATACCAAAATGCAGAAGTCTTAGTGGCGAAAGTCCTCCTGAGAGTCATCTTTACTAGGAAACATCCAAAGGCTTTCCGAGGGCTGCCTCCCATGTGAAAGTCTCCTTAAGCCAGTTAATAGCATTCTCTTCTTTCTCGATTTGTCTTAGGCCATACCCAAGTTACATGCATGCTGTCTTCCCCATCAGTGCTCTCTCCACAAATACTCCAGTGGAAAGTAAGTTCCCTGAATGTGACGACTGCTCGGTTTTCATTTTTGCATTTCTAGCGCCTCCATCGTGCCTAAAGGCAGCAAGAATGTAAAATTGTTTATTCAGTTCAATTTTATTCAATTCATTTGGGCCCCAAGGGGAAAAAAAAGCAGAGCAAAAAGTGTAAAGTCTTAGACAAAGGAGAATTTAGACTTGGTGGAGAATAGGTAGATAAAGGTAGTTGGGAGAACAGGCATCGGGAAAGGTGGAAATGTTGGAGAAAAAGCTTGAGTCAAGGTATCAGAAATGGAACAGAGCTGCCCCAGTAGGTCATAAGTCCTTGCATGCTACACAATGAAGATATTTAATCAGATGCTAAATGGCCATTTATCTAGTTGTTGTGGTTCCTAACTCTATGATCCTCGGATTCTGCTGTAATCCTCCATTACAACAAGGCTGTAACCCTTCTGGCTCTGGAAAAATGAGTCCAGAGTACTGCTACCCTGTGAAATGAATTGAATTGAATCTTAAAATGTTTATATGATAGATCTGATGACCCATTTCATCTCACTCTTGCCTGATGTCAGACATGCTTTGCCAGATGGGGAAGTGTAAATCCATGCAAGCACATCCTTATGTGTCTGAAAACCTTTTATTGCACTTTATGGATGTCTAGGGAGGGAGAAATTACTTGTTTCCTCATTTTTTCAACTAAGATCTCACACAAATCATTTCATTGCTTTTTTTTTTCACTTCAGACTCTACAGTTCCTTAATTATTTTGTGGTCTAAACTCCAGACCATCATCTAAAAGTGGATCACTCCACTTTGGTAGACTGAGAAAATAACTTTGGGGGGTTCTAGTGCTGTTTCCTCATGCCCCTCTTATTTTTCCACTAGAAAAAAATTGAAATGATGAGATGAGGAACATACACTGTGGAGAGTATTTGAGAGAAAAGAGCAAATAACAGATACAAGTATATGTAATATTGACATTATATGTATATTATAGATAGATGATGCCAACTTCCCTCATAGGGCACGTATAGAGCATTGAGTAATGAGTCTTCAGCAATGAGGAAAATCTAATAGTAATGTGCTTTGAACTTCTGGCTATGTGTATATGTGCATGTATATATGTATATTCATATCCACATATATGGAAGTATGCATATATATACACATATATTCATATACACATGCATGTGTGTATATGTATATTATGTCAACCAATAAATTTTACTAATTGCCTTCTAGGCACTGGAGAAACAAAGAAAAACAAAAGGCAATCTCTGTTCTCAAGGAGCTTACAGTGGAATGGGGAAAACAATATGGAAACAACTTTATTCAAACAAGCTATACACAGGATAAGTTGGAAATAATTGTATGTGTATATTAATATGCTTGTGTACATATGTTGCATTTTTCATATTATATGTCTGTGTGTATGTATTGTACATATATGTGTGTATGTGTACATGTAGATACATATTTGCATTCTCAGAAGTGCATTTATTGCATTCCTTTGTATATATATGTGTGAGCACATGAATACTTATATGTGCATATGTTGTATGTAATGAAAATCTCTGTGTGTGTATTACTGTATTGTGTATGTGTATATGTATGTATATTTGTGAATTATGTATTGTGCATTGTTCACATGTGTGTACATGTGTGCATGCCTCTAGATGTACATGCTCATGAGCATATAATATGCCCCAGCATATATTTACATTTATATGTAAATGTATACATTTATATGTGCATATACATGTGCTACACAATATATGTATACATATATCATGTGACTATATTTGTGTGCATGTATATGCATGTATAAAGGTGTGTGTGTATTGTGTGTATATGTATATTTATGGGCATATGTATGGGTATAGGTATAGATATGGGTATAGGTATATGCATATGCATATGTATGTGTAATGACTGGTAGGGGGAGAGGGTGAATGAGTGGATCCTTTGACTCTTCATAGCTGGAAATGATGGAATGAAATGATTCCACCCCTACTATGTGTTTTGATATTTTCCATAACATTCAAAAATGCATTATAGATGTCATAGATTCTCCAATATTCTCCTGGATTTCATTCTTTAAATATATCCACGAATATATATCACAGTCCCTTGGAAAAATCAAGATAGAGCATATTATTTCTATTGAACTTTAATATTTATAAGCATATTCTGATATTAACCAAGTGGTGATACATGGCAATACCATTTATATCCTGTTGGCAGTGGTGGTGGTGGTGGTTGATGATGATAAGGAGGAGGAGGAGGAGGATGGTAGTGGCGGTGGTGGCGGTGGTGGTGATGAATAGACAAAGAAACTGGGTATCTATGAACTTAAATGACTTGGCCCTTGTCTCACAGCTAGTGTTGCAGATGGTACTTTTCACAGGGTCTCTAGCATCTCCTAATCTCAAAGAGAAGCTTCTTTCCAAAAACACCATCCAGTCCAGCCCTGAGATGTTCAGGAATTCTTTCTACAGCATTCCCAATTGATGGTCAACAGTCTTTGCTTGAAGACCTCTATCAAAGGAAAATAAGGCAGGCTTTCTATTTTTAGGCAGCTGGAATTCTCCTTAAATCCAGCTGAAATCTGCCTCTTTCTAACTAACTCCCCCATCCCATTTCTCTTCATTCTCCCATCTGGGGCCAAACAGAACAAGTCTAATCCTTCTTCAGCATGACAGTCCTTAAAATACTTGAAGACAGCTGTCATATATCCCTTGCCAAGTCTTCTCTTTTCCAGGATAAAGGACATTCTCCAGCTTGTCAAAGTCCTTCCAAAAAATGTGGCTCCAGAATTAAATACAATACTCCAGATGTGGCCTAACAAGGGCAGGGTACATTCCCACTGTTCTGGACCCAAATTCTCTCTTAACGCAGCTTTGGTCTCATCCCATATCCTGTGCTTTTAACACCATATGATACTGGTACTAACATCTCTACACTTTATGGAGCAGTCTTGCTCTGTCAGCAGCTAGCACAGTGTCAGGCACATAATAGACCCTGAAGAAAAGTGGAATTGAATTGAATTGTTATGGAGCGTAGGTGAGTTTAAAAGCTACCATTCTTTCTATCACATAGATGCTCAGTTAGCAAGATGACAGTTTCGTGGGTGCCACATTTCTTCCTTTTTCAATACAGACAGGTAAAGTCCTGTTTTCTAAATATTAACTACCTGTACAGTCTCCACCAGGGTTGGCCAAAGGGTTTTCTGATGACTGAAGCCATGGCTTAACAGAAAGAATGGATTTACTGTTAGGAGACTGACCAGCTCCTTAAGTACTTACATGACTTTAACCAAGTCTTACTTCAAGTCCTTTCCTATTTCCTGTAGTAGTCAGTGACACTTCCACTCCCACCAAATACTTTGTGTTTATTTTGTGCAAACTCTGTGTTTACCAATCTGTGAACATGTCTTACTTGCCAGTAGGATCTAAGTCCTTTGAGATCAGGGACTGGGAACGAATTGTATCCCCAGTGCTTAGCACAGTTCCTAGCATTTAGTTAGGGCTGGTACAGTGAGAAAAACACTGGGTCTGGACACAGAAAATGAGTTCAAATCCTCTGATGCCTATTTATCCATAGAAACTTAGGCAAATCACTTAACCTCCTCAAGCCTCAGTTTCCCCATCCACAAAATCAAGGGACTGGGCTAACTGTCCTCCAAGGTCTCTACCTCACTAAATCTATGATCTAATTTGAACTTTCTAGGCCTCTATCTTTAAAATGTAGAAACTGACATTACCAATCCCATATATTTATGATGATAATCCAGTCTTGATAATACACATAAATCTCTCATTATGCATTTATATTATAGCTGAAAAGCTGAAGGCATCTTAGAGGTCCTCTAGTCCAACCCTCTTATTTTACAGGTAAGGAAACCGAGGCCCTGAGAGGTTAAGATGCTTGTCCACAGCCATATAGGTAGCAAGTAACAAAGTTGTAATAAAACCCAATGTAAATAACAGCAGTGATTATCAGCTACCTTTTCCTAGCTATGGTTTCCAGTTTCAATCAGTTTTTCTCAGTATGGTCCTCTGGTGACTTCCTTAAGAGGAACTTGTTGACAGCAAGCCCTGCCTCTCCATAGCTCAGATACTGCACCTGACTATTAACTCTTCCATTCCTACTGCTCTGCAGTGAAATACAGCCAATGCCTGTCAATTCTGAGTGGTTGAATCTATTTACTTATTTCTTGTCCTTTTACGCACACATCTGTGTATTCATCCTCACATCCCCCTCAGTACACACACACACACACACACACACACACACACACACGCACACTTTAAAAGGGTTAAATGCATATCTTTTTGGAGACATTTACTATTACCCTTCTCTCCCACATTTAATGAAAGGATCAGGAAGTTGCTTTTTAAAGTCACCATTTTCAGTTATTCTATTTTCAAAAGTACATTTTTAAAATCAGTGAGTTCTTTGTGAAAGGAAGAAATACCCCAGGCACAGAGGGGAACAAATGTCTCTCCTAAAGTTTTTAATTATTCAGTCATTTACATTTCAAATGTTATCAAAAATGCAAATATGCTTGACATTTGTAATTGTTTCTAGAACCTATGCAAAGATAAACATGGATTTAGTTCAATCATCGTCTCAAGAATAGGAGATCTGGGTAGAGGGAGGTTTCAGCTAGTTCTTCATAGTTTGGGGAAAGTTTTCAATCTACTACAAGAGGATTTTTTTAAAGGTCACCCATCAAAACCTTTCTGTTCAGAATGTAAGTTGAATGATTGATAGGGGATTGTTTTTCACCCCTAAAGAATCTGACAGTGTCACGAAGATTAGAAGACAGTCGGCAACATGCATAGCATACCTCCTATGAGCTGTGCTCCCTAAGAGGTGGCAAGGCAGAAAGAAAAGAGGATTGGCTTTGGAGGCTGGAGATACATGTATAAGACTCCTGCCTCCAATGTTTCTGTTTGCGTCATCACACAACCTTTCTGTGCTTCCATTTCCTCATCGATAAACTGGGGCTAAGAGGTAGTTTATGAATAATGGATAACGGAACAGCCCCAGAAACAGAACAACCTGGCTGGGTTTGAGTCCCCCTCTGCTTCCACAAACTCTGAATGAGTGGCCCAGGGAAACTCATTTAGTGATCTTCTCAGTGACTCAGTACACAGTGTATTGGTTAAAGTTTTGCAAGGAGCCTTCCATATGTTAACTTATTTAATTCTCACAATGACCCTGCAACATAGGCGCTATCATTAGGATTCCCATTTTCCAGATGAGGAAAGTGACACTAAAAGACTTGCCCATGGTCATACAGATATTAAGCAGTTGGAGTTAGGATTTGAAATCAGATCTTACTAACATCAAGTTAAATATTTCATCCATTGTGCCACTTTGTGGCACCTACAAGACTAATTCACAGAAGAACTGATAGACTCCAATCCTCATTTGGTAGGGTCTCATGGCCTGTTACCATCATGGTCACATTTCGCAGGATGCTCATCCAATGTATTTCCTTCCCTTCCTAACCTAGGAACCCAGAGCTAAAGATGGTACATCCAATTTGATCTGACTAGAGTTGAACAATAACGATGATAAGGCAAGTGAGACATTTGCCTTGGATACTTAAAACTGAGGGGCACAGAGAAGTACATAAAACAGGCATCTGCTATCCCAAGTGAGCTATGCCATTAGGATCAGAGATACTTTGTATTCTTTCCTTGGGCTCAGAAATCATCTAGGTATAGTTTTGGAGCAAGAAAGGATATGGAGCAACTAGACTTCCTTCATTTTGGACACTATTCTTATCATGCCAGCTTTGAGATCCACTATGAACCACTAGCTTTTATCTCACAGTTGGTTTTGTGGATGAAAAAAAGTATAACCATTAGAAGTATCAAAAAGTGTAGGCTCTTTCAGAAAGTGATGGGTTCCTCCTTACCGGAGGTTTTCAAGGAAAGGCTGGAGAAGCACTTTTCTCAATTTTGAAGGAAATTGCTTTTAAGGTATGCCCTCCTACGCTCCCCCCCGCCATCCCGACATGAAAAGGTGATCTTTCTCCTGACCAAGGCAAACCCCTCTACATGTACCCTTTATTACCCCATTCCAACTTCTCTGGCAGACTTCCCTCACTATCATCCCCAGTCTTCTTCTTCTATTGTCTCTATCTATCTACTAGCTTTTTTCTGGTGCCTATAATCATGCCCATGTCTTTCCCATCCTTTAAAAAATGCCTTGATCTGACCATGCCTGCTAACTATCATGCTATCTCTCTCCTCTCCTTTCATCTAAATTCCTTAAGAAAGCTATCTAGATTCCCTGTCTCCACTTCTTCTGTTCTCCCTCACTTCTAAATCCTCAGTAATCAGATTTCAACTCAAACTATTCTCCAAAGACAATATGGATCTTTTTCTAACTTTATTTCATTTTTAATTTATGAAATAAAACAAATATTTCCATAATAGTATATTTTTAAAAAGATGATTGCACATGAAACTGCAAATTTATTGTGGAGAATATGCTGTTCCTTTTAAATATATAATAAAGTTATCATCCTGATGAATATCTGGTCACTGGATTCAAATGGCTCTGGAGGAGAAGTGAGGCTGGTGACCTGCACAGCCCTCCCTCACCCAAAACAAAGTCAAAAGATGAACACACACAAAGTTATGCTGTGAATTTCTTTTTTTTCTTCTCTCCCCAATGTCCTAGAGAATAATGATCTTTTCATTGACAAATCTAATGATCTTTCCTCAATCCTGATCCCTCTTAACAGCTGCAGTCTTTGACAATGTTGATCATTGCTTTCTCTTAAATGTTCACTTTTGTCTACATTTTTCTGACACTGTTCTCACTTGATTCTCTGTATCCTTTACTGGACCTTCATCAAAGTCATGACCACTAGCTTTACCTGAGTGTAATCCAGGCTTTTGCCCTTTATCTCCTTCCCTTTTTCCTCTGTATTGTTTGTTGATCTCATGAACACCTGTGGGTTCAACTATCATTTCTATCTTTGCAAATAATTCTCAGATCTTTATATCCAACCCTAACCTCTCTTCTGAACTCTAGTTCACTTTACCAACTACCTTTTGGACATCTAAAAGTGAATGTTCCAAGATATCTCAAAACCAAAATGTCCAAAACAGGATCCATTATTTTTTCTCAAAACCCTCCCCTCCAAAATTTCACTGTTACCGTCAAAGGTACTACCATATTACTGGCCTCAAAACCTTGGTGCCATCCTCAACTCTTCACTGTCACCTAAAATTGTTGCCAAATCATATTGTTTCTACCTTCATAACATCTATCCTACATGTCCATTTCTCTCCACTCATCCATTTGGCACCCTGCTCCAGACCCTCATCTCCTCACGCCTGGACTATTGCAATAATCTTCTGGTTAGTCTCTCCCTTAAGTCTCTCCTATTAGTTGCCAAAGGCATCTTCCTGAAGCATGGATCAATCCATGTCACCCAACCCCTCCCCCAAGACCTTCTCAATAAATTTCAGTAGCTCCCTATTACCCATAGGAGCAAAAATACAATTTTCTGGCTTTTATAGCTCCTCACAATAAGACCAATTCCTACTTTTCCAGACTTTTTATACTCTCTCTCTCTCTCTCTCTCTCTCTCTCTCTCTCTCTCTCTCTCTCTCTCTCTCTCCCTCCCTCTCTCCCAGGAATCCTTCTTTTCTTGCTTTTTCTTACACACAACACACATCTCCTTACTCTTTCCCTTTTCATTAGTTGTCCCCCATAACTGAAATTCTAACCCAGGTTTCCTTCTGGATTCAGCTCACATTCCACCCTTGGAAGGAGACAGAACCAGTCCTAAAATAAAGTTCAGCAGTGCTAGTAAAACAATATACTTTTCTTATGTCCAGGTTCAACTGGTCTCTATATTAAAGTAGCGATAGGGAATGCTATCCTAGCTCTGAGACATTTATTCAAAGCCATAATTCATAAGCCACTGCCCATGTGCTTAAATTACCAGGTAATCAGAAGGTTCATTGATTTAAAGGAAGATACATTTCATTAAACAACATAGCAAAATAAGTGGCAAGAAAGATTTTCCCCATACTTATCAAATGAGATGATACTGATTAGAAAAAAATTAATAAGTGCTTAGTCCAGTGCCTGGAATATAGCAGATGCTATATAAATGCTTGTTCCCTCTTCTCCTTTTAGTATAGGTATACTCTTTTACTAGCTACCACCAGTGGGAAGAATGCAAGCGCAGAAAACGTGAATGGCCAGGGTTATGTCCATTGCTCAGACAATTTACAAATCTGATGCTAAAAAACCACTAAGGTTCTCTGATGACATCATTGAGTGAACTGCTGTATACACCGAACTCAAGTCCTGTACTACTCTGATCCCTCTCTGCTAGGCATCTCTGTTGCTGTGATTATCTTACTACCACTGACTAGGCTTTTTCTACTACTGCTTTTGCTACTCTTTGCTACCATCTGCTGGTCACAATTATGTATCCTCTTCCCCTTTGAATGGAAATGTTTTGTCAACTTTCTTAACTTCAAGTTCAAGATCCATCTTTAACTCTTTTACGGTGCAAGCCCCAGACAGCTATGCCCAGCCAGCTAGATAAAGAGAATCTTAGACATCTTTAGCTCTAACTTTTGAGTTGCTTTTTCTTTTGCTGCACTCAGGCTTTCTGATTCCTGTCTTTAATTTCACTTGACCCTTAAAAATCCCTTTCAAGATCCTTCACTAGTCTTTATCTCTTCAAAGTATACAAGGTATTCCACTTAGCAAAACCCCAAAGGACGTATGTGGAACTGAGGTAATAAGGGTCTTTTCAACTTCTTTAATACCCCTGGTTATGAGGCAAATCTTCTTTGGAAAAAAAAAAAAGGATCAGGTAAAAGTAGTAAGAACTGGCAACCTTCATTCTAGTCACTTTTTCCTGCATTCCTGCCAAACAGAATCACTGATGTTCCTATGCTATGACACAGATACACAGCAAAGTATACTATGATCTGTAACCTATGTAACTTTCTGACATTGGTCAAACATTTGACATGCTCTGGATTAAGAAAGGTGAGAACTCATACCCAAGGAAGGGTCAATCTCCCCCATATAATTATTCTGCAAATTTATTTTTTTTCTTGTTTTTCACAGATTTATTTTTTAGAAAATAATCAAGGGGACCTAAACCTCTGCTGAAGACTCTTTGGAGAAAAATACAATAGAAGACTGAGGACTAATCATTTGCATTCTTAAAAAATAAAATTGGTAAAAATTTATTGACCTTTCCTTAAGACTTTTTAAGGCATTCTCCTAGGGTTCAAGACTTTCCAATTCCCAACTCAATTTTATCATTGTGAAAACCAAGGGAAAATTGACTAAAGCCAGGATCATTTCCAAAGGTAGTTCCAGGACAGAAGTGAATAAAATCAGTCACAGAATTTCAGAAATATAAGGCCATCTAGTCTCTATAATATACTTGAATCATACTTTCCTCAAGACCTCTCACTTTCTCTCCAGGGTCAGTCATTCTTCTTTGTAATCTCACTAATCTTAGCTGAGGCAACTAAATAGTTCACTGGATGCAGTATACCATATCCAGCCCAGGACTTGAAGCCAGGAAGATCTGAGTTTTAATCCTGCTTCAGATACTTAATATCTGTGTGATCCTGTACAAGTCTCCTTATCTTTCTCAATTTCAGTCTCTGTTTCTGTCAAAATGGAATAATATAAACCCTGACCCCTCAGGATTGTTATGAGAGTTAAATGAGATATTTGTGTACTGGTTCGTAAAGCATGGAGCACAATAACATCATTTTTATTACTTCAGACCCAAATTTGTTCATTTATTCTGTCCTCAGGGATAAGCAGAAATCTAATCCTTCTTCCATAGTCAAGTCTTTAAATACCTGAACATTCTGCAGCTCCCCACATACCCAATTGTTCTCCGTTTTCCAGGCTAAATATCCTCGCTTCTTTCAACCTAACCACATTTGACAGGACAGCTCTCTAGCTTATCAAAGTCCTTCTTAAAACATGATGCCCAGAAATTAATGAATCTGACTAGGGCAGAGTAGAGAAGTATCGTCTCTTCCCTGGTTTTAGACACCAAGGCTCTCAAAACAATCCAAAATTTCTTCAACTTTCTTGGATGCCATAATATTGACTCATGTTGAGCTTGTGACCCAGTACACTCAAACTTTTCAGTCTTATATTTGCTTCCATTCGATCCTCCCAGTCAATTGAGAATTCTTTTC
Source organism: Notamacropus eugenii (assembly GCF_028372415.1). NCBI lineage: Eukaryota > Metazoa > Chordata > Mammalia > Diprotodontia > Macropodidae > Notamacropus > Notamacropus eugenii. Next base: position 492,390,434 of record NC_092873.1, read on the forward strand.
TGTCTCTTGATCCTCATCCCACAGCATTTCATCCTCTGGAGTGGACATCCTGCTTACCTCTACCTCATAGAGTCTTCTCTACCTCTCTTCCTTCAAGATTCAGCCTAGGAACTATCTTCTACCTGAAGTCATTCCTGATCTCCTCAAATGCTGGTGTCCTTTCTCCCTAGCTACCTTCTATTTAGCTGCTTTGTGTTTGCATATATGCATATATACAGACATATATGCATATATGTTCACATATGTTTACATATGTGTATTTGCTAATTTTATATTTATGCTGCATATGTTCATATATGTTTATGTATATTTATTGCCTCCCTCATCAGAATGTGAATTCTTTGCATGTAGATTTTGTTTTATTCTTTGTATTTGTGAGTTTTTCCTGGAACATAAAAGACATTTAATAAATACTTCTTCGGTGATTGATTGGTTAGTTAATATTCCTTACCCTTCAGGGTCATTCTCCTTCAAATCTCTTAGCTGCTGCCCTACCCCCCTCATATTGAGCCTTACCCTCACTTAATCCCTCTCTTTGCCACAATCATTCGGTGTATTTTGTTCATTTTTTAACAAGCCCTTCCCTGCCTCAGATGCTCTGGATAATAAATCCATGCATTCCCCCTACTACTGATAAACAAAACCACACTGTTCCACATCGCAAGACTAGACCTATACAGCCATGCAACCCTGAGAGCTTTCATAATTCCCTCACTATGGGTCACACAGCCTCAGTTCCTACCACCAAAAGGAAAAGTATGTTTTCTCAGGCCCTGTGGGTATTTCTGATCATATTTCCAGTTGACTAAAAGTTCTTTCCCAGAATGTGGCAAAATGGGGAAGTAACTGTAAAGGCCCTGACCTTCTAACCTTCTCCCTTATTCTTTATTATCATCTGTTTACAAGTGAACCTGTCTTTGAAGAAACAAATTCCCCCAGGTCCAGGGCTTCAGCCCTTTTTCTTGTGAAGCCTTCCGGCAAGGTGATTTTGGTAGAAGCAAGGCTGGCCTAACTACACTTATCTCTGCTAACATCAAAGGTATAGTAGTATCTGAATTACCTGAGGAATATAACAACTAGTCTCTCCTTTGGTTCTTCCTTCGAATAGCTGCTTTCACCACCATTGCAGAGGGCAAGGGGTAAATCTTGCTGTCCATGACCTAAATGGCTTCAATACCAGTTCTTCTTCCTCTTGATGCCAACCCAGACTATATTTCTAAAGACATCATGACCTAGTAGATAGAATGCTAGGATAAGAGTTGTGTGCAAATATACAGTTATGGGAAATTCACGTATCTTCTCTAAGCCTCAGTTTCCTCATCTGAGAAAGAAAGATTTAAAAAAATCATACTAAAAGCAGCAATGGGTTTAAAGACAGAAGGTCCATATTCAAATCACACCTCTTCCATTTACTTTGTGATCTAGAACAAGTCACAACTTCCCAGGGCCTCAGCTGCTCATCTTTAAAATGAAAGTATCAGACTGCATGGTCCATAATCTATAGATCTATAATTCTATGATCCTTTGACTGCTTGTAGTCCCTATCTCATAGAGTTGTTTATCAGAGCATTAATTTAGAGCTAGAAGGAACCTCAGAGGCCAACTAGTAATAATAATAGAGCTAACATTCATATAGTGCCTACTGTGTGCCAGGTACTATATAAGTGTTTTACAGTTATTATCTCATTTGATCTTCACAACAACCCTGAGAGGTAGGCGCTATTATCATCACCATTTTATAGATGAAGTAAAGAGAGTTTAAGACGACTTGTGCAGGGTCACACAGTTAGTAAGTGTCTGAAGTCAAATTTGAATAAAACTCTTCCTGACTTCAGACCCAGCATATCATCCGACTGTGCCAACTAATCCAATTGCCTAAAATCACCCACATCACAGAGTGGGAATGAGCATTGAAAAAGATAATATTGGTAAAGCACTTTGCAAAACATAAGGCACTATATAAATACGACCTGTTATTAAACAATGTTAAAAGTTCTGGTAACAGAACAGAAAAAAATAGTTTAAGAACTCACATTGAACATGGTGCTTCATTCATTCAACAAATATCAGTATTGCTTGTTCTATTGTATAAGGCATGAGACAGCCTGACAGGATAAAAGCCTTGGACTCAGAAAGAGCTGAGTTGAAGTTCTGCCATATGCTGGCTGGGTGACCCTGAGCAAGTCGATGGACACATCAGGGCCATGGCAAGACTCAAAAATTACTAAATCATGGGTTAGTTGCTTTTGGTAGATCATATTTACTCATCTAGAGTCCCCTATACCAATGAATGTACTTAGAACAGTACCTAGTACATAGTAGGTATTTAATCAATCTTTATTGAATTGAAATTAAATCACACATCAGGTCCAATACTATGTAAGACATAAGGCAGGATGTCTTAGTGATGAGAAGACTGGCTTTCAACTCATGAAAATATTGGTTCAAGTCTTCTCTCATATTCACACTAGCTGTGTGTCCGTGAGTAAGTCTCTTTACCACTTAGCACCATGGAGAGCTCTCTAAAACTGGACCATCCAAAGAAGTTGCCAGTCTACTTCAGGGGAGGAAGTGTTTACTTCAGGGAGTTCCCATGATAAGGAAATCATCAGTTTGCTATGTTTTCCACCTCCAAAACACGGAGAGAGGTAAAGAGAAAGAAAACACAAGATGCTGTCTCCAAAGAGCTTTCACTCTAGTAAGAATGACACATGTGAAAAATAAACCAGGAGTACAGAAGCAGATATGGTGTATGGACAGAGGTCTGAGGAGGGGAGATCATTTCTCCCTGGGGAAATTAAGGAAGGCTTTATAGAGGAAAAAGCATCTGAGATAGTTAGGATTTTAACATCCTCAAGATTAGGAGAGAAGAGAGAACAGGGGAAATTTCAGTCATAGATTCTTATACTTCACAGAGGACAGGATTTAGCTTTATTATTATTTTAAATTACAAGTGAGAAGCAGCGTACTATAATGGATTGAACAGAGTCAGAATGATCTGAATTGAGATCCCTCCTCTGAAACTTACTACTACACTGTGTGCCAACAATGTGCTCAATCCAGTTGGAACTTGCTGATGAGAGTCATTTTTTAAAATTTTCAGTGCAAACATTTGTACCTTGGAAATCACCAAACACTACAAATCTCTGTAATTCATTGTTTTGTTGATTTTCTAGACTTAAGAAACTGACGGACAAAGTATTAAAATTCATATTAAACTTAAAACTGTGTCCTGTATACAGTTTTCACCCATAGAATGGGGAAAGGAGGGCAAACACTTATCAATACATCCCTGGTATAAGCCTGAGCAAGTCACTTAAGCTCTTTGGCCTCAGTTTCTTCATCTGTCAAAGAGGGATAGGAATACCTGTAAGTCTGTCACAGGATTGTTTCAAATCTCAAACACCCTGTTTCATAGGAAGCTCTTTGAAAAGACTAAAGGGCTGGATGGCACATTCAGTATTATGCTAAGTGAAACTGACCTTATACAATGGCCACTACAACCTAATCCAGAGAGGTGGGAAATACAAAGCACCCAGAAAAAGCTAGGGGACAAGGGTTTAAAAAAATAGCCTCAAAATAACCATGCTCCTCCAGGCTAGGGACTAGATACTCTACAGGGTCTTCTGTTGAGGATGCTTATTATTCATTTCTCCATATTTTGGATACACCCAACACTTATTAGCCTGAAGGCACATTTATACGTACCAAGGACTGGGAATGTATGGGGGCAGGGTGAAGAAAGAGGGAAGGAAAAGGGGAGAAAGAATAAGAAAACCATTGCATCTATTTGTTCTGGCAAAGATCAGCTTTATTTATTTATTTATTCATTCATTCATTCATTCATTCATTCATTCATTTATTTGATTGATTGATACAGCTGGGTCCATCACAAGCCCCCAGGCACACTTACATCAATTAAAGACACAGATAGAAGTAGAATGCTGAATACAAACAAAATCAACAATTAATGGACTGTCTCCTCCTCCTTTTCACAAAAGAACTTTCCCCAGAACTTTCAAATCATTCCTCACCGACCAAACCCCTCGGGCAAAAGGCTAGGTTAACAGATGGTTAAGCAATGTTAAGAGAGGAGAATACAACGTTAATACAATAGAGGGAAAGTCGAAACAAAGACTGGGGCAAACCTGATAAAGAACTTGGAAGAGAGGCCTGCAGATAAAGAAGCCAGGCTGAAAGCAGAGATAACAGGGATTGAAGAAGGTGACCTTACCAAGGGAGTCCTAATGAGAAGTCCTGGGACTAACACACTTGAAATGGGAGGGGAAGCTAGAAGGCATAAATGGATGTTGGACTGTTGGAGGGGAGGTGCTGTTGGAGAGAAAAATCTAAATTAGTAAAAATACTCAATTCTGGCAGATTTGTTAAAATTCAAGTTTCTTATTTTCTGTTCCTTAGAGTAAATCAAACAGGTTTACAGAACATTGCCTAGAATTGATCCTTGGGGTATTTGTTTTGCATAGATAGAAAAAAAAAGTTGGAATCAGTGAACACCTTAAAATGGGAAGAATACTGATTTGGAGCCAAATGAACAGGACTTTAACCCTGACTCATCTTCTCTCTCACTATTAAGCAAACTCCTTAACTTCTCAGAGCCCAAGAGGGCTCTTCTGTAAAATGAGACTCTGTGGTTCCTTAGAATTCTCCTCACTAGAAATCTCCCGGCAAAGGCTCTCTGACTGTTTCTCAGAAAGGAGGTCATAGGGTTATTGGTTTAGAGCTAGAAGAAATCTTGGAGGTCATCTATTCCAAACCCTTTATTTTACAGATGAGGAAACTGATGCCAAAAAAGGTTAAAGGAGATAACATACACAAAGCTCTTCGAAAAATTTTAAGAGCTTTATAAATGCTAAGTATGATTGATCATCACCATAAACACCAGTATCACCACCACCATCACCACCACCATCATCATCATCATGCATAATAATAATTCCAAGACAACACAGCAATAAATTGCCAGAATCAGGATTTGAACCCCAATCCTTGGACTCCAAATCTGGTACTCTTTCTTTTGACTCTAAACCTAGTACTATATCATGCTGGCTTTTTCAGGTATACATTGGGCTAAGATGACTTCTGAGGTCCTTTCCAACCCTGACATTCTTTGATTCTACGAATATTGAAGTCTCCAATGGAACCCTATGAGCCAACTGTTAAAGTCATTGAGGAAGTTGGAAGGATTACCTAGAGTTGGGAAATGGTTGGTTGGCTGGATGGTTGGTTGTTGTCCTTCATTCCCAAAGAAGACCAAAATGCATCACTATGTTGGAGTGAAGCACAAAGGAAGGGGAAAGCATTGTCTTCATGTACTTCATGGCTCTCTAAAGAAGAAAACATGTTTCTGAATCCGTAATGACAAGCAAGGAATATGTCCACCATTCCTCTTGGTCTTATGAGTTGAGGGTGGAAGGTTATGAGAAAGGATTGCCTCTAAGGAGAGGGTTACACAGGATGTGGGTAGAGTCACATTTGAGTTTAAATAAGAAGGTGGGGGAAGGAGGATTGAGGGTGACAAGACCAAAGAAGTAAAGTGTTTGTTAACAAAGCCCAACTCAAAGTCCTCCTCCTCCAAGAAGCCTTCCCTCATTTTCCTCATTTAAAATAACTTTCTCCTTTATACTTTACATGGTGCTTTATTTTACAACCCCAATACAGTAATGTTGCTGCATATTATAATTATAGTTATGCAAATAAAGACAACAATCCCAATAGCCAGTTAAAAGCACAGGAAATAGTTGTAAAGAAAAAAAAGAGGCATAGAAAGAAAAGAGATGATTTTTATGGCTTCTTTCCTAAAATTAAAATTTTTATGCTTTTTCAATCTGTAAGTCTTAAAATTAGCACATCTTTGTTTTTGTTAATCTGTAAATAACAGAAGTTCATTATTACATTGACAATCATACTTTCAATTTGTTTTTTTCTTTGTTTTTATTCTTTTATAACATATGTAGATTGTATATGTATAATACATATGTAAATATACATGTGTGTATGAATACTTGACTTGGCAATGCAACTTCAAATTAGATTTGTTTGGAAGGGGAAAAAAAACAGATTGTACATTATAGTTATTTGTGTTTATCTATGTTTTATCCCTCTACTAGAACAATAAACATCGAAAGAGCAAATACTTTGCCTTATCCACATTTTGTATCCAACCCAGCACCAAATCATAGGATTTGTGAGCTGAAAGAGATTTAAGCAGCCATGTAGTTCAACCCATACGTGGAAGGAATTCCTGCTATAATATTTCTAGCAAGTCTCCTAGCCTCTGCTTTAAGACCTTCAAGGACAGGGAATCTACTGCTTCTCTAGAAGATCCACTTATTTCTGGACATTTCAAATTGTTAGAAGTTTCCTCTGATACCAAACCCAAGTCTGCCTCTTTTCAGCTCCCCATCATTGCTTCTAATTTTGCTCTTTGGGACTAACCGGACTAACTCTAGTCTCTCCGCCACATGACAGACCTTCAAATATTTGAAGACAATTATTGTTCTCTACCTCACCCTAAGTCTTCTTTTAGCCAGATATAAAATGTCCAAAACCTTCCACCCATTCTCATATAACGTGGACTCAAGGTCTTTCAATATCTTGGATGACTTTTTCTGAACACTCTCTAGATAATCAATACCTTGAAAAAATGGCATCCTTCTTCCTTCTGTGCGACGTCTCTATAATATTTAATTTGAGGTGTATGTGTAAGTAGATCTTTCTCTCCCCTCCCAACATGTTTTAGCTTGAAGTTTTGATTAGATGTGAGACATCAGCAAAATGTATTCTTCTCGTCCTTTGTTAGGTATACTCTAAATCTGGCCAGGAATCCGTAAACCCCATATTGTAAGTCAGGATTTAGACATACAAAACTCATTCTCAGGTTCCATCTTCTTAGCCAGTTGTAGTCTTCCTGAGAAATTTTTTTCTTCTGTAAACCACAATTTTAATGGATAGAGGAAAAATAATATGTGCTCCTATGATCTTTTAGTTCCTTGCCCAAGGTTTCATAATTTGGCAAGGGCATGTTTCTTCTGGAAATGAATTAGCACTTGTGCCTATGCACATCTCAAGAAGTGGGAATTTGTTATCTGTTTTGATAAGTCTTCAGATTCTTCATCAAGTAATAGAGGTAACAGAACTTTCTGTTGAGAGATCGACAGGTACCTCAATACCCTCTGACCAAAGAATCACCAATTACTACCCTTCTCTTTTCTTGCCCCTAGACTGTCTTTCATGGCATAATGTCCATGTCTCTATTACATTCTCCCTTTGTAGGACAATCAATTTTTTTTCCTCCTCAGAGGATCTAATTCCTACCACTTCAGGAAAGAGGGAAAGAGCCTTGAGTCTGTATTTAAGTTCTAAGTACACTGGCCATCCCTCTTTTCTTCAACTTCTCCCAAAATTTGCCAAATTTCTCCTCCCCAAATTTAATCTGACCTATGCCACTAGTACAAATTCCTTCAAGTCACATAATTTTCTTCTCATTATTCAGTTCAAGTTTTTGTTTTTTTTTTTCCCCTCCTCACAACCTTTCCCCATGGAAAATAAAAAGTCACTGAGTTCTGGATTTGTCACTAGAAAAAAAGGAAGCCATAAGTCTTCAGATTCTGCTCAGGGCTCACTTAATAAATAGTTGTTAAACAAATAAATGGATGAATGGTTCCTAGGATTCAGGAGGCATGGGGACATACGTCGTCAAAGAATCCAGGGTGAGTGAGTCAGGTGACGCAGAAAATTCTAAACTCTTAATACCGGAAAAATGGTCAATTATAAACATATAGGGAGAGGCAAGCAGGAAGCAAGAAGAGTCCCTTCTAAGGCAGGGGGCTGGAAGTTCATCAAGTACAACCCCCTTTGTGGGGAAAGGACCATAGATCCAACCCACTCATCCTACAAATGTGAAAACTGAGGCCTAGAAAGTTTAAGTGATTTGCCCTGGATCACTCATGTAGAAAGAGATAGAATCAGGATTTGAATCCAGATCCTCTGACTCTAAATTCATCTTGCTAAGAAAGATCTCATGTCACAGGCTTTGAATCCCCTTATCTCTGACCTAATTGTCTGAGAAGTAGGTTCTAGAAGAGCTGTATGTAACAGCCTCACCAAAGAAAATCTAGCCACCTTAAAGAGGAAGGATTTACCCAGGCAAGGCAACAGTGTGCCAGAAAACACCAAAGGTGATGTGGCAGAAAGGAGCCATTTAGAAAGGAAGAATGTGCTAAGAGTTGCCAGTAATTAGCATACAGGACCAGGAATAAGTAATGAGACCTCTGTAACTTCGTGAATCTATGTCTTGCTCTCCTCTCCCCACTTCCAGTCTCTCCTCTCCTCCCCAATTCCTGAATTGAAGTGTTGTAAACCCTTCATTTAAAAAGGCATAAAGAAGAGATTATGCTAAATAAGGGGAACTTTCACTGCATTATTTTTTATATATCCCTTTTTTTTTCTACTGTAAGAAAAGAGAGTCCTCTGAATCACGTTCAGCACCAGAAGATAGGGAATTAGGGAAGGAAAAGAATGCAGAAGATCAGAGTTGAGCTGAGTCTTGAAGGGTCTAGAAGGCAGAGATGAGGAGTGAGAGCATTCCAGGCATAGGGGGGAGGCGTTACAAGGAGGAGGGAGAACTGCCAGGGAAAAGACCTAGAATTCTAAGATGGAACCTCTTCTTTGAGGAACAACAAGGAGGCTGGTGTTACTGGGAAGATGGAGGAGAGTCAAGTACAAAAAGGCTACTGTATATACTACTATATCATATAGAGCATTATACATACATACATGCATATATATATATGGAGAGAGAGAGAGAGAGAGAGAGAGAGAGAGAGAGAGAGAGAGAGAGAGAGAGAGAGAGAGAGAGAGAGGAAAGGACCAGATTATGAAGGGTTTTTAAATTTTATATTTTACCCTGGAAGTAATAGGGAGCCACTGGAGTTTATCAAGTTAAGGGGTGGTATGATTATACCTGGCCTTGAGGAAGATCTCTTTGGTAGCTGTTTAGATAATGGACTGAAGAAGGAAGAAATAAGTCAAGAAATGCTATTGTATCAGGCTCCTATAACAGACCAGAGGAGGGTTGCTTTTACTTAAAGAAGTTGGGTGGCCCAATAGATAGAGCACTGGACTTCAAGTCAGGAGAATTTGAGCTCAAATTCTGCCCTACAAACTTACTAACTATAAACCTATGGGCAAGTAACTTGATCTCCTTCAGCCTCAGTATCCTCATCTGTAAAATCAGGACAAAGCACCTATATTCATAGGGTTGTTGTGAGGATGAAATGAGATAACATTTGCAAAGCATTTTGCCAAACTTACATCACCGTATAAATGCCAGCTCTTACTATTTAGAGTCCAGCCTATATACTCTGCCAGTTGGAAAAGCGTTAATATGAAAGGGAAGGAAAGGAATGATCATTTATATCATGACTACTGTGTGGCAGGTACTATGCAAAGCACTTTACATATATTATCTCATGTGATCCTCACAACAATCCTGGGAGGCAGATGCTATTAGTATCCCTATATTGCTGTTGAGGAAACTGAGGCAAACAGTTTAAGTGACTTGCCCAGGGTCACACAGTTCATAAGTGTCTGAGGTCAGTTTTGAACTCAGGTCTTCTTGAGTCCAGATACATCACTCTATCCACTGAGTCACAAGCCATGAAAAAGTGAATCACTTACTGGTGGGTGAGCTCAGGACTCAGCTGAAATCTCACCTTCTTGAGGAGATCTTTCTCTGTCCTCACTTCCCAAGCTCACATCTTCCTCTCTGAGATTGCCTTCCATCCACTCAGTGCATATCTTGGATGTAGCTACTTATTTACAAGGTGTTTCCTCCATTAGAGCCTGAGCTCCTTGAGAGTAGGGACTGGTTTCACTTTTTTTTTTTTTAATCCCAACCACCTAACACAATATTTGACACTTATAAATACTTGCTACCTGAGGAGCTGACTACCTAGAAAGTCATGTTGTTTGTAACAACATTTTCAAGGGACAAAGACTTTTTCATTTTTGTTTTTCTAACTCCAGCACAGAGCACAGGGACATTTAGCCAATCAAGAAATTCTTGATGATGATGAAGAAGATGATGATGATGGTGATGGTGATAGCTAACATTTATATATCACTTGCTATGTGACAGGCCCCTAGGTCATACCTAGATAGAGTACCTGACCTGGAGTCAGGAAGACTCATCTTCCTGATTTCAAAATCTGGCCTCAGACTAGCTGTGGGATCCTTGGCAAATCACTTCAACCTTTTTGCCCCAGTTTCTTCATCTGTAAAATAAGCTGGAAAAGGAAATAGTAAATCATTCCAGTATCTTTGCCAAGGAAACCTCAAATGGGGTTACAAAGAGTTGGAAAAGATTGAACACCACCAACAAAATATGCTAAGCAGTCTACAATTATTATTCATTTAATCCTCACAACAACTTTGGAAAATGAATGCTATTATTATCCCTATTTTACAGATGAAGAAACTGAGGTAAACAGAGATTAAGTGACTTGCCCAGGGCCACACAGCTTATCTGAAACTGGATTCAAACTCAATTCTTCCTGAACCAGGTTCAGCATTCTATTTACTGCCACCTAGTTGAGAAATATCAGGTGGGGACTTCAGGTTCAGACATCTGGTATGGTACATTGAAGAGACAGGCTCCAGAAGGTTGAGCTACTCTATAGCTTTGCAAAGGAATACCGAAAGCAATGTTATACAGAGAATGAGACTTGGAATCAGGAGGACCTGGGTTCAAATCCCACTTCTATCATTTACAGCTTTATGGACGTGGCCGTACCATCTAACATCTGTGAGCCTTAGTTTTCCTAGATATACAACAGAGAAGGAGGGATAGCAAAACCTTCCAAGGGAGGTACAATTGTCTACCTTGGATTGTTGAGGTGAGACTCAAGTGAGATATAGTATTACCAATTTTTATTATTGTTCCTCCTATTTAAAGAAATATGTTAAAGGAAATATCAAAGCAGAAGGGAATCAGGAAACATTCTAGTACAATGGAAACAACACTGGCCCTGTGGTCAGAGAATCTAAGTTCAAAACCCATCTCTGATGCTTACTGCCCAGGTATAAGGCTAATCATTTGGTATCTTTGGGACTTTGTTTCCTCACCTGTAAGTGGAAAAGGTTATACTAGATGGCCTGGAAGGTCCCTCCCAGTGTGTGATACTAGACAAGCAGGAAAAAATAAAGCCTGGTTCCCTAGAGTTGTCATACAGGACTTAGGACCATTGTAAGCTTGAAAACCTCTTAAATTTGTCATTGTGTGTGTACATTTATATACATGTACATATGTATACATATATCCATACATGTACATTATATAATACACACATACACATTTGTGTACTAATTCTTTACAGAAAAAAAAAAGAAGAAACATGTCACTTTGAGGTAGCAGGTCCAAGGAGAAAGGAAATGACCATGTCTTCTCCCAATCCTTAACCTGAGGAGAGGAAGTAGAAGCGAAAGGTAGAAGAAAGTACCAGTGATTACAGACTGGGGCTTGCTAGTGGAAGAAGACTGGTGTTCACTAGGCGTTGAAACTAGCACACTAGAAAAGTGTTGTACGCAGTTTTCTTGTACCAAGATGGGAGAAAAGGAGAGGACCTCTGTCTCCCATAGAACAAGTCCTGAGAGATATTTACAGTTTCTTTCTGATTGGCTGATTGCAACAGCAGTAGTAGCAACAGTAGTAGCTGCAACAGTAGTAGTAGTAGTAGCAACAATAGTAGTAGCAGTAACAGTGACAGTAGCAATAGTAGAAGCAGCAGCAACAGTAACAGTAGTAGCAGCTGCAGCAGCTGTAGAAGTAACAGTAGTTGTAGTAGTAGTAGTAGTAGTTAGCAAAGTGTTGGACACAGTCAATGTTTAATAAATACTTTCCCATTGCATTCCAGTAAGCTAAGTCCCAGAGCTTGCTGGTGGAAGAGTACTGCCATGGACTATGATGGGCCTCTGTTATAACCAGTCTGTCTTTGTGAGAAGAAGAAGGTGCCATTTTACCTGACCTCAAAGAGAAATAAGTTTTCAACTCCTATTTAGTTCAATCTTTTCTGTCAAGGAGAATGATATTCAGTCTGAAAAGAATAGGACAAAAGTAGAGAAGAGGGAATTGAAGCCCCAGATAGGTGAAGATATAATAAGAACTTCGCCAAATGAGGTCAAGTCACCTGGCATGAAAAAATTCCACTCCAGAGAATTAAAATTACTTTAACATTATTGAACTGATGACATGAACGCTTGGTAAAGGAGGCAATGATCACTGCAGGTGGTCAAATAGAGGCCACTGACCACTTGTTGAGGACATTGAAGAGTGAAGCCCCATATAGGATCCCTATAATGTCCCTTCCAACACTCAAGTTTTTAGTGTTTATAAGATTCCAGTCTACAAACACATTCTTTCCAGTCCCTGTGGAATGCATTCAGTTTTGAGCAAAGAACTCAAAATTCCAGTATTTTAAGTTATGATCTAGAAAAAATGACAGTTCTTTGATATCCTCTATGGAGACAACTAATCACTTCCTATATCTTCTCTTTTTTTCCAAAGTCCTAAACTTGACTAGAAGGGGATAGTTATTGATAATATTGCTAATATTTATATCATGCTTTAAGTTTTTCAATGTGATTTACAAATAGTATCTCACTTTATCATCCCAACTCTGGGAGCTAGGTGTCATTATTTTCCCCATTTTAGAGATGAGTTCAATTGAATCTGGAAGAGGTTAAGTGACTTCCCTAGGGTTACATAAGTAATAAGGGCCCAAGGAAGGATTTGAATTCAAATCTTCCTGAGTCCATGTCTAATGTTCTTATCTACTGTGCCATCTATTGTCCAGAAAGAAATCAAAGCACCACCTATATCTCCCCTAAATCTTTCATTTTTCTAGCAAGGACTTGGCATTTTCTGTGGACACTTTCCAGATTTCTTCATTCATGACATACCACATGAAGCACAAATGTCCTTAGGAGTTAACAGATTTAATGAATCCTAGCAGCTTTTCGGCATATCCCAGATACCAGCTCCAGGAAGGCAGCATACCTCTTTATTCCTGGGATCAGCAACAGGTCCCCACCTTCCTACCTTATGCTGATGAGACCCCATCTGACAGCAACATAAAGAAAATCTCCATTTGGGTGTTCCCTTGTCACTTCAAGATTGTGCTCCAAATTTCTACCCCCCAAACCAACAGTACTTACACCTGTTCCATTTCTATGAGCAGTGACACAATTTTTCCAGCTTAGAAAGTCTCTAATGTTAGAAAGTCCAGTCTCCCAGGTTAGAAAATGCAGCTTCATCCTTAATTCTCCTATGGTATTCAATGAAAAGAAAACTGGTCCTGGAATCAGAAAAATCTGAGTTCCTATCAAGCCTCAAACATTTATTAGCTATATCACCTTGCAAGTCACTTAACCTCTATCTGCCAGTTTCCACATCTATATAACATATAGATAATATATTATAATAGCTCCTACCTTCTTACTATTTCATGTGTGTGTTGTGTTGCTCCAACTAGACCATCAGCTCATTAAGGAAAAGGTACTATATCTTGTTCTTAATTGACTTTAAAAACAATTATGATGACATATCTAATAAGATACAATCTATAATATATAGCATAACAATCCATTATAACTATAACTGATATTTTGTACAGCACTTGAAAGTCTTCCAAATGCTTTTCATATGTTATTCATTGGGTTATAGAATCTGACATTTAGATTGGTTCATAGAATCATTTCGAGCTGGAAGGAACTTTAGCAGTTCCAATTTGGTCTAACAGGACAAAGCAGAAGTTACAGAGAAGCAAATTTGCACTGAATGCCAGAAAAACTTCCTAGCAATTGGAACTATTCAAAGGTGGAATGGATTTGGAAGATGGAGGTGGGGGCAGGAGTTACCTTTCGTTGGAGGATTTCAATCAAAATTGGATGTCCATTTGTTGGATAGGCTATAGTGAGAATTCCTTTTTGGGGTATGGACTAGAGTCTGTGGTTATTGGAAAGTTTTTTGAATTCTAAGATTCTATGACCATTTAATTTCTGTCCTTGCATCAACATAACTTAGTATGGTACCTTCCACACAGTAGGCACAAAATAATTGTTTGTTAAATTGAATTATTGAACTATATTCGAAAGAAAGTACAACAAAGGCACTTGCAGACCAAGGGAGACTTGGGGATAAAACCAGTGTGCATTCTGACTGCATATTTAACTTTTCAAGGGAGTTCAAACACAATCTGTGGGTTAGCGCATTTTAATTACAGAGGTTGCATGATAAAATGGCTGCTCAGAAAAAACGATTTAAGTGCCTGTTTGTTAATTGGTTTTTCTTCCTATGCCAAATACATTAAAAGGTTGTCGTATTTTAAATTTAGTGTAATTATGTATAAATTCAGAAGAAGAGTGTATGTCATGTAATTTTTGGCCCTTGTTTTCTTAGAGATTATTCTTCCTAATTATTTCCATCCAGATTTATATTCACAGAATATTGCACAAAGCCTCAGAGACCATGTGTCATCTGGTAAAGGTGGCAGCCTAGTCAGGTGGCTAATGGGCAAATCTTCATAGGTGTCAGTAGCAAAGCTAAATTCTTTGGTGCTCCAGGTAAAAATCTACAATGACCCTCTCCCACCACCACATTACAAGAGGAGACGGATTTACCAGAAATGTCCCACCGTGATGGAGATATAGAAGAAATGGAATAAAAAGTAAACAACAAAACATGGCCAAAAAAGCCTTTTAAGGATGTCTATAGGGCAAGAACACATGAAATGGGATGCAGCAGGTGAGCTGAGTTATTACTTACCTCCAGGCATCTGTGGGCAAGCTTTCAGAATGGTGGCTCCCTAGATCCCATGACTAAGTCCAAACTCAGTTACAGAGTCATGTATTTGCTCCCTGGGTAGTCAATAAACATTCAATGAATTAGATGGAAACTTTCAGAACCTGATTTAAGTATGGGCCAGGTTATGAATGTTGACTACATTGAAATGAATGGGAGACTGAGTAGCCTCTATTTGAGATAGGGCCTGATTCTGTTCACAGATTGTCTGGGAGATTTTCTCTATAAGATTCAATGATCTGATCTTAGCCATAAAAACTTGCACACAGGGAGGCACAAAATAATTGTTTAGCACAGTGACTGGAATATAGTGTGTGTTCTTCTTTTGCTGCTGAAGAAGACCATGCCATCAGAGAAATAATGACATGATTTGCTCTTGACTTTGTTTTGAGGGAGGGAGGGCTGTGCAGGTCACAGCCTCACTTCTCCTCCAGAGCCATCTGGATCCAGTGACAGTCATCCAATTCCTCAGGATGACCGGAGATGACCCAGGATGAGGCTATTGGGGTTAAGTGACTTGCCCAAGGTCACATAGCTAGTGAATGCCAAGTGTCTGAGGTGAGATTTGAACTCAGGTCCTCCTGACTCCTGCACTGGTGTTCTTTCTACTGCACCACCTAGCTGCCCCTGGAATATAGTAGTTGCTGAACAAATACTTGTTCTGATTATTCATCTTTGTGTAGCTTACTCACAAACAATTTATGTAAAAAGGACTTATGATTTGGGTCATAGTTCCTGGAATGCAGGTAGCAATCTGTGGGTAGCTGCAGAAATTCTAGAAGAAGCCCAGGTCCCCCCCATACCTTCAGTATTGCTAAGTAAAGCTTTAGGGTAATCTGTATATACCTGAAGTTCATTTCCAGAAGCATAATGAAAACTTAAAGGAAGGTATTCATCCCTGTGCAAATATGAAGGGAGCTTGGGGAGTTATCAATAAAGGGGGAAGGAAAAGTTAGTCAAAAATATTGATTTGACCTGAGGGATTCTTGCTGTACTAGCTGCTAAGATTGTGGGTATGACTCACAGAAGAGATGAAATAGCTCTGAGGCTATGGGCTAAATCAAAAAAGAAATATTGACGTTCACCCACAGGAAAAAAAATGACTGCCAAGAAACTGCAATTCATCTAAGAAGCAGATTAGTAGCCAACTATAAGCATTTCTGCTAAAGTATGGTCACTGAAAGCTTTAGAAATAAGAGTTGTTGTTTTATTTTGGTTTTTTTCCAACTGCATCAAAACTCTGTGAACATAAGTTGTTTTATTTTGTCTAAATGTGCTTCCTTCTCATCTCTTTCACTAGTGTGAGATTTCATGAAATTATGTAGAGACCCATTGCATATTGGGGAGAGGAGATCCTTGTAATTTACCTTGTTATTCTTTTTAAGTAAATGCTTTTGTTTTGAACTAATGTATCCTCTATATGGCTTATGTGAAAGGATTAGTATCTGCCAGCATTTCCCCACAACATGAGCTGGATTCAAAGGTAAGAAAAATTGTCTCGCACCTGTTTCTTGGATACAGCTTCCTAGTCACCTAAGAGCATAAAAAGCTCCACCAACATGCAGTCAGGGCCTCTTCAATTTCACCATGTCCTGTGTCCTGATGACCAGGTGTGTTTCCATATGAAAATAAGAGGGGCTACATCCAGAGAAGCTAATTGTCATTGTATCCTTGTTGCATATCTTTGCTATGTTAAAGTAAATTAAGCATCGTAGGACAGGCAGATGGTGCCATAGTCCATAGAGTACTAGTTCTGGAGTCAAGAAGACTTGCCTTCCTGAGTTCAAATCCACCCTCAGACACTCAATAGCTATGTGACTCTGGACAAGTCACATAACCCTGTTTGCCTCATTTCCTTATATGTACAATGAGTTTGAGAAGGAAAAGGCAAACTACTCCAACATCTTTGCCAAGAAAACTCTACATGGGGTCATGGATAGTCAAACATGACTGAATAACAACAACAAAGCACCCTTTTGTTAGCTGTTTGGAGACTTGGGAATACCTCATTTTGTCCCAACACAGAACCTGAACTAAGAGTTTTAACAATAGAAGTATCTCCAGTGTCTGGTAGAGTTATGGCAGTTTAGAATGAGATGGACTTGTTGACTGGTTTACTCTGGGTAAGGTGTGATCACAGGATGATCATAGGGTGGGGTGACCAGATGGCAGAGCACTACCTGGCTTCTGATTCCAAAGGCCCTCCTGATTAGGTATGGACAGTTCTCTCTAGGAGAAATCAGGCTCCCACTTAGGTAGAATGATTAGTCAGTTGGTACCAGAGGAAGCTGTTTGGGAGGGCAAAGCGAAGGCCAACTTCAGAATTTCCTGTTTATTACTGACCATTTTGCATAAGTTGGACCATCAGCAAAATAAGACTGAAAGTAAGTTGGGCCAGTGTATTCAGCAGTTAGAGCGCAGTACTCTGGGCTTTCTAGGATCATGAAAAGAAAGTCAAGAAGCAGCTAATGGAATTGGTGAGTATGCAAGTGATAGGGCTGGGGACTGATGAGCCCCAGACAGAATCCCACCCTGAGGTTCAAGAGCCTGCTGAGATGAGAGCAATGATGAGAAAGGAGGAGAGTAGATTTGGGGTAGATAGTTGGGAATTCCCACCGATGCTGAGAAAATTCCAGGCTTGTCCTATCACTTGCTCTGTGAAAAGGGTGACTCCCTACCTTGAAATAGCAAGAGGTAGGCGGACCTTCTTCAGCAAGAAGTTCAGAAAGAAACTGATGAGTCTCTGAAGCAATGCCTCCTTAAGGTGTGGTCTAATGGAACCAACGCTGAGCCTGCTCACCACAGTTAACTTCCATAGGCCTAATTCTCTTAAAATTTATTGTTGCAGAGTCAACTAAATGCATAAAAGCCTCCAGATGGGGAATGCTATTTTTCCCTTTTTTAGGTGGCTGAGATGGGAAGCTGAGATTCGAAGCTATTTGCACCTGACCTCATTAAGATGAATTTCCATTGCAGCCAGTTCCCTAATAGGGATCTACAAGGCAGAAAGTGAAATTTCTAAAGATGAGGTTGATAGGATTGGATTATAAAGCCTACCATGGCTTGCCACACCCTACACCCAGACTGTCTCAAAGGCAATTAGATGCTGAATTCTTGGGAAGAACTATCTTAATGGCTTCAGACTTTAACAATATCTCCCTTGGCCACCATACAATGATACAGGTATGGATTCATTACTTGGTGAGATCTGAGCGGGAGGATGAGACAATTCTGGCTTGGGCAAATAGAGTTATCAGTGCAAAAAGGCACTCTTGGAATAGAGGGAAGAGCCAAAGAGCTTGTCTACTTGCTAGGTAGATAGAGGGCAATGACCCCTTCTCCTAGAGAGATTTCTAGGTGTGGCTCCTGTGCTAGGAAAGGAATTGATGGACAGTCCCTGAGTATACTAGGAAAACTGCACAGGGAAATTCAGGACAGGACTGAAGGGTACTAAGGGCTTTTCAGTCCCACCTAAGCCTGAAGTATTTTCTAAAGCCCCTGCCGCATTTGGTCATTCAGGGAAAGATACAGAGGGTTAATGAGGCCAGACTATGGATAGTAGGGGTGCTTAGTATCTGAGTGAATTCTATCACCAAGTCTAGGTTCTTACTGTGGCTGGGGCCAAATAAGAACCTTTAGAATTACTCAAACTCTACCATTTAGGTAACACTATACATGTCGGGTTTCAAGGGGTTTGGAGGAGAGCTGAAAGACACTTCTTCTCTAGCAATGAAGATGAAAGAAGCCTGGGCACTTTGTTATGCCAGTTCCTTGTGAGAAAGCCAGGCAGTAGCTTCCAAAGAGGGAACAAAGATGTCATACCCATTGCTCCATCTGTTCTTCTCCTTATTAATATTGTAGCCCAGGCCCTTAGTGAGTGATATGGGGCTATGACCCTTGATGTTGTTTTTTTCTCTAGCCTTGTGACTGAAACTACTCAGGAAAATTTGCTTGGGAAACTTATTTTTTTCCTGGGAAGGATTCCAACATCCTTCTCTGAGGTTACCTCAAAGTCTTCCCTCATATTTCCATACTATAGTGGGCAGAGATCTGAAAGAGACATCCCTTCCAGAGGATGACATAATGTTGAGTAGGTTATATAAAACCATGGTGGGAGAGGTCTAAGGTCAGATGGTAGCCCATGTGAAGGAAAAGAAGTGGGAAATCTACCCTAAGAAAATCCAGGGTCCAGCTTGCCCAGTCAAATTTTGGGGAATACAGCGTGTAAAGAGGATCCACACAATCTGAAGCAAAATCCATAAAAAAACTATTAATACTTGCTTCTCATGATCTAAGAAACCCAGAGACTTATTGGACTCTTTAGATTTTTACAATCCACATTCTATACTTGAGTATCCTGATGATCTCCATTTAAAATCAAGTCACCCACAAGTCTCCCTCTTTCAAGGATTCTGTCATCTTTGAAGTCTGTTCCCTCTGAAATATCTCTCCATGAGGTGCCCTCCCTTTCTCCCATTTTTGAGTTCCTTCTGGAGCCACCATTTTGTGCAATATCCCTGGACAACCTGCCTTCATTCTTTCCCTGGTCCTGTTCCCTACATTCAGGCCTTCTCAACTACTGGCTCATCCTGGAATTTCCCTCAGTTACTGATGTCAATACCATTTCTTAGATAGTGGTCATGGGCCTGGTCAAATGTTCTAGAGAGCATAGGACTAGAAAAATGAAAGAATCTCACCCTTTAGGGTTAGCACAAATGAAGACATTTTTGCTGCTGCCTCCCACTACATATAGTTGTTTGTAGGGCAGGGCAGTACCCATCAGAGGCATCATGTGACGTGACCAGGTTAGAGCTATTATAAGAAGAGCAGAGTTTGAGGAGTGGGGCTAATGTCAATATGGATTGAGAGTGATGATGCCATATTGGGCTAGCAACAGGACTATATGAGCCTCTAAGAACAAGGTAAATAATTCTGCTCCACTGAGCAACTTGTGCCAGTCAAAGTATCTTCCCACCCAAGTGTTTTGCAACATGTCCTGAGCAAGGAGTAATCAACAGCCCCTAGTAATCATCATGCATCTGATTGGTGGTTCAAGCGTCCATACTCCCAGAAGTTATGTCTGTGACAAATCGATGCCATCTTGAAAAGGACAAAGGCTTTCCAGTCCAGTGGTTTCTGGAATCCATCACTAAGAATGCTCGTCTAATAACAATGGGCTGCTTTTTGATATAGTTCCATCTGACACTCCCCCCTCCCTCAGCCTTTCCTTACTCCTTCTGTGATGCAGAGTTCCTTTGGCCTCAAAGTTCTTGTCCCCTCAGAGGATTCTCTACAAGCTTGGGAAGGAGTTTAAGTCATCCTCAACTATCAGACTTTCTTTCCTCTGAGATAGTTTGGTACTTCCTTCCCAGAAAGGTCTTGGGAGAACAAGGGGTGGTGTTGAAAGACACTTGGCTTTCTAACAGCATAGGGCAGGTGAAGAAGCTATTGCTATATAAATAGCATGAATATGTATTTGCATGGAACCAAAGAGATCTTTTAGCTGATTGGGTGGTATTCTGAGAAGCTGACAACACATCCATAAAGACCTCTAAGGGGACATACAGATCGTTGCTTTCAAGAAGGGGAAGGTTTTGTCAAGAGGGCCAGGTACTACTGAGTAGATGGTGGTACAAGAAAAGTCTTGGTTTCAACTTTGATCCCATATGTTTTATGACCTCTTATCCACCTTTCTATAGATGACCTTGATGCATGATGAAAAATTATTGACTGTGTCAGAAGTGTTCACACTATGGCCCTGATGGCTTTGGAGCTTCTCTTGCTCATTGTTATCTCTAGCATAAGAAATCCGTGGCAGTACTGGAGATGCCATCAGTTGTGCTATGTCTCGGAAGTTCTTAGTGTTGTTGTAGTTCATCACTACCACCCTGTACTGGGAAATTTGTAAACTACAAAGATTTGGCATTATCAGAGCTAGACTATTGAAACTTGGTACTTCTTAAGTAGGGCAGAGGTGAGGGGAGAAAAAGACATTATTTCTTCCTTTTGTTATTTTTCTTCTT
This sequence comes from Notamacropus eugenii, assembly GCF_028372415.1. Lineage (NCBI taxonomy): Eukaryota > Metazoa > Chordata > Mammalia > Diprotodontia > Macropodidae > Notamacropus > Notamacropus eugenii. Next base: position 492,411,335 of record NC_092873.1, read on the forward strand.
TTAAAATTTTATTTTGTTTTTTCATGTTATTGATGATGGGCTTTTCTTCTCTTTCCCCCTTTTTCACTTTGGACTGCCCATTCCAGTAGGACTGATCAGTTAAAACCCTGACTGGTATTTAAATGGAATTAAATGCCACCAAGGGGTGGTATGTGATATGACTAAAGCTTACCAGCATTTTCCCCACAATATGAGTTAGGCTCATTCCTCATCCTTCCCTCCTAAGACAGAGATTAGTTTCCCTTCAAAGGAAAACCAGTGATCCCAGGACCTGATTTGTACCTGTTTCCCTGATATAGCTTCCTAGTCATGTAAGGGCATAAAAAGTCCCTCCCACATGCAGTCAAAGCCCTTCCAACTTGGTGGATTTCTAAAGATCATAAAAGATACTATGTTCTTCATTACATGCTATTCTGATGACCAGACATGTTTCCATATGGAGATAATGGGGGAGGGAATGCATCAAAAGAAACTAATTGCCTTTGTACCCTTGTTGAATTTCCTTGTTGTGTTAGAGGGTGTCTTCATTTCATCTCCACATTGAATCTGAACTGCTTGGAGCTCTATGTACAAAGACAGTCTAAGTGTTAGCAAACAGTAAGTGAGGGATTGAGTTAAATCTGGTCCAAATCATTTTAGAGGGTTCATATTCAAAATAACCTATTAGTAGCCATAGAATCATAGCATTTAGAGCCAGAAAGAACTTCTGACATTATTTCCTCTAATGCTTTCACTTTTACTCATGAGAAAACCAAGACGCAGAGATGAAATGATTTGCCAAATATCACTCAGGAGGTAGACAGCAGGGTCAGGATTTGAGCCCAGTACTTTTTTTCTACAAAGCTAGGGTTTTATTGCTACATCACCTGTGTAGGATACCTGGTTTAACCCTAAAGGTATATCCTTGTGCCCAACTAATGGGTTTTTTTTTTCCCATATGAAACCCTTAAGACTTAGCTTCTTCCTTTGAAGCCTGTCTGGAGGCTAATTGTCTGGGTTCTGTTCATTACCAAGGTTCAGTCTTTGTGTACAGTTGTACAGGGCCAGGGAGTGATAGAAGTTTTATATTTATTTCTCAACACATTGGAACTCGACTGGTTTCTGGTGATGTGTAGCACTTTCTCTCTGCAGTGACTTTTCTGCATTCTTTGGAGAGAGCAAGCCTTGGCTTTAGGAGAAATGTGTAATTTGTTTTGTTCAGTAAATCTGTCATCATTAGAGTATGGGACAGCACATGAAGTAGATTGGATATGACACTAGCGGGAATAATTTGAGAAAATATGCTAAGCAACAGAAGCGTGAACCTGATGACTGAGGAGCCTGGATAGCTGGTTGTGTCATCTGTTTTTCAAGGCAACAAGGGTGCTGTGTTGTTTCCTTTTTGGTAGAGTTTTGCTTATCACTCTAACTTATACAAACCATTTCATGAGGAGAAAGAAAAATCAGCAACAATGCTATTGCTTGTGTCTTGTTAACAGCCAAAGTTTTAGGGCACACAGTTGTTAATCACCAACACTCTGCCCATCACTGCTCCATTGTGGACTCTTTCTATGTTTTGTAGATGACAATCCTGATTTGTCATAAACCTCCTCCATCACCTACTAGCCATGGCTCTCAGTTTCCAGACTCAGCATGTTACTTCATTCATTCACCCATAAGGAGGGTCATAGTTAAGTCATATGTTTAATTAGGTTGGATAATAACCTGGTAAAATTAAAAACAATAGATGTGCATCAAAAGAAAAAAACCCCACTCACTCTTCCAGCCCTCCAGGGCAGAAACCATTCTCTTCAGTTGGGATCTAACTCTTCTCTTTCTTTCACTTTGCAACCATAGCAAGGGAGTGCAAGTAAGCAAGAGAGAAGCTAATTGTTTTATATTACATTTCTTCTTCCTCCAACATCAGCCAGAGTCACCCCAGGTAGAGTGCTAGGCTTTTCCCCAAGTTCTTTGTCATTTCTATGGATGCTAGAAGGTCAGGATTTCAGTCACTACCACCACCACCACCATCACCAACCCAGTTCTGCAGGTGTATTTCCTGAAGCTTGACAGGGCAAGAATGAAACTCTAGACTTCCAGTCTGAACTGTTCCCAATTCCCAGAGCACAGGAGGGAGAAGGGCGATATGGCTAGTCTTCTTTCTGTCTGGCAAGGGGAAATTGTACTTCTGCACACAAAAATTCCCAGTTCTCTCTATCTCTCTGTATTTCTATCTTTCTGTGTTTCCCTCCCTTTGTCTCTATCTATTGCTTTCTCCTTTCTTTTTCCACTCCTTTCTCTCTTCCTTCTCCCTTTCTACTCTTCCCTCTGCCTTTCTCCCCCTCTTTTTCACTATCTCTGTCTCCTCTCTGTCTCTCTCTCTCCCTCTCCATCCCATCCCCCTCTCCCTCTGCCTCTCCTCCATCGCCCTCTCCCTCGCTCCTCTCTCTGTTGCTTTCTGTCTCTTTGTCTCTGTCTGTCTCTTTCCTTGTACCATGCTGTGTCTAACCTCAGTCACCTTTGTTGAGCATCTGCATTAGTCCTCTCCAGAGGCTAATTATCTCATAAGGAAAAAGGGCAGATAAAGCTATATCAAAACATCATCTACTAAAGAGGACTAGGATGCCACTCTTTAACATAAATGAAGGAAGATGAGCTTTATTAATAAATATTTGTTGAGATGCTTTAATTTATTTTGGAAGCAGATAAGACACAAACTATAAGTGTTTAGTCACTCCATTGGTCCCATGATTTCATCAGCCATGGTAGACCCTTCTTTAGTCCAGCCAATGGTGCAATGGGTAAAACTCACCCATAAATCGTCCCGGCTTTGCCACTGGCTAGCATGATGCCCTTAATTAGTCATTTTACATTCATAAGCCTCCGTATTTTTTGTTTTTAATCTACAAAATGGGGGAGTTGGGCTAAATTACTTGCAAGGTCTCTTCAAACTCTATGGTTCAATTAATATTACAGGAAGTGACATCATTTCTCTTTCAATGATCACTCTTGGAATTTCCCTTCCCACCTCTTCAGTCTATTGGTAGGTCAATGGGCCCTCTCTACGCATACATACATGCATACATACATGCACACATATGCACATGCACACATATATGCATACATGTGTACATAAACCATAATCATACAGTCCTCATCACAGATCTGATCCTGAGATTATTTTGAGTTGGTAGTGGCAAAGAAATGAGAGAAGGTAAGAAGTGGAGGGTGGGGAACAGAGAAGGCTGTGAAGTGGTGGAAATAACAACGACCACCACTAACATTTGGTCCCTTCTCATTTTCTTCCCAGACTGCATTATTCTGTCTCTATATTCTCCCAACATTAGCACAAAGCAACATTTTAGTTTAATTTTTGCCAAGAACTCATTATTTACAAAACTGTAGTAACAGTAACAGCTGACCAGGAGCTGAATGATATAGCTGGCTTATTGTGTCCTTGCTTTGATTTTGCCCGTGCCAACGGCTTCTACTTCCTAGAATTCCTGTCTTCCTCAAAGGTTTGCTCAGGTACCACTTCCTATAGAAATCTATTTATTACTCTTTCTCTCTTTGATAATTTTTTCTAAAAATTACTTTGTATTAATTTCAATGTGCATTGTTTTTAATTATCTCTATATATCTGTTTCTAGGGTTGAGGGTGTTTTAATTTGGCAAAAAAATTATCTAGCCTCACCTTCATGGGGACAGAACTACTCTTTCCCTATACCACCTTTCAATTGGTCCTCTGAGTGTTACCTTTTCCCAGCCAAAGCCTCCTCTCCTCCCTTCACTTTGGAGTCCTTTGAACTGGCTGAGAAAGGACTTGGGGGGGAGGGGGGAGATGAGTAACATTGCCTGAGGCTAATTTCCTCTGGGGGAAGCTGCTTAGAAATCTCTGGTCCTCTGGCCACCATTTTAGGTCATTTGTGCCCAGGGGGGGAAATCATTAGGTATGGATTCCCGTGGCTTAATATTTCATTGCTTTTGGGAAGCTTATAAAATTATTTATAAATCAATATCATTATTTCTCATTTTTCTCCCAAGACTCAAACCGGATTTATTCCAGTAAATTTTCAGGCAGAGAGTAATTATGCTTTCTGTATACTCCTCTCTCCCACAGTCCCCCCTCCATTTAAAATCACTTTCACAAATAAAGAATTACACAACCAAAAAGAGTGGTGATCTCTTGAATTTGATCTATCCTGAAAAATCCTAAATAGAATTTAACATGTTTTTACATTTTTATTAAAGTAATAAGGCAGCTAGATTAAGCACTGAACAGAGTGCTGAGCCTATGTTAAGAAAAGCAGAGTTCAAATCAAGCCTCAGAGCCTGTGTGACCTGAACAAGTCACTTGATCTCTGTTAGCCCAGTTTCCTCCCCTAGAAAATGCAGATAATAAGACTATTGTAAAAGATGAAATGAGATAATATTTGTAAAGCCCTTAGACAATGGCTGATATATCGTAGGTGCTTACTAAATGTGTCTTTCTGTCTTCCCTAATGACAAAACAGATAGAAACTTTGGAAATAGTCTCTACCTCACCTAACAGAGAGAGAATGGTAAGGGGAGACCTTACATCACAGTCTGATACTTGTGAGAATAGGAAAATCAACAGCCAATGGTAGCTCAGACACCCTGGTGATGAAGAATTATCCCATTCTGGCTGTTGAAAGAAGAGGCAGCTGCAGCATCTGGAACTCAGACAGCAATTGCACAGGCAGCTGTGTTATCCCAATGCTCGGCTTTCTAGTCTCTAGATACCCTTTCCAAAATGATATCTGTAACGATTCCTCCCATCACTGTTCCTTCTTCTCTTGATTCCCATCTGAATCACATTAGCATACATGTGTACATATCAACATGCAGAGGCATGATACATACATGTATCATATGTTCATTGAATGCATGCATATGTCCTATATATATAATGCACATGTATATATATATCACCCCCTCTGGAGCTTCTGTAGTTCCATCTTGAAATGGTTGGCTAAGTTCCCCCAAGGGCAGATTTCAGGGATAACCCTAAAGGGCTGAGTTTTTATAGTACCTGAACTACTGTAGATATGCTTTCCACTGATTATGAGCTAGACTTAATTAGCTTTTAGAAAAGTTATTTACCAAGTAGATAGAGCAAAGACAATTGTTATGGAAATCTTGCCCAACTAGGAAAACAGTCTCCCCTTGCTCCTACAAGGACCTTATAGAAAGCAATCTCAAACTTTCAGAAAAATTGTAATGAGTCACACAAAGGGAACTGAAATGGCAAAGGATCTTCTCCCTTTGCGATTCCTCATGCCATTCTGCTTAGTTGTAGCTGTCTTTTGGTATCTGAGGGTTGGTGCCCTGGAGAGGCCTGAAGTTGCCTTTCCTAAGCGTGTGTAGTTTACTCTCAGTGTGGCTCTTAGTTCCAGATAAAGACGTCATCTATAAATCCCTAGTGATCCAGAGTTATTGTTCACTTGTGTCCAACTCTGTGTGACCCCATTTGGGGTTTTCTTGGCAGAGAAAACCTCCATTTCCTTCTCCACCTCATTTTACAGAAGAGGAAACTGAGGCAAGTAGGGTTAAGTGATTTGCCCAGGGTCACACAGTTAGTAAGAGTCTAAGGCCAGGTTTGAACTCAGGGAGAGGAGTCTTCCTAACTCCAGGCCCAGGACTCTACCCACTGCACCACCCAACTGTCCAATGATCCCAAGAAACTGACATCCACTATCAATACCAATAGAGGGCCTCCAGGTCATCTGACCTTTTTTGAAGTCTGTGAGGTTGTAACTTGGTAAATTCCATCTCTGGCTACCCATTTGATTTTCCTCAGGAAAGTGTATTTGTCCACTGCATGTCTCTCTCTACTTCTAGACCTGTTTGTCATCTATCAGTCTCTCTGGTAACCTGTTCAACGCAGAGGGAGGTGAGAGAGGGAAAATCCTCTCCTCCCTTGAAAAGAGATTTTCTCTTTGGGGCCTGTAATCATCATCTTCTGAGTTTGGAGTCCTAGCCCACTTAACTGACTGGTGCCAAACTGGCATGCTTATCTCCTTCAAACAATCATATTTCCTATGTAGCATCATATGAATTTATCCGATGATCTAATAATAAACCACAGGTGTCAAGCACTAGAGTGCAGCCAGAACCAGATTAAAATATAACTGAGAAATATTTAACAAAGTAAATTAAAATACAGTAGAACATAAGTAATATTAATATGCAGTTTTCTAACAATGTGCTGGGGCCAGGGATTCTTATATCTAGTTTAATATCCTATTTTTTCATTGAGTTCTACACCACTGATCTAAAGCATCTATGATTCTTTCAAACTGATTAAAAATTAACACCTATGTCTCCTTTGGTTGACTGATTGACTGATTGATTGAGAGGAGAAATCTGAGCCTTCAATGACAGAGGTGGAAAAGAGCACACCTCTTTTAATTCTCTTCCAGTTAAATATTTGCTTTCCTCAGTGAAAATGAAACAGTTTGGACAAAGTCCACAGTCTCAAATTCTAGACAGCTCTGTAGTGGTTGGAGGAAGTTTAGTATTATCTTTTTGATTGGTTTCCCCAGGGCCTTATATTAAATAATTTTGTTGTTGAGTCATTCCAGTTATGTCCAACTCTTTTTTATCCCATTTGGGGTTTTCTTAGCAGAGACACCAGAGTGGTTTATTTGCCATTTCCTTCTCCAGCTTATTTTACAGATGAGGAACTGAAGCAAGCAAGGTTAAGTGACTTGCCCAGGGTCACCTAGATAAGTAAGTGTCTGAGGTCAAATTTAAACTCAGATCCTCCTGACTCCAAGGTCATCACTCTATCCAATGCACCATCTAGCTGCCCATACTAAATAGTTGGGTGATCTTATAAATAGATACAGCAGTAAAACAACAGATAATAGGAAAAAAAATTAACACAAAGAAGATAGGATGAGGAAAAACACTGGAGATACAAAGTGCATATACATGCACAGATATGTATGTATAAATGTGTACACAGATACATGTGTACATGCGTATAATATATAATACATATATGTACATATCTCCTAAAACCAAGTCAGTCCTAACTCCTGCATCTCACCTTATAGCTGTGGTGTTCTCCTTAGAGAGTGGACCTCTCTGACGTTCTGGGATAGGAAAGAAATAACAGAATATTGTCCATTTGAAAGTATGTTTCCAAGAAAATTTAAGAATCCAGGTTATGAAAGCTTCTCTTTTTGTGAAGAAATCTATGTAGAAACCTGTTATATTGTACGTATTGTATGTCTAGTCCCTTGCTGAATGAAAGTATAGTAGATAGTGTCATTTTTCATAGCTCTGGAAACTAATAGTGTCTGACATGTACTAGGTACTTAATACAGCTTTGTTGTAAATGAATTAAATGTCAATAGATGAGCTAGACCTAAGGTGATAAGAGAAAACAAAAGAAGACATAAAGCTCACTGGTAACCCTTTGAAGGGACCTTTGAACCCCTGAACGATGCAAAGCTGGGATGTGCTAAGCTTCCTCTTCTTCTGGAATTCCAGAAGGTAAACTTGAATTGGTTTAGAATTTCCTTGGATAATTGGGCAGCTAGGTGGTGCAGTGGATAGAATGCCCCATCTAGAGTCAGGAAGACATCTTCCTGATTTTAAATCTGGCCTCAGACACTTACTAGTTGGGTAACCCTGGATAAGTCACTTAACCCTGTTTACATCAGTTTCCTCATCTGTAAAATGAACTGGAGAAGAAAATGGCAAAGCACTCCAGCAACTGCCAAGAAAACCCCAAATGGGGTCATGACTGAACAAAACAGTAACGATTGAGGTTGGATAATAAATGTTTGAAACTGGAATCATTCTTTTATTAATATTATTATTATAAAATTTCAATCAATCAGCACCTTCTCTGTGCAACACATTTCACTAGGTATATACAGCCAAAACTAAAAACAGCCCCTGTCCTCAACAAGCTTACAAGTCTAAACATCACACGCATATATAACTCTAATAAAGTCCTCCTTCTCTAGTGACTCAGGGAAGCATGAAGGTAACCTCGGGGCTTTCAAACATACTTTCAGCAGAATACAAATTTAAATTGATCCTATAAAGCTAGAAAAGTATTTCATAAAGCCCACATTATGATCCAGATGTCAGTTATCTCAGATCCAAACTAACCATTGTCACTGAACCTCATCCCCAGGTTGGTCACAGAGTGATACATTTTTCAGTCAAAGTAACTTATGAAATGGTGCAAGTTGTATTAGAGTTGATTGATGGAAGGAGTACCCGGTCCAAATGAAATTGAAGATCTTTGAAGTTGTGAAGTAATCATTTTTCTAATCCATAAATAATGTGATTGGTGTAGGGGAGCATAGAAATAATAGAAATGAAACTCCAAGCCACTATACCACTCTGTCCTTCTTTAATAACTATTAAAAAGGACTGCTACTAAATTATTACAGGAAAGACACCCCACAGTTCTCTAAATAGAACAAGAGAAACATATTAAGGATCAAAAGGAAAAAACTAATTTCCTAGTGTAATATGATGAATAATTATTTTTAAGGACTGTGTATTAGTTCATACAAACATCTACAAAATGTCATGAAAATTGGATTTCAGTTGGGAGATGAGGTCTAGCTTGCTGAAAAGGTTTGTGTTTTTTTTAAATAAATATTACACACAGAAGTATTTGAGGCTCCCTACAATTCAGTAATTAAGCATTGAATGTGCAGTAATCCACTTGACACCAAGAGAATTAAAGATACCAAGAATACTTAGCTGAATGTCACCCACCCAGACAGTTGTACACACTAGTTTTTCCCTGTAAAAGATGAATAGAAGTAATCCCTTCTTTGTCATTGATGAGATGTAAGAGGTAGCCTTTTGTAATAAGAACATTGTAAATGATGAAAAATCAGGATTCTGAAATCTTAGAGATAGAGTGACCTCAGAAATGATCCATTTCAACTTCCTAGAAGCATTCTAAAGCTGAGGGAAAGGTGGAATAACAAACTTCCCTTATCTGTTCATTATTTATTTCTCCTTTCCCTCTGCCTTACAACCTTAAGCCTCGTCTTGAGGATTATCTTCAGTCATCTTGATTTACATTTTGCCACTGCACCCAGATGGCTCCTGAGGAGAAAGTGAGGCTGGTGACTCTGCACAGCCTTCCTCACTTAAATCCAATTCACTTACAAGTCATGGAATCACCTCCCTGATGTAATGGTCCTCTTCAAGAACCAAGAACAAACAACAACAAATTTGTCCTACCTCCAAACCCTCCTCACTTCAGTTCATCCTCAGTCCATCATACCTGCATACTCACTTTCTCATCTTAACCTCTTAATGAACCAATTCAACTCCTCCCTATCCCCTTTTTCTCAAGCCCTTTCCCTTTTATCCTACACTCCATCTTTCCCAACAAACCCAGCCTTGTATTACTCTCCAAATCTGCTGCCTTCATGTGCTTCTGAAAGAACCTGGAGAAAAATCATATAACCATACTGATTAGGTCCACCACAAATTTACATTACATAAGCTCGAGTGAGCCCTCACCGCAGCAAGGCAATGTTTTCGTACTCCTCTAATCACTTCATTATTGCAGTCCCCATAGCTGCTTTTCCAACCCTCTTTCCATCCCTCCTTAAACCTCTCATGGCTCCCCCTCTCTCACCTGAGGGAGAGCTTTCCCTCATATTTCACTGAAAAAAAATTGAGACCATTCACTGAAAACATTTTCTTATCTCTTCCTCCTCAAGTCACATTACTCACATGCCTTCTATCATTATCTTTCTTCACCTTCATCATATATGAAAAGGTGGCCTTTCTCATTGGTAAGGCAAATCCCTTTAAATGCACAAGTAATTCCATGCCATCCCTTCTTCTAAAGCAGATTGCAACCCCTATTATTCCTTTCTTTTTTTAGTCGAGTCAGACTGTTCAACTAAATTTGGGATTTTCTTGGCAAAAATACTGGAGCAGTTTGCTACTTCCTTCTCTAGATCCTTTTTACAGATGAGGAAACTGTGACAAATAGGGTTAACTCATTTGTCTAGGGCCGCAGAGCTGCTAAGTGTCTGAGACTGGATTTGAATTCAGGTCTTCCTGACTCTAGGCTCAGCAAAAAGCCGCCCTTCTCTCACTAATCTTCAATCCCTCCAAGTCTATTCCCCTGTTTCTCTGCTGTATGGTCACCTACCCACCAACCCCCACTCTCCTCCTAATTTCCTTGTTGTTGCTGAGGTCACCAACATCATTCCAGTCACTGTGGATTGCAACCTAGGTGTCATCCTCCCCTCCTTGGTCATACCCTGGCATTGTCCAACCCTTCACTAAGTCCTAGCAATTTTCCCTCTCTCTTACACACCACCTTCTCTTCTCTTACATGGCCATCGTCTTTGTTCAGGCCCTCATCACCTCCTGCCTAGACTGTAGCTAGAGTCTTCTGGTTAGTCTTTCTGACTCGTCATTTCCAACTTTAATCCATTCTTCCTTCCCTCAATTGGCAAAGAGAGTTTCCTAAATTACAGGTCTGTCCATGTCACTATCCTATTCAATAAACTCCAGCAGCTCCTTATTACCTCCAGGATCAAATGTAAAGATCCTTTGTTTGGCTTCATAACCTGGCTCCTTCTACCTTTTCAATCTTCTCAGATTATACTTAACTCCCATCCTTGTACAGGGATCCAGTGACTTGGGCCTCATTGTTGTTTATCTCATAAGGCACTCCATCTCTGACATCGCATTTTCACCCACTGATCCCTATGCATGGAGTAGTCTCATTTTTCATCTCTACCTCCTGGTTTCTCTGACTTATTTCAAATTTCAGCATATAACCCATCATTTACAGGAAGCCTTTTTTCCAGTCATCCTTAATGTTAGTGTTTCCTCTCTGAGATAATCTCTAATTTATTCTGTATTTATCTCATTTGTCTATACTTGCTTGTGTCCTGTCTCCTCCTATTTTCTGGTGAGGTCCTTGTAGGCAGAGACTACTTTGTATGCATTGCACTGAGCATAGTACCTGGGACACAGTGGTCACTTAATAAATGCTTACTAACTTGATTTGCATGAAGGATAGATTTCAGTGGAGAGAAGACTTGAGACAAGTCATCTGAATGGAGTGAAGCCATAGAAGTGAATCAGTTTATCAGAAGGAAAGAGGGTAGAAAAAGAAAATGAGAAGGCTCAGACATAGGAGGATCACTCACATAAAGAAATTTGGTAGAGAATCAGGATCCAGGGAAGAACATAAGGGTAAAAGAGTTAGAAAGTGAGAAGACCAAGAGATTATGTTGTTTTTGAAGCATAGAGAGAGGAAAAAAAAGTATGTGTAGGAACAAAGGATCAAGTGTGGCCAAAACAGCAAAAGTCAAAGACATGAAGGACTGAACAGAAGTCTGATAAATAGAAGGCCATTGATTATCTTATGGTAACCGGGAGATCACTGTTTGAGTAAAATAATCGGGTTAGAAGCCATTGTCTTCTCGCGACATCTGCATGCTGTTGCTCAAGGAGCATGGTGCATGACGTTTATAACCAGTGCTGTAACCAATGCTTCTCAGCATTCCTTTTGGTAGCTGTGTGGTGGCAAGAGACACTGGAGACAGGAAACCATTATGAAAGAAACAACTTGGATGTTCTGGTAGTCAGAATCCAAGGAGTCATAGGTAGAAGCTGGGGAATAGCACCTATTTCGGGAAAACTTGAAGATAAAATATGTTTCTGGACATGGTAACAACAACAGCATAAAGCTAGTAGATACCATTACATATTTTTATTATAGTAATAAAGAGTTGTAAAACTCAGTAAGGATGCTATAATCTAACCCACAGTCCAGGCCAGTCAACAGGCAAGTTCATTAAAATCTTTGTTAACTGGTGAGAGTGGAATACCTTAACTTTGTATTTAAGCCTTTGACCCATTGTGAGTTTTTCTCTTTTTTTCCCTAAGAAGCTTAAGTTTTTATGTCCTTTCTCATTATAGAATTTCTACAACTTTGTGTCCTCTTTGAGTAGCATATGAGATGACCTGAGCAATAACCCTGAAGGAAGCTCAGCTTTACCAAAGATCCCAATTATTAAGTAAATCAAGCCTCTGGATGGATTCAGATCTGAGATCCCTCCAGAGAACTCACATTCAGATTGACTGCCTGACAAGTGGAACATCATCTCTTTCTCAGGGAAAGAAATTTCTAGAGTTATGCCTGTCGTATTTGCACATTTGCATTTGCCCAGAGCTAAAAGCCCCAGAGAGCTCTGAGAGTCAAAACTGCCTTCTTGTTGATTATCACCAACTTCATGACAGGGGAAGAAAGACAGAGATGAAACCTGTGAGAGAATGTCAGGATAAATACTGAGCAGGCTGTTTTCACAATGTATCTCCAGAGAAATAGCGCCACACTCATTTGGAAACTCCCAGCTTCAGACATAAGGCACATTAGATGAAGATTTTTTCACCAATATGGATCCTGTGATGGTAACCTCCAAAAAAAGGGAAAGCCCAGTTAGTCTGTCAACAAGTCTCTATTGAGTGTTTACTATGTAATAAGACATGGTGCTAAGCTCTGGAGGTAAAGAGGAAGGCAAAAACGTTGTGCCTGTCCTTAAGGAACATTTAATAGGGGAGACAACGTGCCACCAGATATGTCCCTACAAGATATTGATGAGGTAAATGGGAGGTAAGCTTAGAGAGAAGGCACTAGCAATGGCAGGGAAAGGGAAGGGACCCAGAGAGGCCTCCTACAGATGATGAGATTTGAACTGAGCCTTGAAGGAAACCAGAGAAGCCATAGACAGAAACAAGGAAGGGGAGCCTTCAAGTATCGGGTCCCATGACTGATAATTTGTGTTTTTATAATGCAAGAATCCGGTGAGATTTCTTTGGACTAGTAGAAATATTCAGTACTATGCGTGTATTGGTACATTTCAAGGAAAAAGAGTACATTTCCAATATCCATATTCATATACCCATAAACTATATCTATATTCTAATACTGTCTTTATTTATTCATAAAGGCCTGCAAAATTCATGCTTTAGCAAGGAAATATTTTAGCTCTTCATTTCTTCTCTGTGGTCATTCTCAAAATGGAATGACTTAAAGGTAGGAGTCCCTGTCTTTATTCCCTTATGACAGGGGAGGGAAGTTTCGTATACTTTAGGTGTTCATTTCTAATAACAAAGTCCTGGATTTTGAAGACGGATATTTTTAACCCTGAGAAATAATCTTCTTTAGGAAAAAAAAAAGCTCAAAAAACCTAGTTATATTGGTATGTGTTTAAGCCTTTATATTGAGAAGGAAGATTATTAGCATGGTGCTTTGAGAAAATAAGTGGGATCCTGTTTAATGAAACCCATTTTCATTACTGATTAGCTCTAGGACTAGATATTCAAAGATGGGAAGGGGATAGGAAGTGGTGGTGAGCAGAGTTTTCTTTCAGGATCTGGGAGAAATGAATTAATCACTACAAGGTCACAATGAAACAAAAAAAGAATACTTCACCTATGGAACATAATATATCAGAGAAATAGTAATGGACTTGGAGTGAAACAGACCTGGGTTTGAATTTCACCTTTGAAATTTACTAGCTATATGATTCTGAGCTAATCACTTCATTTCCCCAAGCCTCAGTTTCCTTACTTGTAAAATGAGGCTGATGGTGGGTTCTTCATCTGTAAAATCTGAAATGTTAATAGAACTCACTTCTCAAAGATGTGAAAATCAAATGAAATAAAGTATATAAAATGCTTTGGAAACTTTGAAGTACTTGTACATCATGATATATGTTTGAAGTGGAAAAGGCAGTGATCCTGGAGCCAGAGCACGTGAGTCTAAATCCAGGTCTGTGAAAGGTGGGGGTTGAATTGCATGGATGGACAGTTGGATGGGTAGAGATAGATAGGAAGATTAAGAGGTAGAAGTATTTGTGTGTATTACATATTTATATTATAAATATGTTATACATATATAAAATCTGTGCATATGTATATATGTGTGTGTGTATATATATATATGTATATATATATATATATATATGCAGAGAGAGAGAGAACATTTTTTTATTGAGTACATGCTTGATACTGTGCCAAGCACTAGGAATACAAAATAAAAGCAAAAATGCAGTTTCTACCCTTAGGAAGATTACATTCTAATGAAAGAAGTCAATAAATAAAAGAGAGCTAGATAGGGGGAAAGGGCATGGTTGGAGGATACCCACATCAGAACAAGGTAGAAAAATGTGAAGAGTCAGAATGGGATGACAAGAAAAGTGAGTATGGATGGCTTTGGGGCTTGGATATTCCTTAAATCCATGATCCTACAACCCTATGATTAAGGAAATAATGTATGCCAGATGCTATGCTAGATGCTGGGGATACAAAGAAAAATGAAATGTCTTTGGCCTCAAGGAACATTGCATTGTCTCTAGGAAGCTGGTGGCACAATGGGTAGAGCACTAGACCTCCTAAAAACTGATCTCAGATACCTCCTAGCTGTGTGACCTTAGGCAAGTCACTTAATCTCTTTTTAATTTTTCTCACCTGTAAGAGGATAACAATAGTACTTACCTCACAGGGTAGTTGTGAGGATGAAAAATAATATTTGTAAAGAGCTTTGCAACTTTAAAATGCAGTATAAATGAGAGTAAAGAGTAGACAGCATATACATATATAAGATTTTTTTAAATTATCAAACCTATAATTTTATTGGTGCAAGGGTAGTTGGTGAAGAAAGTCCTTTAAGAAAATAGATCAGTCCCTTCTCTCTAAACTTAAGTGTTCTACAAAGCCACCCAGGGCAGTAGAGTCAAACTGAAATGTCTCTGCTGGTCACTTTTTAACTTAGGACACCACAAATTAACATTATCTATATTGCATTGTATTTTTCTTTATGTTTAATGAACATTAAGCAATTACATTTTAATCTCAAAGTTTTGCCCTTCGAGTGCTGGTTAAGTGACTTGCTCAGGTTTGAATGGCCAGCACATGTTAGAAGAGGGACTTAAAACTAGGTCTTCCTGACTTGAAGGTAAGCTATTTAACTATTCTTTAACTCCACTCCTACATATACATAGTACAAGCTCTGAGACTACTATCTCAACCCTCCCCGCTGTCCTCCAACCTCCTCCATTCAGACTAGCAGATCAAATCCCTAGAGCAAGGCTGAACACTGTCCTCCTCAGGGTTCTAGGGGTAACCCTATGGAGTTGGGGTAAATTTCTAATACAATTACTCATGAGCCACACAAATCAATGTTTCCCTCTCTATCAATCACCAGATATATTTCCATGATATCATTTAATCAGTTAGCTTTCACAAAGGAGTATTTACCAAGAAGGCATAGCAAAGATCAAATATTCCAAACTGGGATTTCATTTTCCCATTCTACATGCTTTACTTACTGGGGAGAATGGTTCAAACTTCAAGTGACTGCTACCAAAAAACTCTCCACACCCAGTTTACTTTGGGGTCAGGCATAGCCAGTGGAGAAATGATTTTATTGTTTGCAAGACATGGTGCTTTTGCCAGGCTGGTGTATTCCTCGCCTGAGTCAAGAAGGTTACTTTTCCAGGCTCTATCTTCACTGAACTTGGGTACAGTTGCTACTTTTAGATGATACTTCTAAACTTTTGAAGTAGCTAGTAGTGAAATCTAGTCCATTCTGTTTCTGATACTCCTTCACCTAAGGTCAGGAAAGAATAAGACACAACAGAGACAGAAGGAAAAATGTAGCCAGGAAGGGACAGTTCAAGGACCCTCCCCTACCAGGAGGCCAACAGTACTTTCTGACTTACTCACCCCACTCATTTCCAGCTTGGCAGCCAATGAAGAGGCTCTATCACCATGCAATAAATATGGGAGTAAAAAAAATAAGTCAGAGGATACTTGTGCATACTGAGAAGCAAGGAAAAAGGTTCTCTACAACTCATATTACCAGAAGCAGGCTCACCAAACCTCCACTGGATTGGCAATAGACGGAGAATATTGCATATACTAAGGAATTGGCCATTCATCAACCAGTCCCTCCATTACACTTCTATTAGTATGTACAAAATAAACATTAGTATCATTTGGAATTCCTTTCTGACCCAAAATGCTGTTTTAAATTTGAGCAATCCCCCTTTTCCATAATGTAGTGGGTGATAGATGAAATGACTGAACAAACAAAGGTTCCAAACACTTGCAAGCTTCCACAATCATTTCATCTTTTACTCTCCAGAATAGTTAAATTGCATCACTAAAAAATGGGGTTAAGTTGTTAGCAAGAATGAGTTATTGAGTAGCATGCCATAGTGTCCAATGATGCTTTCACCTAGGAAAGTCTTCTGGTTTTGCTAACCAAATGGGGTTGGGGGAGAGTGGGTAGGAGGGGAGAGAAATTGCATTCACTGAGCCCTCCTAGGAAAAGGAAAAGCAAATCCTATCCTGACAGAGCTCCAACTCTGTAGAAATCGTGAATCATTACTGAAACGTTAAAGAGGTATTGTAAAGGGAAATTTCATTATTAAATGTCCCATTTAAGGAAACAGCCTGACCTAGCAATGCTAACTAGTCATCTAAAGGCCTAGGTTGGAGTCCTGGCTCATTTACTAGGCAAATCAGTACAAAATGCTAGGGCCCTGACCATCCACCTATAAAACGAAAAGAATGACACTTACCTCATCTCTGTGACATGGGAATATTGCACAGATTAATGCAATAATAGAGGGAAAGGGCTTAGAGCTAGCTGCTAGAGTGAATGAGGTTTTAGAAATGGAAAGTGTTATCAACTTTTGCTCTCATATCTTTTATTTTCCCCTCAACTCTCAAGCAGACATCTGTATGAGATCAATGTTTCTCCCATAAATAATTTTACTGAATATAAAGTTTAAAAATCTCAGTGCCCTGGAAAACACAAAGAGGATCTGTGGTACATAATTATTTCCAACTGGAAGGGCATTGGTGGTCCCTCCAGTGCCAACAACTGTCATGTAGCAGCCTGCAACTTTCAATCAATTTACCCCATTGTTTACAAATCAGATGCAAACCCATGGAGTGTAAGGTTAGCCGAGTCTGCAAATAGCTCTGGCTTCTAGAGTAATTTCAGAGAAAACTAGAAATAGAGCAACAAGAGGAATTGTTCCTGTTGGCACTAATCTCCCGCCCCCATACCCTACCTCTAAATCATACTGCTGTTTCTGCATTTTCAGCTGTACTCACTCTTTTTCACATGGAACTTTCAATTCAGAGGTCACCCTGGGTCTTCAGTGGCACAGTGGCTGTGGGACATGGCTGCTTGAGCTCAGTTACTAATAAGTGAACCTACAGAGTGCCATTTCATTACAGAGTGTGTCATTCAAAGCTTCACCTCTATGGCTCATTCCCTATTCTTTATATGGCCCATCCCCAACAACGGAGACATTAAAAATGAGGAGGCTGAACAGTTGTAGTCACAGTCCAAGATGATGACTGGCTATTATAATGGTGTTAATGAATGTATCAGCCCACACCACACACACACACACACACACACACACACATACACACACACACACACATGGAACAAACTGTCCCAGCTCTCCAATGAACTACGATAATTCTCATCTCCCCAGTGTTGAAAATTGACTATAACCCAGTAAGGGAGATGAATTCATAGAAAATGATGAGTAACAGGTAGAAAGTAGGATGCATTACAGAGCCTAGATAAAGAGTAGGCAGAGCTCAAATCTTCAGGACTAGATATACTATATCTCAGAACTGGTCAATGGGATCAGCGAACAACCATTAGTGATCTTTGAAATATTGGGAATATAAGGATATGGGAACTTTAGTACTAGAGAAGTTTTAATGCCTCAGTTTTCAAAAAGAAAAAAAGGAGAGAGTAAAGTCTACAAAATCTAAAGGAGTTATTCATGGTTCCACATCAACTTGGAAGCATATCCCTCATGAAGTGATCCAAGGATCTCTCCTTAGCCCCACATTCTTTAACATTCCCTTTGGCCACTTGGATGAAGTCATCCAAAAGAGCTGAGAATTGAATGCTTATAAAGGTTAACAGAGATCATAAATATATGATAGAAGCAGGATATAAAAATATCTGGATGCCAGAATGTCAGACTGGAACAAACAAAATCAGATAAAATAAATACACATTTTTACACTTAGGTTCAAGTAATCAATTCCATAAATACAAAAAAGGAGGAGCTATGACTAAATGAAAGTTTGTGTGAGAAAAAAAACACAGTCTGAGATGAGGAAGGCATTAGCATCTGGAGGGCAAGGAAAGGCACCATGCAGAAGATGGGGCTTGAGTTGAATCTTGAAGGAAGCCAGGGAAATTGAGACAAAGAGGTGAGGGTGTAGTATGGGGGGATAGCCAGGTAAAAGGAAAATGGGCAGGTGTGGAATGTCATGTGCAAGGAACTGAACACAGTCCAGTGTCTTGGTAGCTGTGCAGAGAATGGATTAGAGAGGGCAGAGACCACTTAGAAGAGTAGGTAATAGTCTAATAGAGAGGGGATGAGGTCCAGAATGAGGGAAGGAATGGAAGTGGTGCAAAGGATATGAACGTAGTACACTCAACAGGATTGAGAGGATCAAGTGGGGTTCAAGAAGAACTAAGACAAATGTAAATGAAATATCATTATAGAAGAGGTAATAATATATTAATAACACAAACACTGGGGATATACAGTAAGGGGTCAGGATTGGACAGTGGACAATGGCAAGTATACAATCAGAAGAGACATTTCAATGCAACAGTGGCAGAATGACGGTAGAAAGAATGATAAACTTGGAGTCAGGAGGAACATAGGCAAACCTGATAAATCCCTAAGAACCAGCTCTTTGAAACTCAAGGCAGACTTTCCAGCTATTTACATTTCTTTCATCACTTTCATAAATCTAGGCAATCAGCTGAACAATAAATTAAGCTGTGACTTGTAGTTCTGTAATTTCCAAAGTATTCATGTTCGTGCTGAAGATTTAATAACAGGCTCTATACAACCATCCAATCAGGCTCCAGTACACTTTTGGGCCAAGGTTCAAATTCTAGTACCCAAGTTTTCCAGCTACCTATGGGATTATAGGTGAGTTAACCTCTCAGAACTTTACAATCTGAAAGATACAGATAATTTTTAACACCCATTTCACAGGGTTGTTGTGAGCATCAAATAATGTTTACAAAGGCACATCGCAAACTTCCATGCCTGAAAAGTCTTTCTTCCTCATCTCTCTCTCTCTCTCTTCAGAACTTTTCTGTTTCTTCGTCATAAATACATTGACCATATTTCTCTTCTCAATACTTTCTTTAGTTATTTACTTCCATGGCTAGCTTCTCATCTCTACTCAAATAACTTATAGTTCTATGTCATCACCTCTTTCTCCAGTTCTAGACCAAGAGTGTTGTGAAGCAAAAAGTGTGCTAAGGTGGTAGTACTGATAGTAGTAGTAGAAGCAGCAGCAGTAGCAATGGTAGCAGCAGCTAGCATTTATAGAGCATTTTAAAGTTTGCAAAATACTTTATGCACGTTCATTCATTTGATCCCTGAAACAACCCTATGAGACAGGTACAATTATTATTCCATTTTGCAGATGAGGAAACTGAGGATTAGAGGCTAAGTAAGTTGCCAGTCACACACAGACAGGATTTGAACTCAAGTTTTCTTGACTCCATGTCTAGTCCTTTATCCACTGTGATACCAAACTGCCTAGTTCAAACCTTAATTCTGCTATTTACTCCCTTTGTGACACTGGGCAAGTGACATAATTTCTCTGAACCTTTTTCCCCAAAGCAAAATGAATGGATTGGCTTAGATGACTGCTTTTCAGCTCTAAAATTAGGATCCTATGATGTCCAGTTGTCAGTAGGGCATCCTGAGCAATGTGTCATGCTAACACTTCAAACTCAAAACCAACAATTAAATTTACTCTCTCTTCTACAAGTTCAATCCCACACATAATGGGAGGCTGATAAATGTTGGATTGAAGTGAAAACTATAGTTCTGTCTCCTTTTACTATTCCTATAAATGTCACTATCTTCACCAAACCAGTCACATTCAAAGCCTTAATGCTACCTCTGAATTCCTCTCTTCCTCACAACCCACAATTAGTAGCCAAGTCCAGTCCATTTGAAGTCCCCAGTTTCTCTCTAATCTTTCCCTCCTTTCTACTCCCTTTGCCTCTAACCAATACAGGACCTCATGACAAACCTTCAGAGCTACTGTGACCCACCTGGTCTTTCTGTCTGCATTCCCTGCGCTCTTGAATCCATCCTTTATACTGCTGCCATATTCATCATCACTATATGTAGATTTATATTATTCCTCTACTTATAATTGGTTAATGACTCCCCCATCCCATCAAGTCCTAATTCCTTATTCTGCTATCCAAGGTACTCCACAATCAACAAGGACCCGACCTTTCCAGCTTCCCACTATACTTTTCTATTCCAGATATTCTATTCCAGCAAAATTGTGCTACCTGCCATCAGTGAGAAGTACAAAGGTTGGATAGAATGTATTTCAGGAACCATTTAGCCCAGTGTTTCACTGACCAAGTATTCACTCTACAAAGTATCAGAAATATATACAATACATCCAGCTTCTGCAGAAGAATTTCATGACAGGGCATCCACAGCCTCCAGAGGTATTTCTTTCTACTTTTGGATGATTCTAATGGTAAAGTAATTTTTCCAGATGCCAAGCCTAAATTGGCTCTTGTGTTCTATTCCTCCTCCTCCTTTTGCTCTTTTACCCAAAACACAGTGAGTTTTGTTCCCTCTTCCATATTATAGCCCTTTGTAGATTTGAAAACTACTATAACACATCCATCCCTGCTCCAAATTTTTCTCCAAACTAAACAATTCCATTTCCTTCAGCCAATCTTCATAACCTCAGGTCTCAAGAGCTTTTTATCTGTATAGTCATCCACCCCTGCTTGCTTTAAAAACCTGGAACCAGACTTCTACATCATTTCCTAGCCATCTCCATATCATAGAATCATCCAGGTGGCCCAGCTCTCAGAGGACCAGACTTGGAGTCAGGAAGAACTAAGTTCAAATCACTTTACCTCTCAACCTCAGTTTGCTCATCTGTAAAATGAGGACGATAATATCCCTTACCTCACAGGGTTGTTGTGAGGTTCAAGAGATGACATATGGAAAGAGTTTGGCAACTTTAAAGCACCATATTAATAAGTTATCTCCACACCAGGCTGCCTCCACGTAGATGCCATCCCATCTCTTCCAAAGCACCTCAGACTATAAGCAGGTTAGCTTACAAATCTGTATTGTCCAGAACTAGCCATCCTCACATCATGCCACCTCCCTATCAGCTCTCCTTTGTTTACCATCTTCCTATTAAAATGTTAGCTCCTTGAACACAAAGATGTTTCTCACTTGAATCTCTATTCCCAGCCTTTTGCACAGTGCTTGGCACATATTAAGTGTTTAAATAAATGTTCTGTCTATACCTACCTATCTATTCACCTCTCTGTCTCTTTCTCCTTTCTTCCTTGTCCTTCCCCTGAACCCATTCTCTCTCTGTCCATCTCTGTCTCTTTTCCTCTCTCTCTCTCTCTCTCTCTCTCTCTCTCTCTCTCTCTCTCTCTCTCTCTCTCTCTCTCTCATGCACACACACACACACAAACACACACGCACACACACACACAAATACACACACACACACACACCATTCACCATTCTATAGGCATAGAAACAATCCATGGTTTATGTACCATATAACCTTATTCTATCCATGGCTCCATGACAGCACAGACAAACTTATGGAATCTTTGTATTACACACCAGTATTCTGCACAAAGGGTTGTTTGATTGGTTTAGGGGAAGGAAGAGGCATATGAATCTTTGATTTCATCAACGTAGGAAGTTTTCCATGTGGAAATCCCCTCCACCAAAGGACATCAGGAACCTTTACAGTTTTGGATAACTGGTTGGAGCATTGAGATATCAAGTAACTTGCCCAGGTTCATCTCAGAGGAAAGACTTGAACCAAGGTCTTCCTGGCTCCAAGGTCAGTCCTCAGTTCCTTATGCCATTCTGCCTGCCTATACATGGTGGATTTTTTATAGATGTTTGTAGAATTGAAAGGTGGCTACTGACAAGGAAACACTATTAGTTCTAGACTCCATAGTCACTGAACTTATGACTAGGGCTTTGTTAAGTGGTGTTTAAGACAGGTAATCTAGCAAGCCTCTTGACACCTATAGCATGTAAGTGGAACCTAAAGAAGCAAGCATTAAAGAGAGAGGCTGAAGAAGAAGTGTCTGTAGGCCAGGCATGAATGACTTGCTCATTGTTTGAACAAGAACTGGGATAGCAGGTCTGGATACAAAGGATGGGAGGAGATTTTTAAAGGCTCTCATCAAAGAGCCTTTCAGGTTAGGTCTTACATACCAACAAAAAAAGGAGCCATTGAGTGGTTATTTCCTTTTATTCTTAAAGAAAACACTACAGATTCCCCCAAACACTTATGACAACATGGATGCTTGTGTCAAATGACAGAATTTGCTCTATTTAATTGAAACATATGAGACACATAGAGCAAAAATGAAAGGAGGAGTTTGCCCATCTATCATTGTGAATAATGGACAGCTCCCATTTCTCTGTAGCTTTGCTGCTGCTCAGCACTGCAGGAAAGAGTAGGGGTTCAGTACAAAGCCATTTCCCACAGAGCAATTATCAATTTTAATATTAAAGACATTTTAAAATGATTTTTAATTTATCAACTAATTCCCAAGTTCAGTGTGTGAACTGTCAGCTCTCAGCTTTGGGTATCAGGCAGATGAGGGCTCATGTCAAAAGTCCATATATAATGAATATTTTGTAAATCTGTAATGGGGTCTGAACAGCACCCCCCCACCCCTTCATTGTAAATGAATTGATCTCTCTGTGCCATTAGGGACATGATCCACTGCCCTGATTTATTTCCCCTTCTATCTCTTGTACTTCTTTCCCTTTTGAATAGGAAAGAACAAAACATTTCAGAAACTAACCAGATTTTAGTTAAACTTGCCCCTTGTCACCATGAAAAGAAGTCCCCTCCTGCTCTTTTGTAGCTTTGAAAGGTTCCCACTTTGATGTCATGCTAAAATAGCAATGAAACAGAGGGAAGCGGCTTTAATTTGAGGAGGGTCTTTAAAAGTATGGATCTTTTTGCCCTCTGTACTCACATCTTTTGCCTCTGGTTCACAGTTTAGGACTAAATTGTCATTCCAGAAAACCAGTGTAAAAAATCAATTTTAGTTCACCACGAGGAGAAAATATGAACCAAGGTTGAATTGGGGGACAGCATGGCTTGGGGGAAAGAATGACAGCTTGCTCATCAAGGGATCTTGATTCAAATCATGACTATGCTGCCAATTACTTGGGTGACCTTGGGAAAGGTCAAATCATTCTGGTCCTCATTTTCCTCATCTGTAAAGTGAATTAGACTCAATTACCTTTAAGGTCCCATCTAGTTCTAAACCAATAATTTCCTTGTGATCCTATAATCATAGGTAAGCTCTGATCCTGTCTCTAGTACCAGCTTCTACAGTGAATCTATTTCTGACCTCGTGATCCCCCCACACCCCAACTGCTAGTGCCTACCATGTCCAAACAAGTTATTGCTTTGTATATATGGATTAGTATATGCTGCCTC
Source organism: Notamacropus eugenii (assembly GCF_028372415.1). Lineage (NCBI taxonomy): Eukaryota > Metazoa > Chordata > Mammalia > Diprotodontia > Macropodidae > Notamacropus > Notamacropus eugenii. The sequence goes on from NC_092873.1 coordinate 492,434,930, forward strand.
CTGTGATAGATTATAAGCTCCTTGAGCGTAAGGATTATTTCACTTCTTTTCTCTGCATCCCCAGTGCCTAGGACAATGCCTACCTTGCCTGTAGCAAGTGCTTTATAAGTGATTGTTGGCTGGTTGACATGCCTTTGGGACTGCATTTATCCCTTCCACATCATAGGGATTAGGGGGCACTTCTATGATTTGGAAAATCTGCATAAAATTTTTTGGCTCTGACCTCATACCACAAAAGAAGTCTAAATTATTGTGGTATTAAAAATTAAAATACATTCATCTTATGCAATACCATACATATATTTTGTGCATTTCTGAATTTCTCAACTTTGTCTGTATTGTCCGTTGGCTTTCAGGTGTCATCTGGGGCTTCCTCATTTAATTTCTTACTCTGACCCGCAATATATTGAAACCAGAATTGGGAAAGTCACAGGGACAACTCTCTGCTTAACTGAGCCATTAAGAAAGTAATATGAAATGGCCAAGCATTGGGAAACATGGCCATGCTTTTCAGTTCCATTTGGATTTGACTTTTTTTGGATGCTTCAAAATTATCACAGGCCCTGGCAGGTGTTAGAGTCAAATTCCCTCATGAGAAGCTGCTAGAATTTGAAAGGTCTTACACTATACTATGCCCAGGAAAGATACTCAAGCCAATCTGGCTCCAGACGACGGTTCCTTGTGATTGTACAGGAATCATAACTCACTTTAATTCAATGAACATTTATTTAGCACCTCCTGTGTCCAAGACCCAAACAGCCAGAGATGTGATGACAAACATAAAGCAGTTTCTGTGCCCTCAGGGATCAACACCCCATCTGGGAAACTCGGTCCTGAAACGTGGTCCATATTGGGAAACAGAAATCTAACAAAATCACTTAAAGCTGATGCATTAGCTTGAAAATAAGTAGGACTGCTTTGATTCCTGGTTCTCTACATAATGATGTACTTCTGATACTCCATCTACTCCCTGGCTTCCTAAAGTCCCACTTTCTACAGGAAGCTTTCCCTAATCCATCTTAATTCCAGTGTCTTCCTTCTGTTAATTATTTCAGAGAGAGAGAGAGAGAGAGAGAGAGAGAGAGAGAGAGAGAGAGCTTGACATGTATGCAATTGTTTGCATGTTGTCTCTCCAATTAGACTGCAAGGTCATTTAGGACAAGAACTGTCTTAAGACTCTTTTTGTATCCCTATCATTTAGCACAGTGTCTGGCACATAGTAGAAGATTAAATGTTTTATGGATTCTTTGATTGATTGATGTTAATAGACCTCTTTATTTTGTGGAGATTTTTTTAACATACTTTATGACTTTGGAGCTGTAAGGTATTATTATCCCCATGTTATAGAAGAGAAAACTAAGAGTCAGATTGTCACATGATCACACAGATTGTGTACACTAATATGTCTCCCCTGATGGAATGTGAGTTCTCTGAGGGAAGGAACTTTTTTATTTTCTTCAGATCTGTTCACTTGTTCAGTTATGTGTGACTCTTTGTGACCCCATCAACCATATGGTCCATTGGGTTTTCTTGGCAAATATATGGGAGTGGTTTGCCATTTCCTTCTTCAGTGCAACAAAAAGGCAAACAAAGGTTAAGTGACTTGCCCAGGGTCACAAAGTTAGAAAGTGTCTGAGGTAGGATTTTAACTCAGGTCTTCCTGACTCCAGGCCTATTGCTCTATCAACTGAGTCACCTTGTTGCTTCCAAGGCAAACAGAGGTTGAGTGACTTACCAAGGTCACACTGCTAATAAGTTTCTAATGTTGAATTTGAATTCAGATCTACCTGATTCTAAGACTATCCCTCTAACCACAGTACCGCCCAGAAGCCACTGTCCTAATACATTGTATGTCCTTCATAAATACTGCTTGATCAATTGATTGAGGAATTTGTAAGGAGCTTTTCTTCACTCCCATGTCTGACTTTTGATCAGCTAAGCCATCCTCCTTCCTTAACAGTTCTGAGGTTGGTTTGGAGTCTTTTGTTTGCCTTGAAATTCACTAGCCTCCCTAGAAATTTAAAAAAAAAACCTGATATTGATAATATTAACAGCTAATAGTTATATAGTGCACTTGCTATGTGATAGCTTAGTGGGGGGGGATGGAGTTTTCCTCTAACCTTTTATGGTGATGATAATTTCCATTGATACCCTACACTTTCTTTTGGAGGAGAAATGCTTTATATTTATCCCTGAAATGCAACTGATTCTGAGGGAACCAAGGCTCTAGCTACTGGAGAGAGCCTAGCTAAACTCCACAGGACAGAAAGGAAAGAAAAACGTGGCTGTCAGGGCAAGAGGTATGATTTCTAACCCCAAAGGGAATATTTCAAGGCTTCTTTTTCCCCCCGCAGAAACAAAAAAAGGATCAATGCCAGCCACCCAGCAGTGGCTGAGAACCTTACCGTGTGTACAGACCTGATGGAGGAGAGAAAATTGAGGTGAGGAAATAGATTTCACATTAGAGGTCTAAAGTGATTATTATAAGCAATGGGGAGGAAATAATTATTTTTAAGATGATAAGCACTCCTTGGTCCAAGCATGATTTATGTTAGAGGAACGTGATTGTCTGGTAGCCACCAGGAGTGGACCTCTGATGTCTCGAGCTCACCATGAGTCCATCTTGGGAATGAAACTTTCCTAAGAGTCAAAGGGAATGCACCAGTAGGCTGTTGCTGATCCTGTCACGAGGAATGCTCAAAAGGATGATGAAAATACATCTTTGTGCCCTGGGGGGGGGGGGGGGAGAATCCACCTAAATACCTCTTGTTATAAAAAGGAAGAGTAAAAGCATTTCTCCACTGCTTGTTTACATATCTAGGTTGTTCTAAGTTTGAATTGTTTGTTTGTTTTTCCCCTTTCCCAACTAATGACAACTTACTGAGAACTATAATGTGCCATTGGTTGGTAGAAAGAATTGTAAGGAGGATACTGACAGACCCCATGGTTTCATTTCGCCTATTTCATTCTCAGTTCACAATTCAGGTCCCCATCTCCTATCTCTATACCTTTCCACAGGCCTGAAATGCCCCCTTTCCTCACCTATACCTCTTAGAATTTCCCCTTTTTCTCAAGATTCAACTCAAGTGCTACATTTTACATGAAGCTTTTACTGACCTGCCCCATGCCAGCTCCTACTTCCCTCCTTCCCCAGATGGTTATGTGTTCATTCCCTATATATGTGTTTATAGTGTCTCCCCAGTCGAATGCTAGGAGACATCTAGGTGGTTCAAAGGATAGAACTCTGGACCTGGAGTCAAGAAGACCTAAGTTCACGTCTGGTCTGATAAACTCACTAACTGTGACCCTGGACAAGTCACTTAGCTTCTGTTTGCCTTAATACACTGGAGAAGGAAATATCAAACCACTCCAGTACTCTTGCCAAGAAAACTCCATACTGGGTCACAAAGACTTGGCCATCAGAATAACTGAACAACAAATTGAATGTGAGCTCCCTGAGGTCAGGGATTGTTTCATTTTTGTCATTGCTTTCCCAGCACCTAGCAATGGCTGAACATAGTAAGTTCTTAAAAGAAATGTAGTTAATTGACTGATTAATGTAAAAGTGAGATGAAACTAGTAACTAGCACAGGACAAATAGGTCTTTGCCCCAAAGACACTAACATCTAAATGACATGCTTCATCTACTCTGAGACCACCATTTTCTCAGGGTCCTCCATTGGCCTCATAGTTCAACCATTCCCAAGCTACCATTTTCAGGGCTACATTGCTATTATATCCTTCTCCCAGAGCTCACCTTTCCCCCAGTTCCAGTGAGGCAAAGGGCCAAAATTTCTAGGATGGGCTTCTCCAACTCTCAGCACAACTATACCTGTCAAACTGTTCTCTGCACTGTCACCTTTCTCTTCCTCCAAGCAAGTGTTTTTGCCTGAAGTAAGAGAATTCTCTCCTAGAATTTTAACTCACTCCTTCCATCCACTCTTCTTACATCCATTTCTGTCTCCTCAGCACACAATTTGGTTCCCAAACCGTGTTCACAGAAATGTTTCCAGGGGGATGAAAGTGAAAAATACCCCTGCCCTTTCTCTCAGCTGATCACTACCCCTTTGGCACCAGTTATAACAAACTCCCTACATGCATAAACAGACAAGAGAACTAAGCAGTGTCTCTGCCAAGACAATCTGAAGCAATCACATAGGTGCCATATGAAAGGACAAAGGCCGGTAGAATAGCCATAAGAGACAGAGGATCCAGCCAGCATTTCCCCTGTAAATCCACTGGGATTTGTTTGCTAGAATCTTAATCGATGATAAATAGTTCACTTCAGGTCTTGTAAAGTATGAAGTTCCTTAAGTATGTAGCACTGATGCTATTTAACATGGCCAGAGAATTAGTACTAAAAGGCTAGCTGGGGCCAATCCCCGAGTTTCAATATATGCAACTGGGTACCAGAGCATCTGGGATGGACTCGGAAAAGTCAGCCAGGGATGACGACTATAAAAGAGAAGTGATTCTGATAGAAGTTTTTCAATCTCCACTTCCATATTATTGTTGAAGCAACCATGGTCGTCTCCATCACCCAGGCTTACAACTGACAAGTCCTACTTGAATGCTCACAGTAGTTTGCCTCCATATCTAATTTGTTGTTGCCAAGTCTTGACCTTTCAACCTTCACAACATCCCTCCTCTGTGTCTCCTTTTCTCCATTCACACAGCCACCACCTGGATGAGCAAAGGTACTCATCATTTCCCTCTTGGACTATTACAATAACCTTTTAGTTTGGCCCCTAGCTTCTTTTCCTTCGAATGCATCTATTCAGCTTTACAATAATTTTCACAAAGTGCAGTCACCCCCTTACTCAATAAACTCAAATGACTCCCTATAACTTCCAGGACCAAAAATAAAATGCTCTACTTGACTTTCAAGGTTCTTCAAAAACTGGCCACATCCTATCCTACCCTGTAGGACTGCCAAATGTAATCTACTTACATGTTACTCTCCTCTAGACACTCTTCGGCCAGCAGAGAGAGCAAAGGACCTGGAATCAGGAAGGTTCATCTTCCTGAGTTGAAATCTGGCCTCAGACTCATGTTAGCTGTGTGACCCTGGACAAGTCACTTAACTATGTTTACCTTAGTTTCTTCATCTGCAAAATGAGCAAGAGAAGGAAATGGCAATATACTCCAGGATCTTTGCCAATCAGACACTGCTAAAATGACTCATCAATGACATGCAGTCTTATGTTTAAATGACATTGGCTATCTTTATGTTCTCCATGAAATCATTCCATCTCCAGGTCTGTGTCTTTTAGTGGTTATCCCAATGACTAGAGTCCTCCCTTTCTTCCCTTCTGCTTGCTGGCTTCCCTGACCTCTTCCAAAACTTAGTTCCAATCCTTCATCGCAAGGTCTTTCCCACTATCCTCCCTACCCTCTCTTTTCCCCAGAGCCTTCTCTCTGAAATTTATACTGTAAATATCCTATATATAAATAGTTGTTTTTCACATGTTCTCCCTCATTAGAATACTAAGTCCTTGAGGGCAGAAACTGTATTCTTACCTTTCTTTGTATACCCAGTGCTTAGAAAATAACAGGCATATAGTAAGCACTTAACAAAAACTTGTTCACTGATTGACTGACTGACCGGATCCCTTAAAGGTAATAAAGCTCACAGTATCTAGGAGAACCAAGTACATGATGAGACCTCATGAGAAGACCCTAATGAGAGTGTGACTCCTAGCTAAGCATGGTGCTTGGCTTATTATACAATGATTTTAGAATCATGGGATATGTGTTGTTGATTGTGGTTGTTATCATCTTATTGGCCTGGGGTCATTCATTTCATTTTATTTCTGTTTCTTCAGCTATAAAATGACTATACATGGACTGGGTCACCTCAAAAATCACATCTTGTTCAAATCAATAATCCTGTAACCTAGTTTGAGATCCTAGGACTGTCACTTTCCTAGCTACGTTACCTCAGAAAGTCACTGGGGATGTCACTTGCCACTGAGTACAGTGTAATGTTGGATTAGATCTTTAATTTTCAAAGATCTGCAATCCTTATGATCTCCTCTAACAAACCTCCACTAATCAATATGGCCCACTGAGATAACTAGATTCCCCTTCACAGCTAGTCTTCCATAGAAGTTAGCCCAACAACTCATGGGTGAATGATTTTTCTTTTTTCCCTGAGTATGTATCATCTCACCAAAGCAGAAGCATCCAGAACCTCAGAATGAACAAGCACAATCTCATCTCTTCTCCTTAGTGCTTAATCATTCATCCCTCTCATACTTACGCTCATACCTGTGGATGACATAAACATGCAAGCTGTGCTTCCAGAGACACTCAAGCACTTCTCCAGTAGACTACCAACTAATTTGCCCTTGGTTCAAAAAAAGTGACTGTCATGATTCATGACAGATATGATTGTCTCATATTTAAGATTAAAGGAAAGGAAGGAGGAGGGAAGAGAAATTCTAATTCCCAAGAGAAAATCCTTTAAATATAAAAATCAATTCCATTATAAGTTGAGGTACCTCTTTAAAAAATTCATTGGAAAAGAGTTACAGTCTGTAAATCAAGTTAACAAAAACAATGTTCATATCCTTGCAATATAAGCTTACAAAGCTATCATGAGGTATATGGAAAGAATGCCTGTAGTACCCTTGAACTGTTTTGAATAAAGACTAATAAATATAAAGGATTATTATTAGCTGTCTAACTCTAATAAAAACTCAAAGAAAGAAAGAGAAAAGAGAAATGAGGTTTTGAAATAATCCATAACCAATCAATCAACAAGCATTTATTAAGTGATTATTATATACCAGGCAGTATGCTAAGTGCTGGGGAGTCAAATAAAGGGGGGAAGCAATCCTTAGCCTCAAGGAGTTTATATTCTGATTGGGGAGATAGCCTATAAATGACTTGGTATACACAAGATAGGGCAGAGGGAAGGTCGTGTAAGCCAGGGAGACCCAGAAACGCTTCATGGAGGAGATAGTTTTTTGAGTTGATTCTAAAAGAAAGCCAGAGAATCTAAGAGTAACAGGTCAAAAGGCAGAACCTACCAGGCATGGCAACAGCCAAATGCAAAACTACCAAGATGAGAGAGGGAGTGTCATGTGTCATCCGTGAGAAGCAGACAGTTGGCCAGTATGATTGAATCATACAGTGAGTGGAGGGGAGCAGCGTGTCCAAAGACTAGAGCATAGAAAGAAGCCAGTTCACAAAGAGCTTTAAATGTCAAGCAGAGAAGTTTCTATTTGATCCAAGAGGTAATAGGCACCTTTGGAGTTCAATGAGTCGGGGACGTTGACATAGCTAGACCTTCACTTTCAGAAAATCATTTTGGCAGTTGTGGGAAAGAGAGGCTGTTAACAGGGAGAGGGCTGAGGCAGAGAATCTAATTAAAAGGCTATTGTGATAGTCCAACAAGAGCACAACTCAATCCAGTTGATGGAGACAATTTCACCCTTTTTTCTGACTCCTTTAAATTAGCAAGGTGTGTATTGGGCAGTTAATATCTTATTTCCCTTCAAAGTCATATAACATTCAGTGGAATTCTGACATCCTGACAAACACTGACAGCCCAGAATGAACGTGGCCCAGTTTAGGATTCATAGAATGTTATCATCCCTTCCTTCGCTGCCATGGAAAAGAAATCCTAAGTGACACTTGGACTCCGCATCTGGCTGATACACATCACATGTTGGATAGCAGAGTGACTTTTCCAGATGTTTAGAAACCCCCTCTGTGCATTTGGAAACTTGGCCCCCATTTCTGGAGGTTCTTTCCCATAAAACACACCAACTCAAAGGCACCAGCTAAAAATTAACTCTCTCCCCCTTCATTTACCACTTTTCAATGAAGCATTTTGTTCCGTCATCAGGTGAGAGAGGACAATGCCTTCAAGATCTCATTTGCAGTTATAATATTATGAGAAACTTGACACAGATTTATATACTAGTCTGTAATAGAACAATTAAGATCTTGATCTGCAGAGGGAAAACGTGGGCTGAGAGGCATTTTTCATTTTCAGAATAAGGAAAGACCAAACTTGTGAGGGAGTTGGAGTCAGGGAAGGGAGATATCAAGGCAAGTGATAAGTTTTCCTCTCCCAATTTTATTATCAACAGGGTAACAGACCCAGAAGAGCAAGGGAGTTGACTGTAATGATATCTCATAATCTCTTCTTTGGACACTTCTAAATCTGAAAGTTGCCATGATAGTCCTAAATAACTTCTGGATTCAGAAGTAGTTTGACATAGGAGATAGAGTGTTGACTTCAGAGGCCAGAAGACTTGAAGGCTTTCCTTTGACATATTGGCTATGCAATCCTGTGGGTAGCCATTTAACTTCTTAGAGCTCTAAGTAGTTCTCAGTGACTACAAGCTGTAAAAAACATATTTATATGCATTGATAGAGGATATTTTCTCTTTGGGGGACTTTAGTATATTAACTAAAAATAAGAAATATAATCTCTATCGCTGTCATTGGGAGGGTCTAAATTTTGACTGTCTTTCCTCTAGACATAGAGACACCTAGGGGCACAGTGGATAGAGTGCTTCTTCTGGAGTCAGGAAGACTCGTCTTCCTGAGTTCAAAGCCAGTCTCATACACTTAGTAGTTGTGTTACCCTGGGCAAGTCTCTCTTTGCCTCAGTTTCCTCATCTGTAAAATGAGCTGGAAAAGGAAGCGATACTCCATAGATACTCCAGTATCTTTGTCAAGAAAACCCCAAATGGGGTCACAAAGAGTCAGATATGACTGAAACACAACTGAACAACAACAGTTTAGCCTACTGGGAGGAATAATGTACTTAGGGTCAAGAAAGATCTGGGTTGGAATTTGCTGCCATTTGCCAACTGGATAAGTCTAGGCAAGTGACTTAGGGAACTCAGTGGCTACGGCACTGGGCCTGGAATCAGGAAGATGTGTGTTTACATCTTGCCACCCTGACTAGTAATATGCTCCTGGGTAAGTCACTTAACTGCTCTCAGCCTCAGTTTTCTCATACATAAAATGGGGATAAGAACAGTACTATAACAGTATATAGATATATATAGATATATAGATACAGATATAGATATATACATAGGGGGCTAAGTGATACAATGGAGAGAGCATCACTTCCTGGAGTCAGGAAGATCTGAGTTTAAATTCAGCATCAGACACTACCTAGATGTGTGACCTTGGGCAAGTCATTTAACCTCTCTCTGCCTCAGTTTCCTCATTTGGAAAATAAAGATAATAGTTAACACTTACCTCCCTAGGTTATTGTGTGGATGAGATAATACAGAAAAGGCTTTGTATGCCTTAAAGTACCATATAATTTCATTATCATTACTATATGATCACACATAAAGTGCTTGGCAAAGATTTAAAGTACAGGAGAGATGTGGACCAAAATTAAGCATAGAATGGAGGAGGATGGATTCCTTGGGAGGTATTCCATTCTTAAACATGTCAGAGCCCACGGGATATTTCACCACCTGCTGGAGGTGATAGTGCCTTAACAATGGAGTGCAGCTGTCAGCACGGAGCCCCATTTCTCTTTGGGAGACTGAATCACTTCCCCATGGGGCAAGTCAGGGAAATGTGAGGTCATTGGAGATTTCCTTCCCAGCCCCAGCTGGCCTCCCAGCTGGGATAAAGTACACATTTCCTGAGAACACCTCATAATTTAGAGCCTGACCTGAGTCCCTGCTGGTCTTTTCTATGAAGAACATTTATTCTGTTCCTGTAGACTTCCTCACCAAAAACAGTCAGCTTTGCCTTGGCTCCAGGCGGGGGATTAGGTCAATGTTTAGGCAATCTTGTGGTCTCTTTCACTGGTAAAAGAAGCTTGTATTCCACCCCCACCCCCCAGATATTGTCCCCAAAATTACTGAAAATGAACTCTCTCTAAGGAGGAAATAGTAGGTAGAGAGAAAGTCTAGTAAGTGAATTTTTCTTGGGAAAGTTCCATCTCAAAAAATGATTTTTCCCAACATCTAAAGCAAAGTCCCTAGAACTCTCCCAGAGTTCAGAGCAAAGGATTTAGGCCATGAAGGGGCCTTAAAGATCATGGAGCATCTCAGAGCTGGAAAGAACTTCTAGGGCATGTAGTCCAACACGTCCCTGAGCAATATTCCCTCTGTGCCACACCCAAGAAGTGACCAGCTGGTCTCGAAGGCCTAAAGTGCCTGGTAAACTTATAAAATGCTACACAAATCAAATATACCAAAGGGGAGGATGGTGCCCTTTTGTGAGGCAACCCCTTCTTGGACATCAGACCCTGGTGAGGAAAACCCATCATGTCACTTTTGGACAGTTTTAGTTATTAGGAGAAAGGTAGCATGGAGTAGGAAATAGAAATTGGGTTCAAATCTTTACCGTACTTGGTGGAGGCAGTTGAGTGGCTCAGTGGTTAGAGAACTGGGCTTGGAATCAGGAAGACTCATGTTCATGAGTTCAAATCTGACCTCAGACACTTATTAGCTGTGTGACTCTGGGCAAGTCACTTCACTCTATTAATCTCAGTTTCCTTATCTGTAAAATGAGCTGGAGAAGGAAATGGCAAACCACTCCAGTATCTCTGCCAAGAAAACCCTGAATGTGATCAAGAAGAGTCATACATGATTCAAAAACAACTCTCAACAACAACAAATCCAATTTGGGACAAGTCTTTTCTCCCTTTCTGAGCCTCCGATCCCTCATCTAAGCTTGTAAGAAAGTCAAGAGAAAGGCAAAAAAAGATGGTTAAAGGCCTTTTAAATCAGTTCAAAACCCATCTCTGACATATATGGGCAGGAGACTGTAAAACTGTGAACCACGGAATAAGCACCTGTTTGCCTAGGTAGAAAGAGCTCGCTCATCAGGGAGCCTTTAGCACCTACTAAATTCCAGGTACTGTGCAAAGTCCTGGGGATGTAAATAAAGACGATCCCTGCCTGCAAGAGGCTCCCATTCTAAAGGGGAAAACTATATTCAAAAACTACTTTTCTTTAATGTATTGTTTCCCTCCAAAACTAGAGTTTTAACATATTGCTTCCGTCCAAAACTAGGTTTTTAAACTTATTTGTAAAATTTATTTTTAGTTTTCAACATTCACTTTTATAAGATTTTGAGTTCTAAATTCTTCCTCCTCTCTCCCCTCCCCTTTCCCCAAGATGGCAGATAACATTTTCCATTATGAGTCTTTTGGAATTGTCTTAGATGACTTTGCTCAGAAGAGCTAAGTCTGTCAAAGTTGGTCATCTGACAACGTTGGTCATCTGACAACACAGCAGTTACTGTATACAGTGTTCTCTGCTTCTGTTTACTTCACTCAGCATCAGTTCACATAAGTCTTACCGGGTTTTTCTGAAATCCTCCTGCTCATCATTTCTAATGATAATGTATTCCGTTACACTTATATACCCCAGCTTGTTCAGCCATTCCCCAACTGATGGGCGTCCCTTCAATTTTCCAGTTCTTGGCCATCACAAAAGGACCTGCTATTAATATTTTTGTACATGTAGGTTCTTTTCCCTTTTTGATCATCTCTTTAGGACACAGGGTTAGTCAAAACTAATTTTTAACATATTGTTTTCCTCATTAGAATGTGATTTCTTGAAAGCAAGGATTGTTTTATTCTTTTATCTACATCCCCAGGGTTTATCACACTACCTGGAACTTAGTAGGTGCTTAAAAATACTTCTCAGTCAATAAATATTTATTAAGTACTGCCTATTGTGCCAGGCACTGTGCTAGATGCTAGGGGTAAAAAAAGAGGCAAAAGGAATTCACAGTCTAATTAGGGAGGCAACAATCAAATAAATACATTTAGATAAGTTTTGTCTAGTATAAACAGGAAATAAATAAGAAAGGGAAGGCACTAGAATTAAAAGGGCTTGAGAAAAAAAGACAGAATTTTAGTGGGGACTACAGATAGGCTCGAGGGGGTCTCAGTTCTGAATCCACCTAAGTACACTCTTCTCTCTCTTACCCACAAGAACTGTATGAGACTTTGTCCAATGCATTGCTCCAACCTAGGGAAGTCACAATTCTAGCATTCCTCTAATCTAGCAAAAAACAAACAAACAAAATCCTGTTAAAGAATTGAGGTTAGTCTGTTTATTGAGAACCCATGCTGGCTCTTTGTGATCAAGTTTTGCTTTTTTTTCTTATATTATTCACAAGCTTTTAACACTATATCCTAGAAATCTGATGGACATTGAGGTGAAAGTTACACTGGTCTATATTATTTTTGGAGACTCTATTACTGTTTCAGATAATCATTTACCCTTCTCTAGTTCTGTAACAACAGATTTCTTGTCTATTCATTTCATGATAAGATGTAAAACTAGTAACTGTTGTGGTTTGTCCTTCATTTTCAAAGAGGACCATGACATAAGGGAGGTGATGCCATGACATGCAGGTGAATTAGATTTAAGCAAGGGAGGTCTGTGTACAGTCATCTGGATCTAATGGCAAGATATAGATCAGGAAGACTGGAGATGGCTCTGGATGAAGTGGGAGACCTTGGACTTTTCAAGCTAAAGCCTTTAACAGGTCTCAGGTTGATCGAGGCAACACACATTCATTGATGAAGGCTAGGTAAGAAATGAGTCAGAAAATGTCCTTTTACCTAGCCAAAAAATAGTAATAATGATAATAATAAGTAATCTGGTAGGGGGAAACCCTCAGGGTTTCTGGCCAAAACAGAAACAGTTGCTATTAACACTCAAGAAGGAAGAACAAACAGCAACCATCTCTGTGAGTACTAGAACTGGATATTCGGGCAACATAGCACTTTTTCTTTCTTTCTTTCATCTTTTCTTTCTTTTTCATTTCTCTTCTTTCTTTCTTCCTTCATTTCTTCTTTCTTTCCTTTCTTCTTTCCCTTCCCTCTGTCCACATAGGGTATCTTACCCTTACCTGCTGGTGTTTTGCCCAAAGGAATGTAAATTTTGATCACTGAAACCTATCTTGGGGTTTACAGGTTAGATTTTTTCTTAAAGACCATGCCTGGTTCTCATTGATTGGTGAGCAATAGGTCCCAGGCCAAGCCCTACTTGGTCAAATCTAATAAGTATATTTTCTGTGAAGGAGGTATTAGAAGGGGTCAATATTAATGGTAATCTAGCTTCAATAGGAGGAAAAATCATATCTAACAATTTACCACCTAGTGAATGCGTCATAAAATATACCTGGGGAAATTAAGATAAAATATGCCCCCAAATAAACTTTTTAAAACCAAAGTAAGTAGGTAGGGTCCCTAGAAAACCAGCCTCCTTGGGGAAGAAAATCCCTGGGACAATAGCCTGTTGGGAGGGAGCCAGAGATCATGGGACATCGGTTCCCATGGATAAAGACCCCAGAGCATTTCACGGTTGCTTCTGGGGATGCCACTGAAATGGTAAAGAGAAGGCAAGGACTGGGGTGTATATCATCTTGGGTATGGCCACAGCAGGAGAGAAAGTATACCATCTGCTACCTCCTAGTTTTTCTTGCTAGCTGGAGAGTTAAGCTCAGTTATTTCTACTGCTGGAGCAATGTAAGTACTGTCAGTGATTCTAAAATTTCAGCGCCGGAGAACAAAACACTAGTCAGCCCATCCTATTTATGATTCTGATAGAATGTTTTCAATGAACAAAATATAATGGAAGATGCATCTATGCTACATGTAGGGTATAGATATAGATATAAAGAAAAGGTTTCTATTTACAAGCATATAGAAAAAGAGGGAGGAGGAGAGACAGAGACAGAGAGAGATACACAGAGAGAGATCAATCTATCCCATGCTTTTAGACAGGCTGGTGATGTCATTTCTCTCAAAATCTATGCCCAACTCGTTTTTCAGGTGAACCAGAAAAATATCAATTTTGTCTGTCCAAGCCACCTCTACCATTTTGGAATATAGACACTAATATAGCTTGCTAACTGACTACTTGCAAGGCTTTGCCCCTGGCATTCTAGCCCCAGAAATACGAAGTGAAGGCTTTCCTTATTTTTCTTTTAGAAATCCCATAACCTGAGAGCAGTCCAACTCACCGGGTGCTGTGTTTTGAAAGGATTACGGCACTTCCCAGGAAGTTAACATGGCTCAGCCTTTGCCCTCATGGCTTCCAACATGAACTGAGACATACAACAGTCACACAGCAGCAGTCAACTGTCTCTTGTGCCTTATGGTTTAATGACTTTCCAAACATCTGATCTACAGCACTATTAGCGAAAAGCTCCTCCACCGACTCCCCCTTAGCTCCTTTTAAACCTCTACCGATTTGGTATTTACCTTATTTATCTCACCTTCACACTTCCCTGACCTCATTACCTTTAGACATAATCAACTCCCTTATTCCTTTCTGTATCAGTGACTGCCTGCTTGATGTTATGGCATTAGAATTATTTTAATGTTGTAACAGGAAATGACAAAGGCCAATCAATTATTTTGCATGATCCATTTCATTCCATCGGGATTGATTTTTCCTGTACACAATCAGGTTTTCAGTCATTAAAAAAAATTCAAAAGCTTTTTCTTTCTTTTTTTCAATGCAAAGACATCACATTTTTGTGGCCAGGTGGTCATAATGTTGAGGATAATGGAAGAAAGGACCACCTGGAGGAGTAACCAAATAATTCCCACTGGAATCTCCAAGAAACAGGCATAGATAGCTCAAGACCCATGATCTGTCCCTGTACTTCTGGGAATTCATTTGTAATGACACAATCTAAAGGTTTGGTGGGGTTTGTGTGTTTGGTTGGTTGGTTTGTTTTCCTTGCTGATCTTTAGGGGGGAAATAGTGTAATATGAATTCCATAACAAATCACTTTTATGTGTCAACTCTACCTGTTCTGCTTTTCATGGAAGGATCGCACATTTCTTAGGCTCTTCTTTCCCACTTTATGTAAAACTGTCTAAAACCACCTACATAAAAGCAACCCAGAAATGTACTGACAAGGAATTTTTCCCAGCAGGACTGATTCTGCTCACCCACTTAAACTTCTCTTGCCTGCATGGCTCCTGGTCCTTGAAAATAAAAAACACATTAGCCGCAAGCCAGACTCTGTGTCTTGTCATATAACCATGTCAAGAACTAATACAAAGGTGAGCAAAAGCTTCCAGGAAATAACAGCCATGGATTCCTGTTCCCTACAAAGCAAGCTATAAAGAACCAAGCTGCTAAGCATTAGTCAGGTCTACATGCAATACAGTAAACCCATAGCAGTTGGGCAGCTGGCCAAACCAGCCTTTGCCATAGGATGCTAAGATGGGGTGGAGTGGGGAACCCATCTACATTACATACAGCAACCTGCCGCAATCTCTTAGCCTAGCAAGCAGGAATTTATATTTCTCATAGTCAGAACGTCCTACTGGTTAGAGTATTCCTTTGTCTTTACCAGAAGGGAATCCAGCAGCCTCAGAACATAGAAAGGTCCTAGAGAACACTGCTCCTGTGAATCGGTAAGAATGTTAAGATTTTCTCTGACTGTGTTTTTATGCTTCTGAGACTCTCTCTCTCTCTCTCTCTCTCTCTCTCTCTCTCTTTCTCTTTCTCTCTCTCTTTCTCTTTCTCTCTCTCTTTCTCTCTCTCTTTCTCTCTCTCTCTATCTCTCACACACACATACATACCAACACACACAAATTCAATCTTCAGACTGAAACAGGCAAATTGCATATGTTAAAAAACATCATTCCGAGTTTTCTAGGGTCATCATCCTTGACCCAAATATTCTCCCTGCTCATTTCCATGAGATTCCAGATGTCAGTCTAATCACAGTGATTGGTACTCTCTCATGCACGACAGTTCCCTGGATCTCTCAATGGCAGAGAGGAGTATGGGCACTTCTGTTGGCTGCCCCTCGTACTCTCCGGAGTACCAGAGGCCTTCCTTCTAACAAAGCCCTTGACTTGAGAATTCGCAGCTTCTTTCCATCTTGAGGAAGGCTTGACTTACATCCCTGTAGGGCATGGCATACATCCCCTCCACCTGCTGCTCAAGATTTGGAAAGGAAAAAAAATTAAAGACACAGGCTATGTGTCTATTGATGATGAGAACAATGTGGGGGTCTGAGGAGGGGGCGGAGGGATATTATTTATGCACATGTAATCTGTGTGTTATAGCCAGAACTTAGTGCAAACTTTTTCTTCCCTGAGTCTGTGATATCTTCTGTCTGAATTTCTCGGACCCGTTTCTAGTTTCTGAACGTATTCCTCTTCTCTCTGCTCTTCCCATCCTCTGCGTAAGCCAGTTCCAATTTTAATCCTACAAGCATTTACTGCATTTTACAAGCAAAAATGCCTGCCACTGAGAAAAAGTCAGGGATGCCATAAAGAGATCTGCTGCCCAAGCTCCAAGACGCTGACGACAACATCCCCTGCATCCGCTGGCTCATTTGGTTAAAACAAAAGCCCCTAATTGGATCCAACGACCCCCTCCCTGGGAGAGTTCACAAGCAGGACCACTGAATATTTTTTATTGCCGAGCTAACAGCTCCCCAAATAGGCTGACTCGGAATGGTCATTGTCTCCTCCTCTGGGCCCCTCCACCTCCCCGCCAGTCTCCCTGTGGTGCCTGGCAGACCATTTGGTGGCTGCACTGCATAAAAGCCCTCATAAATAAACTCCCATATTAATAGGGCTGGGAGAGAGGGCTGACAAAATTGGGGGTCATAAAATAATTGGAAACTTTTAAAGAAAATGGTCCAACACTTTGCAGAGACGGGCTCAGCACTTTGGAGGATGGGGAATGTCGTGGGTAACTGGGCTCAGTTGCCTTCCTAAGGGAAGCAACCCCAACCAGTCTTACAATTTATGGCCCATGTTATAATAATGAATAAAAGTGAAATATGTATCTCAAACTCTCCACTTTCTTTGGCCTATGAGATCTCCCAGAGGCTGGCCTGGGCTAGGTTGGAGGGGTGGGGAAGGGGGTCAGTTCTCTCTACAATTACTCTGCTTGACAGAAAACTGAACAGTTGCTTGCCACCACCCCTCCACACACCCCCAGAATCTATCTCCCCTAACTCCTCTCCCTTCCCTTTTATCTATTGCCACCCCCACAATCCCCTTCTCTCACATCCCTTGTTTTCTAACCCCCTTTGCTTCCTCTTGGCTCCCTCACTCCCAGAGAGGACCAGCTTTGCTAAACCAATCAAAATGCAGCCAGGCTTCCCCATAAAGAGCTTCTCGGGACTCTTCATCGTATAACAAGAGGCTGCCGATTGTCATTCCCACCCCCGCCCCGTGGCTTGCAACATGGCTTGTGTGTGAGACTGTGTGACAGAAACTGTCTAGAGCCTATGTTCTTCCCTTTAAATATTTAAAATTCAAGGGTTTCAATTTTAGATGAAATGACTTAATTAATTAACACGTACTAAATAATAGAATGCTATTGTTTGGGGGTGTTTGGGAATTTTGCCGGTGTGGTAGAGGTTTGGGTTTTGTCTGTTTCAGACTCAATTTATTTCAGATTCAGCAAACATCTATGGAGTGCCTGTTAAATTAAAAAAGACAGACAAGAGAAAGCACAGAACACCCTTCGTCCTTTTAATTTATTTGTGTTTTTTAATACATGACGTCCCTATATAAAATCAGCCCTGCTTATTTGAAAATGCCAACATTTACCTCATTTATTTAGCACTGATTTTGAAAGGCATCTCAGTACAATGCAATGGAGAGAGGGTCTGGGAGTCAGGTTTAACTCACTGCACACTGGCTGTGTGATCCTGTGCAAGTTCCTTAACCTTTCTGTGGCCCAAGGGAACTGTCTGAGACAATATGTTACAAATGAGTTGCATCCATAGAAGGGGTTTCCAAACCAATAAAAACCATGGGGTCTGGATTTTAAATTTTTTTAATTGCACCCACTTTGACCTAAGGTTGTCGGTTCTGCTTAGGGATGTGGAGGAAGGAAATTGCTGTTAGAAAAAAACTAACAAAAATGTTGTTGAATGGAAATGGCATGTGAAGTAGGTACAGCCTCACTCCCCCCATCCACCCACCCCACCCCCTTTGACTTATGCTAAGGTGGAAATAATAACACACCAAAGCACATTGAAAGCATTTCAAGTGCTATGGAAGACATCATTTCCCCAAATTAATTTCTCACCCACAGTGAAATTTTCTAAATTTTCCTCATCAGCAGAGCTCAAGTAAAGCACTAACAGTAAGGAGACTTCAGTTTTCCTATAGATCTGCTGATGATGGCCTCTTGTAGTCAAGATATCTTTTAGGAAAATCAGCCAAGTCAGTCCTTACAACGACAGGGAAAAAATAAGCAGGGTGGACTTGGGATTGTTTTTTGCAACTTGCAGCGATGATTTTTTTTAAAACATCACCAAAACAAAGGGTTATAGTTAGAAAAATCTGCCTTAGAAGTCCTGTGGTACCTGTCCTTACGGTGTACAAAGACAGGTGTACAATCATTGCTAAGTCACCTCCTCTAGAATCAAAGAAAGCTAAGACAGGTTTCTTGAAATACACCTGTAATACAAAAAGCAAAAGACAATATATCACACCAAGCCTCCCTTATGCAGGAATCGAACAGTCAAAACAAGAGAGCCAAATGGTTTTGGGTTTTTGTGTTTTTACGTTTGTTCTTGAAAGTAGACAGAAATGGGTAACTGTGGAAGATCTGATGTTTGGCTTTTATTAGAGAGGAACACATTCAAAAGGTGGGAGGAGGAGAAACTTTTCTTGCAATGTTTTTTCCAAAGTCTTGACAGTACTCAGGGAAATCAGTACCCCCAGATATCATACACTGAGTTCATCTGGAAAATAAAATATGGCTTATTCTTTTTTTATATAGTTATTGTCATTTCAGTAAGAAACTCAATCCAGTCATGGGGGGAAAATGCACCTACAAAAAAATAGACGTCTTTTTAAAGTGCAAATGTATTTTATAGGCAAAAGTTTCCATTTTCTATTATGATTTTTTTCTATCTTTCCTTCATTCCTTCTTCCTTCCTCTCTTTCTTCCTTCCTTTTCTTCCTTCCTTCCTTCCTTTCTTTCTCTTTCTTTCTTCCTTATTTTATTTCTTTCTATCTTTTACAAAAAAGTATCAGAATTAACCGGTTTTCAAAGGTAAGCAGTCACTGTTTCATCTTTATGTGAGAATTTAAATACCAGGCAAAAAACTCAGCGATCATTCACTGAGATAATCCAGATTTAATTGTAAACATGATATATATCAGCGACATCAATTTTCTGCCGTTTTGGGGGGGGGGTAGAGGGAAAGGTTAGGGGGGCAAGAGGATACAGGAATTTGTTTGTACGTTTTAAACAGAATGAATATTACTCCTAGTCTTCCTGGAGGCTTGCTGGTGTTCTGGATATTTTTAGCAAGCAAAGGTAGTACTGATTTCTGCCCCCATGGTAAAATTTACTGAGGTTGCAAGTCAACACCAAGACCAGCTGGAAGTTTTAATCTCCCTGCAAGAAGCACTTGAGAAGCGATCAAGTCCACAATAAAGTGACACTGTCAATCGGTTTCCTTTGAGAATCAATTAGCAGATAAGCAGCCATCCAGACTGGGTAATGGCACATGTCAATGGTGTTTCCCAGGATGACCTGGAGCAAGGTAAACCAGCAACGGAGGCTGGCCCATGAGGGAGAATATAAAAGAAGGCCAGCTGAGCAAAGCATCGAGCTTTCAAGGAAAATCTGTAAGGCAAGCCCTTAACACAGGGACAGGGAAAAGCACAAGGGTTGGAGGCTGCCCAGAAGCTGTTTCCAATAAGATAATATCATTTGCATCACTGCTGAGGGTTTGGGGGGTACTGCATGGATATGTCCCCCAGATTCTTTGTGAATTCTCTGCTCCTCTTTGAAGCTCAGATGGTTAGGATTAAAACATCAACTAGGTAGACTTGTTTGTCTCCGAGATATAGAAGACAGTAAAGCTTCCTTTCCAATAGAGATGCCCAAGAGGAAAGGGTTATACGGGTTGTACAAAGCTATAAAAAACACTGACTTGAAATTTACATTGGAATCAGGCAAGCCATCCTCCATGCAAAATAAATTGGAGGGGAGAGGAGGAGGGGGATAGTTTTTATTTTTAGAAGAGTCCCTGTTATGTTCTTTATGACATCTCAATCTCCCTTAAAAAGAAAGAGCACATACACACACACACACACACACACACACACACACACACACACACACAATGTCTTCTTTAGGGGATTAGATGAACAAACAAAAATTTAGTAGTTAGATGCCTACAGTGAGGCTCTTTATAATGGAATAGGCAGAATTAATTTTTTTATGGTTCTTTTGTTTAGACTTTTAATAAGATGATTCACTTGAATTTTTTTGTTAGTGTTTTTCATTATAGCTGTTGGTACGGATTTTTTCTTTTTTTTTCATTTGTCCTCATCTTCCTTCTCCTTAGAATTTAAACCATCCAGCCCCACAATGAACCCCAAATGGGTTTGATTTAGAAGCACTTTTCTTCTTTCCAAAATAGTTGCTCAAAGATTTTTCTCCATATGTAAAAATCAAACTCGACACAAAACATTTGGCGACGCTTGCAAAGCCTTAATTAATTTTAGCAGCAAAAAGCATCCCCCCAAACGGTGAGTGAAACCTCAAAGTGAATCTCTGGCACATATTTACGGCAAGAAAAAATTTGAAATATCCTTAAGTGCCCCAAGGAGCAAGCTGCCAGTGCCTCACTAATTATGAGACCAATTTTGATCGCTATCTGGTAGCATTTTTCATATTGTTAAGACTTTTCTTTTAAAAAAAAAAATTGAGGTTTTGAAACATTATACCTTCCAGTCTATGCTAAGGTATTAAAATAAGCTTTTTAAAGTGGTATGTGCCACAGTTTATCTGTTATCATAATAGGAAAATATTTTATCCAATACTGTGACTAATGTTAAAGAAAATTCTTAGGATTGTGCATATGGATTCCAGTAAATCCAGCTTTAAAGTGACAAAGCAACCATTGGCAAGGAAGGTAATGTCAAAGGCTCTCAGATTCTCTAGGATGTCTTTTGTACAGGTGCAGCAACTGAAGGCGTGTGCTTTTCCATCCTCACCATGCTGGAATCAAAAACAGGACCTTTCTCTCAAGAATAATCACTTTTCATCTTATAATCAAGCATCCACCAAAGACAACAGTAAAGAGATTCAATTATGTTTTTGTAAAAATCAGTTTGTTGAAATCAGTGCCCAAAATAGACTACAAAATTAAAAATCAAAATTCTGTCATTTGACTGGTGGCAGTGTGAATTACCTGACCTTTTTTTTAATGTTGCTTACAAGTGTCAGAGAGTATTGAAAGGGTTTTATTTGTTTGTTTTAAATAAGTTTTTATTGACATTTTTCTGTTTCTTACATCACCCTAGTTATCCCATGTAGTCTTCCCTCCCCCTCCCACATAACAAATAGTCCATTGAAAGGGATTTAAATGAAAATGCATACCTTCTGTTAGGAAAGGGATAGGGAAGGTGAGAGCTGCCTTCATTAATATCTGGATACAAGATTGCCTGGTAGAGGCAATGTAAAAAAAATAATGTTCTCCTTGATTTCTACACTTATTGAGTGAATGTTCTTTCCCAAAGGATACATACTTTGAAATCAGATGGATTAAATGTGTTGGTTTGATTTCCAGTTATGATATAATAGTTACATTAATAGTGACCATATTTAAAGGGAAAATGCCAAAATTGGGCTATTTTTTTTATTTGTTTCAATTTTTAAAGAAACCCAACAAAATCTGGACTGAAGATCAAAGGGCACTTGGAACTGTTTGAAATCTATAAATGACCCATTTCCAGTTTTCAACCCCATAAAGTTAAAATACAATCTGTGAGTACTTTGGGCCAAAACCAAGAAGGAAGGGTCTTCTGTTTCCTACATGTGTCAGGGCAGTAAACATGTGAATCTGGAAATTATTTTCTAAGCTAGCAGCCATGGGTAAAACTTGGAGAACCTGTCATGAGTGAGCTGGAACTGCAGAAGTGCAAACTTCTACTACATGGAGGGTCCAGATGTGAAATAGGGAGTGGGAGGCCAGAGGGTGGGGGTGGCTCATCTCAGAGCCCCAGCTGTGCACCTCAGAGGCTCTCTTTGCCATCTTTTCTCAGTCCATCACCTCATCCCAAGAGAGGAAACCATAGGATCATTTTTAGGAGAACCTCATGTTAATCACTATAGGCCTGTCATTTCAAACAAAGATACCCAGAGATTATGGTTTGCAATCTGTCTAAGGATGGCCTGGTTGAACAATGATGAGGCCAAAATGGAAGAAAAGTTTCCAAAATACAGAAAAGAAAAAGAAGAGTCATATATATGGAATGCTTGACAGGCAGTGTTATATAACAATTTGAAAGCTGGTCTTGGAATCTAGAGTCTCTGAGGCTGAGGATTGCTTAGGACTTTTACTAGGTTTATGATCATAGGCATAAAATCCTTGGGTCTGGGATTCATAAAGACATAGATTCATAGATCTACAACTTGAGAGGACCTCCAAAATGATCTAGTCCAGCCCCCTAATTTTGTGGATTAGGAAACTGAGGCTCAGGAAAATTTAATTATTTGCCCAAGGTCACACATAGTAATAATAATAAGTACCAAAGGTGAAATCTGAAGCCAGGTTTTCTGGGCAGTGAGGTAGCACAGTGGATAGAGTACCAAGTCAGTAGAGTCAGGAAGACCTAAATTCAAATTTGACCTCAGACACTTATTACCTGTGTGACTATGAGTAATTCACTTACCCCTGTTTGCCTCAGTTTCCTCATCTGTCGAATGACTTGGAGAAGGAGATAGCAAACCATTCCAGTATCTTTGCCAAGAAAACCCCAAAAGGGGCCATGGAAAGTCACACACAACTGAAACAACTGAACAACAACTTCTAGTTTCAGAATGCATTTTATTCCCATTGAACTATCATTCCTTCAGTCTTTAAATCTTGTGATCCATGACCGACCTTCTGAATCTCTCTGAGCCTTACTTGCTTAATCTAGAAAATGGGGATAAATAATGCCTGAGATAAGAGGGTAGTTGAGAAGCTCCAATGAGATCAAATCTATAAAATGATTCACCAAAATCAAAGCACACTAAGCTTGTTACTTACTATTATCCTGCTAACTCTGTGACACAGGCAATTTACATAACCTCTCAAAAAGTCCCAGAAAACTCTCTAATGCTATAAGGTGCTACTCTAAAGGTAGATGAATTTTTTGCATCAGTCATTCCCTATAGGTCTGGACATTCCACTCCACCCCCTTAAAAATAGTGGCGATTAACCTATTATTTCAAGCTACCAGAAAAGAATGTCTCTATTAAATTGTGTTATACAAAGTTTTATGAAAACTTCAACAAATTATTTTGTTTACTACTTAGAGCCAAAGGGGAGGGAGACTAAGAATAGATTTAAAACTTTGTTTTATGACAGAAATGTAAAGTCTGCCAGATATCATAATAAACAAAGCAATTTGATAGATTTAAAATACACACATACACACACACACACACACACTAAAACTACTTTTAACACCCCTAGCATTATATGTAATATTTACAATATGTAATCTTCTTTTATAATGTAAAGTGTTTTTAAAATGAAATCTGCACTTAAATGCCAATATCCTTTCCTTCTGGCTTCTCACTTTATGACACTAACATAGGATCTCATTCACCAAGCCAATTGAAATTTTAATAAAAGAAAGCAGGAGTTTCTAATAAACTCCTGCCGTGAGCTGATAATACTAAACATCTTTAGCAGCATGGTGTTTTTTTATTATTGTTTTAGCTGTATATTAATATGCTAGTATTTGTAAACTCCCTAGTGTCACTGGATTTATTTCCAAAGGCTTCACTACATTCCCTTATTGTGAAAAGTTTATCTGACAGTGAAAAATTCAAAGATGGTTTTCTAGTCGACAATTACCCGACAGGGGAAGAAAGTATACCTAGCTAAGGCATTCGTATCATATGTTCAGAGGAACAGATTAATCTCATTTGAGTACCTGTTTCCGTAATGCTGTGCTGGACATTGTCAACCCTAAACATAATTGGAGCTTTATTGGAGTTTTATTTTGGTGTCTGAGCCAAAATAGATGCCTCTCCATCCCCTTACTACTATAAATATACATCTCAACTTATAGAATATAATAATAATCCCTAGCATCTATATAGTGTTTTAAGATTGCAAAATGCTTCAATATGCATTAGGGCATTTGATACTTACAAGAAATCTATTAGCCCATTTTACAGATGAGGAAACTGAAGTTGATAAGGGTGACTTATACAAAGTCACAAGCTAGTTGGTGTCTGAATCATGATTCAGAACAAGGTCTTCTTCACTCCAACTAGACATAAGAAGAGACAGGTCGATCAGCTGTGTTCCTCTCCTATGGAAATAGACCTGTAATAGTCCAAAGTGTTTGACAATGTTATCGAATTCAAGTACAGCCATAGGGGATTTCCTTCCCTAACATAATGCTCAGTGTCACGGATATGCAACTGCAAGAAGGCAACTGCCTTTAGTGAATAATGCATATAAAATGGTTGGATTCATAAGGGAAAGGAGGTTGGGACTGTCTGAACAAAGTCTTCCTGGAGGACTGTTTTGGTTTTTTTTTTAATGTTAGTGAAAGAACAATTGTTGCCAGATGGATGTTCAACAGGTACTTGGACTCCTTCATACTCTGAAATCTGGACTAAGTGCACATCTCTAGATTTTTCTGACATGGTTAAAAAGAAAAAATAGAGGGGATGTCATCTGCTCTGGTCTTTCTTCCATCTAGCAGTCTGATAAACAGTACTTCTAGTTTTGAAGGCAAACAAAAGAAGGACCACATCCCCCAAACCTGTCTAACATAGAAGAATAAGAGATATAGTAAGTACAATAAATAAAATATTATAATAGCATCTTATTATCTATGGTCCTACTTAGGAAGTACTGCTGATAGGCAGCCCATATATGCCCAGTAAGTAGAATGCTATAACAAGAGAAATAATCATTATTAACATTTAGGACCTTAAGTTTTACAAAGCACTTTACAAACATTATCTCATTTGATCCTCAACAACAACCTTGGGAGATGAGAGTTATTAGTATCCCCATTTTACAAATGAGGAAACTGAAGCTAAAAGAAGATTAAATGACTTGTCTGAAATTATATACCTAACGTATGAGGCAGGCTTTGAAATTAGTTCTTTCTGACTCTCTAGGGCCAGCACTCTATCGACTTTGCCACCTACACACCTCTGACCTCTAGTCTTCCAAGGTCAGTGACACACAAATTGGGATTTACTAGGTAATTGAGACCAAGAGGGCAATGTAGGCAGATGCAGGAATGACTTCAAAAGTTGTCAGCAAAATAACAACAACAACAACAACAAAAGGCAAACTAGCTTTCTTCCCGAATGTAACCACATAGCAGTGATACCCATGTTTTGGCCCAGGAAAGAAGAGGTTTTTTCTTTAGAGAGAAGGACACTGGAGAACATCTTTATCCCTAACTCAGATGTGTTAAGATGGGAATACCATCCAATATGATTGGCAAACATCAGTAATATGTCTGTCCTCTAAGATTATGGGAATCGGTCCCAAAAGACAGGCCAATGGAAACGGTAAGAACATTTGGAGAAGAAGAGGTAACCCTTCCTGAGAGAAGGACCATATATCTTTGCTTAGAAGCAGTGGCTTCTGTTAAATTTAATTACCTCCCCAGTGGCTTTAAATCAAGGGCAGCTTCTGTTAAATTTAATTACTTTCCCCTGTGGTTTACATGGCAAAGGTGCTTTTGCAACTTGGAGACAGCTTCCAGCCCAAGTGAGGCTTGGGGGGATGGTGTGAGCCTTTTAACAGGCCTTTCCCTCTCTATTGTATCCCCCTTACTCTCCCACCCCCAACCAATCATCTCTTTTTGGGCACTTATGAGTATGGACCTTTTCATCCAAAAGACTGCTTCCAGGATTAGCTTGTGATTGACAAACAGTAGATCTCTCAGGTTGGTGCTGAGCATGATTAGGAAAACAATAGTCATAAAGCATTTCAATCCAATATTGTCTAGACAACTTCTTTTAAACCTTGGTGTGGTACAGATGTCTTCTATTCTGTGGCAGATGGATAAAATTGATCCTAGTTGTCTGTAGCATCTGAAAAAAAGGTATCCTCCCCTACATTGTCTGAATGGGAAGGTTTGTTCATTAGCTTCTTTTTTTATTTCATTATATATGGGCATATATATATATATATGTATATATATACATATATGTATATATATACATATATATATACATATACATATATATATATATATACATATATATATATATATATATATATATATATATATATAAAATGATTTCCTGACAAATTGAGTCAACAGGAGTTCCAGCTACTCCTCTACCTCCTCCCCCTGTCCAACTGGGCATTTGTTGGCTGTGAACTTTCCCAAGTTACCCTTTATCAGTTTTTCAGGTGGAATTTATTCACAGTGGAGAAATCCTAAAAGTTTGCCACAGTAAAGATGAAGCAGGATCTTCATTAACATTCTGAAAATGTAAATCCAGCCTCATAAAAAAAATAAGGCAGCTTTCAGACCATTTTAGAATTTCAGAGAAATTTTGCATTATCTTTCCCATGATTCTATGCTGATGTCAGGCCATATTTCAAGTAAAATGACAATGAAATCATTTCAATTCCATGCAATGTGCAAAAAAACAGTCAATTTTTCACTTGGCAAGCTGAAGTCTAAAGTAATTAAGCACTGCTGTGTGGGAGGCAGCTTCCTGCTCTGAAGTCAGCCTGAGATAATTACCATATTAAAGTCAAAACATCATGTGCTGCACGGATAGATAGATGGATGGAGAGATTGGGCATCTATTAAATGATCCATTTTGTTATGCATCCTGGGAAATGTGCCATTGATGCCAATTAAGAAATATATATTCCAAGTGAGTATTTCCAAGTGACAAAATTTCTATCCCGTAAATTGAATTTATTATTTACTGATCATGAAGTACTTAAAGTAATAAAATCTAGATAGATAGCAACCTATGAGCAGAATTACAGACTTTTACTTGGTTTACAAACCCCTCATTACCCAATTGCCACGTTAGCATGCAATTCTTCATAATATTTCTAGCCACTGCTGGGCTGGAGTATTTCTGTCATGGAAAGAGGGGGAGGGGAAGGCAACTGGGATGAAAATGTGAGCCCACAGATTGAGCACCAACACTCAGAGAAACTTCGGAACTCATAAACAGGTGGACTTATTATAAGGAAATATTCCTTGAGTTAAAGGAAAGGAATTATCTTCCTTCAATAATTTCAATGTGAGAATGAACAAGAAAAAGCTGGACAGTCAATCTAATTCTGCTGAGTGAGCAGAATTTAAAAAAAATAAATAAATGAAGTAAAAGTAAGACAAATGAAAACACTCCCTAATAGTTCCATATGTTTATTATAATATTTAAAATTCAAGATGATTTCTTCAAAACCGTAACTAAAACAGAGTGCCTGGAGCTTTGTCCTAGGGTGTCAAAATTTAGAGGGCACTGCACTGGAAGCAGGTAGAAAGGATTGAGTTTAGTATCAATTTAGAAAGAAAAATTAGCTAAAATAGAAAGTAACCAAGTGACAGGTGTTTCCTCTGCCCCATGTCCCCATGCCTATCCGTAAGGAAGACTTTTCTAAGTCCTGTCTTGCTTACTTCTCAAGTGGCCATTGCCCCCAGAAGTTTCTCCCATTTCAACTAGATTTGTCTTTTAAAGTTGATTTGCAAGTATCTTTCATGAAGTTGTTCTTGAGTCAACATAATGCAGCTGAGGGAGTACTCGCTTTGGAGTCTGAGGCCCCAAACTGATATCCTGCTTTGGTCACTTTGTTTTAGCCACCTCTCATTTGCTTCCTCATCTCTAAAATGAGGGGGTTAAGTTGTTTCAGTTGTGTCTGACTCTTTATGACTTTCCTTCTCCAGTTCACAGTTTCCTCACCAGATGAGGAAACTGAGGAAAATGGGGTTAAGTGACTTATCCAAAGTCAGACAGTTAATAAGTAAGTATCTGAGATCAGATGAACTCAGGAAAAGGAGTCTTCCTGACTCCAGATCCACTGCTCTATCCACTGCACCACCTAGCTGGGAGTTGAATAGATGGCCTATGAAGTCACTTTCAACTCTAGTTGATAAGCCTATGATACTGCGACCTTTTGGGGCCTCAGTTTCCTCACAGATTTGACCATGTCACCCCCTTATCCAATAAACTCCAGTGTTTCCCTATATAGCTCCAGAATCAAATAGAAAGTCCTATTTGGCTTTTAAATACTTCCATAATCTTGCCCCTTCCTACCTGTCCAATCTTCTTATACTTTACCCCTCTCCATGTATTCTGATTGAGTGATCCTGACCTCCTTGCTGATGCTCATACAAAACCCTTCATCTGCCAGTGCCTGGCATTTTCCCCAGCTACCACCCATTCTTGGAATCCTCTCTCCTCTTCTCTGTCCCCTGGCTTGCTTCTCTGTTGTCTTCAAAGTCTTAATTAAAATCTCACCTCCTCCAAGAAGGCTTTCCTTTGTTGTGGTGGTTCAGTTGTGTCTGACTCTTTGTAGCCACATGGACCATAGAATGCCAGGCCTTTCTATCCTCTACTATCTCCCAGAGATTGTACAACCTCACGTCTGTGGCTTCCATATCACTATCTCATCCTCTGTCATCCCCTTTTTCTTTTGCTTTCAGTCTTTCCCAACATCAGGGTCTTTTCCAATGAGTTCCCTCTTCCCGTTATGTGGCCAAAATAGTTAAGCTTCAATATTTGACCTTCTAATGAATAGTCTGAGTTAATTCCTTAAGTATTGACTGATTTGATCTCCTTGCTGTCTAAGGAACTCTCAAAAATCTTCTCCAGCATCACAGTTCGAAAGTGTCGATGCTCCTGGGCGGTGCTTACATTATAGTGCAACCCTCACAGGTATACGTTGTGGATGGACAAAACTTTCCTGATCTCCCTTAATGCTAATGCCTTCCCTGAGGATAATATCTAATTTGCCTTGTTTTTATCTTGTTTGCACATAGTTTTCATTGCTGCCCCTGTCAGATGCTGAGCTCTTGGAGACAGGAATTGTCTGTTGTTTTTTAATCTCTTTGGATCCCCAATTCTTAGCAAAATGTTTGGTACAATTAATTGCTTAATAAATGCTTATTGACTCTATTATGTACTTTCGAGCTCTAATTCTGAGTCTGATCCTGGTGCCAGAATGACTAGTTAGAACTGCTATCTTTTCTATATTAATTCCCTCTCCTACTTTTTTTAATGGTGGCTTATCATGAATAGGCTTTGAAAATATCCCAATCAAAAATGTCTGTGGGACAACTTATTCCCACTCAAATATTCATGAAAGATCCCCAAACGGAAATAGACCTCCTGGCTTACCTAGGGAAGGTGGCTTCCCTTTATTCCAGTATTGAAGGAGCCAGTACCTCTATCACTGTAGTGAAGGTTATGTTTGATCTCATTTAACTACCTTCTATGGGATTTGTTCACCACTGTTTCTACTGGCTTATTGATATCATAAAGGACACAAAATGAAAGCTATAGCCCTTTGAAATAATGGACAAGGACTTTAAGGCTCAAACTCCCAATTTTTCTTGTTGACAAGAAAAAAGTCAGTTCTTTAAATATGAAAATGCACTTCCACTGAGGTTAAACACTAATTAGCTTCCCAAGGAGGTAATCTCAAGAATTGATCCATTCACCTTAATATATCAGATTCAATCCTTGCCCTGTAGCACATCACTTGATCAAGGATCCCAATGAGTAAAGCAGTCATTCGGGTAAGCCTGGTATTACTAATTCTGCTTGCTGCTCCGATAGACAGCCTAAGACCTTTTGGGTTTGTGGGTTTTGATAGAAATCTTAAGATGAATGTAGTTTTAAATTACTTGCTCTGTCAAAATTACGAGAACTTATGGATGTGACTTTGGGCGTTAAAATTTCTTGAGGTTACTTCTGTGGATTAGAGCCTCATTGTTGTGTTCAAGTTCAGTACTATTTGAATTACAGAATTTCAGAGAAAGATGGGACTTCAGGCCAACCAAGTTTGAAAAAGAATTCCCTAGACTATAAGTGGGCAATCCAGCCTTGGCCTGAAGATCTACATTGAGGATGAAACCACTACCTCTTAAGGCAGGAGTTCTCAAACTAGGGTGAGTAAACTGTTTCTTCTTAATATTTTATTAACTGTATTTCAGTAAAATTGGTTACCTTTGTAATTTTTTAGATTCATTTTACACATTTAAATCTATTTCTGAGGAATCCATAGTTTTCATGAGAACCCCCAAGGGATTCATATCATAAACACACATACACATCTACCTAAAGCATCCCATTCCAATTTGGATAATTGAAGTTGTAGTAAAGGTTGTTTTGTTTTTAATCAAAGCTATTTCTTATTTATGGTAAGAAAACAGGATTTTTTTTTCTAATGAAGTGATGGAAAGGGGGGAGGGAACAAACATTTATTAAGCACCTACTGTATGTCAGTAGGGCCTCTTTTCTGACTGTTTTGTGGTCCCTTGGGTCTGGATGGCATTCCTTCTTACCTCTGCCTTACAGGATGCCTGGTTTCCTTTAAATCTTGTCTTAGGTTCCACTTTTCATGTATTCTTTTCCTACTCTTCCAAGTTACTAGCACTTTCTCCAGACTATTTCTGAAATAGTTTGTCAATAATTTGTTTCTATTGTGTAAATATTCCCTGTTTGGGTGTTGTATATTCCTCTCTCCATTCCATCTTTCCCCACTCTGCTGTGGAAGATCCTTGAGAACAGAGACATTCATTTTTGTCCTTATATCTTCAGAGTAGGTGCTTAATACATTGAACAGAATATATAGATACATATAGATACAAAATATATAGATACTATATAGATACAATATATATAGATACTATATAGATACAAAAACATACATAAAACAAAAAAAAGAAGCACACCTGCTCAAAAGAATCATGAAATGAAAATTTCTGAATTAAAGGAAAAATTAGAAATTAAATAACTTTTTAATAAGAACAGTAAGAAGAGGTATGTTAGAACCCAGTTCTATCATGTAGAAGATGGTAGACTCTGTATGGCCGTGAATCAGTCACTTCTGGACTTCTCTGGGTTTCAGTTTCCTCTTCTACAAAGTGAGAGGAGGAGCTATATAATGTCTAAGACTCCTCCTTCCCCTCCAGCTGCTAATGATCCTCTGAATGAAAGTTATGCTAACAGAATATTGTCCCATACATAAAGGACACCTGCTTTGATGAATACACAGTAATTATTTACAACAATCATGTGAATTTCATGTAATAAAACAGTTACTTCTAAAATTCCCAGTGGCACTTGGACACAAGTGTGTGGTTTTACATATTTTAAACATCTCTTCTAGGCTACTTATGATCTGGTACCATGTATGGGGGAGAAAATTGAGTAAAGGCAATCAGTCGCCAAGTCTCTTCAAATAATCGTGAATTTCACATGAGAAGTGTTTTAAAGCCTGTGTTTTAATACAGACTTGACTCACCTAACACAATGGACTGGTAACCATAAAAATTAAATTGTCCCTTAAATTGAGTCCTGTCTCCCCACTGACCAACTATAATCTCCAATATCTTGCCTCCATTTCTAATTACTCTCCTCTTAAAAAGAGTATGATAGAAGCCTTCAACAACACTATAGCTGCTACTGCTACAAAAGGTCTTTCCTGATCGTTCCAGTTGCGAGCACTCTCTCTCCCCAAATCATTTTGTGTATATTTTGTATTGGATTATGTGTGTCAGTCAATAAGCATTTACTAAGTTTATTTAGGTATTTACTTGTTTACTTATTTATTAAGTGCCTACTATGTGCCAGATGCTGAGCTAAGTGCTGGGGATATGGAAAAAATCTCTGCCGTCCCAGAGTTCACAGTTTAATGGGGGAGGCAACAAGCAAAGAACTATATGCAGACAAGCTATGTTCGTGTTGTTGTCTGCCCTCCTCCCCTGAGTAGAATATAAGCTTCTTGAGGGCAGGGATTGTTTATTTTTTTTTGTCCATGTATCCCTCAATACCTACCAAGTAACACAGTACATGGCAAAGGACAGCCACACTTTGTTAGGCATTGCTTATGCCAATGAAACACAAATATAGTTTTTAAAAATAGGACTTAACGAGAGGGATGTTGGAGGTCATTTGCTCCAGCTATCTCATTTTATAGTTTTTGGTATGGAAACTGAGGCCCAGAGAAGATACGATTTTACCAAGATCATACCGATAGTAACTGGCAAAAGAGGGAATTAAAAGCTAACCATAATTCCTGCTGTCATTCTGACTTTTAAATCTTAACTTTTAATGGAAATTGCAACGTAAGTACAATCGTGGGACCAGTTTCACAATCCTACACACTAAAAATCCTTTATCAGAGAAACCCTCATGCATTGGAACCAGAGTTCAACCGAAGGGACCACAGGGATGAATCTGACGCTATGTTTGATGGTTACCTAGTGACATAGAATGATTTTGATTAGAAAAGTAAAACGATATAGAAGGACCCCATCTTCACAATCACCAACAACCTTCCGGGAGCCTGTAATTTTTCCAGGCACAGTTGACTAGCACCAATAATCCTGAAGCTAAGGGCATGTTTGCCCACTCACGCTTCATTTTGTCGATTGGAGGAACAGAATGAGTTTGAAAGCCACCAGAGAGCAGAGATGTGGTTTGTTGAACAGAGCACCAGACTGGGAGTAGGAAGATCTAGATTTTACTATTCCTGGATCTGCCACTGACTTGCTTCCAAAAGTAGGACAAGTCACTTAACTGCTCTTTGTACAGTCTCTCCATCTGTAAAATCGAGAAAATAATACTGGCAACTTACCTCTTAGCAAAGCAGGAGGATTCATTAAGTAGCATATGTCAAAGAGAAAGGCAAAAAAAGACTAAGTAAAAAATCAAGGCCTAATTGATTCAGGGTAACTTTCATTTCTTTGAGCATCCTTTGAGCATCATGTTTCTACTGCCAAAATTCTGGTTCACACTGGAAGACTGAATAAGATTCAAAAGAAAAAATAATAATCCTTAAGTGTTCTTGGTGGCCAGTGTACTGGTGATACCAGATTATTCATCTCCTGCTGATTTCACATGATAATTTCCACCTGGGGAGAAAGATGATGACTTTTACTTTGGGATTCCCAAATTAAAGAAGAATAATGGATGAAATAAGTTTGTATTTTTTAAATTAAACTTTATCAAAATATTTGCTTTTCTCTACTTCACAGGGATGTTGTGAGTACCAGATAAAGTACTTCGAGATGCTTGGAGAAATGCTCATCATGTTACTGCATAATCTTGACTCCCCTTATGCTAGATGTCACCACGGAGATCAACATGCTAAAGATGGATGCCCTCTACTTTGGAGAAGAAATCCCCTAGGTTTTACCGACTTGATCCCTTGAGGAGCTTTCCTCTGACTTTGGGACTGTTGGCAGATAACTTGACTTTGAGAAGCTTACCTTGATATCCTTTGGACTCGTTGAAAGAAAGGGGAAGGACATGTAGCCTTACAAGAGAAAGAGAAGGGAAAGTAGCAAAGATGCATCCATCATATTTCTGATCTCCCTGGCTTCCTTTAAGTCCTTACTCAAATCCTACTTTCTACAAGAGGGGCAGCTAGGTGGTGCTGTGGGTAGAGCACCAGTGCAGGAGTCAGGAGGACCTGAGTTCAAATCTCACCTCAGACACTCACTAGATGTATGACCTTGGGCAAGGCACTTAACCCCAATTGTCTCATCCTGGGTCATCTCTAGTCATCCTGATGAATATCTGGTCACTGGATTCAGGTGACTCGGGAGGAGAAGTGAGGCTGGTGACCTGCACAGCCCTCCCTCATTCAAAACAAAGTCAACAGCAAGTCATGTCATTATTTCTCTGATGACACGGTCTTCTTTGGCAATGAAGGATGAACATACCTTCTACAAGAAGCCTTCTCCCACCCTTCTTAATTCCAGGGCTTTCTATCCTTTAATTATCTCCTATTAATCCTGGATATAGCATGCTTTGTATATATTTGTTTGCATACTTTCTCCCCCATTAGATTGTAAGACCCTTAAGGAAAAGAACTGGCTTTTGCCTAATTTTGTATCCCCAGAGCTTAGCATTGGATTGTTTCTGCTCATCCTTCATTGTCGAAGAAGACCACGCCATCAGAGAAATGATGACAGGACTTGCACTTGACTTTGTTTTGAGTGAATGAGGTCTGTGCAGGTCACTAGCCTCACTTCTCCTCCAGAGCCATCTGAATCCAATGACCTGATATTCCTCAGGATGACTGGAGATGGCCCAGGATGCTCTGGGAGACCTTGGGCCCTTTAGACCAAGGTCTTTGCAGGTACTTAGTAGGGTGAGGCAATGCCCCTTTGTTGAATAGGCCTGTTTAAGAAGTAGCCAGGGCATGGTCCCTTTAATGAGGTTAAGAAAAACAAAGATATCATACTGGGTGGGAAACAGCAACAGTTAGTATTGATAATCACTCTCAAGCTAGGGCAGTCCAGGAACCCTTGGCAGGGGCCCCTTGGAGTCCCAGTTTCAGAGTGTAGTAAGTTTAAGGTTTTGGGAGAGGACAGAGGAGGGAACAGGGGAAGGGAGAGGAGAGGAGGGGAGGGGAGCATTGGACCTGACACATAGTAGGTGCTTTAAAAATGTTTATTGATTGAATCACCCAATAAGTGAGCAAGAAGCTAAAGCCATGAGTTTGCAATTGCAGGAATCCAAGCATTAGATATATCAAGATGAAGGGCAGTTAGGTGGTGCAGTGGATAGAGCATCAGTGCAGGAGTCAGGAGGACCTGAGTTCAAATCTCACCTCAGACACTTGACACTCACTAGCTGGGTGACCTTGGGCAAGTCACTTAACCCCAATTGCCTCATCCTGGGTCATCTCCAGTCATCCTGATGAATATCTGGGTCACTGGATTCAGATGGCTCTGGAGGAGAAGTGAGGCTGGTGACCTGCACAGCCCTCCCTCACTCAAAACAAAGGCAAGTGCAAGTCATGTCATCATTTCTCTGATGGCATGGTCTTCTTCAGCAGCGAAGGACGAACACACACACACACACACACACACACACACACATCAAGACGAAACCTACATTGCATGATACCTCAGACATAAGGTGGTGGCTCTTCATTTGGGAATGAAATCTCCCTTTGAAAATAGACTATTATTCTTCTTTTATAGAACATTTATTTTCTTTCTCAAACTAGCAAATGCAATATTAATGTTAAACACCTACATTGTTAAACTTCATTTTTAGTCAGTTGGAGCAATGGTGAGTGCCTGGAGGGGAAAGAGATAGACAAACTACTTTGCCAGGGTGAGGGACAGGAAGCTAAAACAATCAAGTCAACTCAATGCAACAAATATTGATTAACCCTTACCATAGTTATCTATTCATTTTCTGCAATTCCCCAGGACATAGAGAGTGTCTTGGACTGAGGTTTCTCTAGGGAAATGAGTCACAAACAGCACCTGGGCAGGGACTGGCTGGACTGTCATTGAGGCTGACATCTGCCATTTTCTTGGGCCTGATTTGAAAGGATACTCACTCCTCCAGAAGGGACAGATTCAAGATGAGAAAAAGTCCACCTAAGAGGAGGAGTATCCCAGCCTACTTTAAAAAAAATGTAGGGGTAAAGAATAATTATTAATACTTGCTTGCCTATTCACCAGCTCAGCATCCCATGATCATGGGATCATGTAATCGTGGAAATACAGATTTAGAGTTTAAAGGGACCTAAGAGGCCATCTAATTCAACCTTCTCATGAGTGATTTCCTTAAAGCCAACAGAAGAAGGTTTTGAAGTCAAATGATCTCACTCCAAATGCAATTCTCTTTCCATTTGACTACTCTGCCTCCCCTTGTGGATCACTAGAAAGAATCCTGAGCTTCTACAAGACCTGAATTCAAATCCCATCTCAGATACTTATTAGTATCATAATTCTGAGCAAGTCAATTAACTTTGCTCAGCCTCAATTTTCTCATCTATGAGATATGGGGGTCATAATACCACTTCCCCTTCAAGGGTTATTATGAGAATCAACTGAGATGATACATGTAAACTGCTTTGCAAACCCTCAAAGTGATAATACAAATGCTATCCTTTACTATTGACTAAAACCCACAGGATCTTTTTTTCTGTTTTTAAAAGTAACTAAAATTGGCACAATGCTATCCACTTGGTATGTGTCACAATTAATTCTAGGACAGCAGAGGTGTGAAATATTTTTATTAAGATATGACAATAAGGGAAGATATGTGTTCATTTTAACTCAGGCTCCTAAATGAAATAAGCCAAGTATCCATCCATGTAACTTGCACCGCACCCACTCCCTCATTCCCTACTATCTCACAAGTAACTCACCTATAGTCCTCTTCTTTCTCTTCACAAATGTCATATCCAGTAACTCTATCATACATCTTAATCAAAAGCAATAAGTGTAGTCCCAGACTTGAAAGAATACCTACATAAACACAGTCTTCTGTGCCTTCAGGACTCTCTCACGTTGACATTGTTAACACAAGATAGCACTTCTCATCACTCAGAAACACACCCCCTGAATTCATTAAGTGTTCAACACTTTGACTAAAATCATGTTCAGACAGCAGACAGTAGTGTCATCTAATGTTAAAAGAGACTGGCATTGTAGAAGTTTAGAGCCTAAGAAGGAGGGGGAGTGGGGAGAGAAGTAAGGGCATCTGTCTTTTGTTCCAGGGATGTTTCTTCCACTTGCCTGACCCTTAACTTGTGTTGGTATGGGGTAGTCAACCAACAGTCAACAAGCAGCTTCTTGCTGCCAGAATCCTGAAAGAAATATTGAAAAGGCAAAGTATATGACTTGATTAGCTTTATTTAGGGAACCAGTAGAAAAAGCCCTGGTTTTGGACAATTGTGATACCTTTGGCCCTCTTTGAGAATGAAGGACCATTACCACCACCACCACCACCACCACTGACCACAACTAACATAACGTGGGATGACAGAAAGAGAAATGGGAGTATCACGAAGAGCTAAGTCATGCTTAACATCTTCATATTAATGTCCCACAGCATCACAACAAGGAATATATAGAGCACTGAATTTGGAGGTCAGGAAGACCTGGCTTTGAATTCCACAGCCTTAGATTAGTCACGTGATGACTTTCAGTCTCAGTTTCTTCATCATAGCTCAGATATTTGCTAGTTGTATGACCCTGGGTAAGTCACTTAACCCTTCTCAGCCTCAGTTTCTCTCTATGATGGGAATGATAATCCCATCTCACTCCAAAGCATGTATCAAATGAGATCATATACATAAAGCGTTTTGCAAAAGTGTTGCATTTATTACGATACTGTTAGTATTTAAAGCACTATGAGTGTTAGTGTTGGAGTGATTTTTCACACCCCATCCCAATTAGTGTAATGAGTAAGATGTTCTACTCTCTGATGTTACCGGGTAAGAAACACAGTTCAGCAAAGATGAGCACATTTCACTAGCAGCGTGAAGCTGGCGCAAATGCCCTTGAATACCCCCACTGTTAGAGATATACAGTCAAGAACATGTTCTTCCCAAGCTCCCCTTCTTCTGTATGGATCCTAGTGGGAGGTAGGGAGAATGAGGATAGTTCACTTTCATTCTGCTCAGGTACACCCTGGACAAGTTCCTCGCCTACACACATGCCCCCCAGGCAGAACAAAGACTTTTATAAATAGCAAGGCTTTGAATTTTTTAAAAAATAGCAAAGTAAATAACGAGGAAAATCTCTCCATAGACAGAGAAGTACAATCCCCCACAGATTTCTGAATCATTGTGGGGAGGGGGCAAGGGAGGAAACAGAATTAGAGATAACAAGCAGAAGACCATAATTCTTAGCTTTAGCGGAGCAGTCCTCTCATATTTCCAAGTAACAAAAAATGAATTGGAACAACCACAAAAATCGTTTGTTTACTCACAGAAGAGAGTATGTGTGCATGTATATGTGTATGTATTTATGTATATGAATACATGTATTATATATACTTAGTGTGGAACATCAGTAGGGCTCAGGAGGAGAAAGCGAGGTTGGTGACCTTGCACAGCCCTCCCTCACTCAAAACAAAGCCCAGTGCTAGTCATGTCATCATTTCTTTGATGTTATGATCTTCTTCAAAAACGAAGGAGGAACACACAGGAACATCAGTACAACTAGTTGATTTTGATTTGTCACAATTTATATTAAAATAAATTCATTTCAATGCTTTAATTTCTCAATCACTTCCTCAAAGTTTCCATCTATCAGTCTCATTCATCTTTCTTCTTATAGAGTTGCCTGTTGTATGCTCTGCTTTTCTAGTCCTACTTTTCACTTTTTTTCCTTTTGCAATATTTCATAAAGCCCTCTCCAGATGTCTTTCTCATTCTCCTATTTGTCAGGCTTAATTTAATTATATGAATGTACCACAGCAACATGACAAGGTGGACAGAACACTGAACTTTGAAATGAGGCTTCAGTTTGAATCCCATGACCCTGGACAAGTCACTTAATAGCTTTCAGACTCAATTTCCTCATCTATAAAATAGGGATAATAAGAGCATCAACTTTTCAGGGTTGATATAAGTTTCTTAATGAGATAATACATGTAAAGAGCTTTCTAAATGTGTTTTTGCACATCTTCAAGCATTATAGAAATGTCAGCTATTATTTCTTAACTCCTTCCTTATTGTTAAATGTTCAAGTTGCTTCCAGGTTTCTTGTTTTGCCTTTGCAACCACAGATAAACTAGTCATGAGCATCCTTGGTGGACAGACCTTTTCTGCTTTTGTTTTTTTGTTTGCTTGTTTTTTAATGTAACACTTTCAAGGTGAATATCCAGGAGTGGAATTGTTAGGTCTGAATCATTTGCAATGGGTGAATAGGCTTTAGGTTGTCACCTGAAGAATCTTTCATGTTGAAGCAACAGACCCTAAAGCTGTCTCTTTCAGCTGTTTAACACCTGTGCTTAAAACATATTAAGATTGTTGTGCTCTTTAGCGAAACCTATGCTCTTTCTATCCTGCTCCATTTGGTGTTAATTCCTGTGTGAGAGACAAGATGATTTCTTCATCCCATCTCCCAGTGTCAAAAAAGAGTAACTAAAGGAGTTTGTATTTAAACACATACAAACACATAAAAAAGAGCTATTCTTGCCTATTTAACAGGTTTTCAAAGGGCTTGACGTTCATTATGTCATCTAATCTTCACAAAAACCTAGACTAGGGGTGCTTTTACCCCTCTTTTCCCCATTTAGAAAGAGTCTCAGGAAATTAGGGTGACCTGCCCAGGGATACACAGGCCATAAACATCTAAGGAAGCCTGAAGAGTCAGTGAATCAGAATGTTTTCTTTAATACTTTAAAGGAGTAAAAGACAGAGTCTGCCCCCTCAAAAAGTTTACAGAGTTCATCACTTCTCAGTGATTCCTCTTAAATTTTTTCTAGAATATTTTGGATATATCCTTGTCCCTACTAGCTTACAAAAGCTAGAAGAATGCTGGATTTGTAGTCCTGGTTAGCATCATTGCTCTGCGTGATCTTGGGCAAATTCCTAGACCTCTCTGAATCTCAGTTTCCTGAGCTGTAAGATGAAGGGACTGGACTAAATCAGTGGAGTCAAATTCAAATGGAAATAGACCCACTCAATTATACGTAATGATCTCTGTTGCACTCCTATTAACTCAGCTTTTAAATGGAATGTTATCTATGTTTTATTGTATTTTTATTTTATTTTGTTAAATATTTCCCAATTACATTTGTGAGTGTTGCAGGTGAGAAAGCTGATTTGTTGAGGATCCTTACTCAAATTTTAATCAGTATTAGTCAGTCCAGTTTGATTGCTAGCAATTATTTTAATATATTCATTTAATAATACACATTTAGACAGTTAATAGCAGGTATAAGAATAAACAATGTATTAATCCATAATCCACATTTTGTATGTTTTATAGGAATATAGACTCTAATAGAAAGGCTTCAAACTTTGATGGAATGTTCATTACTTGTTTCATATCTATGGAGCTCACTTGTGCAACCACAAGAATGATGACAAAGCTATCCCCATCTTGTTTTGCTCAAATTCCATGACAAAACCATGAATGGATGGTGGCACGGTATGGAAAGTCCCCCCCCCCCCCAACCATATATTCTTGGAGCATATGTATAACTTGTACTAACTCCTCCTGCCTAACCTAAGGAGGAGCCTATCCATCTTACGACCACTTAATCAATGGAGATACCTCATGCTTCACCAATCTTTGACCCACCCCCATCCCTCCCCCAATATTATGTCATTTTTGGTCCTCAAGAACAAGGGCTATCAAGCCATGAGATTCTGTATTTTACTGTGATTATTTCACATATTTGGATGTCAAATTCTATAAATACTAGGTCTTGAGTATCTATAAATACTTGGATCATGAGGAAGATCTGAGGTTCACTTCATTAGAGGGGACCAAGGACCAATAGTGTCATTGGCTCAGAGCTCTGCCTCAGTCTCTTTTATTCTGGTTGGACAATTTTAATCCCTGCACAGGGACTCGTCCTTCCGAACAAGACAAGTGCCATCAAACTAGAAGAGAAATGGGCCATTAATCATTCAAGAGGATCCCCAGGCACATTGGCTTAGAAAACCAGATATTAACTTTATCTATGTTTTCTTTATTTTTCTTTATTTTGTCACATACTTCTCAATTATTTTAATTTGTTTTAGGCCATACTCTGAAGTGTTGTTTTTGAAGAGACCATGTTTTTGCCTTTCTTTGTATCCCCAATGTTTAGCACATAGTAGGTGCTAAATAAATGCCTGTTGACTGACTAAGCAGCATGCAGTTTCAGTTTGGGTGTTTGACACCTCTGCACTACACAATCTTTAAAGTCCCTTCCAAATTGAATTCAATGATCCTTAATCTTTATACAAATGCGTGTCATATCTGCCTAAGTATTTCCCGAACATGGACTGGGTCATTCCTCATCTTTGCATTCCCCAAACCAAAGCTTCATAGAAGAAGAAGAGGGAGTCAGGAGTTCATTCTGCAGAGGAATGTTTCACAAACTAGTATGTCATCCTTCTTCAGGCATTCTCTATGTTATCATAATTTTAGTATATGTGCTGCCAGAATTGAAATTAATTGGAAATAAGATGATTCCATCAATCTGAAATCTGCCTTTCTGCAAATTCCACTTATTATAGCTAGGTGGTTACCTAGCTCCCTGTCTGTTAAAGGGATAGTTTGTGAGCATTTAAAAATGGAACTTAAAGGTAACTTGGGTTCATCAAAAACAGGTTATGTTAAACAAATTTTTCTATGTCACTCCAAAACTTCACTCAAATCTATCATTCTGCGGAAGACTTTTCCCATCTCCTGCCCCCAATGCCTTCCTTTTGAGACTATTATCCATTTAAGATATATATATATACATATATATACACATACACACATATATGTATATATACATACAAAATTAATAAAAATACAGCAAAAAATATATATATATTATATGTGCATAATTATTTGCATGTTATCTCTCCCACTATATGAACTCCTTGAGGGCAGGGATCATGTTTTTTGTCTTTTTTTGTATTCTAATCTCACAAAGTAGATGCTAAATAAATGCCTGTATATAATTTTAAAATGCCTATAAATGACTGACTGATTAAAATACCTGGATATGTTAAATAATCTGTGAACTTCTGAAGCGAGATTTTTAAGCATATTTTGTCCAGCTTTTTGCTACAATCAAAGATTTTGGATAAATCGGAAGAGTCTTGTAGATAAGAATCAATAATCAATTAACATTTATTTAGTGCCTACTCTGTGCCAGGCACCATGTTAAGTGCTGGGGATACAAATACAAAAAAAAAAAAAAAAGATAGCTTTTGATCCCAAGGCATT
Organism: Notamacropus eugenii; assembly: GCF_028372415.1. Lineage (NCBI taxonomy): Eukaryota > Metazoa > Chordata > Mammalia > Diprotodontia > Macropodidae > Notamacropus > Notamacropus eugenii. The sequence continues at coordinate 492,476,784 of NC_092873.1, forward strand.
TACAGCATAATAGGGGGAAATAAAATAAATATGAAAGGAAGCTGAAAAGTGGAGGGTGGAAAGTGGGGAAGAAGAGGAGGAGGAAGAGGAGAAGGTATCCAATATGAGAGCACAGTGGAAGTCCCAAAGTAAACCATTGAGACATGACAACATGTCTGAGCTCAGCTATCTCTAAAATGGAGATTTGGAGTTGAGAGCCCCTCCCTCCCATCAGAGAGAGTAATGATAAGGTAGAAATAGAGTCTAACTGAATTTCAGACAAGTATTTCGAAAACCAAAATCATTCTTGTTATCTTTCTGGGAAAGATGACAAAATAAAGACTGCATAGTAATAGAAATAGATGTGTTTAGAACTAGTTCAGTGACTGGACCCATGAATCAGAGTTGATGAATAGATAAATGTCAACCTAAAGAGGTCATTAATGAAAGGGCACAGGACTCTGTCCTTAGCTCTTTTTTTCAGCATTCATATTAATGGGAATGATGGTACATACATCAGTGAAACTGGAAGAAATAACATTTTGCATGAAAAATCAGAATTGCCTCCCCCCATAAAAAAATTAAATGGAATAAAATGGTAGGTATGGGCAGATAGGTGGCACAGTGGATAGAGCACTGTATTTGAAGTCAGGAAGACTCATCTTCATGAGTTCAAAACCTGCCTCAGACACTTACTAGCCATGTGACCCTGGGCAAGTCACTGTCTCAGTTCTTTATCTATAGAATGAACTTGGAGAGGGAAATGGCAAACTATTCCAGAATCTCTGCTAAGACAAATGGGATCACATACAACTGTGTGTCAAACAGAACTGAAATGACTCAACAACAGCAACAAAATGGTGGCAGGAATTAACGAAATGAAACTGAGCAAGTATAGGTGTAAGGTCCTACACTTGAGTTTGAAAAATGAAATATACCACCATAGGATGGGAGCACAATGGCCTAAAATCAATTCATGTGCAATCATTATTTTTGGCAGATTTTAATTTTTTTTTACAAAGTTTTACAATTTTATAATTATAATTAACAATGGCAGAAGGAGGCCTCTTGGTTTTTTGTATTGTTTTCAAAGAAATTTTTTCCTTGGATATAACAGCATCTTGACGTGGGGAGATATGGTACATTTGGAGCCAGTAGACTGGAGAATTCAAGCCAACTCTTCTGCTTTGACCCTTCTGACCTTAGACATGTCATTTCAACTCTGTTTGCCTCAATTTTCTCATTTAGAAAATGAAAGGTGCAGAGTAGATGACCTCTAATGTCCCTTCTAGTTCTAAATCTATGATGAAGATAATTATAATAATAATAGTTAACATTTATATATCACTTTAATATTTACAAAGTGCTTTGCAAGTATTATTGCATTTGATCCTTACAACTACAGAAGGTAGGTACTATTATTATCCTCATTTTACAGATAAGGAAATTGAGGAAGACTAAGGTTAAATAGACTTGTCCAGAGTCACACAGCTAAGGAATGTTTGAAGTATGATTTCAACTCGGCTCTTCTGGATTTCAAGTGAAGAGCTCTATCCGAGGTACTATCACTGAGTTGCTAAGATCCCTTGAAATAAAAGATTCCTAGATTTGTTAGGCTAAATAATCAGTGTGCACATAGATTTAGAGCTGTGCAGGACTTTACAGATTACCTATTTCTATTTTCCTAGTTTTACAATTCATTCCTGAAGTCTGGAGAGGTCTGTCCAAAGTCACACAGGATTTAAGTGGCTGAATGAGAATTTGAAACCTAGGTTCTCTAACTGAGGTAGGACTTTTATCATTGAACTACACAAATTTGTTAAATGCCTACCTCCCTGACATATTTTGAACTGTTACTATTTGAAAACTACAACTGATTTCAGTAGACAGGTAGGGTCAAGTAGCCAAGTTTTGTTTTGTTTTGAATTTTGCTTTTCTAGAAATAAAAGTTATTTGAGGACTGATGGGAAAGTTTGCCAATCCATTGCAATACATTCTTGGAAAATCCTTCACCTTATTCCAGTTTAGAACGTCGCCTTTTCTTTTGTGAGCTGCTATTCTCACTGCTGGGTGGCAAGACGTCTCTCAGGTCAAAGTTCTGTATATGGATTAGGAAAGGACTGCATATTTTTCCATTTATCTTCTGAAAACCAGTGTCAGGCTAGGAGGTGGCAAGAGACAGGAGCTCACAGTTGTGTTTAAGGATTTACCAGTTAAAAAGAAAACTTTGACTCCTGGGGATTCCCTTGTGAAATACACGTTTCATTTCCACAACAATCCCAAGGTTGGAAGCCAGAGTCATAGAATCATAGTGTTTCTGACTTTGAGGAATTTGAAAGATAGGCTGCAGAGCCCTCCTCCCAAATACACACACACACACACACACACACACACACACACACACACACGCACACACACACACACACCACAAGAAGAGTCCCAAGCCAAAATGGACACTTGTATTCCTCACAAATTTCCTTAGCAAGGAATGATCTCAAGGAGTCCTTGAGGACCAATAGACTACCACACTTGGCAGTTTTAAAAACCAAACCAACCAATGACTTGGAGTGTTTGAAAAAAGTAGTTTGAAAACACTTCCCAGATTGACATTAATTACAATTAGCAAAGTGCTGGGCGATAGGAGTTAGAGGAAGGGAGAACCTCTGGCTGGTCCTGGGGAAGCTGGTTTGGGATTTCTCTTTGATGGTAGATGAAGGAGGAAAGTACACCAGTTTGGCAGGATCTCCAAGAAATGCATCTCGGCATCCATGCAAGGTCTGCAATGAGCATTCTTGAAGACAGAGTGACATCTAAAGGGATTCTGGAATAGCCAGCTCTTATGGCAGCCCAACTGACAAAGTCAAGGACATGTCACATTTCTGAAAACTGATGAGTTTTCAGGTTTCCTGGGCTTGATTGTCCCGAGTAACCATGAAAAGAGGATCAAATTCTGATTTTAATGACATGCCTCAGGGCACCCTCAGGACAACTGCAATTTTTATCTTAGATTCTGCAGGTTCTCAGTGTACAAAAGGGGTGGGGGAGGAGATCAGCTTTGAATAGATTCCCTTCTGCTCTTGTCCAAAGTAATCCAACTCTGAATATCTCTATCAGAAAATATTATCAAGCGGGCAGCTTTTATTAACCCAAAGAATTAATAGAGCAGAATATTTAAAATGTGGTTTCAGTTATTGATTCTCCAATTAGATCTTATGTTCCCTCAGTGATGGGGAGAATAAGAGGCTTTTCCTGTCTCTTCTCTCTCTCTCTCTCTCTCTCTCTCTCTCTCTCTCTCTCTCTCTCTCTCTCTCTCTCTCTCTCTCTCTCTCTCTCTCTCTCTCTCCCTTCTCTCCGTCCCTCCCATGCTCTCTGTCTCTCCCTTTCTCATAAGCACACATGCTTTGAATACTTCTGCGATGCATAATGACTACAACTGAGAGCTGAGGTTACCTTTATATATTCTCATTATGCATAAAAAAACTATCTGCAATCCTAGATTTTCATCTAGCCAGAGTTTGCAATCTCGAAGTTATGCTTCTACAACTCTACATGGCTGGCTGGCTGGCTGGACTGACTGACTGGCCGAATGGATGGATGGATAGATCTGTGTATGTAGGTGTGTGTGTCCCTCTCTTCTTCTCCTCTCCCCAAAACATTATTTTTGTTTTGTTTTGCTAAGGAACTGAACTTGAATAATGTGCAGGACTGCAGAGTGGACCTGTGTTCTTGCTATCAGCACTCTGATATTAACAACAAACTAATTACTTTCATGACTGATCTGTCCTGGAGCGTTTTTTTTTTCCTTCCTTTCTGGATGTTTTCCTACTGAATCACTGTCATGACTCAATCACAGGACTGAGGATAAGGGCAGGGGTGGGGGTGAGGGGGCAAAAATAAACTATGGAGAATAGATTTCTTTCAGTAGGGCTGAAAGCAGAGTCCAATCTCTTCCAGATCTGTGTGTGTGTGTGTGTGTGTGTGTGTGTGTGTGTATGTTTGTGTGTGTGTGTGTGTGTGTGTGTGTGTGTGTGTTTTCTCCCCAGCTCTCTTTAATTGTGCATTCCCTCGGAAGCAGGGATACCTTCTGATGTATTTTTACTTATTTATGAAAAATAGTATAAAATCCTGAAAGGCTCCCGGGATGTCTATCGCATTTATAACCAGGATGCCCCAGTGAACTGCTTAAGCATGGCTCAGCAGTCAGCCTGCAGAGGAGTTAACTCTTTCCTGGTCTAGGATGATTGGCGGAGTAGGCATGCTTCTTGAAAAGAGAGATTCACTCCCTTGTTAGCACTGCAGTATTTATGACAGGATTTTTGAAGTAAGGAATAGGCAGGGCAGAGGATAAGGTGGGAAAGAGTGGACACTATTAGCTCAGAAAAACTGTGAAGTTTACAGGGAAATACCAGTGTTATATGGCCTGATGAAAGAATCAGTTCACACAATTGGTTTTCTGTTGCTGGGGGAAAAACCCATTTTCATGTCAAAGTAAGTTGTAATACCTACTTTGGAACAAAGGATAGCAGATCTTTTCAGAGACTTGTAACATGATGCATGTTAATAAAACAAGTGATAAAAATAATAAATGGAATAAAATAATAAAAGATGCTTATTTCCACATTTCAGTTTGTCTTTGTGAATGCTTTTCCTCTGCCCCCCCCACACACAAACACACACACACACACGCACACACACAAACATACACACACACACACACACACACACACACACATACACCATCCTCAACATTTGGGAACATATTCCAAATATAAAAAATACCTAGTAACTCTCAAATCACAATGTTCTTCCAAAATAAAACTATTTGGTTTGGTATTTAAAATACTTGATCCACCGCAACCCATGGGATTTTTGTTTCTGACTTGTCTCAATTTTCAGACCTGAGTCAGACTGTTTCAGCAGCCTCAGCTCCTGTTCATCTTCCTAGGGCCATCAGAATCCAACATGACATGAAATATGCCAAGATAGCACTGAGAAATCTTTGGTAAAGATTATACTTTGTGCAGTGTTTATTAGGTCATGGATGAGTATTTATACAGCCATGATGAAAATGAGTTTCATATTATTAATGCAGTTTGTACTTCTTTGTTTGATCAAATATTTCTTCAAGTCAGATTCAATAATTATATTTTGACTGTTGCTTTTTCCCTGGCTCTTTTTTTCACATAAAAATACTGAAGGTTTCTCTGCTTTTCTATAGAAGGAGCAAGTGTGGTCATAGAAGAATCCTTTGTTAGTGGCTTTGCCAAGAAAAGAGATGTCAATGGCCAAGAGAGCACTAAAATGTGAGATAGGATGGCTACCTCTCTCAATTATTGAAAATTATTTCTTGTACTTGTCCCCCCATATACTTGGTAAGGCCAGGGTAGTTATTGTACTGATACAAAAGTAGAATTGTCTTTTAGGACAAGGGTTTTAGAAAGGTATTTGCTATGAGTTTATCTTTTTTTTAACCATTCCAATATGACAAAGGCTACAATTCATATTTAGAAGAGTATGGTGGAGTACAATAGAAATTCTCCCCCCACCCCCACCTCTCTCTCTCTCTCTCTCTCTCTCTCTCTCTCTCTCTCTCTGTTTCTCTTTTCCTGCCTCCCTCCCTTTTTCCTTCTCTAAGTAGATCACAAATAGATGCTGCTAAAGTATAATACCTGGCCATGGCTTAAAGCATAGAAACAGAGAACTATAAGGTAGGCCATGGTATTGGAAAGGAATCATAATTCTGCATAAAGAAATAATGAAAAATTTCAGCCAATGCAAAAATGACCAACCAAAACGAGACTCGAAGCATACCATTCTCCTACCTGTGAGGAGGCAACCTGTCAATAGAAGCCTTACCATCTGATTTTATCTTATTTGGATCTATAGGTCACTAGAAGCTCAGGCTTCACTTCAATATCTGCCTTTCATTGGGACAATCTCTTCATTCGTTAGAACTTCTTGAAATTTTGCCTTTGTACTAAAGCTTAGGCCTATGACAATGGCCTTTAAAATAGTGGAGATTATGTGTGCCTATAAACGTAAAATCGAATGAATGACTGAGCACAGACAAGCCACTTAGAGTAGTTTGGGCTAATAGAACAATAATCTCAGGAGTTTCTGAACTGAGTTCTTTGCTTCTATTTTCTTGTTACAGCAGAGAAGAGTATTGCCTTTGTGTTTGGAGGAACTGGCTTAGAATCCTGGGGCTGTCACTTACTACCCATCTCACCTTGGCAAGTCACTCCATTTCTCTAGGCCTCAGTTTTCTCAGCTGCAAAATGAAAGTATTGGTTTAAATTATGTGTAAGGTCACTTCTAACTCTACAATCATCTATGATTAATTTTAATATGTAGACAGACAGATTGTAATATAGTACTTGCTCTGGAGATACTCTTCAAAACTCTCACTGGCCAGACTGTTTCTCAGAACATGGCTAATTACATCTCCACCTCAGGGCCTGAAAGGTAACCTTAAGGGCTTGTGGGATGTTTGTGATATAGCTCACAAACCCATACCTGTGTTCTTCCACCATTGATTATCAGTTGACAGCAACTAATAAACCAGACTTAATGAATTTTTATACATGGACATTGACTATGGTACAATAGTTGGTACAAAATAACCCCCCGCCGCCACCCTGAAAACAAACTAAACTCGGTGACATACTCCTATAAAAACATACTAAATTTAGGAGGGCAGCTAGGTGGTACAGTGGCTAGAACACCAGTGCAGGAGTCAGGAGGACCTGAGTTCAAATCTCACCTCAGACACTTGACACTCACTAGCTGGGTGACCTTGGGCAAGTCACTTAACCCCAATTGCCTCATACTGGGCCATCTCCAGTCATCCTGATGAGTATCTGGTCACTGGATTCAGATGGCTCTGGAGGAGAAGTGAGGCTGGTGACCTGCACAGCCCTCCCTCACTCAAAACAAAGTCAAGTCCAAGTCATGTCATCATTTCTCTGATAGCATGGTCTTCTTCAGCAACGAAGGATGAACACACACTAAATTTAGGAAAAGTAATCTCAAGATATGAGTGGCAAAGGGTGTATCTCAAAGCCCTAGGATGTCTTTTTCCTAGACTCTTCAAGATATTTTCCTTAAGTATGCTGTAGATTTTCTGTTAGGGTTCTCCAATCTGTGTTTCTTCAGGGTGTCTAATTTGTTCTCAGTTCACAAGACAGACATTGTACCAGCTGCTGCTGTCCAGGGATACTGCTCAGATGCTGATGAAAAGGTCCAAGTGCTCTGGTCCTCTGAAGTACATGAAGTCCTCCCTTGACCAGAGGAAGTGGGAGGGATTAAAGCAGTGAATGTAGAATGAAGTTGAGACCGTCTCTTCTGCCCCAAACTATTCCTTTCTCAGAGGCTTGGCTAATGCTGCTAGATGTCTGAATTCTTAATTCTAAAACAACCCACTGATGTTATAAAACCCCCTGGGGTGTGGCCAAGTCCCTCAGCCAACCCAAACAGATTTCTTATCAGATCATCAAAGAACTGGAAGTGTGAAGCCTTGTTCACCCAGGGCCTGGCATGTGATAAGTGCTTGATAAATGTGCTTTGCCTGTCTGCCCTGGTTCATAAGCCTGATTCATGGATTCAGTTAAGGGAGAGAAATGGGACAGTTTGCTTACACAAACTTTGGAAGTACCTTCTCAGAACTTCTTGGAAGAAGTGTGTACATTTTGACCCCAAGTAAAATGACTATCATGACAAATCATCCAGGTGCACTCTCAGACATTCCTGTAAAAGAAACCAGGTCTCCACTGATATAGGAAAGCAGGGAAAGAAGAAATTGTCCAGGTAAATATGAAAAAGGGTATAGAAATTGAGATTGACTGTGCCAGATTCTTCTTTTACATCTCAGATTTTATATAGATGCCAACTTATGGTGCCCATCACTGACCAGCTTACTTACTCATATCTAGCCAAATTGTGAATAGAAACAGTGTATCCATTTGAAAATCAGCTAAGCGTAACTGAAATTATTTCTGTCCCATGTTTCTTTCCTCCTCTGCCCTCAACCGAAGCAAAAGTAATCAATGTAGTTTGCAAAGCATGCTAGACTTTAGTCAGAGGGCCTGGGTTCAAATCCTGGCTCTGCCATTGTAACTTTTACCTCCCTATGCCTCAGTTTCCTCACCTATAAAATGATAAAGTTAGACTAGATGTCTCTAAAATCTAAGACTCTTCTGGCTCTTGATGTATACATAATCTTTTAAGTCATTTCCTACTAAATTACCATTTATTGTTTGCCAAAGATCATCTAAAAGAAAACATAAGGACAACAGGAATCTAATGTATTCAGTTCAGCATAATAAATTGTTGAGAAAACATCCAAGATATTAAAATATACCTGTTACTGCTTAGGCTTGTATAAATTTGGACAGAAGAATGGTAGACTCAAAGAACAGCAAGATTGATCATAAATCTTGAAAGAAGGAAGAGGTAACAGCAAACAGTTTAACAAAGTAAAAATAATAGCCTCAGTAAGTCTGAGCATATTCCTTAAATAGGTGGAAATGAGTGAATTACTCCCTGAGAGGAGTTTTTGGATCTTCTCTCAGTCTTGAATTCAGAAGAAAAATAAAGGATTCACTTATTCTGGGTAATGGAAAAGCATCACTGCTATTAATAATGCTTGGAATTCACATAGAATCTTCCTTTCTAAGAAGTCAGACAGGTGACCAGCAACCCTGTGACTGGAAACTTGAAGGGAAAGAATACGATTCATCCTATCTTACTGAGGATAAGTGATCACCCAAAGTCCCATAAGTAGTGAAGGGTACAGCTGATACCTAGCATGTAACTCCCACCCTGATTTTCTCTACATCATTGAATAAAAGGCTATTAAGTTATATGTGAATAAAAAGGAAAACATGGAACTGGGTAGGGAAAGGGAAGGGTGATTGTCTCATTTTCTGTATTTGTAGCACTGGATTTTAGCATGGTCCCCAACACATAGTAGGCATTTTATAAATTTTACGATGTATAGCTATATAAATAAATACAAAATATGTACAAAGTAATGGGTATAGGGCAGGATGGGGATCCCTAAGAATTGGGTCTTAAGTAGTATGTGGCACCTGGTTTGAACTTTGACAAGGGATAGGGATTCCAAGACACGGTCTTCCTTTCAGTCTACGCAGATATGTGTCATAGGCTAAATTACTTACCAGAGCATATTAAGCTGTTAAGGACCTAGTTTAGATTTGTGGTTCACTGACTGTCTAGGACATTGTAGGGTCAGATCCTCATGTGAGCTTGACTTGGCCATAAAGCCATTATTTAGAACTTGGCTCTAAAGATTTTAGCTAGAACGTCTATTTGTGCTCCTACCGTAGGATGATAGATTTAGAGCTAAAATCCAATCCTGTGACTTTGCATAGGAAGAATTTGAAGGATGGCTTAGTCCCAAAAACACAGATGAAAACTGGCAGAGTTAGGTTTGAACAAAAGTCTCCTGACTCCTTTGATTCCAAACCTGGTCTGCCAGGACCACATAGAATTTCTAGTGGTTCATCCAAGGGGAAATTAGGAGAAAAGAGAAATCCACTTCTCTCACCCTCTTCTCCACTCCCTGGCTAGGTATAAGGCTGGTGGATATGTTCTCCCAGAGCTGCCCCTGAGCTCAGGATCCTAGAAATTGACGGTGAAGGGAAGGGAGAGGGACAGATTTGAAGATACACAGTTCTCCAGGCATGGAGAGAGAAACTAGGCAAACTGAATCAACACATATATCAAGGTTGCTCATTAGGTCAGTGATTTAATATACACCATGAGGCAACAATCTATCCTTGTTCAGCCTCAGTTTTACTATATATGGTGAGGGAGGGAAAGGAGGGAGGAGAGCAGGGGAAATTTACTTTTTAAAGCACCTGATAGAGTGTTAGACCTTTAATCCAGAAAAGATGAGTTCAGATTCTGCCTCTGACATTTACCAGTGGAAGGACCATCTATAAATAAAGATGCCACATAACTGACCCTCAGTTTCCTTATTTGGAGAGCAAGAATAATGACACCAGTATCAACTTCCCAGAGTTGTTGTGAGGATGGCAGGAGATAATTCATGTAAAGTACTTTGCATTCCTAAAGCTTTTCATACATGCCAGTTGTCATGCTCAACGTTATTTTTCCTTCCTGTTTGACAGACTTGTTGTATAGAGAGATGGGTGACCTTGGCAAACCTCCTCAGCGCAACAGGTAGAATGTCATGTTCTTTGAATGCTGTACTGAATCTAAAAGCTTATTTGCAAAGGCCAGATGAATGTGAATATTTATTAGTTGAATACTCTTCTTTGGCCCCCATCTACCCCACCCCTCTTCACCTTTCTTTGGACAGCGGCAGGATGAAAACCAACTGGCCTTTTGGCTCAGCTCCAAAGGCTCTTCAAAAAAGAAAGTGTGTTTGCTTTTGTAATAGACCAGCAGCACCCCCAAGGGAGTCAAAGACAGAAAACAAGGTCCCATATATTCCAAAATAGCATCATTCTTTGTGGTAGCAAAGTGTTGGAAACAACTTGAGTGGCTATTGATTGGCTAGGCGAACTAAAACTAAAACTAAAAACATGGATTAGGAATTAACATTCCAGAGGCTAAATCTGTGATTTTTCATTGGTATAGGAAACTTCCAGTGAAGAGGCTCCCTCTACTAATATGGATGGGTTCCTGCTCTGCCACTTAGAACTTTAGACTTGCCCATGACACTGAGAAGTTAAATGACTTACCCAGAATCCCACAGCCATAGCAGCATAGATGTAGAGCTGAAAGGAACCTCAGAAGACATCACGCTCAACATGTTCACTTTCCAGATGAGGAGACTATGATCCAAGGAGATTAAGTGCCTTCCTTGCTCAAGGTTATACAGGTAGAAAATGAGAGTTAGGATTTGAATCTAGGGGGAACCACAGGGCATAGAGGGCTGGGCTTGGAGTCAGGAAGATCTGAGTTCAAATCCAGTCTCAGACACTGACCAGCTGTGTATCCCTGGGCAAGTCATTTAACCCCTATTTTTCTAAGAGGTAGGTAGGTGGCTGAGTGGGCCTGGAATCAGGAGATCTTGAGTTCAAATCCAGCTTCAAGCACTTCCTGGCTATGTGACCTTGGGCAAGTCATTTAACCTATTTGTCTTAATCCACTGGAGAAGGAAATGGCAAACCACTCCAGAATCTTTGCCAAGAAAGCTCCATGGACAGTTGGTCCACAGGATCATGAAGAGTCAGACAAGAACAGCAACTTCTGCCTCCAGGCCTAGTGCTCTTCCCACTGGGTTAGCCAGGGCATGAGCAGGGGCATTTCTGACTCCAAGGCCAGCTCTCTCCACCCATTACGCCATCTCATCCTTCATCAGTGATTGCTATGACTGTTGATGTTGTTACAATAGCAGATGGTGTAACCTTATCACTGAGAAGACAGAGGCTTTAACTTGACCTCTCTTGGACAATAAGAAATGACGTGTTGAATTCAGAACTATGTGCAAAGGTTTTTATGAAATGATGCAGGTTGAATAAACAGAACCCAGAGAAGGATATGCACAAAGCTTATGGACATGCAGATGAAAAGGTTACCAAAAGGAAACTGAATCTGAATAATGGAAAAACCAAGGAAAGCCTCAGAGAAGAAATGAAGATACGTGTCTTCCCTGAAGGCAGAAAGGGAGACAACTTCTAGGCTAGAGTATTTTTTATACCACTAGAAACATCTCTGTATCATCCTTTTTTTTCCATTAATAATTCTTTGTAGCAAGAGAGGGTTCCATGGGGAGAGGGGCAATCAATAACTGACATAAAGACAAAAAAGGGCTTGGCAAGGTGAACGTTGTTTTGCTTGGCTGCGCATACTTTTTATAAGAACTTTGTCTTTCTTTTTTTCCCATTTGGAAGGGAAAAATTCTCAGGGACTTTTTAGAAGGAGAGGGAGGGAGAATAAGAGGAAGAGGGAAAGGAGGAAAAGGAGGAGAAAGAGAAAGAGAAGGAAGAAGAGGAGGGGGAAAAAGAAGAAAAGGAGAAGGAAGAGAAGGGGGAGGAAAAGGAGAAGAGAAGTATGAAGAAGGAGGAGGAGGAGGATAGGATGAAGCATAGACAAGAATGAGAGCTTTGAAAGCTAGAGGTTGAACGTATATACTTTAAAAGAAAAGCAAACTGCAGATCTTCAGTTTCATGTTCAATCTTCTTTTTCTGTTCTATTGTGTATTTGGAAATGACTATTTTATTTAGTGTTTGTTAAATTCAGAGTGAAAATTAAAGATAAAAAGTCATTATCAAAACACTTTGAAAGAAAATGAATACCAGCCTTCTGTGATATGCCTCTCCCGTTCCAAGTTTGTTTTAATCCTCTGACCCAGGAATGGAAGGAAGGAAGGAAAGAAGGAAGGCAGTAAGGAAAGAACAAAAGAAGGAAGCAATGGAGGGAGAGAAGATGCCTTGTGAAAAGAGGTTGACTGGCCTGTTGAATTAGCAGAAGGTCTTTTGCTAGGTCATGACACTTCCTTATTTGCTTTGGGAGGTCCAGGCTTCATCCTTGATCAGAGAAACCATGATTAGAAACGTGATTACCAAATGTGTCAGAGATCACTGAGAAACTGCTCCATTCAGAGAATATACTCTCTGGTCTAGTCAATCCTACAGTGACAGGACTTTCAACCAAAGGACCTATAACCAAGGGTCTAGTGACCTCTCCTAGATGAAGTAACTGACCCCATAATTATTGGCTTGACCATCCTCTAGCTAGTTTTCATTCCTTTGGTCTATGGCCTCATCTTAGCCAATTACCAGTAATTTGTCAAGCAGAATATGGTGAAGCTTTGTACCAATTTTGTTCTTTAAATCCTGAAATAGGTTATGTAATTTGGATATCACTGAGCCTGCAATTGTCCATGAATCACCCGTGTTTGTCAGGAATGGAGCTTAATGAAGCAAGCCTGATCCATGCTTATGGATCAAACACATTCTCATAAGATCCAGTATTGTATCTCATTTAAGCCACTTTGGGGATCAAGTTTACAGAAGGAACCTCCTCAGACTGAGGGTCATATCAAGAAATACAGAATCTCAGAGGTAAAACTGAGGTGCGTAGTCAGAGCTTAGCACCATTCCTGGTGCGTAGAAGGTCTTTAATAAATGGTTATTGACCACTTGACATGAAGGAAGGGGATGTAGAAAGACTCCATCATGGATTAGAAAGAAACTTAGCCAAGGTACGGCAAATAGAGAGTAAAAAGTAAAAGACTTCCATGTATTAGCCTCCTATTTAAATTATAAATTTTTGTTAAATAGATGCAAGATATGTCTATGCTGCTAAAAGAGCAAGACTTTGTTAGTGCCCTTTAAATTTGCATCCATTGGGTCAAGCTTTTGATGCCCTTTCCTAGTTATAGCTTTGAGATCCATTGAAAAAACATGAGAAAGGTAAGATGAATAAATGATATTTAATAACATATTTATATAATTCTTTAGGATAATAGGAATCTGAAAGTTGCTTCAAAAATGGGGAGAATTCAAGACCTGAGGAAGAAATACAACAGATGCTAGGTTGTTCTGATGGAATCTGAATATGCTCAGGTGACCTGTTTTCTGTTTGATTGTAACAGCTCAGTACCAGCAACGTCCCTGGGATACAGGGACAACCTCATTGTTTTATCACCATTGTTCAAACCTACCAGCTGTCTTTTGCCTCTTGAGTGATCCTGTCTGTTTTGATTGGTTTGGAATTATGTCTGTAGACTCTTGCATAACTAATACTACTGTTATGGCCAAATTGGTTTTATTGCTATTGACCCTAGACTGGAAAATGGGTTTCTTACTTTATGGAGGTTCCAAATTATTAACATTTATATAAAAAAACTCACAAAGACCAGTAAGAAATAATAGAAAACAACATTACTTTCAAAATAGCTATCAAGCATATAGACTATTTGGTAGTTAAACTATCAAGACACCCTCAGGACTATTATGAATACAACTACGAAAGACTATAGAAGAAAAACAGAATATGAATAATTGCAGATAGAGTGACTGGTTAGGTCTTGCCAAAGTAATAAAAATTACTATATTACTTAAATTAATTTACAAATTTAGTGATATTCCAATAAAATTGTCAAAGGTAACTTTATAGAATGATGCAAAATAACATTTATTTGGAACAATTGAAGGTCTAAAATCCCAAGTGAAATAATGAGAAGAAAGTGGGAGGAATGGAAGACATATAGTGTTACCATATCTGGAACTACTTATAAAGCAATAATAATCCCATCTGACATATTTAAACAAGCTATTGATGTTAAAGAATGGGAAATGAATTTTTTAAAAGTTGCCAGTTGTAATCAATCCCTAGGAAATTTTTACTCAAATGCATTTGATTGATTTGATATTTACTACGGTGATTCTGATCACAAACCATCCATACCTGCTCATCTTGTGTAACTTTCAGCCATACCTTCTCATACCATGGGGCTTCATCCATCTATTATATGTCTGCCTTGCATTCTTCTAACAGGATAAATGTACTAGTGAAATACTCTGACTGTCCACCTTGCCTTCAGCATTGTAACCAGTCTACCCTACAATCCTTCCCTCACCCCCAATCAAGTTAGTTAGTGGAAGTCAATTGTGATGAAGACCAAAATGGCTCAGTAACCACACCTCAGTTAAAAAAAAACACTTTCCTCCCCAAACAGAGATATAACGACTAAGATCAAAGCTGGCTTAGAACATAAATTTGTTTTTTAAATTTCTTGGGGGCTGAGGAGGGGGGATGGTAGAAGATAAGAGTATTACATTATAAAAAACTATAAATAACAGCTAGCATTTATATAGCAATTTAAGATTTGCACAGTGCTTTACAAATAATAACAATAATTATATTAATAGCTAACAATGGCATAGTACTCCTGGACCAGCTAGGTGGCACAGTGGACAGAGTGCCCAGCCTGGACTCCAGAAGACTCATCTTCATAAAGTCAAATCTGGCCTCAAACACTTACCATCGGTGTGACTCTGGGCAAGTCACTTAACCCTGTTTATCTCAGTTTCCTCATCTGTAAAATGAGAAGGAAATGGCAAAGCACTCCAGTATCTTTGCCAAATGGAGTCACAAAGAGTCAGACAAGACTGAATAAAACATCTGAATCAACAACAAATTTAGCATTTACTATGGACCAGGCATTGTGTCTTACAAATATTATTTGTAATTTGTACAAATATATATTGTACAAATTTATACAAATATATCCTCACAACAACTTTGGAAAGTAAATGCTATTGTTACTCCCATTTTACAGACGAGGAAACTGAAGCACACAGAAGTTAAGTGATTTGCCCAGGGGTACATAGGCATCTGCATCTTTAATGGGAGTAGACATATTGATAAAATTGCCCATCGACAAAATATCAAAGAACAATTCCTGAGGGTAAGGTAAATGTCTATATGGAAAAAAAAATCATTTGACTGTATGTCCATAAAGGCCCAGTTCCATTTTTTTGCCAGGAAAAAAGTATAAGAGAAAAATTCCAGGTAGAAAAACCAAGACAGTTTTCATTTGAATTTCAAAAGAGAGCTCTTCTCTGGAAAGAAAACAGTTTGGAAAAGTCTCTGAAAGGCATGGTTTAAATTAAGAAACAGCTCATGGTATTAAAAGCAAATTGTAAGCATCTTAAATATGATAACAAGAGGCTATAACCATCACAGCAGGGGTATATGGGATACTCAACTGGTTCAGTAGCTCCAGGAGAGAAATAATAGCCATTCATTCAATAAGCATTTATTGAGCACCTACTGTGTGCCCAGCACTGCACTAAGTGCTAGAGGGGATATAAACAGAGTAAAAAGCATTTCTCTTGTGTTCATATTGCCTGGCACTGAGCTAAAAGAAACAAATCATATATAATCAATAGGAGAATCATTCAGGACAACATAGGAGAAATTAAGAGATGTGTGGTAAAGCTGTGAATTAGGATGACCACACTGGAAAGCAATCGAAAATATAAAAATAAAGTGGCTCCTCTACCAAGTCTTTGACCCAGAGATTTTACTACTGGGCATATATGCCTCAAGGAGGTTTCTGACTTTCTTATACGCTAGTATTTTGATCGCTCTACTTTTTCCGGTAATAAGGAACTAGAAGAGAAGCAGATGCCCCATCAGTTGGAGGATGGCTTAACAAACTGTAGTGCATGAATGTAAAGGATTGTTATTATTACACAAAGGAGTATGGGGAGACTTAAATGTACTAATGCAAAGTGAAGTAAGAGAGCTGGGAAAACAGGAAAAAGACATTAACTACAATAGCAGGAATGGAAAGAGCCAGGACCAAAAGACTGAGAATTAATTTTTTCAATTATAAAGAATAAGTTTGTCTTACCCCTCCCAAAAAAAACAATAGAGGAGACAACTTCCCCCATTCCTTTGTGGCTTTGTCTGGCAGCGTGGAACATTGCATGTGATTTTTTTCAAGGTATTGACTAATTTTGATGATTTTTTTTAATATTTGCTATAAGGCATGGCTCTCTGGGAGGAGATGACAGAGGGACATGAGAGAGGGGGGAAGAAATCTAAGCAATGTGCAAGAAGAAAGCTATCAATAAAGCTATATTTTTAAAAAGAGATGTAAGTAATGTTTAATGACAATCACTGGATATCCAGTTTGGAAGAGACCTCCAAAGCATTTAAACCAACATGTCAAGAGTCCCTCCTACAATGTACCTGACAATTGGCTACCTTTCTTCAAGACTCTCCTACGAAAGGGAACTCATTATCTCCCAGGGCAGCTCATTCCCCTTTTGAACAGACTTCATTGTTAAGAATGTTCTCCTGACATCAAATCTATTTTTTTCTCTTTTCATTTCTGTCCATTCTTCATTGTTTTCCCCTCTGGGGCCATGCAGAATAAATCAAATCCTCTACCATGAGACAGTCTTTAATTACTCTGTGACTGCAATATAATAAGTGCTAATAGAGGCTTTATCTACTTTGATCTATGAGACAAATGCAAACAAACATACATAAAGCAAGCTACATACAGGATACATATGAAATAATTAACAAAGGGGAGGTACTGGAATTAAGAAGGGATGGGCAAAGCTTCCTGTAGGAGATAGAAGTTTAGCTGAGACTTAAAGGAAGCCAGGGAGGTCAGTCAGTAGTTGAAGCAGAAAAGAGAGAGCTTTCCTGGCATGGGGTTTAGCCACAGAGAATGCCTGGAGCCAGCTGAGAAATGCAGTGTCCTGTTCGTAGAACAACCAGGAGGCTGGTGTCACTAGATCAAAGAGCACATGTTGGGGAGCAAGGTTTGAAGAGACTGGGAAAGTCGGAGGGGCTAGGTTGCCTAGGGCTTTGACTGTAACACAAAGCATGTTGTATTTGCTTTGGAAGGTGATAGGGAGTCACTAAATTTTATTAAGAGGGGGATGGGAAGAGATCATAATCAGCCTTGTGTCCTAGGATAAATACTTTACTGGTTAAGGGGAGGAGACCCATCAGCAGGCTATTGTGATGGTCCATGTGTGAGGTGATGAAGGCCTGCACCAGGTACTGGCAGTACCGGGTGTATACTGGAGATAATGCACAGGTATTCTCTTCTCTGGTCTAACCAGCAGTCCTAAACGGCCTTCTCCATCTTCTTGCCCTACAAAATTCAGTGATGTAGATGGGCAGAATTAGGAATAATGTTTTGACCAAAGATTTCAAGAAAGCGTGAAGGAGATTCATCTCTGTTACTAACTGGGTGACTGAGGTAAGTCACTTAATCCTCTCATGCCTCAGTTTCCTCATCTATAAAATGGGGATACTGATTCTTATTTTACCTATCTCACATGATTGTAGGAGGAAGGTGGGGGAGTGAATTTGTCCTATAGAGTATAAAGCATTGTACAGGTGTGAAATGTGTGTCAGTAACTCCATGACAATGCTGAAGGTGCCAACATAAGAACCTCTCCACACAGAAAATGCCAAAGGTACCAGTATATAGTTGGATGAGCAACTCACTATGTAATCATATCTCTCTCAAAGGCAGAAGAGATCTCAGAATCAGCTAGCCCAACTCATGACTGACAATGAATCCTCTCTACAATATCTAACAAACAGCTTTTCGTGATTCATTTAAAGATCTTTAGTAACAAGGAACCCTGTCAATCCACCACTAAACATTTATTAAATACCTACTATGTGCCAAGCTCTGTACTAACCTACTTCCTCTAGAGAGAACCCATCCTATTTTTGGATAACTCGCAGTTTACATAAAACCAAAATCTGCCTCTTTACAATTTCTTCTCATTGTTTCTAGCTTTGTTTTCTGGAGCCAAGACAAAAAAAAAAATCTAACTTCTCTTCCATATGATAGCTATCCACACACTCGATGACAGTTAACATGTTCCCCCCAAGTCTTCTGTTGTTCAGCCTAAACATCTCCAGTTCCTTCAACTGGTCCTCAACTGCAAGGGTCTAGAGAGTCCTCAACCCTCTGTTTGCCCTCCTGCAGTCACAGAGCTTCTAAAATGAAGTAAGGTAAAATGAGGTCCACAGAACTGAATACAATACCCACAGACTCATAGATTTAGAGCAGTTATTTGGTGTAGTAGTGGATAGATAATAGATACCTCAAGTTAACAGTATGTTGTTGGGCAAGTCACTGAACCTTCATCAGTGTCAGTCTCCTCCTCTACAAAACAGAGATATGAATAGCACCTGCTTCATAAGGTTGTTGTGGGTGTTACATAATCTAAGGAAAGCTCCTTGTAAACCTTAAGCTCCAAGAAAATAGTTCTTATTATTCTTTGGAGTTGGAAGAGACCTGACATGTGTACACACACATACATATATATGTACATACTTACATGTGCACATACACATATATGTGTGTACTTGAACATACCACTGTTGTTGAATCATTTCGGTCATGTCTGATTCTTTGTCATCCCATTTGGGGTTTCTTGGCAAAGATGCTGAAGTGGTTTGCCATTTCCTTCTCCAGCTCATCTTATAGAAGAGGAATCTAAGGCAAAGACCATGAAATGACTTGCCCAAGGTCACAACTCTAGTAAATGTCTGAGACCAGAGTTGAACTCAGGAAGACTCATCTTCCTGACTCAGGGGTGGGGAGGGGGAGACACTTTATTTTCTTACCACCTAGATGCCCCTTTAGATATGTGTATGCATGCACACTTCAACATAATCAGTTATATGTGTATATTAATACATATCAATATTATAATAAGTTTCCCTTATTATATACATATATAAATACATACATATATTTCAAGATAAATGGTTTCCTTTATTATATATAATAACATGGTATATGTAACCTATGCAATATAAAACATATATAAAACATTAAATATAATATGCATATATACAGGTGTTAAATATATTAGATATAAATTATTTGTATATTATATATGTATATATGTGCAAACGTGGGTAGCACCAGGCCTGCAGTCAGGAAGACCTGAGTTCACATGTGGCTTCAGACACTTTCTAGCTGTGTGACAAGTCACTTAACCCTGTTTGCCTCTATTTCTGTATCTATAAAATGAGCTAGAGAAGGAAATTGCAAACCATCCCGGTATTTCTGACAAGAAAGCCCCACATGGGGTCATGAAGAGTCAGACACAGGTAAAGTGACTGAACAACAGCAGTATTAGATAGGAAGTTCCCAGACCAACATAAAGAACCAAAGGATAATTGAAAAACCACTGGACCCGTAATCAGAGGACTGGAGTTCAGATCCTGTCTTTAATGTTAACTGGCAAATCATTTACCCTCTTTAGGCCTCAGTATCCCCATCTATATAATGGAAGGTAAGGCTAGATTAGCTCTGAGATTCCTTTCCATTCCAGGTTTATGACCCTCTGACTTTTCTAAATAAGGAGGGAATTAGGACAAAGGAAAACTTTATAAGGTTCCCCAAGGTGAGGTTAGAGAGAGGGTCCTGATGCAAAGACTCGCCCTCTCTTGTTCACCCTGTTAATTTCCTCTTCCATTGAGAGACAGAGACCACACCAACCAGCCCCAGAAGGTGACCTGGATCTTTTACCGTAAATGAGGCGCCATTTACTCAGTGCAGGAAGAGCTGATTTGCCTTCCTAACCCGCAGAATCTGTTCCTAGACACACTGTTGAAGACAACTACAATTTCCTTTCACATGTGAGACTGTTACTGAAGTGTGGCGAGATTACAGGCTGGTGGCTCCTGCTCGCACCCCAGGTGGGGAAGGAGTGGGCTGAGAAGGAGGTGGGGGACGAGGGAATCAGCCCTTCCATTATACTCATACAAGCCTCAATCGCCTTAAAGCAGGAACCTAACGCTTACAGCCAGCCATTTGTGGCTTCCCCAGGAAACCATTGGAAGTGGGCCGTGTGCCCAATGGTTTCTATTCCAGTTAAGTAAATAAATGAAATATGCTAATTAGAACCCTATTAGCTCACAGCAGGTAGTAATCCATGGCATTTTGATTGGAAAGAATTCTGTCATCTAAAGGCTGGTCTATAACAGAATATAAATGGAACCCATTTTTTCTTCTTCCACACAGCATGGCAATAGGCCAATTTTCCATGAAGCAGACCTAGACCTCAGGACCCTGTGTGATTCTAGGGTACCACTGAGGCTTCCTCAAAACTACTCTAGGGCCCTCAAAGTTTAAAGCCAGCCCTCATTAAGAATTTGCAATGACAAAAATCCAAAAACATGTAGACAGTGTTTAAAGGCATAGATTAGGTTTAAGGATAGGATGACTTTGGTCAACTGACTTTTCCCATGATGAGATCTTCTAGCCAAACTCATTCGCTTGCTTTCTTTCCAACAAATCTATTCCATCTCTTCTCCTTGAGGCTTCGCATAAACTATGCCCATTTCCTAGAATGAACACCATCCTTATCTACACTTCTTAGAATTCATGGTTTCCTTGGAAGCTCAGCTCTTCTAAGAGAGACTTATCTGGATCCTCCCATTTACCACTCTCCTCCCACGTAAATTATTTTACGTTGACTTTGTATACATTGGGCATTCACTTTTTGGTGTGTATATTATTTCCCTCCCGAAGAATAGAAGTTCCTTGAGGACAGGAACTATTTCTTTTTTATGCTTAAACATGGTAAGAACTTAATAAGTCCGTGTTGAATGAATGATAATGAACTATTGGATAAATAAATGAATGTTCTCTCCTGCTTTCATCACAGTTTTGTTCTTCTAGAAACCTATCCCAGAATGCTTTCTTTTTATCTCAGTTTCATCAGCACATAATCGCAGAATGGTCTGCCCAGAAACATTATTGTATTGAAATGGTCGTGTTTGGGATTTCCTAGGGGAAATCTTAAGTCAAGATTTCCTCTTCATGATAATATTGCTTCAGATACCAGAAAATGCAGTGGAGAGTCTGTTTCCCCTTTATTATTTAAATTCAAAAACTTTACTAAAGGAACAGCATACTTTCTAATCTGGTCCTTGTAAAAATTCATTTTCAAAGAACTGTGGGAGTTTATGGGGATTAGACATTATGATATATATGTCAAGTGATTGTTGAATATGTCCACAATGAAACTTAGCTATTTTGAAGATAGTCCTACAATCATGGGTTTGCTACCCTTTACTGTATTTACATGAAAAGTTAGTGGAATTATGTGTGGATTTACTGGAAAGATTTTTAATGGAACCAAAACCTTGATCAAAAGTTGTAATCTTTTTTAGGGTCAAGGAACCATTTGGCCATCCAGAGAAACTCATGGACCCTTTCTCAGAATAAGATGTTTTTTTAAATTCATAATTGAAAGAAATGTTAAATTTCAGCTAGAGGCTGGTGAGTACACAAATACATATATGTTTATATGTGTGTATATATGTGTGTGCTTATCATGCACACATATGTGGGAAGGGGAGAGAGAAGAGAAAGAGGGAGAGAGAGGGAGAGGGAAAGAGAAGGAAAGAGAGAGAGGGAGGGAGGGAGGGAGGGGGAAAGGCAGAGGGAAAGGGAGAGAAAGAGAGAGAGAGAGAAAGAGAGAAGAGAGAGAGGGAGAGAGAGGGAGAAGGAAGAAAAGATAGAGAGAGAGAGAGTCAAGAGTCCAGCTTCCCATGAAGCATATCTCAGGACCCTATGTGATTCTAGGTCACTGAGATTCTTGCTACAATTCCAAATACTGAATGAGGTATGGCTCTAGACTTTGAGGGACCTTGAGAAGTTTTCAGGGAAGTGCATACACATATACTTACATACATACATACATACACACACATATACACATGCATATATCCACTAACCTCTAACTGAAATGTAGCACTTCCTTTAACCATGAATTTTAATATTCTGAGAAGGGATCTGAAGGAGCCATATATGTGTGTGTATGTATGTATGTATGTATGTATGTATGTATGTGTCTACTGTGTACCATGTATTTTCCATCTAAGTCCATGGACCTCCTGAAATGTCCCCAGTAGACTATGATCTCCTCAAGGGCAGGGACTGTCTTTTGCCTCCTTTTGTATCCCCAGTACTTTGCACAATGCCCTAGAATATATTAGGCGCTTAATATACGTTTATCGACTGACTGACTATTCACAGAACCTAGCTTAATAATCTCTGACCTAGAGTGGTAGCTATCTAAATATTATGGCTGTTCCTGGTGGATTCACTTCTGCTGAGCAAGAGAGCCCAGGTTCAAATCCCATATTCGATATTCAGTGCTTAGCTTTGGGCAAGTTATTTAACTTACTCCCCCTCCCACCTCACCCCATCCCCGCCCACAGCATATGCACACACACACACACACACACACACACACACACACACACATTCAGTAACATGAAGGACCAGATGTAGGTGCTGCTCTTAGTGAAATCACAGTCAAGTAGCTATTACAGAATTGAGCAAGTGTCTGAACTCTGCCTAAAACAAAGCCAAGGTAGCAGCCCTTTTTGTATTCAAGCAGGAAACATGCTTTTCAGCTCTTACATTAGAGTTAATTTAATTTTCCTCTCCCAAAATGAATTCTGGTCTTAACTTGAAAACATGTCATGGATGCAACGTGTTCTGAGTATAATTTCTCCTTTTTTCACCATACATTTTCCTCTTTGCTTCTCTTTTTTGTGTGTCTATATAGGGAACCAATCTGGATTGTGTATCAATTCCCTATAAATGCTGATTTCCAGCTGTTATATCAGCAGCACTTTTGAACTTAAAGTTTCAATTTTAAATGAAGTCTTCTAGCAAACCCACAAAAATAATAAAGACTCATACTAAGTTATTACAAGTTTCATACATTTTCCCAAATCCAATCTAGCCTTCTCTCTTCCTATTCAATTCTGGGTCCATCTGCAATGTCTAAGATATATGTACAAATATACCAATTCAATGGGCTGTCTGTCCAGATGTATATCACAGTTTAGACAAGAGACATTCTTCATTCACTAGGTTTTTCCTATGTGAACCATCAGGCTGAGCTCCTGTAAGTGATTATGGATCTTATTAAGAAGGTATCTTTCCATCTGACCTGCTGTTTCGATCTCTCCCCACCTTCCTTCCACTTCCAGAGAGGTTCATTCATTTTCTATGTCTGCCTAAAATCAGGTCAATGGTAGGGACAGTTACGTGGAGCAGCTGATAGAGCACTGGACCTGGAGTCAGATGATTCATCATCCTCAGTTGAAATATAGCCTCAGGCACTTACTACCTGTGTGATCCTAGGCGAGTCACTTCACCCACTTTGCCTCAGTTTCCTCATCTGTAAAATGATCTGGAAAAGGAAATGGCAAACCACTCTTTTATCTTTGCCAAGAAAATCCAAAAAGGGGTCAGGAAGAGCTGAGAATTTATCCAATTTAATAAACAAATGCTCACATGATAGTCATAAGAATTACAAGGATACTCTAAAGGTCTCTCAGAAGAACTTTGATGGTGTGACATGGGAGACACTGGCAAAGGAACACCCAACATGGTGTGCCCTTATCAGAGACAGTTCTATGATCAAAGCAGAATTGAAATATCTCAAAGGATAGGTGAGATGAACAAATTTAGAGAATCCTCCCCAAGTGTTCGCATGGACTGTTTTTGTCCAAACCATAGTAGAGCACTCTAAGGTTGTATTGGTCTGATCAGCCACAGTTGGACACACTGTAATTTGACTGTAATCTAGTGATGTCATTTTGGTTCTCTTTGAGAGCAAGGATCATAACCAATGCACTATGTACAAGGAAGCATGCTAGACTTACTTCTCTGAGGAAGTTAATCCATTTGCACTGGAATTCCATCTTTGGGTTAAGCAGCTCCAGTGGGTTAGTAAATGACTATAAACTAACTAAACCTAACTATATCTAGCCAGTGGCAGACTATGTTTAACATCCCATCCAGCCATTCTCCCTGGGAATGGAAACAGACATGATAATTGACTGTCCCATGGCTCTACTCACCAATCCCATAATTTCCCATATCTAAACTCCTCTTCCTGAACACCACTGCCTTATATATATAGTCTCCCTCTAATGAGATGTAAACTCCCTGAGTGCTTGGGCCATCTCACTTTTGTGTCTGTATCCCTAGTCCCTAGCATGGTGCTTGGGATTTAGTTGATCTACTGTTTGATGCTTCTTCCTGATATAATGACCCATCTTTTTCACATCATAGGGCTGCTAGTCATGGAAATGCATGAAGTATTAAAATTTCAGGTCACCCAAAAGACAATAGAGAAATTCATGATGGGCTCTAACATATCATATGTTATCAAAGAGATGTGTAATCAGAAAATGAGATGAGCTCAATCGAAGATTGAGAGATGACAGAAGAATAGCTGGTATGGTCTGTCCATACTCACCTACTGACAAAGGATCTAAAGAAAGGGCCTAAGTACATTGAATGGCTCCCATGGGTAGCATGTGTAGGTACATATAGATGAAAATCATGCAGCAAGACAAACCATGGATGAGATTTCTGGACTAGAGCTGTGATTTTATCCTTGTACAGAGCTCATGAGGGACTTTCTAATTCAGTAGAAATCTATACCTGCTCTGAAACTTGTCTTCCAACTTTGTCTGGGGAACTGAGAAATTAGGTGACTTACCCAGGGTAACACAGCCAGTATGTATCAAAAGTGGAACTTGAAGTTAGGTGCTTCCTGACTGAGGCCAGTTGCCTCCTCAAAATAGCATTGTTTTGAAGAGAATACCCATATCAGTGAAATTAGAAATCCTCAAGTTATTGAAGTAAATAATAATTATACTGAATTTTCTACCATTTACAAAAATTCATTGATTATAACATCTAGGAAAATAATCAGTTATCATGAAATACTTGTATATTTGGGGGATTTTTCAGGGGAAAAAAATGTACCTTCTACTTGAGTTAGAAAATAATTAAGCAATGAAGAGGTCAAAGGTCATTCCCCAAAGTTGGTTTTCAATTAGTACAAATGGCATGAACTACCATCCACTAAAACCCTCTTCAAGAGCCTCATCCCAGCTGGTAGTGACTCCCATGCTTGACTACTGTACCAACAAAGAGGAACTTCAAGCGTGGACCCAATGAAACTCTGACAATCAGTTCCACTGAGCTTGGAAATTTCCTCATCAAGCGGGATCACAGGGTGACTTTTTTTCTATAGCAAATCCTCAAAACTTTCTACTAAAACCATAGAGGAGTTAAAAATCTTCACTTTTCCCCTCTCACCTCCTCCATTTTCTCTTCCATTGAAAAATATTTTTCTTATCTCTTTTATGAGTGATAGTCTGCCCCATTCCATTTCTCCTTTTTCCTCCAAATATTTTCCTCTCTCACCCCTTAATTTAATTTTATTTTCTTCAACTCAACCTCTACTCTGTCTATATGTGTGTGTGTGTGTGTGTGTGTGTGTGTGTGTATAATACCTCCACCTACTCAAATACTGAGGAAAGTCTCAAGAGTCACAAATATTATCTTTCTATGTAGGAATGTAAACAGTTCAGCTTTAGAAAGTCCTTTATGATTTCTCTTTCCTGTTTACCTTTTCATGCTTGTCTTGATTCTTGTGTTTGAAAATCAAATTTTCTATTCAGTTCTGATCTTTTCATCATGAATGCTTGAAAGTCCTCTATATCATTGAATGACCATTTTTCCCCTTGAAGTATTATGCTCAGTTTTGCTAGGTAAGTGATTCTTGGTTTTAATTCTAGTTCCTTTGCCTTCTGCAATATCCTATCCCAAGCCCTTTGATCCCTTAATGTAGAAGCTGCCAGATCCTGTGTTGTCCTGAATGTATTTCCACAATACTCGAATTATTTCTTTCTAGGTGCTTGCAATATTTTCTCCTTGACTTGGAATTTGGCCACAATATTCCTAGGAGTTTCTTTTTGTGGGTCTCTTTCAGGAGGTGATCAATGGATTCGTTCAATATTTATTTTGCCCTCTGGTTGTAGAATATCAGTTTTCCTTGATAATTTCATGGAAGATAATGTTTAGGCTCTTTTTTGATCATGACTTTCAGGTGGTTCCATAATTTTTAAATTGTCTCTCCTGGATCTATTTTCCAGGTCAGTTGTTTTTCCAATGAGATATTTCACATTATCTTCTATTTTTTCAATTTTTTGGTTTTGTTTTGTAACTTCTTGGTTTATAGTATAGTCATTAGCTTCCTGAACTTCACTCTCATTTTTAAAGAACTACTTTGTTCAGTGAGCTTTTGAACCTCCTTTTTCATTTGGCTAATTCGGCTTTTTAAAGCCTACTTCTCCTCATTGGCTTTTTAGACCTCTTTTTCCATTTGAGTTAGCCTGTTTTTAAAGGTGTTATTTTTCTCAGCATTTTTTTGGTTCTTCTTTAGCAAGCTGCACACTCAGTTTTCAAGCTCTTCTATGGCCTGAGCCCATTTCATATTCATTTTTGAGGCACTGGAGGCAGAAGCCTTGACTTCCTCTGACAGTATGCATTGTTCTTTCTTATCTAAAGGGACAGAAGAAGATACCTGTTCACCAGGAAAGTAACCTTCTATGGTCTTATTTTTTTCCCCTTTATTAGGCATTTTCCCAGTCAGTTACTTGACTTCTGAATCCTTTGTCAAGAGGAAGGTCCTAGTGCTCCTCCTCCCCCCAGGACCATGCTCAGGGCTGAGATTCAGATCAGCTGCTCAATTCTCCCAGGGACTTTAAGTTGAGCTGCTGGGACAATGGACCCAGGATGCTTCTGTGGCCACTGTAGCCACCTGCTGCCTGCTGCTGCTGCTGCCACCACCACCTCTGCCACCATTTGGGGCCAGTGCTGGGGGACCCCAATCTCCTCTCACCCAGCTGGGAAAGCCCTCTCACACTGACCTTTGAAGCTTTCTTTGTCTCTTGTGGGTTGAAGGATCTGCCTTCCTCCCTTCCCCCATCCACTAAAAAAACAAGGAATATGGTATCAATTATACATGTGAAATCATACAAAACATATTTCCAAATTAGCCATATTTTTTAAAAGCAAGAAAAATAAACTGGAAAAAATTATAGTTCAATTTGTACTCAGAGTTCATCAGTTCTTTCTCTCAAGGTGGATAGTATTTTTCATCTTGATTCCTTTGGAATTATTTTGGATCATTGTGTTGATCAGAGTAGCCAAGGCTTTCACAATTAATCCTTATCACAATACTACTATTGAAGATCCAACTAGGTGACATAATGGATAGAGAAATGGACCTGGAGTCAGGAAGACTTGAGTTCAAATCCACCCTCAAACACTTACTGCACTGGGTAAGTCACTTAATTCTGTTTGCCTCAGTTCCTCATCTGTAGAATGAGGCAGAGGAGGAAATGACAAGTTACTTGAATGTCTGTGTTAAAAAAAAAAAAAACCCAAATAGGTTATAGAGAACCAACTCAACAGCAACAGAAGAAATGGTACCTCAAAGAGCTTACAGGCTACTAGAGAAATACAATATGTGAATCAGATAGGTAGGGACAGAGAAAGTGGGGAGCAGAGGAGTACCACAGGGAGATAAAGATGAAGAGAGAAAAAAAGACAGAGATAGCATATATGATAATTTCCAGAGAAAGAAGGAGCAAGCACTAGGAACTAAGGGGATTGGAAATGCTTCCCATAGGAGGTAGACGGAGAAGCTGACCTTGAAGGAAGTAAGAGATCTTAAAAGGTGGGATTGAGAAGGGAGTGTATTTTAGGCTTGGAGAATTGTCTGTCCAAAGATATGGAAGTGGGAAATGGAATACCAAGTTTGGGGAAGAGCCAGTAATGCCAATATCACTAAAATGGATAATACTTGAGTAATAGAAACTTATATACACCAGGAAAGACAAGATGAACCAGACAGAGAAGGTTTGTAAATGATACACTGAGAAGCTTGTATTTTATTCTAGAGGCAATAAGAGAGTCATGGAAGTTTCTCGTACGAATGTATAAATGAATGATGGAAATAATAAAGAGGTTTATTAAGTGCCTACTATATGCTAGGCACTGTGAGTGCTAAGCACTGAGAATGCAAATGAAAAATCCAGACATTTCTTGCCTCCATGAAGCATACATTCTAACGAGGGAGGCCCACAAAAAACAGAAGAATATCAAGGGAAGGATACTTCGGTAGGCAGATGCTGCCTACTGAACAGGGATGCTGAGTTGATATACATGGCAGCCAATCAATTGATTTGATGTCCATACCCAAAGTAGAAGATGAAAGGTGAGGAGGGAGGTAAGTATGGTACTCAAGCAATACCAGGGAAAATGGTAACAGGTCAAGGTGAATAGTTTGACAGGATGTGAAGTACAGACTGGTTTGGAGACAACTGTATAGAGTAGACGAGGTAAATTCATATTTATTTACTCATCTTGAAAAAGAAAGACTCCCAGCAGCACAACCAGGCGCTAGTTCTAAAAGATAATGTCAGTAACAATAACAACAACAAACATTTGTTAAGCACCTACTACGTGCCAAACACGTACCATAAAGAGTGATAAAAGGAGAAAAAAAATAAGAATTCCTGACCTAGAGCTCAGTTTTCTCTTTTGTAAGTTAGGATTAAAAGTAACACCTACTTTACAGAACTATAGAGATCAAGTGAGATTATGTCTATAAAAACAGTAAACCTTGACAATCTCTATAAATGTCAGCAATTATTATTGTCAGCGATGAAATGAGTACCATGAGAAGCCCCTACCCTTGGCAAGAGACAAAATTTCCTAATGGGTAAGGCAGTGTGACAGTGGGAAAATCTCTAGCTCTTGAGTTCAGATCCTGACTTTGCCACATACTCCCATTAGGACCTTGGGTAAATGAGTCTATCATCATATCTCAATCTTCTCAACTGTAAAATGAGGGGATTGGAGTAGGTGACCTCTAAACCATAGATCTATGATCCTACAGCTTTGTAGACAGCTTAGCTTTCACATTGCATCGATTAGTTGCTTTGTCTCTGTCTCAAACACATGGGTTGATTTCACCTAAGGAAAAATGGTACAGTGAAGGGAACACACTCTAAATGCTTTTGTATCTTTTCAGGGAAGGAATTTCCTTGAACTCCACATGTTCCAAGCATCCATCTTGCTTGAAGTTTGGCTTTCCAAAGGGAAAATCCACAATCTGGCATTGAGACCAAAATGGCAGAATGAGATTCCCTCCAGCCACTTGAAATGAGACCCGCTTGAGGGGCCACTAGAGATGGCAATTACCTCTGTGCGCCCCTACCCAGGGATTTCAGGCAAAGCAGCTGCCTCCTTGCTACCAGGTAATTCTACCTGCTAATTACTTGGAAAGATGCAGGTAGTAAACAACTGACCTGAATGTTTTCTTGAGTTTGGGGACCTATAAAAGAAAAAGGAAAGGAAGAAAAAAACCTTTAAAAGGCCACATAGTGATGTTGACAGAAAGTCAGGAGCTGTTGAAAACCTATCAAAATATTCTTGAAGCATAATGAAGCTTTTTGGGCAGCCCCACTCTCCCCAGACAGTCCCATTTGCCAGCAGCTGCAACAATAAGGAAAACTTTATTAGCGGGGTGGCATTTTTTTTTTTAATGCAGACCATAAAAACACTCACTGAGCTGCTGGCAGCCTCTGCCTAGTGGCAAATACACATCGAATTGCAGATAAGAGAAGGCTTTGGACTCAAGCCCTAAAAGAATGCTTGGAAAACATGTGGCTCCTAGGATGAGAGGAGAAAAAAGACAGATGAGGAAGGAGCTGGAAATGATCAAAGAAGACAGCCAAGGGGCAACCCACCTGGACAGGTCAATGACACTGGCCACAGTCTCATTTTTTTTTACTGTTTCTGTTTCTTTTCAATCATCCCAATGGGACAGCTGGCTCTATCATAGTCTGGTAGCTCTGGCCTCAAAGAAGTGACTTTTTTTTTGGAGGAATGGCAGTGACAAATGGCATTTAAACAGGGCTAGACATAGGGAACTCCCAAAGAGAAGATTTCTTCTTCCAGTGTATGTCAGCACCTTTTCTTAGACAGCTACCTAGAAGGTAAGGAAGCTAAGTAGCATCACACAGACTGTATGTGTGAGATATGGAACTTGAACTCAGTTCTCCTTGACTTCCAGAAAAATTCTCTCTCCATTTTGTCAAAAAGCTCTTTAAAAATTGGCAAAATGTAACATTAGCTCATTTGAGTCTTACAGAAACGTTGTGAATTAGTCTACCAAATGACAAAACAAAACTTAAAATAAAATATAAGTGCTAGCTATTGTTATTTTTATTACTAAAAGAATTCGTCTCCCTTTTACAAATGAGGAAACTGAGGTTCAGAGAGTTTAAGTGATTTGCCTGTGTTCACACAGAAAATAAAGCAGAGCCAGGATTTGAACCCATGCTTTCCTGCCTCCCAAGAGCAGTAGTACTCTCTATTTACTCCACCGTGAATACCTGGTTATTATCGAGCAAATATAGAATTACATAATTTTAAAGCTGGAGACCTGAGAGGTCACTCAACTTATCTTTCCAGCCTTATTGTATGTGTTTTCTTTTTAGGAATTCTGATGGTCATGTCCAACTCTTCATGATTCATTTGGGGTTTTCTTGCTAAAGATACTGAAATGTTTTACTATTTTCTTCTCCAGCTCATTTTACTGATGAGGAAACTGAGGCACAGTTTCTTACTGTACCCAGGGTCATACAGCTGGTATCTGTAGGCAGATTTGAATTCAGGAAGATGAGTCTTCCTGATTCTAGGCCCAGCACTCTCTCTATTACCCCTAGGAATAAAGAATACCTGAGTCCAAATATTATCTCATATAGTTACTCGCTGTGTAGCCTTGGTTAAGCAATTTAATGCTCTATGCCTCAGTTTCCTTATGATGGCCTCAAAGGTCTTTTCCAGTTTTAAGCTGCATTCAACCATGAATAAATCAACTCTGTCAGTGGTTCTGGATAAATTGTTTCTAAAACTTCCATAAATTCCCACTTAACCATCCCACTAATTTTCAACACCAGAATGCTTCTCCCTAGACAACACCGTCTCCCAATTATGTGCTTTGTATATTATTTCCATTAAAATGTCAGTTTCTTGGGGACAAGAACTATCTTTCCTATATAATATACATATACACAAATTATATATATATATTTATATAACATATAAATGCATATAATATATATTTTATACATTTACATATTTTATAAGCACTGGGGCTTACTAAGCATGGTATATGGAACCCAACAACCTTTAATAAGTACTTTTTCATTCATAAGGAAATGTTTTCAAATAAATGTGAATGAATTTTTTTAAAGTAAATGAATATTGATAGTTATTAGCATTCTCCCTGCAAATCCTCTTTCCTTGTTTACACTATTACTGTGCATAGCGATAATGGAAAGAACAACTTCAGCCTTCACTCCCCAAAGTATGAAAGATCTGTGAAGGTTTTGATTGCTTAAGGAATCTCTTCCATCAACCCAAATTAATGACTTGGTCGAGAAATCCTAAAGAATGATCAATGACTGGGATCAGAGAATTGTAGAGTTAGAACTGCAAAAGACCTGAGAGGCCAGCAAATCTAACTCCCTGGTTTTACAGACAAAGAAACCGAGGCAAATAGAGATCAAGTGATTTGCCTAGGGTCACACAGCTAGTAAGTATCTGAAGCTACACTGGAATGCAGAACTTCCTGACTCCAGGTCCAGTACTCTATCCCATAAATGCTTATTGATTGACTGATGGCTGCTGCAATGGATCCCTTTGGAAAAACCTGTTTGTCATTAAAAGGAAGCCAAATTCTGAATAACTGAAAAACCAAAAATGTCCCAGAGACCAGATAAAAATACCTCTCCCTCTTCTTGGCAGACAGATGAACTGCAAGGGCAGAATCACCTAAACATTGTGAGATATGGTCTCTGCATTGGGTGGCTTTGTTAAACTGTATTTGTTGAGAGTAGGGTTTCAATTTTGAAGTCTGTCAGATTGCATTTTTTTTCATCAGATCAGTCATTTTATGAGTGTAAGGAAATCTAGATGAGGAAAATCCTTGGTGAATGTCTTGGAGAGTTGCCGAGAGCATGGAGAAGGTAAGTCCCTTGCTTAGGGTCACATATAGCCAGGATGATACTGACACAGGACTTAGACCCAAATTTCAAAACAAGCTCTCTGTATAGGACAGCACCCTGCCTCTCCAGGACACGGATTTTCAGAAATGGTCAATATATAAAAACAGGGCCACTGATGAAGCTTTGGAGGGGGGGAGGGGTTGTTTTAAATAGCTGCTTAAAATAGAAACTCTTGAAAATATTCTGTAATCCAAAAGGCCCAGCCAGGTCCCTGTGTCAGAGTTATTCTCCAGGGGAGAAGAGAAATTCATTTGCTTCATATAAACCTTTTGCTTCTGAGGAAATAAAGAGGAAGGCTCTCCATGGATATGAGAAGAGGCTGAGATTCCCCCTCAGCAGGCCACAGCCTTCTCAGTGGGAGGGAGCCAAAGCTAGCACTATAGGTGTGAGAGGGCACGTCCTCCTTAATGAAATAGCAGCTAGCAAGGTGACACCTCTCTCTACTACTCAGCTAGCATAGCTAAAGTTCATCTTGGGATCACATGGCCCTGAGTTATTTTAAGACAGTATTAATGTTATATGGCTCATTTTTTAGTTTCCTGTTGCAAAAAAGGAAAAGAAGAGGAAAGAAAGGGAGAGAGAGAAGGAAGGAAGGAAGGAAGGAAGGAAGGAAGAAGGAAGGAAGGAAGGAAGGAAGAAGGAAGGAAGGAAGGAAGGAAGGAAGGAAGGAAGGAAGGAAGGAAGGAAGGAAGGGAGGGAGGGAGGGAGGGAGGGAGGGAGGGAAGGAGGGAGGGAGGGAGGGAGG
Source organism: Notamacropus eugenii (assembly GCF_028372415.1). NCBI lineage: Eukaryota > Metazoa > Chordata > Mammalia > Diprotodontia > Macropodidae > Notamacropus > Notamacropus eugenii. Next base: position 492,509,983 of record NC_092873.1, read on the forward strand.
GAGGAAGGAAGGAAGGAAGGAAGGAAGGAAGGAAGGAAGGAAGGAAGGAAGGAAGGAAGATGAGGAAAAGAAAGGAAAGAGAGAGGGGAGAAGCAAGGAGAGGAGAGAAGAAAGACTCCTTAGCACAGACTTTTCCATCTCAGCCTCAGCATAATGCTGACATCAAATGCAAGGGGGCCAATTTGGGTGTTTCAACATGTTTCCTGTATCCCTCCAGCTTCTCACCCTGATTTGTCCACGTCTCAGCAGCAACCTTAATGTTCTGAGAGTACGGGTCTGCCCCTAGTGAAAGCCCTAAGGCTTTCATAGTTGATAATGCCCCACCTTATCCCTTCCCCCAGTCATTTTTTCACCTTTCACTTCTGTACCAAAAACATTTGTGAGATGCCGAGCGACAAATAGCACAGGGATAAATGAGGATCCCAAAATGAGTGAGTTAGTGGGGTTTCTTCCACACATTGCACCTTGGAGTCCTCCAATTGTCAAGATTTCCAAGCCTTGGAACCAGCCCAAAGTGCCCTTCCATCCCTGTTAGACTCTCCTTTCCTGGCATGACTGAATCTTGTCCCAAATTTCTTTATCACCCTCTTCCCTCATCAATTTTCCCCCAGTGAAACAATTCCTAGTTAAGACTTTAGTTACTCTCAGATCATACAGCATCTGTACCCAGTTCTCAAATTCTCTTTGCTCTTCATTCTGCCTCCTTTAGCTTTCCAGTTCCCCTGTGCACTTTTCTTTTTCTAACTTATAAAATTCTCCATATTCTGCCTTACACCAGAGAGATACTGCTTGATTAGAGGAAGAAGGATAGAGAACTTCCCCAGGAGGAAACATCTTTACCCATGCTGGTCAGTTCCTCAGCAGTTTGGAATCTTAGAAAATCCCTATGGGTGGTGATTTGCCCACTGTGTAATGGACTTCCTCTCAACCAGAGGAAAACCAATAAAATATATTTGACCAAAAAACAAAAATAAAAACAGGTCAGTCCTAAAATTCACATTTCTCCTGAGGAGAATAGATAAGGAAAAGAAAGGTGGAAGGTAGAGAGTTTATGGTAAGGAAAAGAGGGGGTGACTCCACACCTAAAGGGGGATGTTGGACTTTGAATCCCTAGCTATCAGATTCTTTTAAAAACTCCTTGACAAATAATCCATCTAGATCTATCTGTAGCTGAAAACATCTCTTATACCTTTTCTAGAAAAGCATGAGAGATTTAGTGTGAGACAAATAGAATTAACCAGTAAACATCAGCAGATCTTGAAAGAAAATGGACAGAAGAAATCCGATGTCTAAATAACTGACAGTATATGTCTTCAGGGAAAGTGGTTAGACATGGACCAATCCTCCTGTTGGTGGATGTATTCATTAAGAGAATTGGAGTAGGTGCCAAGGACTCCTTCCTACCTCTACTCAATTTCAAACCAATGGAAAACAGGAACTCCAGACTTTATAAACTCACAAGATTGCCTCAAAGCCTGGACACATTTGTCTGAGAACAGATAGCCATTTGCCTGAGATCAGCAAAGGGCAAAACATAAGAGGTTGTCCAAACCTAAGCTTAGGCTTGTCTAAGCTGGAGGTGTATCCTTGATGCCATGGGTTCGTGGAGCTGCAAAGAGGCCAGAGTGGTTGGGTTCTAGGGCAACCTCTCTTTTTCCCACCTCTTCTTCAGAAGCAGCTCAAAATAGACCTGGCACAATTTACTGCCAGAAAGGAAGAGGGATGCTCCCTTTGACAGACCTACTGAGTCATGAACTCTTCAAATTCCATTGTCAATAAAGTTCCATTTCATCATCTCAAGGTTCAAGCCCTTTCATCACACATAGCCAGTAACAGGTCCCACAGCAACTCTGAACTTGCTCCACAGGACTGCCCCTGTAGGCCAATTCACCAAACATTATCTACTCGATGCTTATGACAGTGCTGTGGTATACTACAGGCAGTATGGTCATCTCCATTTTGCAGATAAAAAATCAGTCAGAGCATTTAAGAGATCTGCCCGTGGTGATATAAGTAATAACCTAAGGAGGTGATATTGGAACTTGGGCTCCGAGTTCAGTCCTCTTTCCACAATGCAATAATCTTTCTCACTTCGGAAAATGAGTAAGAGAAATAGTTAGGCGAATCAAATGGTTTACATATAAATAACGTGGTAGCAAGGAAAAGGGCCTGAATTCAAGGAGTTCAGATCCCTAAAATTCAGCATGACTATGTGTGAAAGAATTTGTTGTTCGTCCTTCATTCTCAAAGAGGACCGTACCAACAGGAAAGAAATGTCATGGCTCGCAACTGAATTGAATTTAAGTGAGGAAGGGCTGTGCAGAGTCACTCACCTCACTCTCTCCTTTGGAGCCATCTGGGTCCAGTGGTGAAATATAGACCAGGACAACCAGAGATGGTCCAGGAAAACTAAACCAACCAAAGGAGGAGCAACCAAAATGTATGTAGGAAGAGACTTAACAACAGCAGATCAGTCTTTAGGTAAATTAAACATGAAGCAAATCAAAGCACAAAATGGGCCATGGGCCCAGGTGAGTTCTTTCTGGTTCCCAGTGATGTTGACTAAATTCATGCATAAGAAAGATGATCATGGCATCATGATGAAGGGCATTGAAACTGTTATGTACAAGGTCACGCCTCACCTGGGACAAATTACTTCCGGAGGTTGAAAATGCTGCCTGGGAAAATCAGGGGATTCTACAAGGCAGATGTGAGAAGGAAGTGAATTCCAGAAAGGAAAGGTGGAAGAGAGAGACAGAGACAGAGACAGAGACAGAGACAGAGAGACAGAAAGACAGAGAGACAGAGAGTCATTTAGAAAGTAATTATGTTGGACAAGGCATTGTGCCAGGCATACCTATACAAACAAGCTAGACAGTCATTGCTCTCAAGGAATTTATATTCTAACTGGGGAAGCAATACAGGTGGGTAGCTGCAAAGGGGAAGGGGCTAGATTTGCAGAAGCATGGTGTGGACATGGCCTGAAAGTGGTGAGGAGACCTAATTACAAGCAATGTTAGGCAAAAGCTCACCTTTTAGAAAAAAGAAACTCAGTGGTTGGGTCCAAGTCCAAGTGATGGTGGGAAACAGTAGAATGTACATGTGTGTGAGGAGGGGGTTTGAGAGGATGGAGAAATAGCTAAGACCATGCAGCTTGGTATGACTATGCCTGGGAAGATTGCTTCTGAGCAGGATAAAGCAGTTCACCTTTCATAGTCAAGTGACTCCAGGTGGGGTAAGGGAAGGGCATGGGTACCATCACAAGATAGTTGTGCAAAAGCATGAGGGGAAGATGGAATTCCTTGTAGGGTATATAGTTAACAGGCCAGAAGTGCATTAGGGATGGTGATGAACTCTGGTCAGGCCCTGCTACAACCCCCCAATCAGACCTAATTATTGGACACAGATCTAGAATGAGGAAGTACCCCAAGGGCAGTGGGTCACAGGAATAATTTAATTAGGTAAGTGCAGAAAAACAATGCTGGGCTTTGGGAGAACTTTCCGGAAAAGTCAAGGTTAAAAAAGAGAAGAAAGATATGATGGGCCAGAATACAGAGGATCAGCTTTCTTAATTGCCCAAGTGACACCCCCTCTGACTCAGCATCCAACATTTGAGAATAGGAGCAGTTCTAGGAAGCAGGTCATGACTCTTCTGATCTAGTGAGGGCCCCACCTCAGGCAGGCTGCCTTAATAGGTTTGGGGGATGAGATTCACTGTGGGAGCCAGAGATATGCACAGGGAGCCCATTCACTGACTACAACTACTCTTCTGTCCAATTTTACATCAGATATCCTTGATTTCTGTATCCTTTGTTGATTCTAAATAAAGGCAAAATTAGCACTCCTGTCTCTGAGAGTATTCCTACTTAGCTAAATCCAGAACTGGAGGCCTCTGAGGACTAATTCAGAGAGCAATAGGAAATCAGACAGGAAATGTCATATGGGAGTCATATAGTTGGAGGGCTTTAAATATCTGGATTTAGGAGGCTGTTATTTATCCTAGAGGCAATAATTATCCATCCTAGGATGCTTACCTGCTAGCACTTAGAGTATAACCTTTTCCAGAAGCATTGGCATTAATGGGAAGAATTTTCCAAAAACAAAATTCTTTAAGATCCAAAGAAAGGCATCTCAAATAGTACATTAACAAATGGTAAGATTGGTATCTGAGGGAACTGGGTCTTTCCCTGTCTCTTGAAGTCATACTTGGGAGACAGATCATAGATCACTGGACCACAGATTTAGAAGGAAAAGTGACCTTAGAAGTCATCATTTCCAGTTCCTTCCTTTTATAGATGACGAAATCAAGGCTGAGAGAGATTAAATGCCTTTGGGGTCACACTATTAGTAAGAATCTGAAAGAGAATTTTAATTCAGATCTTCCTGGCCCAATTAAATAAATGCTAACATAGTAACAGAGGTTTTTTTCTGGATTTTTTGTTTGGTTTTTTTTTTTGCTATGTTACAGTTAAGAAGTCAACTTAATAAGCATTTTTATTAAATGTCTACTAAGTGCCAGGTACTGTGCTAAGCATTGAGGATACAAAGAAAGACAAAAAACAGTCCATGTTCTAAAGGTACTTAAACCTAATGGGGGAGAAACATTCAAACAACTCTGCAGAAAAAGATATGTACAGGATAAATTGAAACTAATCTCAGAGGAAAGGCATTAGCATTAAGGAGGAATTAGGGGGAAATAAATTCTTACAGAAAGTAGGATTTTAATTGAGAATTGAGAGAAGCCAGGAAGAAAGGGAAAACAGTTGGGAGATGGAGTGCCTGGCATGAAGATGCTATGTCTGACTCATAGGGTATTTAGAGAATTAAAATATAAGAAAAGGAATAGTGGAGAGAGTGACAAGCATGGAGTCAGGAAGACCTGAATTCCTATCTAGCCTCACATACTTACTAGCTATGTGACCACAGGCAAGTCATTTAATCCTGTTTGCCTCAGTTTCCCCATCTGTAAGATGAGCAGTAGAAGGAAATGGCAGACCACTCCAGTATCTTTACCAAGAAAACCCATAATAGGGTCATGAAGAGTCAGAATGGACTAAAGTGATTGAATACCAAAAACAACTACAAAACATAAGAAAATTGAAAACATAAGAAGGGGCCAAGTTCTGAAATGTTTTAAAAGTGAAACAAAAGTCTTAATATTTGAACCTAGAGGTAACAGGAATAACAGGCAGCCATTAGAATTTATTGAATGGGAGTTAACATAATCAGACTTGAACCTTGGAAAGATCTGTTTGATAGGTGAGTCAGGATCGACTGGGGATAAGGATCCACTTGAGATAAAGAAATGAATCAGAAAGCTATTTCAATAGTCCAAGAGTTAGGTAATGAAGGCCTATACCAGTTGAAAATATCAGGAGAAAAGGAGGTATAAACCAGACATATTACACAAGTAGAATCAGCAGATCTTGGCAAAATATTGACCATTGGCATAAGAGGGCATTAAAGATGAAACCTAGCCATACAGCTTGGGCAAATGAGAAGTAGAATTTGGAAGATAATGAGCCTGTTTTAGGACATGCTCATTTTAATATGTCTAAGGAAATGTGAGTCTAGATGTCAATAGGCAGTTGAAGACGTGAAAATGGAAGTCAAGAGAGAGGTTAGGGCTGAGATAAATAGATCTGAGAATCATCTGCATGGAGATAATCGAATCCATGGAAGATAATGATAGCAGAAAGCAAAACAGTATAGAAGAAGAGAAGGGCGTCCAAGATGGGGAGTGAAGAAACAAGCATTTATTAAGAGCCTACTATGTTTCAGGTACTGTGCTAAACACTTTGCAAATGTTCTCTCATTTGATCCCTACGACAACCCTGTGAGGAAGGCGCTATTATTATTCCCAGTATATAGATGAGGAAACTGAAATAGACAAAGGTTAAGTGATTGGGCAGGGTCAAGAGTTACTCTCTGAGAACAGATTTGGACTCGTCTTCTTGATTCCAGCACCACTATCCACTGTGCCATCTTGGCTGTCTTGGGAGACTCCACAAGTTAGTGGAAGCAACCTGAATGAAGGTCCAGCAAAGGAGACTGAGAAAAGCAATGAGACAGTGAGGAGGGGAGCCAGGAGTGAGAATTATCATGAAATCCAAGAGAGAAGAGACTGTACAGGAGAAGAAGGTGGTTGGCAGCATCAAAGATTCCAAGAAAGGTCAAGAAGGATGAGTTTAGAAAGGACCATTAGATTTGGCAATGAAGAAATTGCTGGCAACTTTGAACATATGAATGATAAGCAAAATCTGAAGGGCAAGGCTACTGCTAAAGTAGATGCAATGGTATTTATGGAAAATGGAGAGAGGTTGATATAAACGTTCTTGTTTTGTTTCATTTTCTCTGCCATGGAGAATTGTCTTCAGAAATGGAAGGATAGAACAGAAATAGTAAGAGGGAATTAATTGGAAGCCAGGATGAGTGAAATGGCAATGGCTTCCCCAGCTTCCCTCCAGGAGTTCAAATCATCAGCTCCAATATACATTCTAGGGTATTAAAGGACCCTGTGTCACAGGTATTTTCTTTGAAAAAAATCTGTAACAGGTGAAAAATATTCCATAAGAAGAGAAAAAAATTCTTGGATATCAAAAAGAACAAAATAGATTCTCCCTATTACATGCCGATGAATTTAATTTCTATAACAAGAAAAATTCTATAATTAAAGAAATGGTTTATTCAAAGCATCCAAAGCCTTTAGCAACCTGGATGCCTCCTACCTTTCTAGTTTTCTTACACCTTACTCTTGTCACCATCTCCACATGGTGTGATATGTAATTAAGTGATGCTAGATTCCTTGAAAATAACTCTCTAAGACTCTAGGCATTTTCATTGGCTGTCCCCCATTCCTGGGATGCTCACCCTTCTCATCTCTGCCTTCTGCTTACCCTCATTTTTTTCCAGTCCCTTTTGCAAGAAACCTTTCCTGATTCCCTTAACACAAATGCCTTTCTTCTATTATCTTCAATTTACTATATATAGGTATATGTATATGTATTATGTATATAATATTATATAGAGAGAAACTGAGACAGACAGGGACACAGAGAGATGGAGACACAGAGAGAAACTGACATGAAGAGGGAGAGACATGGGGAGAGAGACAGAGATAGAGACATAGAGACAGGGAGAGATAGAGTCAGAGACGGACAGAGACAGAGACAAAGAGATAGAGACAGAGAGAGACAAAGAGACAGAGATAGAGAGATTTTGTGCATAATTCCTTTCATGTTGTCTTCTCCATTAGACTATGAGTTCCTTGAAAGTAGGGACTGTCTTCTACATTTCACTGTATCTCCAGTACTTCACACAGATGGTGCCTGGCATATAATATGCACTTAGTATATTCTATTAATTGATGGACTGACCAGAAAGGAAGCAGGTATCACTGAGAGCCAGTCTGGCTTCATCAACACCAGATCCTATAAGAGTAACCTTTTTTTCTTTTTCTGACAGGGTTACTAGATTGGTAGATCAGAGGAATCTAGCAAACATAATATCCCTAGACTTTAGCAAGGCATTTCATCACATTTTTCATCATAACCCTATGGACAAGATCAAGACATGGGCTGCATAGCAGTACAGTTGGGTGAGTATAGAACTGTTGAATGAACGGAAGAAGAAAATAGTAATTAATATATCCCAGACAAACAGGAGAGATTTCTCTAGTGGAATTTTCCAAATATCTAACTGAAACCTCACACCCTCTAACTTCCACCCATTATTCCCAGCTCATTCCTCTGGGACCAAGCTGAACAAATGTAATCCTCCTTCCATCTGACAATCCTTAAAGTGTTCAATAGTTATCATGTCCCCTTAGGGTTAAAACCATGTCTTTCAACTAATCCTGGTGTGGACTGAGCTTTAATCCCCTTGCCCTTCTAGCATTTTTTTCCTCTAAAAAAGGTCTTGCCTGTCTTTTGTGAGAGACGTTTTCATTCTTTTCTCCTTTTTTATTCTTCTGTTTGTTATAATAGCATTGCCTCTTCATTCCCTGCTTGCTACCAGATTTAAAGAGATCTAATCCAATAAAAAGTCAGATTCTTACTATATGCCAGACAAAGGGATAAATGATGCCTGTCCTCAAAAGGCTTACACTCTGCTGGGGGTGGGGGAGGATACACCATAAAAACAGATAAGTATTTATATGAATATATGTATACATATATATGTATATATTCACACACACACACACACACACACACACACACACACACACATATATATATCTATGAGGGAGAAAAAACAAAGCTTTAGTGGAATGGGGCAGCTGGGTGACAGAGAAAAGATCACTGGGCTTGGAGTCAAGAAGACTTGAGTTCAAATTTAGCTTTGGATACTTGCTGATTGTGTGACCCTAGACAAGCGGAACCCTAGGCAAGATTTAATCTCTCTCTACCTCGGTTTCCTCATCCATAAAATGGGGATACTAATAATACCTTTATCCAAGGGTTATTGTGAGGGTAAAGTGTGATCATATTTGTAAGGCTTTTTATAAACCTTAAAATGCTAGTTAAATGCTAGCCATGATGATGATGATGATGAAGGAGGAGGGGGAGGAGGGAAAAGGAAGAAGAAAAGGAGGAGGAGGAGGAGGAGAAATTTCTTCCTGCAGGAGATGGTCGCTAGGATAATGCCTAAAAGAAACTAGGGACTACAGGAAGCAGGGGACAGGGAAGAGTGTGTTACAGGTGGAGGAGGGGCAGATTGCCCAAGGCTGTAAAAGCAGGAGGCTCATTGCCAAGTTCAGAGAACAGCAAGCTGGCTAGCTGGTCTGGAACACAGAGTTCACAAAGTGAAGTAATATATAATAAACCTAGAAGGAGACCAGATGGAAAAAGGCTTTCAATGCCAAGCTGAAAGGCTAATATTTTATCCTAGAAGCAGTTGGGAGATACTGAAGTTTCTTGAGCAGGGGGCTGAGATGGTCATATTTGTGATATAGCAACATGATTTTAGCCACTCTACGGAGGTGTGAACCATCAAGGAACTTAAAATCAAAAGCCCAAGTATAATAGGTTGATTAAGACAGCCCCCAAACAAAATGGCAGAGCACTCTGCTGTTGGTAGAATTCTAGGTACCCAGTTTCACCTCTGAATTCTGCCAGGTATTTGCTGGCTGACATCACATTGGTGCTTTTGCCTCTCTGCGACAATTTTCTGATTGAATTCTAGAATCTAGTAACAAAACCTTATATCTTTGTACTGTGTTCTTGTATACACTGTGAGAATTCCCATCAGAGCAATGTTTTAATTCATCAGGACTTTGTAAGAAACTGACATCAACTCACCAAATTTTAGAGGAGGAAGAACCATAGAACTGCTCTAAACCATCCCCACCCTCCCTCATTTCCTAGAGGAGAAAATACTGTATTAAGATGTCCTCCCCCAAAAGAATATAGGAAGGTGTGTGTGTGTGTGTGTGTATGTGTGTGTGTGTGTGTTTAACTGGTACTGAAGCCTACCCATGAATAAGTGAGAAGAAGGATCCATTAGGGAGGTAACATGGAACAGTGTAAAGACTGCTGGGTTGGGAGTCAGGAGTTCAAATCTTGACCCTATCATTCACTACTAATATGACCTTGGACAAATCACATAACCTCTCTGGGCCTTGGTTTCCTCATCTGTAAAATGAATTCTTTCTGGAGCTTTCCTTGATTATAACATTGGGCAGACTACTGTTATCAAATTACCACCATAAATGGTGGTGGACTGGATGATCCCTAAGATCAGTTACAACTCCAAAGTCATGATTTTAGGATGCTATGATCCATTTCCCACCAATGCAGCTGATAATTGATGTACCAAATAACAGGTGAACCTACCCTTTAAAGATGACCAGGCCTCCTTTAAAGAATATATTGTCCAGTTAATGCTAACATAAAATCACAGGGTCCCAGAGCTATTGAACAAGTCTACCTCAAGTAAGTTTTTCATTAACTTCCCTATAATTTCCATTTCTCAGCCTTTCGACTGCAGAGGAATAAAACTGTGGGTCTTGCAGACACAAGCACATTCTCCAACGGCTTGAAACTCCTCCAAACACAAATAGCCACGTGAGAGAGATGAAAATGTAGATCGTTTATGGGAATCAGATACTTGATTACGCAGAAATTATTGGGTGCACGCTTTGCCACACTTCTAGGATTTACCACTAAGAAGAATGAGAATGTTTTATTCCCTGTGTCCACCAAATGATAGAGAAAACAAACCCATAGAAAAGCTTAGAATGTAATGGCGTGTTTGTTTAATTTTGTTCCTAAAGAGTCATCACTATGAGAGAAATAATAATTATAACCTCTGAATTGGTGTTCTCTTGCCTCTCAAAAAAGCTTTATGACCCAATTGTTTATTGCTAACTTTTGGTGAAAGACTAGTTTAAGTACATTGAAGTTTTTATAGCCTGAGTGGGAGCCATTATATATTGGAACTGACCTGACTGTTGCTTATAAGGAGGCCGGAGACTAGTGTTGAAAATATAATGATGTTTCCATCGCAAAAACATGGGACAAAATTGTCCTTGGAGATCAGCTTAATCACAAAACTGTCTTTCTGTATCCCAACATTTGTTTGCATGCCACCTCTTGGAACAATGTGCAGGTGGCCAAATGTACCACCAGATGTGAAGTGGAGGCATGTGTAGGGTATTTGGCAAACATACAGTCACATCTACCACCCCAGACCAGTGTGGGGCACTGGATGTATCGGGTGGGAAACCAGAAGCAACCGTGTCCTCAGCTAAAATGGTTGGGATTTGGCAATTTCTTTTCTTGCTAGAGGGCACCTAACTTTTTTAGGTCTTTTCCTGGTAATGTTTCTCATAACTATTACCTCTTCTCTATTTCTGCTACTTTCATTCAGCTCCCAGCACAAATAGCTTCCTAAATGGCTTTCAGCCTTTTCATACCCTAGTCCATCCTGAATACCATTAGATCAATAAGATGAGCCCTGAGAGATCTACTCATCCAACATTCTTACTTTACAAATGAAAGAACTGTGGCTAGATAGACAAGTTGACTTTTCCAAGGTCAAATGGCAGGTAAATGGGGGAGTAAGGAATATAATTTGATCATCTGACTCCATATCTCAGTCTCTTTCCACTATTCTCAGCCCTCCGTATTAATATCAGTTCCCAGATACCATTCAGGAGTTCCCCATTATTTACAAGGTTCATCATAGATTCATTCAAATAACATCGAAGACCATCCACAACCTTGACTGTAATCCTCCTCTTCAATTTCATCTCCCAGGACTCCTCAAAGTAAACTCTCTGTTCCAGCTGGTCAGGTCTAGACAATCTCCTGTTCATTCTTGTACCCATGCCCCAGCTTTGTAACTTTTTCATTCCTTCCTTGTCCTCACCTATCCAAAGCTAAACCCTTCTTCAAGACCCAAGTGTAGGCCCAGTTCTTTCTGGAACTTTCCTTGATTATAACATTGGGCAGATGACTGTTATCAAAAGATCAAATGAAGGAACACAGGCAAAACCCTTTGCAACCCTTAAAGTGTTATATGAACGTAATATCATTTTCATTACCTGTGTGCCATGTATCATACAGACTGCCTCATGTCATGAATTTTCCCCAGAACTTTCCTTCAATGAGTTTGTAAATTCCTTAAGGACAGGAACCCAATGTTCTTTTGTTACTCCTCAGAATATCTAATACTGGTATGATGTGGTATGCCTTTCATTTTAGAGAAGGACCCTGGCTATGCTTAACCCCAATTAAACCAGCACTTTGTAAGCACTTGATTAATGCCCTGTTCTCTCTCTCCCTCTCTGTGTGTATTTGTGTGTGTGTGTCTGTCTGTCTATGTTTCTCTCCCTCTCTCTCTCTCTCTGTCTCTCTCTCTCTGTCTCTCTCTCTGTCTCTCTGTCTCTCTCTCTCTCTCTCTCTCTCTCTCTCTCTCTCTCTCGCTCTCTCTCCTTTCTCTCTCTGTCTCTCTGTCTCTATCCCTCTCTACTTCTCTACTCATTCCTCACCTGCTGCCTTGCCTCCCTGAAGAAACACAAGAGGCTTGCCTCACCCCGCGGGTGATTCCCTTTCTAGGACCACCATCATAGGAAGGACTCTTCAGTAACTTCACTTAGGCTTGGGTTGTCCCTCTGGACTCCTTCTTTTCTTTAGTTGCTGCCTTGCCCCTTTATTTATTATCTCCTCCCATTAGAAATACTGGAGGAGGAAGCTTTTTCCCTCTTAATGTGTTCATCCTTCATTCATTGCCGAAGAAGACAATGCAATCAGAGAAATAATGGCATGACTTGTACTTGACTTTGTTTTGAGTGAGGGAGGGCTGTGCAAGTCACCAGCCGCACTTCTCCAGAGCCATCTGAATTCATCAGGATGACTGGAGATGACCCAGGATGAGGCAATTGGGGTTAAGTGACTTGGCCAAGATCACACAGCTAGTGACTGTCAAGTGTCTGAGGTGAGATTTGAACTCAGGTCCTCCCAACTCCTGCACTGGTGCTCTATCCACTGCACAAAGCTAGCTGGGTAACTCAACTCCTCCTCTCCTATCTGCCTCCCCCTCCCCTTCCTTCTCCTCTCCAAAGGAAGGTAAATTTGGATGGCCAAAAGATGCCCAGTTGACTTGGGTTTTACTGGCTCCTTTCCTGTTCTGTCCTGTCCCTGTTCTGTCCTAAAACCTTACTCCTACTGCACTCTGAAACCGAGACTGCAATGGGCCCCTGCCTGAGGAATCCTAGCTTTAGAGTGATTATCAATAGTAACTGTTGCTGGTTCCCACCCAGCCTGATGCCTTTCTTTTTCTTAACCTCATTAAAGGGGCCATGCCCTGGCTACTTCTTAAACAGGCCTATCCAATGAATGGGCATTACCTCACCCTAAGTGAGTGCCTGCAAAGACCTTGGCCTAAAGGGCCCAAGGCTTCCCACTGCATCCTGGGCCATCTCCAGTCATCCTGAGGAATATCAGGTCTCTGGATTCAGATGGCTCTGGAGGAGAAGTGAGACTGCACAGCCCTCTCTCACTCAAAACAAAGTCAAGTGCAAGTCATGACATCATTTCTCTGATGACATGGTCCTTTTAGGCAACGAAGGACGAACACATTGCTCCTGTTAGAATAGAAGCTCCTTGAGGAGAGGGACTGTCTTGTATGCTTGCCTTTGTATCCTTAGAGATTGGTGCAGTGCCTGGCATGGTAACTGTTTGATAAGTGCTATCGCTCTCTCTCTCTCTCTCTCTCTCTCTCTCTCTCTCTCTCTCTCTCTCTCTCTCTCTCTCTCTCTCTCTCTCTCTTTCTCTCTGTCTCTGTCTCTGTCTCTGTCTCTCTCTGTCTCTGTCTCTCTGTCTCTCTCTTCCTCTCTCTCTTTCTCTTTCTTTATGTCTCTCCATGTAAATCGATATACTGAAAGATGTAGATATATAGATATAGATGTATGTGTTTGTGTATGTATAAGCATTCACATACACACATATCATCTACTTATTTCTACCTATCTCTCATCTGGGCAGTGGCTAGCTGGTGCAGTGGATGGCGTGCCAGGTCTGGAGTCAATAAAATTCATCTTCCTGAGTTCAAATCTGACCTCAGACACTTATTAGCTATGTCACCCTTGGCAAGTCACTTGACCCTGTTTGCCTTAGTTTCCTCATCTGTAAAATGAGCTGGAGAAGGAAATGGCAAACCACTCCAGTGTCTCTGTCAAGAAAAACTTAAGTACGGTCAGGAAGAGTTGGACATGACCGAAATAATTGAATAGCATCTCTCAACTATCGATCTGTCATCTACCTGTTTATTTCTGTCTGTCTGTCTGTCTCTGTCTGTCTGTCTGTCTGTCTCTGTCTGTCTGTCTGTCTCTCTCACTCTGTCTCTGTCTATCTCTCTCTCTGTCTCTCTCTCTGTCTCTGTCTGTCTGTCTGTCTCTCTCTGTCTCTATCTCTCTGTCTCTCTGTCTCTCTCTGTCTCTCTCTCTCTCAATCCTTTCTTTCCCTGCCTTCCTACAAGGAAACCAGGGACTAGAGCTGTGTGTTCCCTTGAGTGGGGGTTGAGGTCCGGTTCAAATCCTTTCCCTTCCTCCTCATTTTTCACTGCCAACAATTATAGCTCATTATGACTTCAAGCCGCCCACCACCATGGGCTCCCTGCTGGGATGGGCTGTTGGTTTGTAATATCCCACTGCCAATCAATGTCCCATGAGTTCTCTGCTTTGTGCTGTTACTAAGCAAACCTGCTTGGTGAGGCTGTGTGGGCAAGGTGCCCAGCTGGGGAGCCACAGCAGTGGTCAGGGATGGCAAAAGATATTCCCCCAGTCTCACTGTCTAGGAAATAAAAAAAAAAACACCTAAATGAATAGCAAAATCCCACCCATATCCATCTACTTCTACTCATCTACTTCTGTTCAAGAAGTATGAGGAATAAGGCCAATAGATTATAAACCATGTGTCCAGGCTGAGATGTTCAGTTCAGATGCCCTGTGTGTCACTTGTGAGTGTCTGATATGATTTGTTAACAATTTTTATAAGTTTCTGGGATTGAAAAAAGAGAGAAAAAGAAAGACTGAGATCCCCAGGCAGTGCTGAGGCAAGGCTACATCTGGCATCTTTGCTTTCCCTCTAGTGCAGAGACACTTTATAAGGATGCCGCTCGCATCAGAGTATTTTCTCTCTGAAAACAGCAACTGTTTGATCAGCTCTGTTCCTTGTTTCAGCTCAAAGAATCCATGTTAGGGTCCCTTCTTTCTCACAAGGCTCCAGGTGATTCCCTTACACAGGGAGGCCAAGAGAAGGTACAGGCAGGAGGGAGATGGGGGTAACTAGCATCCACAGGCACAAATCAAAAGAGACACCAGCCTGGGTTTTTCCTGTACTAGGAAAGAGAAGATTGAGTTTACCATCAATGTCTGGATAACTACCCAGGGGTTGGTGAACTCCCTCAATCTGGTCTCTCCTTTGTCATAGGGTAAAGAGTTTATTAGGGGAAAAATTTCAATTTCAGACCTCAAAATTGTCTTGCTTGGCCTCGGGCCCCGTCTGTACTAGGTCTTGAAATATCTTTCTCTGAGTTGAAAATGGCTCTCCACACTGTACTCCCTGCCCCCCGCCCCCGTGATTGCTGCCAGCATCACTAGAACACTGTTTCCCTGTCTGGTTGTAAAGAGACTTGCTTTTCAAACAGTGGCATTAATGCTTACCTTTGGCCCTTTCATTAAGTGGCCCATAGTAGGAATTTGAAATAGAAGTGTAACAATCCACAATGGAATTGGCATGAGCGCACATGCAGCTGAAGAAGGTGGAAGCTGGAGGGATGTGAAAGTTCTAAAGGTTGAAAAATAAACTGCAGTGAGTGATGCTAGATGAACAATCCTTTGTCATAGTGTTCCTCATGCACTAGAACACTCCCTTTCATCTGTCTGAATCTTTGCATAGCCTGTCCCCAGTATCCTTGGAATACTACACTCTCTCCCCACCTGGAAATCTTAGAATTCCAGCTTGCCTTAAAGAAGGTTTACCTGAAGCATCTGGAGCCTTTCCTAATCCCCCCTCTCCCTTCATCCCACCAGATGTTGCCTCCCTTCCTCAGAAAAATAATTTACTTGTATCTATTTTGCATATTCCATATATGTACTTGGCAGAATCCCAGAATTTGGAATTTGGAATGGACCTCAATAACCATTTAGTTCAAAGATTCTTAGTGTTTTTTGGATTATGGATTCATTCCTTTGGAAGTCTAATGAAGCCTTGGACCCCTTCTCGGAATGTTCCAAAGGCATAATTTTAAAAAAATAAGATTAAAAAAGGAACATTATAAAATATAGTTATCAAAATATTTTCAAACCAATTTCAAAGACCACAGGCTATCACACCCTGATGTAGTTCAACCCCATAAGGGAAATAAATCTCCCACCATAACACACCTGACAAAGCCATATAGTTTCTATGAGAGGAAACACATCACCCCTCAAGGCAAGCCGTTCCCCTTCTGGACAGCACAAATCCTTAAGCTTTTTTTGGACATCAAGCCTAGAGTTGCATCTTTGCAGATTCCAACCATTTCTCCTGGTTCTGTCCTCTGGAATCAAACAGAAGCCTCCTTCCCCCAAGGACAACCAGTCCCCCTTGAGTCTCCTCTTCTCTAGGCTGAACAACCTCAGTTCTCTCAACTGACACAAACACGACATGGGTTCCAGGCCTTCCTCTGGATACTGCCTTAAACCGCAGATCCTAGAACAAGGCCCAGTCCCCCAAAGGAGGCTCCCTCTTCCTAGACCGTATGTCCTTTTAATGTAACTCAAGATTACACTGACTTTTGTTCGATGAATTAGTCAATGAACTCTCGTGTTTAAAGTATTTACTATACACCAAGCCCTATTTGAGCACTAGGGATTCAAAGATAGGCAACAAGTATGGTGCCCTCCCTCAAGGAGTTCACATGTTAATAGAGGAGGCAACATGTAATTAACTAGTCACAGGGCAGCTAGGTGGCACAGTGAAGAGAGCAGCAGCCCTGGAGTCAGAAGGACCTGAGTTCAAATCCAACTTCAGACACTTACTAGCTCTGTGACCCTGAGCAAGTCACTTCACTCAGATTGCCTCCCCCCCCCCCAAAAAAAATTAACTAACTAGTCACATAGAAGAGAGATACAGAGTGAATGGATGGAGGACTGAGAAAAGCCTTGTTCATAAGTTGAAACTTGAGCTGAGACTTGAAAGAAGCCAGGGAAACTAAGAGACAGATGTGAGGAGTGAGGGTATGCCAGGTATGGGGTAAAGCCAGCACAAACCATAAAGCTTGGAGTTGGAATATCATGTGTAGGCCAGTCTACCAGGATCAAAGAGTATGTGGAGTGTGAAAAAAGTGAGCAGCCTGGAAAGCTGGGGAGAGGCCATGAGTGTTATGTAGGGTTTTAAATGTCAAATAGGGGATTTTGATATTTGATCCTGAAGGTAATAGGGTACCACTGGAACTCTGTGGCTTATTGAGGAATGGGGAGGGAGAATGAAAACAGGATCAGCCCTATACTTCAGAAAAATTACTTGGGCAGTAGAGTAGTAGATAGATTGAAGAAGGAATACAGATGAATGGAAAGGCTACGACAATAATAATGGCTAATGTTTATAAAGCACTTTACAAATATTATTTGATACTCACAAAACACTTGTGTGTTAGGTGTTATTGGTATCCCATTTTGTAGATGAGGGAATTGAAGCCTAGAAAGGTTATTAGGTGACTTGCCCAGGGTCACATAGCTAGTAAGTGTCTGAGGTCAGATTTCAACTCTGGTCTTCCTGACTCCAAGTCCAGCACTCAGTCCATGACAGCACCTAACTGCCTTCACTTGGTGCTGGGAACAGCTATGATCAAGAAGGGGACAAATGTGAGA
Organism: Notamacropus eugenii; assembly: GCF_028372415.1. Taxonomy (NCBI): domain Eukaryota; kingdom Metazoa; phylum Chordata; class Mammalia; order Diprotodontia; family Macropodidae; genus Notamacropus; species Notamacropus eugenii. The sequence continues at coordinate 492,527,339 of NC_092873.1, forward strand.
ACTACAGTTGAAGTTACAAGATTTGACAAAAAAACTGGCTATGTAGGGTGAGGGAGAGTGAGCAGTAAAGATGAGCCAAATTGTGAGTCTGGGTGGCTGAGAGCATGGCAGTGTCCTGGACAGGAATAGGGATGATCATACAAAAGGAAGGCTTGTCAGGAAAGATAATGGGGTCTATTTTGGCCATGTGGATTTGAGATGTTATAGGGCATGATGTTTAAAAGACTCAGTGATGCCTGATGATAGCACAGGAGAAATAATATCCACTGAGACATATATGGGAAAAAGAGAAGATAGCCCAGAACAGAACTGAAGAAGGAGGAGTATCCCTGCAGATAAAGGGTCTGAAAGAGATGCAAAATTAAGCAGGAACAATCAGACAGGCAGGAGGACAACTAGGAAATGGGGTAGCTGGGTGATGCAGTACATAGAATGCCACTGGAATTAGGAAAACATGGGTTCAAAATTGGTCTCAGACACATACTAGCTATATGAATCTGGGCAAGTGATTTCATCTCTGTTTCCAAATCTGTAAAATAATAGCAACTATCAGAGATTTGTTGTGAGGATCTAATGAGATAATAATTAAAAACACTTAACATAGTGCCTGAAGCATAGTAGGTGCTCTACAAATGTTTATCATTTTTGTTGCTGTCATTATTCATGAGAGCATGTCATGAAAACCTAGAGAGAAAGAGGAAACAGGAAAGGATGATCAATGAGGTGAGTGGCTGTTGCATCCCACTTTCAACTCATACAGTGCTTACAATTCACTAAGACCTCCAGATCATTTTCAAAATAACTGCTATCTAATTCTCTCACATCTTGTACTTATGAAATTGATGGGTTTTTGTTCCAAAGTGAAAGATATGGCATTTATAAGACCTCACTTGTCCTTTTCCTTGCTAGATGTTAAGTTCTTTGAGAACAGGGATGGTTTTTCTTGGTATCCCTGCTGACTAGCACAGGACCTGACATACAGTAGCCATTTAATTAAAACCTGATCATTGCTGAATTGATTGGTAGCACTCCAATTAGTTATTAGATGCTTGAACCACTAATGAGGGAGCTCACACTATTTTCTTCATACAATCCATTGATTTATCACCCATTACTCTTGAATTAATGTCAAGCAATTTGACATCCCATAAGGACCTAATGTTCATTACCACTCCCTCTACTTACTATTTTTGTCTTTTGACAATTATTCATTAAGCTTTTTAAATGTGATAGCATGGTTAGTGAAATGTAATGCCCTGTAGGGCAAATGGGAAACTTTCAGAGCTTAAGACTGGCAATTGTTTAATGACCCCTGACTCTCATGGTGACTGATTCATATAGAAGGAGTATCACATATGTGGTGGGAGGTGGTAACACAGGGTGATAGAATGCCAAACCCAGAGATTAGCAGACCTGGATTCAAATTAAGCCTCAAGCACTAAATAGTCATGTGACTCTGGGCAGGTTGTCATGCATCTCAGTTTCTTCATCTGTAAAATGGGGATGGCCACTGCCTCACAGGTTTGCCATGAGCCTTAATGTTGATAATGCGCACAAAGGGGTTTGCAAACTTTAAAGATTTGTTAGCTATTATTATTATATACAGTTTATTATTTTATTTTTATTATATATATTATATAGGTGTATATTATATGTATAATATATTGTATACATATTAAAATACATGCATATTATATATGTGCTGTATATATAATATACACACATACATTTATACATGTATTATGTATATAGTGCACATATATGTTTACATATACATATATCTATGGTATGTTGTACACATGTGTATATATGTATAGTATACATGTATGTGTATGCATAATATATATCTATATTATTTATATATATACATATAATTCAGATGTTAGACTTATGGTTTCATCATTGTAAGGAACTCCCATAAATAAATGGAATAAGTATTTTTTAAGCACCTAATTTGCTAAGTGCTTTACAAATATTATTTCATTTGGTCATCACAGCAACCCTAAGAAACAGAGCAAACTCCATCCATTAATGGTTGTGGCAGAGAAAAGTTAAGCGATTTGCCCAGGGTCCCATAACTAGTAAACATCAGAGACCCACCATGAACCTAGCTAAGTCTTTCAGATTCCAAGGCTGGCTATACTGCCTCTCAGATATTATATATAGTACTGTTACGGCATCAGATGATTAATATCCCATCTATGAAGTGCCCAGGTTGATAGTTTCTGCCCTGTAGAGCCACCGGATGGCAAAAGAATTAAGGGCCTAAAAATAGCTATCCAACAAGCTATCTTTGTTTCGTTCAAGGCTTGCAGAGTACTAAGAACTCTTTGGGTAGCAAATTGGGAAGGCAGGAAGCCCCTGGAAGATCCTACCTCTTTGTAGTTCTATGAAGGAAGAATCAAAGGAAGGAGAGAAGAGACAGAATTCCATGATGGGCTACATACTTCCCGGGCCAATAATTGTCAAGTCTAGACAGATAGGCATAGTCATAATGAGAGGCGCCACTATATGTTCCTTATTTAAATTGCCCAAGTGGAAGAGCGGTAATTTTGGGAATAAGGTCATGAAAATGATGAGAGAGGGTCAAAGAAATTATGAGAGAAACTAGATACATGTTGGCAGTTCCTCAAATTAGGGTAAGCACTTAACTTCTTTTTTTTAAGTGAAAAGAATAGATCCTTTCCAAGCAATTCAAATAGCAAGTCTAGAAAATATGTCTGGTCCCTTATTGTTAACAAGGCTCCTGCATTTGCACTGCTCTCTCCTGCTCCTCCTTCTGTATGACTGGTTTTTTTCTTAGGACTCTTTGCTGGAGTAACATCTGGGTCAGGGTTGAATTTAACACCTTAACCTATTTTTTACATACTTCTAACTTACTTTTGTTGCTTTGGATTTTGAAAAATGGGAATATTCAATAATTTCAGAAAACATCAAGGGTAAAATAAATGAGTTTTTCAGGAACAAAGGAAAGTACAGAATTGATGGGATAAGAAAGAAAAATCCCACTATTATGGGAGAAATGACATTTTGGACCAATGTAATGTGGGGAACCATCAGAGGAACCGAGGTATTCAAATTCTTTCTCTGCTATTGACTACCAGTGTGAGTTGTTGCTACATGGCACAGTGGAGAGAGAGCTGGATCCGGAGTCCAGAAGATACAGCTTTGTGAGTTCAAATCCAGTCTCAGACACTTACTAGTTGTGTGACCCTGGGCAAGTCACTTAACCCTGTTTGCCTCTGTTCCTCATCTGGAAAATGAACTGCAGAAGAAAAAGGCAACCCACTCCAGTATCTGCACAGAAAACCCTAAAATGGGGTCACAGAGAGTCAGAAATGACTGAGCAACAGCAACAAATTACCCTGTGTGACCTTGCCTTGGGGAGAGGCAGGATCTTTAGGGAGGTCAATTTGGCAAAATATATGCAATCAATATACATAGCTTGAAATTTAAATGCTTGATACCAAAAGAATTTCTACATTGAGTAAAGTCCAAAGAAGCATTAACATGTTAACAAAAACTTCATACATCAATGACAGCAGGTCACCATTGATGAGTTATATTTCATTATTCAAATTCAACATCATGGCAAAGTCTCAGGTTTAATGTTCTCATTCCCTGTAGAAATGATGGCAGAAGCTGTAGAAATGAGAGTCGAAAATCACTTTCTGCCCCTGATCAGTGGCTGACTTACTTTTTTCAACTTTCACACTCAGTACTTGCTTTCCCCTCGATTTTGCTCCATTCTCACCTTTTTTTCTTTTTGCATAGAAGTCACCAATTATCAGCATAGATATCGATTTGATTTGGAAGCTTTCACCAAGTACTTTACAGAATTTCTCTAATACATCTTCCTCAGCAACCAATGTTGGTAATAAGCTGCCTTTATTTCCATGGTGAGATTTTTGAAAATACCAATCATTAGTACTGTGATAGATGATGAAACAGTATTTCTTGTTGCATCTTGAGTGTATGATAAAACCAACTCCATAAGTACTTTTGTCTCCCCAAGGAAGACATATGAGGTCTTCCCTCTGTTTAGCTTTTACTTCTTTCTTCTGATTTCACTTATAGTAAGAATGCAATTATTGATAGGAACTAGCTCCTCTTACAATATATCCAGTTGTTAGCCACTGGACAAGGATTTCACATTTAAATAACAACAAAATTAAAGTTTACAGATGATCTATAACCAGTAAGAATATTGGTATTTCCATTCTCTGACTGCAGAATTAGAAAGGAGGCACACAAAACTGAAGGACAAATACAATTAAACAAAGGAAATTCATCTGTGTAACCGGCAATGTTTTATCTTTCTAGCCTTAGTTTCCTCACCTATAAAGTGGGGAGGATGGACTGTGTAGACTCTAAGGACCATCCCAGCTGTAAATTTATGATCCTATTATTGTACTTGAGGAGTATGGAGTGGAGAGTAGTCACCACTAAGAGGGATCTGGAAAGGGCTCTAGAAACTAAAAAATATATGCTTTACTTCATTTCTCCATCTGTATTTTTTTAAGTTTTGGTTTTTTCCTTTTCCTTCTTCCTAAAAAAATCTGCAGCTATTCATTATTCATTAGCATTCATTAGATCATCTGAATGGATGTTAAAACAATCACCTATAGCTACCATCATTTCTATAAGGAATGGGAATGTTAACCTGAGATTTTGCAGTGATATTGAACTTGAATAATGAAAATATAAACCATCAGTGGTGACTTGCTCCCATTGATTTATGAAATTTTCTTAAATACATTAATGCTTCTGTATATTTTTCCTCCCTCAGTGCAAGTGAAAAAAAATATTTTTATATCAAACATTTATGCCTCAAGCTACATCTATCAAATGAATATATTTAGCCAAATTGATATCCCTAAAACAGTTTTGATCCTGACTCTCCCCAGCCCCTGAATCCTCAATGGCTCCTTATGGCTTTAAGGGTAAAATGAAATATCTTCAGCCTAGTATTTAAAATCCTATACTATATAATATGACTCCACATACCCTTCTAGTATTGTTTTATATTACTCTTCTTTATGCTATCTATATTTCAGTCAATTTAGCCTGTTTTTCTTTTTAAAAATATTTCCCTTGCCTCTGCACCATTGCTTGGTCCTTCATGTTTGGAGTGCAGTCCCGTCTTGCCTCTGCTTTGGAATCCTTCAATTCCTTCCATGCAGAGTTCAGGTGGTTGCTGTCCTTTGTCCTTGAAGAGGACCTAAGTGAAATAACTATGCTAGCATCAGTTACAATGTGTCCCACTGTAGCTGATCAGACCAATATGAGTTTGGGAATGTTCTACCACAGTTTGGGCACATTTAGTCTACATGAACATTTGGGGTGGATTTCAGGTAACAACTCCTAGAAGCTTTTTCTTGAACTCTTCCTCTAAATTAATAGTACTTTCTATCTCTTGGAATTATTCTGTATGTATTTCTATTTACCATGTGTACATAAGTTTTTACTTACTTTTATTTATACTATGCACTCTGAGTGTGATGTAAGCTACTTGAGGGAAGACATTGATTCAATTCTATTGTTGTATTTAACAAATGCTTGTTAGTTGAATTAGTCCTAATTATTCAGTGATCAAATACAGCCCATTTTTTTATACCTGAGTAAGTCCTGTTGTTAAAAAGTGAATCTTTAGCTTTGCAGATAAAGGATGTTTTTTGACATTGATGCAGAGAAAGATGATATGCTTGACCAGACTCATGAGGGTGGATGTCTGTAACTTAACTTCTCCATGTTAACCTATCTAAGAAGACTTCATTCTTGAGCTTGCCCACAGAATTTATGTGAAGGGGCCCACAGTCTACACATGTGAAGACTGTCCTATAAATTGCTACTCTAGAGGTTGTTTCATACTGTACCTCCCCTAATAAACAGCAGGTCATTTACATGCCAATTAGGTAATGGAGAACTCAAGTCATAAATGAAATGAGATCTAGCCTGTTTAGCTTTCCAGACAAACACCTTAAGAAATAAATACCAATGAAATCTGGCTCAGCTCGGCTCGGCAGAAATGGACATTCTGTTTATTCAATAGATTTTGGCTAAGGCTAAGCATAATTCACAATAAAACTCCAGCCTCAACACACTGATGCTTTGATGGATCTGGAATCTTGTCCACGTGGGCACCTTCTCCAAATAATAATAGCTAGCTAGCATTTATATAATGTTTTAAGATTTACAAGACATTTTACACATTATCTCATTTGATCTTTACAACAACCCTGTGGGATGGGTACTATTGTTTCTTCCTTTTGATAGATAAGGAAATTGAGATTAGGAGAAATTAAATGACTTGCCTAGGGCTGCAGAGTTAGTAAGTATCCAAGGTAGAACTTGAACTCAGGTCTTTCTGACACTACATCCTTGATTCCAATCATGGTTGCAATGCAGCCATGCCTATCCACATTATGAGGTTCTTGTCCATGTCCTCCTATATTTACAGGGAGTCCTTATGAAGTTCTTCTTTTTGCATGGCTATGAATATGCAGGCTATCCAATGGTTATCCCTTATTCTTACCACATCACTGACTTGTCTTTGTTCAGGGCATACACCTCTCTCATGATACTCTTTGCATCATTTTTCTTGAATAATTCTCGTCTGGTGATCCGACCATTACTCTTTTTAATGCTATGTAGATAGAGGAAGCACATAGAGTGTGGTTGTATTTTGATACCCCCAAAGAAGGCACCAGAAATATGGATGAAAACATCTGGTCTAAGTCTAAGGTCTTGTTGTGCTATCATAAGCATTGAAAGCAATAGGAATAATCCTATGCTGAAACAAGTTAGAAAAGGCAACCAGTCACTGTGAGAAAAAAAGGAGATAACATGGTACCCAGGAAAATACCTGAACCAAGAAGCTCAACACACACAAGTTTTAAAGGTAACGGACAAACTTGATGCTCACTCTAAGCAAAAGACATAAGCTTGTGTCTTCAGGGATATAGTGTTGGGTTGTCTTTCTCCCTCCAGATTAGAGAAGCTCCCAAAAGGCCTTGCACTCTGGGAAGATATCTCATGATGCTGTCCCTACCTCTAGTCTCTCCAGACCCCTTTCCAATCTACTTGGCACAGACACTTTCCAATTTGATATTCCTAAAAGCACAAGGTATGATCCACATCACTTCCTCTTCCCTCTCTAAAACAAGGTTTTTTTTTTTAACCTGTGGTTCATGAACTACATATATATGTGTGTATATATATACTGAGAACTGTATTTCCATTTAATTAATTTTCTTTGCAATCCCATATATTTTACTTAATGAATTTAAAAATTTTACTCTGAGAATGGACCCAGAGATTTCACCAGGCTTTCAAAGGGTGACAAACAAAAAACAATTAAGAACTCGCACTCTAAAATAAAAATAAACCCTTCTGTTTATCATTTAACATTCTCTAAAATCTGGCTACCATCTATATTTTAGGCTTATTGTACATTGTAGCCCTTTGTGCACTCTGCTTCCAGTCAAACTGGTCTCTGTTATCCTTCATTATAACACTTCTTCTCCCAACTCAGTGATATGTCCCCATGCCAGAAAAGTGTTCCCTCCTTCCCTTTATCTCTTAGGATTCCTCTGTCCCCACAAGTTCAGCTCAAGAGCTATCTCCTACATGGGGTTTCTTCTAATCTCCCAAGTGGCTGCATCTCCCCAAGAATCTTTCTTCATACCTAGATGAATCCAAGTTCTCTTTCCACAGATGGGATATAACCACCTTGGTGGTGGAGACTCTTGCATTTTGGCCTTTGTGCCTCAAGGGCTTAACAGTCCCTGGAATATAATAGATGCTTAATAAATGTTTACTAAGTAAATGAATGAATGAACAAAATAAAAATGTGAAGAGGGCAAAATCTATTGTGTTTTTATCTTTCTATCACCAGTGTGCTGTAGCATTGATAGCATTATGGATATTTAATAAATGCTTATAATAGTGGATCCACTAGAGTGGATACTTAATAAATGCATATTAGGTAATTAATAGTAACAAGTAATCAGTCTCCTAAGGCAGTGATGGTTTTTAAAAGGAGGTTGGAAAGGATGATAGAAAACACTAAATTACCAAGTGGTATGTGAAAATATACTCCTTCATTTCCATCAGGGGCTAACTGAGAGCTTTACCTCCAAGTTAAATGCTAAAATAAGCCTTTTCTTATTGTATTTCAGAAGTTAGAAGAATCAAACTCTTATGGAAATATGGAAGAATACTGAGCAAACTAATCACCCCAAATCTCAGCTGGTGTGGGATCAGCATCCCTAAATCCCAGCTCTCCCCAAAGGACAGGACCAAGTCATTTAAAAGATTGTCTATATGTACAGTCCAACCCAAGTAGCTTGAAAGCCATCACAGGAATTGGGAGGGCAGAGCCTTCTCAAAAAGTCCCATGTGAAGATCCATGGAACATGGGAAACAACAAAGTGGCTGGCTTCTTCCCACCAAAGCCCTTTGGTGGCTATTTCTGCTCCTTGTGGTTTCTGCAGGTGGTAGGTTAACACGCCATGTACTAAGTGAGTAAAGCCCCTTAACACAGCCCAGCCACAGAAGGGAAAGGCCCCATAAAAAGAACAGCATGCTGTATAATCTGTCCTTTTACAACATCTCCTATCAGAGAGCTTTAGGGTTTAAGGGGATTAGATACCATAACCCATCTGTCAGGTCATTATGGAAGAAAATTGTCCTGCTGTTTCCCAGAGATGATGCCCTATTGTATAGTGTTATCATTAAGCATGTCTTGAGTCCTTAAAGTTTTCACAGTGTTTTATAATCAATTTTACTTGTATTTCACCACACACACACATATACACACACACATACACACACACAAACTCTTGTTATCCATAGTAAGATTATCTATTCATGAAGAAACCAAAATAAAGGGAAATTATGTGGCTTAGTTTCCGAGTGAGTTCTGATGGAAATTCAGAGCCTCCCAAAATAACCCTTTTCCCACTGTTATGATACACGTTTATTCATGTATGTTATCATGCACACATACAAACGAAATTTCTAGTCATTTGCCAAGTAGTCCAACTCAAGTTGGAAAAAGAATAATACCTTCAACAGACTCAATGGTCAATCAGCATCCTCCTCAAGTGAGGGGGATTCCAGTGGCTCTCCAGGCTCATCATCCAACTTACGGATAACACAAACTACTGAGAAATTTTCCCTGTTATCAAGTCAGTATATACCTCCCTACAATGTCCATCCATTATACTTAAGAGTCAAACAGATACATGGTCATTTTCTACTTAAAACCAGAGGGAAGCTTTCTTATGGCTGTTTCTTCAATAACTATAGAGAATACTTAGCGCAGTGGAAAGGAAGTGAGATTTGGAGTTACAAATTTGGTTTGTGCTATTTGCTCCAGTGACATGGACCCTTAATTTGGGTTCTGTACACTTGCTTTTTAAAAATATTTTAATCATTACATTTCAGTATGATTGATTTCCATTGTATTGCTATATATTTTATTTTTTATATTGTTCTGAGAAGTCCGTAGGGTTCACACAGCTAACGAAGAGATCCGTTCTTAATCTAAAGACTAAGAATCCCAGTTCTCATGTGACTTTAAGAAAGCCACCTCCACTGTCTAAACCTCAATTTCCTCATTCATAAAATAAAAAGATTGAACTGGATGACCTCTCAAATCTCTTCCAGCTCTATAAAGCTATAAACTTTTTACTCTAAGTAGTTTTAGGGTACAGTTTCAGAGTATCGTTTAAGAAGACATCCAGCTCAACCAGATCCTAGATCCATTTGTAAATCTGTCTTTTTCATAATCCTGGCAACAGACTGAGAGCTGGAACCTAACAACCATCACTCCTAATATCTATTGCAGTTTGTATCTGATACTACTCTGAGAGCATATTCATACCAGAGCACTTCTGAAATGGGCTGTGATGGTCATAATCTACAAAACTGATCAGCCTACAATGGCATAGAGCTCAATGAAAACGTCATATGTTCCTCCACATTTGATTTCAATCATATATTTATGTCATTTATCATCCCTATAAATCCTGATAAAGTTCTTAGCATTCAGCAAGAGATGTGGGCTGGAAGAAGAATCCACTAGCCCTCTCCTGGAAACAGGTTTTGTTTCTGGTACCCAGTAGTCCTGACATGGAGATCTGGCAGATGAAATGAAAACTTGCATTTCCAGAAATTTTCATCTTCTACTTTTAACACAGATTCTTTGACTATTTTTTATGGATAGTATTCATTAAAGGCAAAAAGGTGTAGTGGATAGAGTGCAGAGCCTAGGATCAGGTAGACCTGAGTTCAAATGTGGCCTCAAATACTTCCTAGCTGTGTGATCCTGGACCCTGTTTGCCTCAATTTTCTCACATATAAAGTGAGCTGGAGAAGGAAACGGCAAACCAATACAGTTTCTTTGCCAAGAAAAGCCCAAATGGGATCATGAAGAGTCAGACTTGGCTGAAATGACTGAACAACATTCATAAAGGGACTAAACTACCCAAGTGAGGAAAATTGATGAATTTAGATTCCAAACATCTGAGAAGGCCTGCATCAATTACTCAAAAAATGTATTTGACACTTGAGGTAGGAGATAAAGGGCAAGGTCCTCTGACACCTCTGAAAACAAGCAAGGAGGAGCTTCTGTATTTTAAAAGAACCAGGATGTATGGCAGCCATGTCAACAAGGTAGATCACAACCCCTCCTGGCCTTAGGAGACCACCTATTTTAGTTGTCAAGGCCCACACAGTTTACCACCTAGTGGCTAGCCTGCTAATACTGAGTCCCTCTGAGCTTAGCTAACCTCCTTGGATGTCTTGGGAAGCCTCAATGCAAGGCAGTTGTTCAGTGTTGTCGGACTTTACGATACTGTACTTTCTATTCTATCTAGAACTTAACTCAAACACCACCTTCTCCATGAAGACTTTGCCATTTTTCTTTAGCAGCTGATGTCCTTCCCATTTGTTCCTTCCATTATTTTGTGTTGATTTCTTATATATCATCTATATGTATAATATATACACATGTATATGTATACGTATATGTTTTTGTATATGCATTTGTTTATGTGCATAGTATCTCCCCCTATAGAATGTAAGCTCTCAAACATAAGGATTGTTGTATTTTTGTCTTTGACTCTCCAATACCTAATATTCTTTCTGGCATTCAATGGGCAGTTGATAAATGTTTATTTATTGATTGATATGTATCAGTCAATTGACAAGCATCTTTAAGCATAGATAATCTATGTGCCCGGTCCTAGGCTAAGTAGTATTGGGATACAAAAAATAGCAAGACAAAACAAAAACAAAAAACTCCATGTTGTCTTCACTCAAGTAGTTCACATTCTGTTGGGTGACAACATGAAAAAAGAAGTATGCCTATAAAATAGATATTGTTATCTATATATTATATAGTATGTGGTGTATACCTTTAGTGGAAAATAATCTCAAAGGGAAGGCACTAACCTTTAAACCCTACTTTCTAGGTCAAGTATCTTGCCTTGACCAGTCTAATGAACTGAGTTACTAATGAACCAGTCTAATGATCAACTGAGCCTTTATCGCCTTATCGTACATATAAAACTAAACAAATTTAAAGTAAATAAGAATTGCATTTCATTTTGTTGTGGTTGTTTAAAGATAGATGCACTATCCACTGAAGAGCATACTTCAAAGCCCTCCAGTGTGTTCACTCCTGCCTAAGTCTATGGGCACCAGGAGCCAAGGTCACCTTTGCTCAACCATGAAACATCAGAGGAGGGCTCACAACCAATTTAGTCACAGACACATTTTCATTTCTGATATTTTACTTGCAAGACTGATTATCAATTTGGAACAAGCCCTCAGACTTAAAGAGCCAAAGACACAACTGTGGGTTTAAATCTTAGTAGCAAAGTAGGGAGATAGTCTGAATTGGAGAGAGTTTTGAGACAGGGACCTCAACAGGAAGACAATCACCATAGTTAGGGTGTGAGGTGATGAGGACCTGAGTCCTCTAACCCATTGACACTGGCCTCCTGGTTATTCCACAAACCAGATACTCCACTGCTCTGCTCTAGTCTCTTTCTCTGGTTGAACGCCATACCTCAAATGTTCTCCTTCCCCAGCTCTGTCTATTGATTTTCCTGGCTTCCTGACCCCTTATTATTTTACCCTGTATATGGCTTGTTTGTATACATTTATTTGCTTGTTGTTTTCCCCATTAGATTGTGAATTCCTTGAGGGAAGAAACTGTCTTTTGCCTTTTTGAATCCTCATTACTCAGCATAGCATCTGGCACATAGTAGGCACCTAACTAATGTTTATTGATTGGTGGATTAATAGAGAGAAGGGGACTGACTATAGAAGCAACCAAGGTAGAAATAACAGGATTTGACAACAGATTAGATGCAAGAGAGGAGTTGAGGGTGATATCAATGTTAAGAGCCCAAACAATTGGGAAGATTGAAGTACTAAGAGAGAAACTGGGGCGCAAGGAGGTTTGGGGAGAGATAATGAGTTCTGTTTTGGGATGTGCTGAGTTTGAGATGTCTGAAGTGCAAGTGGTGATACAAGCTTGGAGTTCAGGAGAAAAGTTAAGGTTGGATATGTAGATAAGGAGATCAGCTGTACAGGGATCACAATCTGACCTGTAGGGGCTGGTGAGATTAACAAAACGAGTAGTCACAGAGGGAGAAGAGGAAAAGAACCAGGAAGGAGATCCTTGGAGAACAACTATGATGAGTGGGTATGACCTGGATGAGACTGACAAGGAGCAGTCAGGCAGGTAGGAGGAGAATCAGGAGGAAACAGAGTCACAAAGCCTAGAGCAGAGAAAGTATCCAGGATAAGAGAATGGGTGGTCAAAGGTTAAAGAAAAATCAAGAAAAATGAGTGCTGAGAAAAGAACACAAGATTTGGTAATTCCTGGTAACTGTAGAGAGCAGTTCCAGTTGAATGATAAGGTCAGAAGCAAAATTATAAAGGATTTAGACAAGAGAGAGGAGAAGTGGAGGCACCTGGTGTAGAGATGCACTAAGGAATTTAGCAAGAAAAGAGATATAGAACCACAGCTAGTGGGAATGATCATATTTAAGTGAAGGGCTTGTTGTTTAGTGTTGAGAAAGCTTTAGGTGTGTTTATAGCTAACAGGAAATCTATGTTCTATTGCATTTTTATTTATTTTGTTAAATGTTTCTCAATTACATTTTAATCTGGATGAAAGTGGGCATGTTGACCTTTCAGGCTCCGTGATTGACCTCTCAGTTGTAGAAAATTACTCTCCAGTCAGGGGCCTGCAACACTTCACCTTGGTTTCTGAACTCCCAATTCCCATAGCTCATGCACCCAGCCTTTGAAATTTCCAAGGTTGGAGACTATTACCTGCACTTAGAATAGAAAATGTTGAAGGAAACCAAGGACCTGGGTCCATTTCTGAGGGACCAAATGGTGGGTTTGAGGGGAAGGAAGGGAATGATCCTTCCTCTTACCTAGTGGTTCTATCATTAGAGGCCAAGAGTGAAGTAGTTATTGCACTCTTCCAGATTTGAATGCAGCAAAGACATCGCCAGAGTTGAGTCGGGCTTTTTGAAGACTCTCTGTCACATCTGACTATGCAGCCAATGGAAAAAGGTTTCTCCCAACCACATGGCAGGTCAACAATAACCAGGTATAGAATGTCCACCACATGCTTCAGTCATCATGATTATCCCAGAAGGAGCTCCTTAGCATCCTTCATGTGTCAATGCCATCACGGCAAGTTGCATTATAAAGCGATTTCAGAGGATGGTGGAATCTTTCAATTCTAGAGCTAAAATAAACCCTAAAAATTCTAGTTAGTCATAAAGATGCAAATCAGAATAATTTGTTTCAGGGAAATACAACTTCAAAGTCTCAAGGATAAGAAATACTCTTCTTACAGCTACTCAACTCTTTCCTCCTAAGATTCTTTTTTTAAATGTTTTTTATTAATTTTATTTATTTTCAGTGTTCTATATTTACTACCATATAACTTAGATTTTTTTCCCCTCCCTCTCCCTTACTTTCCCCTTCCCTTCCCAAGATGGCATACAATTTTATATAGATTCTATGCAAGCATTCCTATTAAATACGTTTTCACTATAGTCATGTTATATAGAAGAATTAAAATGAATGGGAGAAATCATATAACAAACCAAAACATAATACAAAAGAAAATGATCTGCTACATTCTGCGATTGAATTCTGCAATTCTTTCCCTGGGCGTGGAAGGCATTTTGCCTTAAAAAAACACTGGAAATTTTTTTTAAGTCCTTGCATTGCAATGAAGTTCCAAGTCTACCAGAAAAAACTCTTGCACACTGTAGTCTTGCTGTGTATAAAGTTTTCCTGGTTCTGCTCCTTTCACTCAGCATCAATTCATATAAATCTTTGCAGGCCTCTCTGAAGTCTTCCTGTTCAACATTTCTTATAGTGCAATAGTATTCCATTACATTCATATACCATAATTTATTCAGCCATTCCCCAATTGATGGGCATCCCCTTGACTTCCAGTTTTTGGCCACCACAAAGAGAGCTGCTATAAATATTTTTGTACATGTGGGACCCTTTCCCATTTTTATGATGTCTTGAGGATACAGTCCTAGAAGTGGTATTGTTGGGTCAAAGAATATGCATATTTTTGTAGCCCTTTGGACATAGTTCCAAATTGCTCTCCAGAATGGTCAGATGAACTCACAGCTCCACCAGCAATGAATTAGTGTTCCAACTCTCCCACATCCTCTCCAACATTTATCATCTTCCTGTTGTATCATGTTAGCCAATCTGATAGGTGTGATATGGTTGTTTTGATTTGCATCTCTCTAATCAATAATGATTTAGAGCATTTTTTCATATGACTATAGATAGCTTTAATTTCTTCCTCTGAAAAATGCCTGTTCATATTCTTTGACCATTTATCAACTGGGCAATGACTTGTATTCTTGTACATTTGACTCAGTTCTCTATATATTTTAAAAAAGGCCTTTATCACAGACACTAGCTGCAAAAATTCTTTCCCAGTTGTCTGTACCTCTCCAAATCTTGGTTGCATTGGGTTTGGTTGTGCAAAAACTTTTCAATTAAATATAATCAAAATTATCCATCTTGCACTTTGTAATGCTTTCTATCTCTTCTTTAGTCAAAAATTCTTTCCTTCTCCATAAATCTGATAAATACACTATTCCTTGCTCCACCAATTTGTCCATAGTGTTACTCTTTATACCTAGTTCATGTAACTATTTGGATTTTATTCCTGTGTATGGTGTCAGGCATTGGTCTACGCTGACTTTCTGCCACATTGTTATCCAATTTTCCCAGCAATTTTTGCTGAACAGTGAGTTCTTATCCCAGAAGCTGGGGTTCTTAGGTTTATCAAACACTAGATTGTTATATTCATTGCCAACTGTGTCTTGAGTACCTAATCTATCCCACTTGTCTACCCTTCTGTTTTTTAGCCAGTACCAAGTGGTTCTGAGATCTGGTAGAGATAGGCGACCTTCCCTAGTATTTCTTTTCATTAGTCCCCTTGATATACTGGATCTTTTGTTCTTCCAGACGAATTTTGATATTATTTTTTCCAGCTCTAGAAATTTGATTGGTATGGCACTAAATAAGTAAATTAATTTAGGTAGAATTGTCATTTTTATTATATTGGCTCAGCCTACCCATGAGCAACTGATGTTTTTCCACTTACTTGGATCTGACTTTATTTGTGCAAAAAGTGTTTTATAATTGCGTTCATATAGTCCCTGGATTTATTTTGGCAGGTAGACTCCAAAACATTTTATAGTGTCTACCCTAGCTTTAAATGGAATTTTTCTTTCTATCTTTTGCTATTGGCTTTGTTACTAATATACAGGAATGCAGAAGATTTGTGTGGGTTTATTTTGTAACCTGCAACTTTGCCAAAGTTGGTTACTATTTCAAGTAGTTTTTTACTTGAATCTCTGGGATTCCCTAAGTATATCATCATATCATCTGCAAAGAGTGATAACTTAGTTTCTTCTTTGCCTATTCAAATTCCTTCAATTTTTTTCTCTTCTCTTATTGCTACAGCTAACATTTCTAGTACCATATTGAATAATAATGGTGATAATGGACATCCTTGTTTCACCCCTGATCTTATTGGAAATGCATCTAGCTTATGCCCATCGCACATAATGCTTGTTGAAGGTTTTAGGTAGACACTGCTTATTATTTTGTGAAAAGTTCCCTTTATTCCTACCTTCTCCAGTGTTTTTAATAGGAATGGGTGCTGTATTTTGTCAAAAGCTTTTTTCTGCATCTATTGAGATAATCATGTGGTTTCTGTTAGTTTTGTTGTTGATATGATCAATAATGCTAATAGCTTTTCTAATGTTGAACCAGCCCTGCATTCCTGGTATGAATCCTACCTGATCATAATGTATTATTCTCATGATAAGTTGCTGTATTCTTTTTGTTAAAATCTTATTTAAAATTTTTACATCTATATTCATTAGAGAAATTGGTGTATGATTTTCTTTCTCTCTTTTTGAGTCTTCCTGGTTGAGGTATCAAAATCATATGAGTATCATAAAAAGAATTTGGAAGGACTAGTTCTTCCCCAATTTTCCCAAGTAGTCTATATAGCATTGGAATTAACTGTCCTTTAAATATATGATAGAATTCACTTGTAAATCCATCTGGCCCTGGAGATTTTCCCTAGGGAGTTCATTGATGGCTTGTTCAATTTCTTTTTCTGAGATGGAGTTGTTTAAGTATTCAACTTCTTCTTCTGTTAATCTGGGCAATTTGTATTTTTTAAAATACTCATTCATCTCATTTAGATCGTTGAATTTGGGGGCATAATGTTGGTCAAAGTAATTTCTAACTATTGTTTTAATTTCCTCCTCATCGGAGGTGAGTTCACCCCTTTCATTTTTTATATTGGTAATTTGGTTTTCTTCTTCCTTTTTTAAAATCAAATTGACCAAAGGTTTATCAATTTTATTAGTTTTTTTTCACAAAACCAACTATTGGTTTTATTTATTGGTTCAATAGTTTTCTTAATTTCAGTTTTATTAATCTCTCCTTTGGTTTTCAGTATTTCTAATTTGGTATTTACTTGGGGATTTTCAATTTATTCTTTTTCAAGATTTTTCAGCTTCATGCCCAATTTATTGATCTCCTCTTTTTCTATTTTATTCATGTAGACATTCGAAGATATAAAGTTTCCCCTAAGAACTGCTTTTGCAATATCCTATAAGATTTAGTAGGCTGTCTCATTATTGTTATTCTCTTCAATGAAGTTGTTGATTGTTTCTGTGATCTGGTATTTAACCCACTCCTTCTTCAGGATTAGATTATTTATTTTCCAGTCAATTTTTTTATGTTTTCATGGCCTTTTATTACATATAATTTTTATTGCATTATAATCTGAGAAGGATGCATTGACTATATCTGCTTTTCTGCACTGGATTGTGAGGTTTTTAGGCCCTACTAATTGGTCAATTTTTGTATGTGTGCCATGTACCACTGAGAAAAATGTATATTCCTTTCTACCCCAATTCAATTTTCTTCAGAGAGCTATCATATCTACCTTATCCAGAGTTTTATTCACCTCCTTAACCTCTTTCTTGTTTATTTTAAGGTTAGGTTTGCCCTTCTTCTGCTTGCTTCTTAATTTGCTTTTTTGTTGTTTTATGAAGTTATGCTGTTGGTAATCCTCCCTCATCTTCCTGCTCAGTGGTTTGCAGAAAAACTTGTACCATAGACTGCTGTTCTCTGGCTGCCCATGGCCCTGTGTGACAGGGCCTTTCACTGTTCCTTACTGGAGGTTCTTGTGATACAGTTGGTCTCTTCATTGTGGCACCTGTTTTACATCAGTTAAATCTCTATAGAGTGAAAGCTACAGAGTTGAAATAGCTCATTTTTATTATGTGCCCTAATGTGGGACACCAATTCTTTTGAAAATTTAACCCGCAGGTAACATTTAAAGACCTCCTATTAGCTGATAGTTTAAACCCTGTCCTCACTTTTTTTGCTAAGGTCTTGATAAGTCATATTTGACAGTTTTGAAGGACCTCATTTTTGTTACTTTATTATGGTAAGCCTACCTTGGATGAAAGTCTAACCAGCTATTATTATCAGTGTGGCAGTCTCTGTTGGTTTAAGCCTGGCCAGTAGGTGGGATCATAGCTCAAAGAGTCCTGGGCCTGGAGTCAACAAGACTTGTCTTCCCTAGTTCAAATTTGGCCTCAGACATTTACTAGCTATGTGACCCTGGGCAAGTCACTTCATCCTGTTTGTCTCAGTTTCCTCATCTGTTAAATGAGCTGGAGAAGGAAATGGCAATCCACTCCAGTATCTGTGCCAAGAAAACCCCAGATGGGGTAACAAAGAGTCAGACATGACTGAAAAACTACTGAACAACCACAGAAAGCTAGGTGTCACAGTGAACTGAGTACTTAGACCTAGAGTCAGGAAGACCTGAGTTCAAATCTCAAATCCAGCTGCAGATAACTATCAGCTGTGTGACCCTGAGCAAATCATTTAACCTCTGTCTGCCTTAGTTCCTTATCTGTAAAATGAAGATAATGATAGCTTAGTCTTCTTTGGCAAGGAAGGATGAACACACTAAGATTAGATTTATCAAGTTCAGAGAGGGGGAGGTTGAGGTCCCCCACTAGTATAGTTTTGCTGTCTATTTCTTCCTGCAACATCCCCAACCTCTCCTCTAAGAATTTGAGTGCTATTCCACTTGGAGCATACATGTTTAGTAATGATATTGCTTCATTGTCTATGGTGCCTTTTAGCAGGACATAGTTTCCTTCCTTATCTCTTTTGATTAGATATATTTCTGCTTTTACTTTGTCTGAGATTAGGATTGCTACCCCTGCTTTTTTTACATCAGCTGAAGCACAAAATATTCTGCTCCAACCTTTTATCTTTACCCTGTGTGTATCCCCCCATTTCAAATGTGTTTCTTGTAAACAACATATTGTTGGATTATGGCTTTTAATCCATTCTGCTATCCATCTCCGTTTTATGGGAGTGTTCATTCCATTCACATTTACAGTTATGAATGCAATCTGTGTCTTTCCCTCCATCCTCTTTCCTACTGTTTGTACTTTTATTTCTCTTGTCTCCCTTCCCTGCCTCAATAATGTTTTCAATTTGACTACCACCTTCTGCAGTGTTCCCTTCCTTCTTTCAGCCCCGCTTCCCTTTTACTCACCTTTACCCTTACTACTTCTTCTCTCCCTTTTATTCTTCCCTCCCCTTTCTTTCCCACTTCCCCTCCTACTGTTTATAGAGCTAGCTAGATTTATATGCTTAAGTTTATTGTTCCCTCCTTGAACCAAATCAGATGAGAGTACTTCTTAAACAATGGTCATCTCCCTCCCCTCGTTCCCTCTACTGTAACATAATTTTGTACTTCTTTTTGTGATGTAATTTACCATTTTCTGCTTCCTCATTTGCATATCTCCTGTTACATTCCCTTCACATGCTTAAATCACATTTTTATCATCACATCATTTACTTTATATCATTCCCTCTATGTATATCCCTTTTATACTTCACAATAGATATACCATTCTCAAGATTAACAAGTATCATCTTCCCTTATAGGGAGGTAAATAGTTTGCCCAAATTGAGTAACAAATTTTTCTTTTCCCCTATTTACCTTTTTGTGCCTTTCTTGAGAGATCGAATTTTCTATTGAGTTCTGACCTTTTTGTCAGAAAGTCTGGACATACCTTATTTAATTGAATGTCCATCTCCTTGCCTGAAATGTTATGCTGAACTTTGCTGGGTAACTGATCCTTGGTTGTAGTGTCAACTCCTTTGCCTTACGGAATATCATATTCCAATTCCTTCAGTCTTTCAATGTAGAAGATGCAAGGTCCTATGTAAACCTGACTGTAACTCCTCAATATTTGAATGGTTTCTTTCTGGGTGCCTGTAGTATTTTCTCCTTCACTTGATGGTTCTGGAATTTAGCAACAATATTTCTCCCCTTTTGGGAGGTGAACAGTGGATTCTTTTGACGACTATTTTGCCCTCTGGATCTAGCACTTTTGGGCAGTTTTCCTTGATGATTTCTTGGAAGATATTGTCCAGACTCTTTTTTCACCATGGCTTTCTTGGTAGGCCAATAATTCTAAAATTTTCTCTTGGATCTATTTTCCAAGTCAGTTGTTTTTCCAGTTAGATAGTTTACATTTTCTTCTATCTTTTCATTCTTTAGATTTTGTTTGACTGATTCTTGATGTCTCATAGAGTCCTTAGTTTCTAATTGCCCAATTCTAATTTTTATCAAATTGTTTTCTTCAGTTAACTTTTGCATCTCCTTTTCCATCTGTCCAATTATTTCTTTTAAGGAATTATTTTCTCTAGTTAGTTTTTGTCCTTCCTTTTCCATTTGTTCAATTTTCCTTTTTAAAGAGCTGTTCTCTTTGTAGAATTCTTTTTTCATACTTTTAAAATCGTTGGCCAGTTTTTCTTCTGTTTTCTTCTTCAGCTGTTCCAAGAGTGCACTTTGTGCATGTGAGCAGCTCATAGTCCCTTCTGAAGTTTTAGATAAGAGTACAGTCTCAATACTGACCCCTTTGGTATTCATGTTTTGGTCCTTGTCCCCATAAAAAGATTCTATGGTCTTTTCCTCCTTCCTTTGCTTCTTGCTCATGATGGTGAGGCTTTGTGTGTTGTGGCCTCTGGTTCTTTCAGCTAGAGGCTAAAGAACCTGGTGCTGAGTTGGCTGGTGTGAGAAAGCAAAAGTGAATTCTGTTTGTGTTTCCCTGGATTAGCCCTAGAGCTAGCTTGTTAAGTGTGGGGGAGGGGTGGTCTGGTCATAGGAGATCTCTTCAGCTGAGCTAGAGCAAAGGCAAGCTCAACACTTGGTGATCCTAGCTGCTCTATTGTCTTCCTTTTTCCCCTCTAGCGCTGAGGCTAGTGTGAGGTCCTAGTGTGAGGCTCCACCCCCCTGGAGCTCTGGCTGTCTGGGACAGCTTCTTTTCTCCTCCACAGTAGGAGGAATATTCTTTAGTGATTTTCCTAGCCTCAGGTGCTCCTAGGGTGTTTGCCCCTTCTACTGATCCCACTGATCCAAGATTTTTCTGGGGAAATATTTTATGGTTCTTTTAAAGTAAACAAAAGGAAGAGCATTTACTGATCACTCCACAATTTTGGCTCCCGGAATTTCAAGTAGGTGACTTACAGACATTTAATCTGTCGACTGATAATCTCAGGAGGGCCTGGTGCTAATAGCTGGGGCTCATTTGTTGTCACTCACTCGGCTTAGTTCTGCTGCTCTCTCACCCTGGGCTGCCACTCTGCTGTTCAACCATGCTGCTGCTGCCTCAGGCTTCCCCAGGGCTTTCCTGCTCAGGTGTCCCATGGCTTGACATGCTGTGCTGCATGCCATGAGTTCTTCCACCCCTGCGGAACAGATCCTTCCTGCTGACCTTCCAGTCTGTCCTGGCCTGTGAATCTGCCACAGTCTGTATCCTATTGGATTCTGCACCTCCAAAATTTGGTCAGATTCTCTTTTCAGGGGTATCTGAAGGAATTTGTCTAAAAGCTTAGGTGAGTAGTTGCTCTCACTCTGCCATCTTGACTCCACCTACTTCCTCCTATGATTCTTTAGCCAAATACTTCCACAGATGTATGACATCATGTATTTTACTCTTCCCCTTAATGACACAGCTGACAACCTATCCATATGCTTCCTCATAAGGGAGGAGGCATTAATTAATCTACTGTAATCTTGCTTTCTTTTTCTTGATACCTTGAGGATACCAGTGGAGGACATGAGTCTTCAGTTGTTCCTTGTTCTCACTACATGATCAGAGGGTCCCTCTTTGCTATTCAGTCTTTCATTGTTCTGATGACATCTCTTACACCACTTCTCCTTTCCAATTCCTTGTTTATGATGTGAGGTGACTCTCCATTGCCCTCTGGGTAATACTAATTTTCAATTCCTTCTAAATTGTCACTCATATACCCCCTAGAAACATGACTTCTCATGCAGAGACCAGATCCCTAGAGATTTAAGGGAACTCAGTAAAATGAACGCACATTATATAGACATTTTTTTAAAGTCCTCCTAGCTGTCCCTGGGGTTATACCTTAACTCACATCAGCTCATCTTCTTTGAGCTCTCATTTCCACTGTCAATCATTTACATTAGAAATGTAACAAAAAGAAAGGAATTATAACAAGATTTTCCTATATCCAAAAAGAAAAAAAGACTCCCACAGCTAGAGATTCACTTTGATATTTCACCTCCATTTCTTTGAAGACTGGAAGAGTTTTACAAATTCCAACTTTTGACCTCAGGGAGATGAAATAAATAAACATGCTGAGTTCCATAACTCTCTTAACCCTGCTCTTCACTGTTTCCTATCAAAGTCCCTGATCAGCTCCAGCCTGTGCAATGGGAAGCAAATCCTCATGAGAAATGTGGATTTAGGACAATGCATCATGGAACCAAAGCTGGAAAGGGGAATAGCTATCTTATGTACTTAGTTCTTCTACTTTTCCCCCCAATTAAAAAGGATGAGGGAAGGAGGAAACCCTTATAACAAATATGTGAAACTGAGCAAAATAAAATCCCATATCAATTATGCCCCAAAATGTGATTATCATTTTAGATATTTATTCCACTGCCTTATTATCAGGAGATAAATCACATTCTTCATGACCTGTGCACTGGAATAATGATTAAGTTCATCAAATCTTAAAATACTTAATGAATGGACAACATACAGTACTTAACTACTCCCTTCTCTCATTAGTTTCTTCCTTAGGGGTAATGACTGCATGGGGAGCTGCCCTTGTGCCCAAGTGTTTTTTGGCCCACAATGGGAAGTGGTATCCCTCTGAAGGACTTTACAATGAGTAGTAAACACATCCTTTCCAAAGACTACAGGGAAGAAACAAAAGAAGTCTGGGTGGCATGGAGAAAGAACACCTGCATAGTCATAGCATCAAAAGGAACGGGGAATTTAGATCAACGAAATTAATTTTAACCATGTGTGCAAGTTAGCAACTAAAATGCATCAGATCACAAAAAAGTTTCTATTACCCCACAGCCTCCCTCAAGATAGATAGACAGATAAGTGAAAAAGGAAACAAGTGGTAGCAAAAACAAAGCGTAAAAACAACAAAAATACTGGCTTTGGAGTGGAAGTGGATTCAAGTCCACATTTTACCCACTGCTAGGATTGCTGATAGAACCAGAAATTTTGTATAGACTTACTCATTATGTGATCTGGGGATAAGTCAGTTGACATCTCCGAGTTTCAATTTGCTCATCCATAAAATGGAGAGAATACATGCACTTCCCACCTTATAGTGAGTCATTGGGAGGAAAGCATTTGGTAAAATATGAAGCAAAATTTTATTGTGGATTAAAACAACCCTTTTCAGTGACTCTGATCATAAACACTAGGAGGTACATCAAAAAGGTCCTTTATTTGACAAATGAAATTACTACTTTGATGAAGAAAATCCAGGTTGGACAGGTTCTTTTTAGATGGTGAAGGCCTATCTGTGAATGACATTGTACTGGTCATATCAATCTCAACAACACTGTAATTATCTCTTGGAGGACATCTGTACTCAAAAGAGTTCAACTTGACCATTCACACAGGATAGACCAAATGAATGACAGATATAACAGGGATAAATAGTACTAATGAACAATGGATTAGGCTTAGAAATAAAGAGTTGGAAAAAAACAGGGAAGACTGCCTTCAGTAAATACCAAGACTCCTTTAAGATCATCAAACCTACCAGAAACAAAAGCCCATCTTTTAATATCAGCATTCTACTAGTGTTACAATCATCTTTACGTTTCCATAGGATTTGCACATAAAGTTCCATTTCTCACCAGCAGTTCTCTAAAGATTAACTAAAAATACCTACTCAGAACTTGATTATATCAGCTAGCTTAGCAGAGGGTTGCAGCAGTGAGTTCCAACTAGAACTGAGTGCAATTAACCTGTAAGAATACCTGTAAGGATCCAGGCTTGGGAAAGTGGGATCAGACATACCACTGGGTATACAAAAAGCTTCATACTTTGTCAGTAATACTAATAGCTCAAAGTCAAATGGCTATGTACATTGCACACTGATAGAAACTTAAGGCTTCAAGTTTAAATCTACAGGTCAAACCAAGAAAGTGGACACAGGTGATATATAAAAATGAGTTGGTCCCCTCTAAGTAAGAAATCTTTAGCATAAGGTTATCATGGATAAAGCTGTGACTATGTATGTCAACTGACTTACTTGACATAAAGAGTAAAACATATTTGAAACAATCATCATCTACTACTAGTCTTAGCATGCACTTTCAAAACCTTAAAATGGACCATGAGAGATTTGGAAAGTATCCTAACAAAAACCTATATGATATTAACAGAGACCATCACTCTAAGGTATCTATGGAAAAATTAACCTTTCTTTGTCAAAAATGAGTAAGATGATTAATAGACATTCTCATAGGACATGATAAGGGAAAATCTTACAAAAATACTTTTGGGACAAGAAGATATTATTGTACTAGGCAATAACAAAGACCAAATATAGGTATACATAGTTGTATTTCCCAAATGTAACTGAAAATAGTTTTCCCTTAAATTTTTCTCTTTGTTCAGTAGTTTCAGAATCTTTGTCACCCCTTTGGGGGTTTTCTTGGCAAAGATATTGGAGTGGTTTGCCATGTCTTTCTTCAGCTCATTTTACAGGTGAGGAAACTGAGGATAACAAGGTTAAACGACTTGCCCAGGATCACACAGCTAATAAGTTTATAAGGCTGGATTTGAATTCATGGAGAGGAATCTTCCTGATTCCAGGCCCAGCACTCTATCCACTGTACCACTTAGCTGCATGTTCTTAAGTAGTCAATGAAATTGATCAGATTAATGAAGTCATCTGTGGACAACATTTCTATGAATTCAACTGGCAATATGTCATGAAAGAAGCACCAAACAAATGCAGATTTGTTTGTAGAAAAGAAGAGATTTATGATGGAAATTCAGAGACAAGTGACCACCACCAGAAATAATAGGCAGGCTATGCTTAAGGAGCTCAGACTTATTGATCGATGCAGATTATACAAAGGCATAATGGAACTCATGCAACACATCACCATAGGCTATAAAAATTCAGTATCTATCAAATGCCTAGGAAGACATTCTATGGTGACTAGAACTAGACATCAGAAACTAGTCATCTTTCATAAAATAATGAATGACAAATCAGTCAGTTCAACAGTAAACATTTATTTAAACACTACATCCCAGGCACTATGCTAAAAAATGGAGATAAAAAATCCTCATAAAATAACTCTAGACCACAAAATACCCTTGAGAATTTAAAAAAAATTCTACTGGAATTATTGTGGATAATAATAATGTTGACTGCAATTAACACTAATCCACAAAAATTTAAGAACCAAAGTTTTGATAGATGTTATCATGCCAAATATTGAATCTCTCACCTATATGTGTATAGAGGCAGCTAGATGGCATTGTAGCGAAAGCACTGGGCTAGAATAGGGGAGACCCAAGTTCGAATTTGACCTCAGTCACCATCTGTGTATGGATGGATAAATCCCTGGATGCATAAATGCTTGCTTCCTTCCTTCTTAGGTGAAATAAAAGTCTTTCATAATATAGATCTACAAAAAAAAAATATCAAAATGAGGTGGAAACAGGATGAGATATACATATTAACCCTATCATCCTATTATTGGAATTGTCCAAAAGATGATTTTTGTGAGTCTAAATAAGAGTTTCCGTTTCCATACTTTAACGCAGCGATTGCTTTATCCACCTATTCCAGAGTCCACAGAACATCAAATGTAAAAGAAAAATGGCACATGAATAACTTGTCCCAGACTGTCTCTATCTGAGCTCCATAGAACAAGATGCATCAAAAAAGAATCATAGCTTTGTTTTCAGTCGTGTCTGACTCTTCATGATGCCCTTTGGGGTTTTCTTAGCAAGATACTGGAGTGGTTTACCAATTCCTTCTCCATCTCATTTTACAAATGAGAAAACTGAGATAAGCAGGGTTAAGTGACTTGCCCAGGGTCACACAGCTAATAAGTGTCTGAGGCTAGATTTGAACTCAGGAAGATGAATCTTCCTAACTCCAGACCTCATACTTCATCCACCGCATCACCTAGCTGCCTGAGAATGCCAGTTATAATAATCACTGTAATTATTGTTATTACTAAATCTTACTTCTTTTGTGATATAGTCAACAGAAATTGTTGCTTACTTAAGGACCTTTTTCCAAGAGTGGTAAAACTAAGAAAAGTGTACGTAAACTGACCAAATATGAACTCATCAATGCTATCCTGTACCACTCAGTCATTTTCCTCATTCTAATTAATCAACACATGTTTATTACACACCTACTATGCGTCAGATACAAAGACATGAATGAAATGGTCCCTGGCCTCAAGGAGCTTACATTTTATAAAGGGAGACATGCACTTGTATCAGTATACAGAAAATCAAAAGAAGGTAACGGTCAGGGGTGGGGTAGACACGGAGACTCAGAAATACTTCATGTAGAAACACTTGAGATGTGCTTTAAACTGAAAGATTCTAAGCCTCAGAAGAGAAGAGTGCATGAATTTCAGGCATGGCAAACAATCTGTACAAAAATATCAAGACAGGAAGTAAAATGTTTCAGGTGAGGAATAGTAAACAATTTATTTTTTTTTAACAATTATGCATTTTAATCTACGTTACAACAAACTACTTAGATTAAAACATGAACAATCCAAAGGCAATTTGTTATGACTTCTCCATAAGTGGCATATACCAGTCTATACACTCAAGAGGATGCTTCCACGTGTCAGTTTGGTTGGGCCATTTGCTAAGGCAAAGGTTGGGCTGAATTTCATTCTATCCATTGGGCAAGTGCCTGTGAATGATGTCATTGTGCCTAGAGTTGTAAAAATGCAAAATGATTATGAAAGTCTTTAATGAAACATTCTAAAAAACAAGATGTTATTCCTTGGAAGTCTGGGTTGTCTTTTATATATCTTGGTACGTGTCAAATTTATATATATATATATATATATATATATATATATATATATATATATATATATATGCATGTATATATATACATGCATATATATATATATTTCTATGAAGGATAATCATTCTTATCTTCTATTTCTCCTCCCTTATTTTTCAATCTGTCTCTCTCCCTACTAAGTAAAGAATTGAAATATATCTTTTTATTGTTTTATTTATTGAATAGGGTTTTGTCCTCCCTGGCCTTGGTTTAAAAAATCAAATTGGTAGAATTTTTTCATAATATATTATACATTTTTAAAAATAATTTTGATTTATGTGGTCCTTGAGTGCTGCTCTCTCTCTCTCTCTCTCTCTGAATGAGTGGACCTCAAGAGAGATATAGATTTAGGGCTAGTTAGGACCTCTGAGTTCAGAGATTCCAGCCTCCTCATTTTACAGCGGAAAAAGCTGAAAGCCTGAGAGATTAAGTAACTCGCCCAATATTACACAAGTGACAAGTGGCACAGCCTGGCACGTCTCCTCACACTGGAGTTGAATTTGGAAATTTATTTGGCATTTGTATACTTAAGAATTTGCAGTAAAACAGATTCACATGAAATTAAAAAACAAACAATGAAAGAGAAAGGATTATATATATATAATGTTTATATATAATATATATATGTTCATCCTTTCTCATTTCTGCCCAATTTTCATTAAGTTTACCCTGATTTCTCAAATGTCTATGTTATGTGGGCCAGGATTTATTTTGAGAGCTTATTTAATGTGGGAGCAATGGGAAATATTCTTAAAAGAGATCAGGAGATGGACAGATTTGGGGCAAGAAGAAAGAAAAAAGTCTCTTATAGATAGAAAATATAACCAGCAGACTTGACTCAGCCAGCATTTTAGTATTTGTTATTTTACTCTCTGGAATAAATGTTTTGACTTGCAAAAGAATTTTATACTAGCTTCTCACCACTGCCACCAGGAATTTTATATACATAAGCATACCCCACTTCTTAAAACCCCAAGGAACAGGAAGCTGGAATTACAAACAGATAAATTAGCGAATGATCACAGGGTTCCTAGATCAAGAGCTAGAAGCAATCTCAAAGGTCCACAGGTCTAATGCCCTCATTTTACAGAGGGGGAAATCAAGGCAGGAAGAAATGAAATGACATCCTCAATTTCATTTCCACAGTATATTCTAATTCAGGTCCTGTGACTCAGAGTTCAGAGCTCTTTCTACTGCATCATATACTTCAAAGAAATCCTTCAACGTCAACTATATAAAATAGTAGATACAACATTAGGTCTGGAGTCAGAAGACTTAAGTTCAAATCTTGCCTCTGATACTTCTGGGTAAATAACTTAATTTCTGTCTGCCTTAGTTTCTCCATCTGTAAAAAGAGGGAATAATAAAAGTCCCTATCTCCCAAGCTGCTATGATATTTTTAAAACACTTAGTATAGTGTCCAGCACTTACTAGGTGCTTCATTAATACTCTTTTTCCCCTCTTTCTTCTTTACTAAAAGAATTACCCTTGCAGTTTTTAAATAAAAAGTTGCCTTTACTTTGTCAAGCCTAGTGAAATTAAAAAAATATACTTTATGGGGACTGCTTAATTATTAACTTTCCACCTCCATATATAGTTTAAAAAGGGCAGCCACCAGTTTTTGTAAACTTTGCTTGAGAGTTGGGGGGGGGCAAAACCACTCTCAGACTTGCAATGGCTATATTTGCATACAGAAAGGCCAGGAATTTGCTGAGACGTTAGCAGACTATGTCATTGCCTCCTGGGTATAGATTGCCTAGATTTGCTTTCATGACCACTTAGAGGAATTAAAAAAAAAAAAAAAAGCTTTCATTTATTATACATTCATTCACTTACTTGGATGAATGAGAAAATCTCAGAGTTGAAAACTGGGGGAATTTCCCATATGGGCACTGTTTTATGGTTGTTGGAAAAATGACCTTTGTTTGGTTAAGTCCTCTCCTGGCAGAGATCCAAATGCTGGAACTGTATGAATGCCTAGGGCATATTGGTGGCATCACAGACCAAGTACTAAACTTGGAGTCAGAAAGCTGGGATATTGCCTCAGATGCTTACTAGTCATGTGAACCCAAGGCAAATCATTTAATCACTCCCAGCCTCAGTTTTCCCAAAGTGGAGAAAATAGCTCCTATTTCATAGGGTAGATGTAAGAATCAAGTGAGATAATATAGATAAAGATCTTTGCAAACTCTGAAGTGCTATATAAATATTTCTGTCGTTGTTCAGTCTTGCCTGACCCTTTGGACCATACTGTCCATGGGATCTTCTTGGGAAAGATACTAAAGTAGTTTGCCATTTCCTTCTCTGGTGGATTAAGGAAAACAGGTTGAGTGACTTGCCCAGGGTCACACAGCTACTAAGTGTCTGAAGCTGGATTTGAACTCAAGGCTTCCTTACTGCAGGTCTAGAACTCTGTCCACTGAGCCACCGAGATACCTCATGTTAACACTCATCAGCATCATCATTGTTACTGCCTTGAGCTGCTAGGTTAGTGCAATGGAGTAGTGGACCTGGAATCAGGAAGGGCAGGGTTCAAATACTACCTCAGATACTTACTAGTGACTCTGGGCAAGTCATTTCCCTTCTCTAAGGCTCAGGTTCCTCATTTGGATATGTAAAGCACTTAACAAATCTGAAAGTGCTTTATAAATGCTAATTATTATATATATTTTTTAAAATTGTTATTATTATTGTTGTATCCATAAGAGAAATGACATCTCTAAAGGAAGGTCTCAGTTCCTTACCTAAAAGAAGACAATGGGAAGAGGAAGCTAGATTGCCAGGCCTAGAGGCCTGAGGGCTACCCGAGTCTTCCCTTACCTCTATCGGAGGTCTTCGGTTGGCCAAACCGGATGCTCGTATGAGAGAAAGGACGTTCCAGAGTCGAACAAGGGTTGAGCTTTATTTCAGGGTCTAGTTACAAGTGCAGGGAAATTCTTCCTTAGGAGAGAGCGAAGAATCTCCCAAGGAGGCAAAGATCTTACAATAAGAGATTGGAAGTAGAAGTGTAAGTGGGGAGAGAGGGGGAGGGGAGAGAGGAGAGAGGAAAAGCGGAGTCTTGTTGTCCTGTCCGCCTCCTCCCAAGAGAACTTTCAGGCTTTCCTGATCCTACTTAAACTCTCCAGCAGCATAGTTTGCATCTGAATACCGTGCTGTTAGATAACAATAGTGTGTCCAGATCTGGGACAATCTCGAGGGCAGGGAGAGCTCTCTCCCATCACGTTTCTCACGGGAAGAGGCGGAAATACACGAGATAGCTCGGTTCACCTCGATTCCCAGTCGTTTCCTGGGGGGTCTCGTGAGAACTCTAAGATTTAGAAGTTCCCACCTTTACCCGCCCGAGACTGTCCACCTGGAATTGAGCTTCCATCCCCAGCACTAGATAATGACAAAAGCTTCCATTTTATTCTACCCTGAAGCTGAGGGCCTCCAGCTCAGAAGATGGGGAACTTTTGAGCCAAGATTCTTAAGGGAGTAATACGGGAGAGACTCCTGTTGGCCTCAGGGTAAGAGAGCTTGTTTCTTCAGAAAGAGCCCAGCAGCATCCTAGTTAATGATTTCAGTGGGACAAAGATCCATGTCATCCCCCAGAGCATCACCCAGAAGCTCAGGTAAAGCCCTACCTGGAAGAGCTTGATACCTAGCTCAGCAAGAAAGATGACCCTGTCCCTGGAATGCCCTTGCTCCTCACCTCTACCTAAGTCAGCCCTGTGATGTGGAGGACAAAAGGCTAAACCAGTCTTGTACTACCACAATAGATAGGAGAGCTTCCAAGGCAATGGAGACAAGTCATGCTCTGTTCTGCTCAGATTACTTCCCATTCCCATCTGTACAGATCTTGTATGTACCTTGTTATTTACAAGCTGCCTTTAGGATTTAGGGAGTGTTTTTGCCTTTTTTGTATGTATATGTCACCAGTACTTAGGACAATGCCTAGCATGTAGTAAGTATTTAATAAATGCTTGCAGATGTGACTTAACTAGTCAGACCTCAACTGGAGTCTTGCATTCAGTTCAAGGTGCTCCAGCTTGGGAAAGATAAAATGGAGACCTTTCAGAGGAGGTCAGCTAGGATTATGAAGATTCTTGAGTCTGCCTAAGGCTTAAAGAATGAGGGATATTGAGCCTGGAGGAGGGAAGCCTGGAGGCCATAACAATTCTATGGTACGTGATAGGTATGACATGGAAGAGGGATTCAAAGTGATCCACTTAGATCCAGAGAGTGGAGCAAGGAACAATAAGGATAGGTTGCAAAGGGGCGATTTTAGCCTTGATTTCCAGAAAATCTTTCCAGAACACTTGTATAAAAGTGGAGTAGACAGCCTTGGGAAGTCTGAAGCTGTCTCTCCTTGAATTAGGATGGTGGCTGGGTGAGTAGATCGAAGGGAACCTCCATGGAGGACTGGCATTATGCAGATAGAAATGATAAGATCTGGCAATTCCTGACTCCCCCAGCTACCGGTACCTTCCTGGAAAATTACTCTGTAAAGGGTGAAGGCAAAAGGAAAAGGTAACAGTGGAGACAGAGACGGAGAGCAAGCATTATGGAAACAAAGAACATGAGCTTGAACAGACTTCGAGAGACAATGGAGGATAGGAAGGCCTGGCTTGCTGTGGTCTGTGGGGTCATGAAGAGTCACTGAACAACAACACAATTTATTTGTATTTTTGTTGCATGTATACGTAGGTCGTTCACCACTTCAATTACAGCGTAAGTTCCTTGAAAGCAGGGATATTTCCTTTTTCTCTATATATCCTTGGAACTTTGCACAAGTATTAACACACAGTACAAACTTAAGAAATCATCGATTGATTGAAATCTCTGGAGAATCAACTAATAAATGAATGTTTGTTGAATAAATTCATTTTTATCTCTAATGGAGAATATGAATAGGTTGTCATTTGCTACAGCTGACTTTTTTGGGTCATCTTAGCAAGGTTGTCACAGACTAAACAAAGGCTGTGGCTCTCTCACCATCACCAGTTGTGTCCCTTCTAGACCATCTAAGATACCCATTTCTTTGTTAGAGTAGTAAAGCCCTAATTCAGTGGAGTAATAACTGATTCCAGTAGCAGTGAAGCCAGCTCCCTCCCAGCAGACAAAGATAGACCTGGAAAATGTCCATCTTTGCCTTTGCTGGAAGCAAAAGGTCAAGGTAGGACTTCCAGCCAGTTGCTATCTCACACCTGGCTCTTCTAAACAAAGACTTCATGGGGAAAGCATGCTTTTCATTCACTTCCAAATCTTTGGAGAGAGGCAGTTCTAGATAAAAAGGAAAACACCTGAAGCAGCAGGAATTAACTCTTAAATGGGACTCACCATCACCTCTGATCACTTTTGACAAAACAGAGGAAAGAGGGGATTTTTCTGGACTTCCCATATGTAGAGACAAATATTTTCCTTTATTAGAAGGCCTTTTTTTCCTGATGACACGGACTTAGGAAGCACTGCTTTTCAAGTCATCTCCAACTCTTTGTGACCCCACATGGGATTTTCTTGGCAGAGATACTGGAGTGGTTTGCCATTTCCTTTTCCAACTCATTTTACAGATGAGGAATCTGAGGCAAACAGGATGAAGTGACTTGCCCAGAGTCACAGAGCTAGGAAGTGTCTGAGGATAGATCTGGGCTCTGGACAATGAGGCTTCCTGACTCTAGGCTTGGTGCTCTATCCACTGCACCACCTAGCTGTACCAGCAAGTACACAAGCATATCACCAATGACTAATGTAGTGCCTGACACATAGTAGGCCTGTAACTACTTGTTTAAAAAAGGACAGCTTTGAAAGTAATATGTTTAATTTATTATATGTATTTTTTAAATCAAACTGTTTCACATATAATCATTTTCTCCATTTTACTTTGAATAGGAAATATTATCTTTTGGTGTTCATTAAATTCAGAATAAAAAAATTATAGAATTAAAAAAAATTCTTGTTGTGTGAGTGAATGAGATGGAATATAATTCCGTACCACTATCACATGCTTGCAGTAAAATGAAACGCATTTTGGAAAGATGGATGAGCTATATACTTATGTGTGAATACACGAAGTTATGTTAAGTAGTAGAATCACATAATGGATATTGAGTTTTCAATAAGGCTCATGACTTTATTGATATTGAGAAACTGAGGTGAAGAAAATCCTTCTACCAATGCAACATCTAGACTGCAATTTATTGTCTTGTAATAGGAAGGGGAGAGGGAGCATGGACAGGCTTCCCAAGGCCACAAGATGGGTATGTGTCAGATGTGGGATCTGAACGCAAATCTTTCTGACAATGCCTGCCTCTGTATATAATGGACTTATTAGGAGATGGAGAGAGATTATAGTCACATAAGCTTATAATACAGCCTAATTAATTAGGCTAATACATTTTTTGCCTATACATAAAAGACTCTAATCAATCAAGTATTTATAGTCTACCATGAGCTGGGCCATGTGCTAGGTACTGGGTAAACAAGTTCAAATATGAAGCAATCCCTACTCACAAGCAGTTTACTCTCCACCCAAATTAACCGTTTTTGTAACATCTGGTTTTTGTGGGTGGGTAGTACAGGGCTCTCCCAGAGGGTGACTTAAATCTATTTTAAGAAGTAAATGAATTAGGATAAAAATAACAATGAGCATTTTTATAGCACTTTAAGGCTCACTAATCTCTTGTTACCTTATCTCTTGCTGTCCTCTCATCAGCCTCCACAAGTAAGTGCTTTGAGCAGTCCACCAGATGCCCAATTCCCATTTTGGAGCAGATTGATCAAGGAAGCACTGGAAATACAAATGGAAAGATAATCTTGACCCTCAAGGAGCTTCTATTCTAATAGGGGAGTGGGGAGAGGGCATGGTAGAGAAGGTCTGGAGTCAGAAGTATAGCCTGGAGAGGAATGAGCACATGGTTTGCCCCAGCGCCCTTCTTAAAAATGGAGATTCTGGGAGGAATCAGTTGAAAAGAGTTAGTCTGAAGAGTCAGAAGTGCACCCTGGAAAGGAATGAGTGCCTGGGGATCCTATACAGGGATGGCAGTTGTAATTTCCCTGGGTTATCAAAGGGAGAAACAGACCAAGTGCCACACACTGCTAGTGAGGGTAGGCATGAGAGCACAGGTCCAAATGCCTCTGCTGCCTAATCCATGCCCTAATGCATAAACTACCTAAGGTATCTAAAGAAAAACTGTAATAAGCAGCCAATATTCACACAGGGTTTCCTGGGATCTACAACTCTATCTCTCACTCTCTTTCTCTCTCTATCTCTCTCTGTCTCTCTCTCACTCTGTCTCTGTCTCTGTCTCTCTCTCTCTCTCTCTGTCTCTCTTTCTCTCTCTCTCCCTCTCTCCTTTTCTCTCTCTCTCCCTTTCTCTCCCCCTCTCCCTCTCCCTCTCTCTCTTTCTCTCTCTCTCTCTCATTTGCCTCCCTTCCTTTCTTTCTTCTTCCCTCATTTCCTTCTTTCTTTTTCTAGTTTTCTCTCTTCCTTATTTCCTTTTCTTCTTTCACACCTTCCAACCTTCTATTTCTTTTGTCTTTCTTTTCTTCCATCCCTCCTTCCTCCTTCTTTCCTTTCTTTTATTTTTCTTTCTTTCTTTCTATTTCCCTTTCCCTCTTCTTTCTTTCTCTCCTTCCCTTCCTTCATTTTCTCTTTCTTCTTTCCTCTCCTCTTTTCATCTGTCATTCATTCTTCTCTCCTTCCTTTCTTCCATTATGCCTTTCTTCTTTTCCTCTTCCTCTCCTTTTTTCTTCTATCCTTTCTTCCTGAAAACATCATGCTAAAAAACATGGGAGCACTATTTTAGGAAGATTCTGAGGATCACCTGGCAGGAAAAGGTACCAGACACTGAAGTCCTTGCTCCAGCTGAACTGCCAACCACTCAAACTATACTTCAGAGAGCGCAGCTCCAATGAGCTGGCCATGCTGCTCAAATGCAAAATATATGCTTGTCAAAAAGACTATTTTATGGAGAACTCACATGGGGCAGGTGATCACATGGTGGTCAGAGGAAGCGATACAAGGACACTCTCAAGATCTCTCTCAAGATCTTTGGATTTGACTGTGCAACATGGGAAATCCTGGCACTAACCATTTAGCATGGTGTGCCCACATAAGAAAGAGAGCTGTGCTCTTTGAGCAAAGCAGAATTGAGACAGCACAAAATAAACGTAGGATGCACAAATTTGGAGCACCCACCCCAAAAATTCATGTGGACTATCTGTGCCCAACCTGTGGTAGAGCATTCTGAGCTTGTATTGGTCTGATCAGTCACAATCGGACACACTGAAACTTCACTTTATCATGGTGATGTCATTTTGGTCCTCAAAGACAAAGGACAACAACCAACCAACCAACCAATCCTTTCTTCCTCCCTTTTCCCTTTCTTTCTTTCCTTTTTCTTTTCCTTTCTATCTTCTCTCCTTACTTGCATCCTTTCATCTTTCTTTTCTGTTTTCTCTTTCTTTCCTTTATTTTCCTTCCTTCCTTTATTTCTCTCTTTCCATTTCTCCTCTCTCTTCTTTTATCTTTCCTTCTTTCTTCCTATCTTTCTTCCTTTCCTTTCTTACCACATCAATAAAGGTGTTTCTGGGTTAGGTATATCGCACAACAGATCATCATGGGTTCTGGATCTTATAGATCCTAAGAATTTTCTGGGGATGGTAAGCAGTGAGAAGCAAAGTGATTGCCAAGGGTTAAACTGCCCTTGTCAGAGGTAGGAGATTCTCCAGTCTGGGTAGTAAGCATTCTAGGATGCCTTCCCCTCTCTCAGCATGGTGTAATAGGAAAGAGGATTGAGACCTCCATTAGAGTACCAGTTCTGTGTATGTGTGTGTCTTTGGAAAAAGCATCTTAATCTCTCTGAACCTTGGTTCCTCAGCAGTAAAATGGGAGGTTGGGGTGCCCTGGATGACACTAAAGTATTTCTAGTTTTGAGATTCAATGCCCTGCTCCCTCAGAAGCTAACCAACATCCAAATCAACTTAAAATTCATGCATGGGATGAGTTGAGTAAATCCCGTATTTCCAGCATTATAAAAAAAAGGTTGGTCTCCTGAAAGAGTAAATAATAGGCAGCTCTACAGGTCCTACCACTCCTTAGAAGCATATTTCATATCCGAATGTTTTATATATATATATATATATATATATATAACATATATTAGTATTTTATAATATATAGTCAAATATAAAATTTAGATAAACATAAAATGTAACATAATATTTAGTTCTGTATGTATGTATATATAGCTCTGTGTATATATACATATATGTATATGTGTACATGTATATGTGGATGTGTATATGTATGATAAAGCTCATGTATGTGTATATGTATGGCTACTGCAACCAAAAGGAATTACATTTTACTGAAGTACACAAACCCCAGAGAGGAAATAGTGTCTTTACAAGAATTAAAGACAACAGCTTAACTGAGTGGAGCCAAAAATAAATATCTGAAATAAGCCCCCTAAAGAGGCTAAACTTTATTGGAGAAATCTTTAAAGTTTACATTCAGGCATCCATCAAAGTTGAGTTTCACTTATAAGCATTCTCCCCTGGCCACATCAGCTCACTCCAAGCGTGCCTCTTATCTTCCCCCAAACCAGGGGAAAAAGAGATTAGAGATTCTTGCAAACGTTTTCAACTTCATTACACCAGCTAAAGGAGAAAAAAATAACATTAATGCAAAGTCTCATGTTGAAAGACACTCTTGACAGCAAATAGAGTGGCGATGTTTCAGTAAACCCAGAAATATACCCTAAATGAACTCATAATGAAGAAACATCATGCCTTGAAAATACCTGAAAGACATACACAAAAAATTTATACATAAATTATACATATGTTTATATTATATATACTTGTCTCTACATACACACACATACCATATACATTTATAAAGTAAATAAAAAAGTATAAATATCGCATACACATATTTGATCCATATAGTATATATCATCAACAGCCATAACCCTGCCTAGTAACTATACCTCATCCATCATGTTCTGAAGCAGGGAAAGTAACAGATTCTAAATAAAGCCTATGCCTAGGCGATGTGGCAACTTATTGTAGAAACTGCCTACTTCCCAGGAACCTCGCAAAAGCGTGCTTAGGCTGCTCTCTCGTGGTCACAAGGAAGGATTGCACCAAGTGGATTCTAGAGAGCTCTGATTTTTATTTTAAGTTAAAAGGGCTTTTTTTTCTTTTTAAAAAGAAACAGTCTGTTTTGATACAGCATTTTCAGTGCCATTTACACAAATTAAAGTGCTAATTGCAAACCTTGGAGCTGCTTTAAATAATTCTTAGCTCTCTAAATTGAAGTGAATTAAGAGCCAGTTGGAGCACGCCCAAATGTTTTCATTTATGGACTCTCAGAAAATTTGGTTTTTTAATATATAAAGTGTTGGGGGGGAGGGGGAGGGAGGGGATTCACTGGCTGTAAAGGAAATCTAGCTCTCTGAAAGCCTAGCTCCTGAAAAGAAGGAGAAATGCTGGTAGTGCCTCCTCAATCCTCTAACAATTTAAATGTTTCAAGAAATGAGGCTGTCTTCTCTATGAAAAAAGCAAACGTAACCTGAAAAGGTAGAAGGGGCTCGTGGAAGTTTATTCTCCTTTTCAAAATCATGTGAGACCCATGAGTTTGAGGCTAATGGTTATAAACTGAGAAGGAGAATATTCTGTAGCTCTTGACACTTGAGAGGTAACCTAGCCCCAGGAGGAAGTCTTCTGAAAGAGAAGGTACAGGAGTTCAAATTCCAGCTCTACCATTTACTTACTAGGCTTCTTGGACTGGTCTTCTCTGGTCTTTGGTTTCTTCTTCTGTAAAATGAGAAGCTTAGACTAGATCACTCGTGTCCATGCTCAGCAAGCTCTCTGAGAACAGGTCCTGTTTTGGGTCTCTCCCAGCTCTGTGTGTGTGAGGGAGAGAGACAATTAGGAAGGTATTCTAGTTGTACTAATTGAGAATCCAGGGTGAAAATGTAAACTGCGTGGTCAGGCATCTCTCCACCGTTCTTTGGCCAGAACAAATGTTGGGGTGAGACAGTATCAGAGAAAGCATCCAAAGGAGAGGATTCTTCACATCAAACATCCATATTCAGTTGGTAAAGAGGACAGGCAGACATTAATCCCTGAAAAGGCATTTGCACATTTCACTTATTCTTTCCCAAAAGGTGGAATTATCTCTCTTTACCTTCCCCTCTACCAGTAAATTAGGCCCTTTATAGCATGATACAGTGGAAGAGGAGAAGTTTTAGAATCAGAGGATCTGAGTTCAAATCCAGCCCCTAATATTCACTCTCTGTATGACCTTGGGCAAATCAGTTACCCTCTTTAGACCTCAGTTTCCTCATCTGTAAAATGAGAGGATTGAACTAAATAGCCTTTGAGACTCATTCCAGCCCCAGACATGTGAGACCATGATTAAAAATAAGGATAAGCAACTGAAATGTTTTCGAACTTTGGCTAAATGACAAAGCTCTAATCCAAGCACCAAATCCTTACCCACTGACTCTCTTTTACAGGATTTTGGGGAGAATGCTCTGGCCTGAATATTTCTAAATGTTTTCAAGCATTAGACAAATATCTAAGAGAGCTTCAGGCTGTTTTGTACTCATTGAAAAAACCCTACACTCAAGAACTTAATTCTTAGGGTTAAGGGGATTTATTGAGGACTCTGCCCTTTATCAAACTTTTGGGTGAGTGTAGTCAGCCCTCCCTCCTTGGTCATATTGTAGAGTCCCCTAAGTTGTGTTGATCTCTACTCTCTAGGTAAATCTCCTGCCTTTATGGATCTTTGAGGTGTAGAGCCCAGGTCTTCAAGGCCCTCTGCGGCAGCTCAGGGCATGTAGGAATGTCTCAGGTCATAAAGGACTTTAAAACCCAGAGAATTTTACATTTGAGCGTGGAGGTTATAGCTAACCACTAGAGTCTACTGAGTGGTGGGTAGTGATATAGTCAACAAGCTTGATATCTGAGTGGAGAATGAACTAGAGTGGAAAGAGACTTAAGGCATGGGAACCAATCAGAAGAATATTGCAATAGTCCAGGAGTGAGATCATGAGGACCTGACTAGGGTGGTATTAGTGCTTGAGGAAAGAAGAGCAAATATAGAAGGCGTGGTGCCAAAGTAGAATCATCAGAATTAGGCAATAGACTGGTCATGGGCAGTGGGGGAGTGGGGTGAGGAGTTAAGGAGGACACCTATGGTGTAAGCCAAGGTGCCCGGAAGAGGGGTCAATTTGCTTGTTTGTTTGGTCTTCATATCTCCCTGGTCCTCATAAAGTGAGAGGCACATAGCAGATCTTATTAAAAGCTAGTTCAACTAACTCCATTGTTCAAAAACAAACAAGTTTTTTAAATTGTCCTGGATGCCTGGATATCGAGCCTGGTGGGCACAGAACCATGAAAACTTAAATCCTAAAGGAGGAGCAAGACAGAGAACAGTTGAATGACAAGAAGAGATCAAGACAGTTTGGCAAAGACAGAGATACAGCAACAGAGAAAGAGAGGGGAGGGGGAGAGAGAGACAGACTGACAGAAAGAGAGAGAGAGAGACTGACAGAAAGATAGAGAAAGAGAAAGAGAGAGAGAGAGAGAGAGAGAGAAGCAGCCTGCTGTGCCCTATATATCTCAAAGGCATTTAAATGAACTTGTAATGCACGGTCCAGTAGTTGGAGTTTGCATTAGGTACAGCTCAGAGCATCAGGAGGACTGTCGAGGGAAGGTGTGATGGATTATTATTCCAGCTCTGTCTGCGCCCCCAGGACCTGCTGGAAGATGCTATACCTCAAGGTGACTATTCTGGGGAAGAGAATATATAAAATTAATTAATTAATGGTTACATATAAATAATGAAAAGAGGAAAACTACTTGAGCGATAGTTCAGAAAAATGGCCTTCACCCATGTCACAAACAGTGACAGCTTAGCTGAGCCATTGATAAACAGGACTAGACATTGGGGGCAGAAATATAGCCTTTTAAATTAATTGCTCCATGTATTTCCTTACAATGAAAGAAACCAATAACCAGAACATATTTTAGATGAAAAGATGTTAGATAAGATATAATCATGGAAACAGCTGGAGCTGTCTGTTTATCATTATAACCTCAGAATGTTGGGGTTTTTTTTAATAGTGATGTAAGAAGATTAAAGTTCTAATGTTATTGACAGGGAAGAAGAAAGAAGATCATCATATCAGTAACACAGAAGGGGAGAATTATCACCCTGCCAAGAACAATCAATGCGAATGCAATTTTCTATGTTACAAGTCATTAAGTCAAAGATAAATGAGAAACGGTTTTAAATATAACATATAATTGGAGG
Organism: Notamacropus eugenii; assembly: GCF_028372415.1. Classification (NCBI taxonomy): domain Eukaryota; kingdom Metazoa; phylum Chordata; class Mammalia; order Diprotodontia; family Macropodidae; genus Notamacropus; species Notamacropus eugenii. Next base: position 492,567,702 of record NC_092873.1, read on the forward strand.
CTATTGCAATACCTCAAAACAGAAATAACTTTCTTTTAAATGCACCAAATCAATAAGGTAGCTATTCATTTAATCAGGTAAAAACTTGCTCTTTTGGGCACAGGCTCTGAATTTTTTGTTTCATGAGGAATCACAATGACTCCCCTTCATTCATTCCTTCAGAAACACATACAGAATTATGAGAAGAGATTAAGGAACTTCTACATCTTCTCCTGCCTTCTTAAATCAACGCATCAGTACGAAAAGTCAAGAACTCTAATGGGGCTGTGATCCATGTGTCAACTTCCGAACCTGTAGACCTCTACCCAATCATGCCTACTCAGCCCAATCTGCATGATTCTTGCCCAAGGTCTCCCCTAAACTTCCCATAAGGGGTTCACCCAACATGCTAGAGGCTTTCTTCCATTTCTCTTGACATTGCAAGGATGAAAGCAGAGTACCCAGGCTGTTATTTTTTTAAGCCATCTCTGACAGCCCCAATGAGTTAGTCAGCTAGAATCTATTAAGCATCTACTATGTGCTACTATATCCCTGGGGATATAAAGAAATTAAAAGACAGCTCTGGCTCTCAAGAAACTCTTAGTCTACTGGAGGAAGCAACGTGCAGTCTCCTTACAAGTTATATAAGGATTAAACTGAGGATAATTTCAGAAGGGAAGCACTAAGATTAAGGAGACCTTAGAAAGGGTCCTTGCAGAAGGTAAGATGAGTCAAGACCTGAAGGAAATCAGGGAAGCTAGGAAGCAGAGTCAGTGAGTCAGTCAACAAATTATTAAGTGCCTACTATGTGCCAAGTTCTAGGAACAAAATCCCTGCTCTCAATGAACTCACTGCTCAATGGCAGAGACAACAAAGGAGCTATATACAAGATAAATTGGAGCTAATCACCACAGGAGAGGGATGGGACATAAGAGGAGAGAATTTCATACAAAGGAGATGGTAAGTGAAAACATTCAGGGTCAGGAGATATAGGACCCATGGACCCGAATGCTGGATCACAGAGTATACCAAAGGGAGGAAGGTGTAAGAATTGGGGTTCATCCTCCCTTGGGGGCCAGGGGACTCTGAGGGTCTTGTGGATGGCTTTTGTCTCCATTACCATCAGCTACCTGGGTTCACAACCTCTCTGAGACGATAGGTGGGTGAAGTAATCTTTATCATTATTTTCATCAGGGTCATCACACTTTAAAATTTCCAAAGTGCTTACAAATATTATCTCATTTTATCTTCATAACCACCCTGGAAGGTCAGTGTTATTATCATCCCATTTTATAGCTGAGGAAATGAAGACAGAAGCTGTGACTTGGCCAGGGTGACACAGCTAGTTTTCAGAATTCAGATCTTCCTCATTCCAGGTCCAGTGCCCTATCAACCCAGGGTAGTTCTTAAAAAGGATTATTTACTTCAGAGATAGAGCAAGAAGAAATAGACCAGCACCTCTTCCCATTCCATCTTGATCGAGGGGGAGAGAGATTAGGCTCTAAAGTTAGCTCAGTTTCTACATAGCATTGATCCCAAAGAGTTCATCATGTCCCATGCACCATGACTGCCAAATGAATCTGCAACTCACCTAGAGCTCAGCTGGGCTGGCCAACATCCCTCCTTGCTTCTCAGAACACGGATACCAGGTTGGCTATGAAATTCCTTGGCGTCCTACTTTGGGGCACTGATGCTGTGCTAACTGCTAACCCCAAATCTGTAACACTGGAATACCAAGGTGCCCTCTGGATCTTTTGCACTCACAAGGTGGCAGGGTTCACTCCTTCCAACAGTTACCCCTTGTATGTACATGTCATCTCCCTTGATAGAATATAGATAGCCTCCTTGAGATTAAGAAATGCTTCACTTTTGTTTTTGTATCCCTAGCACTTGGAACAGGAAGGAAGGTTGGAAACAAGCATTTATTAAGCTCCTGTTATGTACTGATAAACATTGATTACGTCTGCTGTGTACCAAGGCAAAAAAAAAAAAAAAAGACAGTCCCTGCCTACAAGGAACTTATATTCTAATGAAGGAAGATAACACATCTAAACAAGCTGAAATTGCCTGGGGTAAGGGAAGTCTGGGAATCAGGAGCAGAGCCAGGATGGGGAAGGAAGGCTGGCTCTCCTGGATATTCTGCAAGATGGAGGCCCAAAGAAGGAATTCCCTAGTAGAAGAAGGCGGCTAACCTGGGTCAGAAACTCTGGAAGGGTGATTGCATTTTCCAGGTCATGGCAGCAGAGATCCCAGGCACCAAGGGAAATTCCAGGATAAGACACAAGCTCAGGCAGGACCTTGAAGTCTGAAGTCAGGAGAAGCGCCAGGAGGAGATGGAAGGCTGGCCAGCAAAATGGAAAAATTTAGCAATGGAAGAAGAGTGAAGGATCGGCAGAGATATTCCTGGGTGAGAAGGCTGTGGGGATAGTTCAATATTCCAGTCCCTGACACATAGTAGGGACTTAATAAATGCTTTCTGACCGATTATTCTCTCTGATTCTCAGTTTCTTTGTAAAATAAACAAACAAAGATTGGATGCTTTCTGGGGTAACTTCCAAGTCAGCATCTGCTCATCTCAGTGATGATGTTCTCATACTCATTATTATTGGTAGCATCAGTAATAAGACAACTTCGGACAATAAGGAAGGAAAAAAACCTTTTAGAAACCACCAAGGTGAGACCTGAGATGCAGACTGGCAAATGGCTATTAGATTTACACAGGGAGGGAAGAAAAGGGGGAAAAAAGTTACAATTTATTATATTTAAAAGGAATAGTGGGTTGCACATAATAGATCTGCAGATTTTGCAGTGTGTAATTACCTTGTTTTCTATTCTACTATGTTAAGGAAACACTTGTTATCATCTCATTTGGTCCTTACAGCAACCCTGAGAGGTAGATACTATTATTATCCCCATTTTACAGATGAGGAAACTGAGGCAAAAAAAAAAGAGTTAAGTGACTTGCCCAGGGTCATACAGTATCTGAAGTAGATTTTGAACATAAGGCTGACTAATAAATTAAATTAATTAAAAGTAAAAGATATATAAATTTATAAATATATAAATAAATTTATATTATATAAACATAATATGATGCCTTTCCTCCTAAAACTGCCTTTCAATGCACAACGGTCCCCCTGGTAAGGATTGGACTGGCCACCAGCAAGGGGACCCAATTTGCTAAAGACTCTGGGGGTTGTATATCTTGCCAGTTCAGTAAGAGGGGAAGCTAACATTAGACCAGGATCAGAGGGTAGCATTTTCCCTCATAACCACAGTTTGGAAGCATCCCTCAAACAGAGGAGAATGGATTAGAGGAGAGAGAATAGGAAGGTGGAGGGCTTCCTGCTCACCATTTCCCTACCTCCCACATCTTCTGCTCCAATGCACATGAAGGATGGCATCATGACCATAGGTGCTAGCAGCAGCAACAGCTGCAGTTTTTGTCCTCAAACTGAGCTTTTTGGGGGAAAGCCTGAGAAGCAAAAATTAAAGGGACAGGTTGATACATACAAGACTTTGATTTCCATCCAAGTTCTGACTCCAGTGACTGGAATGCGGAGGAAAAGACAGCCAACTTTTGCAATAGCCTATTGGTGGGTCTGCCTACCACAAGTCTCTCCCCACTCCAATCCATCCTCCATTTAGCTGTCAAAATGATTTTCCTAGAGCACAGGCTGGGGGCAGCTAGGTGGTGCAGTTGAGAGTGTGTACCTGGAGTGAAGAGGATGAGTCCAAATCTGATCTCAGATATTTACTAGCTGTATGACCCTGGGCAAGTCACTTCACCCTTTTTGACTTAGTTTCTTCATCTGTAAAATGAGCTGGAGAAGGAAACGACAAACCACTCCAGTGCCTTTGCCAAGAAAACCCACAATAGAGTCACAGAGAGTTGGACATGACTGAAATAACTCAACAACAACAAACACAGGTTTGACCATATCACTGCCCTATTCAGTCCATCAAAGGGAGTCCCTATCACCTTTGGAATCAAATATAAAATCCTTTCTTTGACTGTTAAAGTCCTTCATAGTCTGGCCTCTTCCGACCTTTCCAATCTTCTTTTATATCTTACTCCCCTCCATAGACTCTGTGATCCAATGACACCCCCCCAACCCCTCCCCCAGACCTGGTTCTCACTCTCCTTCCTCATCTAGACCTCCTGCCATCTCTAGCTTCCTTCAGCCAGTAGTTGAGAGTTGTACCTTTTGCAAAAAGTCTTTCCCAATCCCCATTAATTCTAGCGCCTGCCTTCCAAAATCATCTCCAGTTTGTCTTGTATCCGTCTTGTGTCTACATGATTGTCCACGTGTCATCTCCCTAATAGGACAATGACTGTCTTTTGCATTTCTTGGTACCTCTAGACCTTGACACATAGTAGGAACTTAATATCTCTTGCAATGACTTGACATGAATGAACTGGTAGCCCTCCCCCTTCCCCCACACTCCATTTTACTCCAGAGGGTATGATGGGCACCTGATTGTGTCTTTTCTTTGTTGTGTTCAAGACCTGCACCTGACTTAGCTTTTCTTATTTCTCCTAAACACCTGTGGCCGACCTTGTCCCTTGCATTTTCATTGTGTCATTGTGCAAGACGCAGGAAGGCCACTGACAAAGGACATTTGTGAGAGTCTCACAGTACTGGGGGCATCACTACAACCATTCATGTTTGATAAGCACCATTTCAAGGGTAAAATTACAGGGATCGCAGGGCCCTTAAATCTGTTCCATGACACCACAAACCTAAACCTATTGTGACATCTAGTGGTTATATGTATGTATCACCGCAGGAAAGGTTGATATGAAAAACAATTTAAAAATTCAAGAATAATGCAAAGGAACAGCTTGAAAGAGAAAAAGTGTCCCCAACAAAAGAGGTGATGATCCATGCCCACACCCTCCCCTGCTTCCCCATATTCTGCCCTGATTAGATATCGCTTGTAGTATTTTTATTCAATCCAATGGGCTACATTTTACATTTTCAGTTCAAGTTTATTAAAGGATATTGTGATGGTGAGGGGTCTAGAAACCATCCCAGAAGAAGGAACTGAGGATATTTAACCTAGTGAAAGGAGACTTAAGGCTTTAAGCTGTGGAAGGAATGTTATGAATATGAGATAGATGTGATTGTGATGTCAGAGATGGGGCTAGAAGGAGCAAAAGCTGCAAAGAGAACAATTAAGGCTTGATGTCAGGAAAATATCCCTAGGATTAGAACTCTGCCAAAGTGGAATGAGTCATCTTGACGGGTGTATTCTGTTGGAGGCTGTTCTCATCCTCCTGACCCTGTGCCTGGTCACTGGCTATCATCACCCCACCTCCTTCTTCATTTGTGTCTCCTTCAAGATTCAGTCCAACTTTCATTTTCTGCAAGAGGTCTTTTCTGCACTCTCCTCCAGTGCCTTCCCTATAAGATTACTTTCCATATAGATTATTTATATCTTATAGGTATGTAATTATGTATGTCTTGACTCCTCCCATTAAAATATGAGCTCCTTGAGAACAGAGACTATGGTTTTCTTTGTATCCCTAACATTCAACACAGGGCCTGGCATATAAGAAATGCTTTCTAGAAGCTTTTTGACCAATTGCCTGACTCGTGAATTCCCACCAATACCAGTGGAAGAGGTCTTCAGGCTAAGAAGACCTGTCTGCCTACATGCCCATCTGCCTACCTTGCTTGGTGAGTGCATAATAATCAGCTGTCACCAAATAACCTTCTGTCTTTTTGGAATGGGAATCATAATGACATCATGTCTGGCAGGACAATAGGGGGGCCTCATAGAATCATGTTGACTGGCTTGAGGACAAGACTTTCAGTTGTTAATTGGGGAGGACTCCCTTCATTCAAAAGTGACTCAGACCTTGAAGAAGAGGAGACATCATCTCCACAGGCTCACTGAAATAAGAGTCCAGAAGGTACAATTTACAATATAGCCTTCATTCATCAATAGCTGGTAAATATAGCATATAACCTGATTTGATCAGTACTAGGAGCTATGACTTAAAAAACAGATATTCTGAGATCTTGTCATCTTGTCCTCACTCTCTTCTTCCTGAAAGATAAATAGTGCCCCAGTCTTGGCTCCCCCTTCCCTTTCATTTCTCCCTTTTTTGAATTCTCTCTCTCTCTCTCTCTCTCTCTCTCTCTCTCTCTCTCTCTCTCTCTCTCTCTCTCTCTCTCTCTCCCTGTCTCCCTATCTCTGTCTCTGTCTGTCTCTCTCTCTCTCTCTGTCTCTGTCTATGTTTGTCTGTCTCTCTCTGTGTGTCTTATTTCATATTCTATCACTCTCTCTTTGCCTCTCTGTCTCTGTTGGTCTTTCTTTCATCTTTTTTCTTCTGTCAGGAGGAGGAGTAATGAGAAGAAATCTTTTTCATCTCCCTACCCCCACCCACCCTAACTGTCTGCTATGAGTTGGAAAATCATGGACCATGTCAAAGCAAACCGACCCTGGGTCAGGAGAGATAATCCATTGTCATATTCCTTTCAGGAAGAACTGTCTCATATATTAAGGTTATTGTTAAAGACTCTGTTTTCTTTTATTGAAGTTATTTTGAAGATCTGTACATTTGTACTGAGATAGAAAGTTGTCTGATAATTCATGTGCTTGCTAGTCTCCATCAAGTTTTCCTCTCCCTCAAGGACAGTTGTGTTCTTATTTAGTGGGACTGAGTCATCTGGATGGATGTTGGTCCTAACTGAAGATCATCTCTGGATCACTGGGATGCTGAAGTCTCATTAACAAAGAATTGGAAGTGAGAAGCAGACAATCTATGTAGCAATAAGGCTACATGACCACTTGCCTACACAACTGTACATATAGGATGGGATTTTCTCCTGAAATCTAAATGGACACTTTAGAATCTAGTCAGAAAATCCACTGTGTAGGGTCCAGGAATCCTTACTATAGAAAACAGTTTCATTTGGGATCTTTACTTCCGATTCGTTACTAATTATAGAACACGACATCAAGTATGCCATTCTAGCTTATTCTCCATAGGTTCCTATGACCATAGATGCTTTGTACAATTCCAACAAATTGAACACATTTTTTTGTAACGCCACTAGACATGTATTTTTTGATAGTAGAGAACAGCAAAAAGAATCATTTCAAGAGTTATGGAATAATTAGATGCCATATGCTAACAATAGACCTGATATTATCTGTTATCAAAGGGAACCAATTCACCTGAACTAAGAAAGAATGGGGCAGGAATACTTTCAAGTATTTACCATATATACTATATTAAATCACTTTTTGTATTAAGTACAATTTTTATTAGAAAGAATCTTGCTAATGGATTTCATCACCTTGGTATCAAATTTTTGCAGGTTTTTTTTTTCTTTGTGTATCTAGCTTTGCTTCTTTACCATCTATCAACAAAAAAGGAAGGGTTATTTTTAATCATTGCCTCCATATTGTGTAGAACATGATCTGAATACAAGACTTAGAGAGGATCAGCCTTTCCCAAGGACATAAACATTCTTTACCACCCACTCAATTCTACCCTCTGTGAACACACTCAATAGGGAGAGCATCATCTTAGACCCCCAACAGCAACAGTGTTTCCCTGCTCCAAACTGATGCCAGGCAAATGAAAGGGGAGGGAAGGAAATAAGAATTTACTAAGTGCCTACTATGTGCAAGGGAAAAGGTTCAGTACTTGATAAATTTGGTTCTCATTACATCCCTGTGAGGAAGGTGTTAATATTATCTCCATTTTACAGTCAAGGAAACTGAGACAGAGTTTAAGTGAGAAGGCACAAAGTGCTAATCACTCAAGAGGTGGGACTACTTCAATACACAGACCAAGCATGAGTTAGGAAAAGTACAGAAGGTGAGATTTGGAAGGTCCCTGTTCTAGGCTGCCAAACCTTTTTGATTCAGGAGCAGTTAGGTGGTAAAATGGATTGGATGCCAGGCATGGAGTCAGGAAGACCTGAATTCAAATCTTCCCTCAGACACTGTATAACCCTGGACAAGTCACTTAATCCTTCTTTGCCTCAGTTTCCTCATCTGTAAAATGGGTAATAACAGCACCTACCTCTCAGGGTTGTTGTAAGGATCAAATGAGACAATAACTGTAAAGCATTTAGCATAGTAAGCACTATGATCATTACCCTATCCCAGTGGGCTTTTTTAACATTTTTCTCTGGAAAAAAAATATGACAGCAATAATAAAATGAGGCAGAGGTATGTAGGAGCCAGCTCCAACTGGCCAGCCGGTTGTTAAATTTTCATTGTGAGAATTGACACCTCAGAAGTTCACAAAAATCAGAGCCTGACTCTTGTATTGTCTAGTCTTAAGAAAGTGATAGAAAAAATGCTAGGAATGCCAATTAAATTTGAAAGTGTGTCCTGCTCGCTTGGTTGTTAAACATTTATCAGCATACCACATAGAATTTGGGGTTTGGAATTAGGAAGACCTGTTCTACCTCTGACACTGTCTGTGTGACTCAGGAGCTGGTTCTTTATTATCTCTTTGTGCCTCAAGAAATTTATCTGCTAAATTGTTAATGAGTTTTGTTCTGCATTGGGGAAAGGGAGTTCTCATTCTGGGAGTTTCCAAGACCTTACATGAAGAAGTCACAACTAGTTATGTGATCATGAGCAAGAGTTACTTACCCTGATTGCCTTGAGGGAAAAAAAAATCAGAGATCTTTCATGCAATAATGATTTTTTAAAAACAACAATAACAACTTTCAAACGCTTTTCAGCTGGATAAATGCCCCACAGGCTTTATCTCTTTTGAGTGTGACAATAAGATAGGTAGGTCTTCAAGGTATTACTATTTCCATTTTACAGATGAGGGAAATGAAATTCAGAATGGTTATTACCCAAGATCACAAAGCTAGCAAGGGGCAGAGGCAGAATTTGAATCCAGGTTTCCTTGAATCAGGATCCTGGTGTAGAATATGGGGTACTTGATCATAGAATTTTGAGATTTTAAGTCTCAGGGACCTTAGGGATGAAATCTGACAGAGGCCTCACCCCAAAACATTTTCCAGATCATAGATTGAGAAGAAACTTGGAGCAATCTAACCAAATTCCCTTATTTTGTGGATGGGGACACTGGAGCCCCAGAAGTTTAAGGAATTTGTCCTAGGTCACATACATGGTAAGTGTGAGAGGTGGGATTTGAACTCAGGCCCTCTAACCTGAAAGCCAATTCTCTTTCTTTCCATTGTATCCATCTGATTATAACAGAGCAGAATGAAGACCTGATTCCAAGTCTAACTTCTTAATTCCTACGTCCATTTCCAGTTTGGGGACAAACAAACTGGATGATGACCAGTCATTATTTCCTTTGAGAGATGCCTATACACATACACTTCCCATTTTGAATGTCCTTCCCTAAGGACAGGAACAGTTTCTTTTTCATCTTTGTATCCCCAGAGCCTACAACAATGCCAGGCAGATAGTAGTTGCTTTTGAAAGCTTTGTTTGATTTATTGATCTATGAATCCCAGTTCCATAAAGCTTCCCTTTTCCACTTATTTCCCAGATCCTTGAGGTCAAAGAAAAGCAAAGGAAGTCTCTCCCCTTTCTCTAGAAAGCAAAACACAGCAAGACACAGAGTATGGCAGCATCATTTGGCTTGGAAATATACCAGACAAAACTGTAGACTTGTATAAATGAGAATTAAGGTACATCTTCCAACCTACTCAAGTGTATTTCCTTCTTAGAAGTAAAAAAACTGAGAAACGTGGTCATAGGGAAGCAACAAACTGGGACATTCTCCATCGGTCTTCCAATCTGTGGATTACGATAGTGTATCATGGAAGAAAGAGCACTGAATTTGTAGTCCAAGGTCCTAACTTCAAATCCTGACTCTCCTATTTACTGCCTGAGTGATCTGGGGCAATTTCCTTCATTCATCTCTAGGGAGGGAGTTGTACTACATGAAAATGGGGTAGAGAAGATAAGAACCTTGGGAAGAAAGCGATCACTCCAACTTTGAGATTTAGAAAGCTAAACACAGTCTGAAGTACACCCTTGATTTGCCAGGAACAAATTTCAAAAGGTCTAATGCTAACATTTTAATAATAGCTAACCTCGCTAACTGGATGTCCTACAGACATCTTAAACTCCACATATCCAAAGCTGAGCTTAATATCTTCCCCCCCCCCCCAAACTCTTCCCCTCTTCCTATATTTCTCAAAGGTGTATGCCGCCATCCCCCAAGTCACCCAGGCTCATGACCTAGGTGTCAATCCTTGGCCTCCTCACCCTCAGCCTTCTTATCCAATCAGCTGTCAGCTCCTATAATTTCTGCCTTCTTAATATCTTTCACATATGACCCCTTCCCTGCTCTCAAATTCCCAGCTCCTGAGTGCAGGTCCTCATCCTCACACACCTAGACTCTGACAAGAGCTGGCTAGTTGGTTTCCCCACCTTCTGTCTTAACACTCCAGTCCACTCAGTTGTCAAATGGATTTCCTTAAGTTCCAAAAGGACGTTGTCACCCTGCCCATTCCATAAATCCCTGTGACTCCCTGTTACCTACAGACACAAATACATGATCTTCTACACTTGGCCCCTTCCTACTTTTCTAGCATTGTTTTTTACATCTAACTCCCCTCTGTATACTCTATAATTCAGTGACATTGACCTCCTGGCTGTTCCTCATGCAAAATACTCCCTCTCCCAACTAAAGGCATTTTCACTGGCTATTCCCTGGGCCTGGAACACTCCCCCTCCTCATCTCTGCCTCTTAACTTCTTTTAATAATCAGCTGAAGCCTCACCTTCTGCAAGAAGACTTTCCCAATCCTCCTTAACCTTGGTTCCTTTGAGAGTGCCCTCAGTTTATCTTGTTAGTATCTTGTTAGTTTGCACGTTTTCTTCCTCACTAACTGAACTCCTTCGAAGCAGGAACTGTTGTCTGTCTTTGTATACTCAAAATTTCAAGTAGTTCCTGGTACACAGTAGGCTCTTAATAAATACCAAATGACTGTTTTATAAAGTGCTTCAGGATTTACAAAGTACTCGGCATATACCATTTTATTTGATCTTCCCAACAATCTTATAAGGTAAGTGCTGTGATTATCTGTAGATGAGGAAATTGAGGCATCGAGAAATGGCTTTCCCCGGGTCATGGAACTAGTAAGTGACTGAGGCTCTGGACATTCTTTCTGGCTGTCTCCCTGGCCTGAAACACACTCTCTTTCACTCCAACTACTAACCTTACAGGTTTCCTTTAAATTCCAACTAAGACCCCATCTTATACAAGAAGCCTTCCCCAACCCCTCTTAACTCCAGTTCCTTCCTTTTGTTAATTATTAGTCTTTTGTCTCTTTTTGTATCTCCCAGCACTTAGCACAGTACCTGACACATAGTAGCTGTTTAAAAAATGTTTATTGGTTGACTGAGATAAAATTTGAATTCAGGTCTTCCAGACTCCAAGGCCAGCACATAGGTATCTACTATACTCCCTAGAGGTCTAAAGGAAGAAAATAACTCTAAAGACCAATAAGAAAGAAAAGAAAGAGATGTCTTGTGGTAAATGTAGGTTCACAAAGAACTCTTAAAACAATTTAGGTTTTAAAAGATGTATATAGAGAAGATGAAAGCAAAAATAATGGGTGTGATCTTAAACAAGTGACTCCAACTTAATCATCTCATGGCTGCTTTGTATTCAGACAATGAAGGGGTGACATCAACAGTCTGGGACCACAGTCCTCTAAGCTAGTCACCCCTTGAGAAATTTCTTGAGAAGTCTAGGGGAGAGAGAAAGAAATAAGCATTTATTTGGCACCTACTATTTGTCAAGTATTTTGTGCTAAGTACTTTTCACAAGTATCATCTCATTTGATCCTCATGATACCCCTACAAGGTAGGTGGTATTCTTGAGAGTTGAGGAAACTGAGACTTGACTTAGTGACTTGTCCAGGGTTACACAGCTATTAAGTGTCTGAGGCCAGATCTGAACTCAGTTCTTCCTAACTCCAGGTCTCAGCATTCTATCCAATGCTATGCCAGTTGCCTCTGATACCCTTTAAGGAAAAACTAGCCTAACTTGCATGAATATAGGGGTTAGGATCTTGCTCCTGCCACAACTTCATTAAAAAAAGATGGCATCCAGGAATAGAGAAATGATCCTACTGCTTGATTTGTTTTGACCACATATGGAATGCTATCCAGTCCTCATTGTGACGTTTTAGAAATGGGTGTAAGATAGAAAGTGACACCTTCAAGTTTTGTCGCATTTGAAATTTTGAGAGCCTGGAATTCTGAGCAAAAATCTATTTATTTGTCATGCTAGTCATTACCAATAAACAGGTCAATGGCCTCTCAAGAATCAAAGACAAACTGGCAGTTTACAGAACTTATTTTTATAGTCATAAAAGAGAAACAAATTGCAGAATCTTAAGAAACATGTTTTGATAAATTTCTGATTGGCTGGGGGTTGACCAAGAATGAAATGATTTACAGGAATAGGAAAGTACAACAAGTTCAGGGAAATAGGTCAATTTACAATACTGAGCTGCTGGGTGTGTTGGGGGCATATACATCATCAAGCTATCTATCTGATTGGCTATAACATTACATCAATTACAATTGATATCATGGAGTTACTGAGCTAGCTGAAAGGTGAGGGACCTGCAGTAGGTATGGTTGAGAGACTACCACAAAACGAGGAAGTGGTCATGTGAGCTCTGCTCTGCAGAAGCACACCTTAGCTGTTCAAGAGTTCATTTCTGCAGAAATGAGGAACTTAATCTCTTACTACAATGATTACATACCTACCCATACATGTATACATCTACAACTATATCTTAATCTAAAAGCTATCTGAATTAGGCCTTACAAGCTAAATCACCAGTTGGATCAATAGTAAATTCATTAAGAATTGTTTCTTTCAATACCCCTTCTCTGATCCTTGAAGAAGTCATTTCCTCATGGATTGCTTAAGTAAACTATCAAATTCCTTCAGTTGGTCCAAAATTTTTTATGACCAATTTCTTAAAAGGTCTATTTGACTCTGCATAGCTAGAATCAGTTGTCCAATTTCTAATGGGTCTTTGTAGTTAAGCAGCAAAGGTTCCCCAAAGCCTTAGTTTCTAAGGTCAGGGATTGGTCTTCGTCTAAAGTATTGAGTGGTATTCTCAGTATAATTTGCTTATATCTATACCAGCCTGAATTCATTTCTTAAGGGGATATGCCAAACACATTCTCCTACCAACTCTGTCAATTATACAATTATTATTTTTTTTAACACAAAAGTATGTTTTTTTCCCCATTGTTCTCTTATAAAAAAAAAGACTTTACAGATGACATAGGTAACAGTTCCATAATGAAAGCCAAAGGCAATGTCTCCACCAATAGCACATTTCAGAATGAACTGAGGTTTAAATGGTTGATAGTTTGAAGATGAGGTCTCAGGAGTCTCATAAGGTTCGGGAGGTAAGTTCTGTACTGGATAGGATGAAGACGCCCAGTTGGGGTTGGAGGTTGAAGAGCTCATGGTTGGCTGGAAGTTCCTGGAAGTGTCTTCGAACAGGGACATAGTTCCGTGTGCCTTCTAGGAGAGTGGGGAGACTCAAATAGATAACTCAAATTACATTATCATGATTAAATGGTTATTATAGAAACACTTGGCAAAAAAATGAGACTTATAATCCTAAAACTTATAACTGTAAACTTAACTATTATCTTAAAACATGATACACAGGGCAATTCAGCAGGAACCACATCCATAATTTTCATAGGAGTCACTTTAGTTAAGAAAGGCTACAGCAGTAATTCATATAGATCCAGGTTAAGAGTACATAGCCCAGAGGCAGCTATGGGGTGCAGTGGATAGAGCACCAGTGCAGGAGTCAGGAGGACCTGAGTTTAAATCTCACCTCAGACCCTTGACACTCACTAGCTGTGTGACCTTGAGGAAGTCACTTAACCGCAATTGCCTCATCCTGGGCCATCTCCAGTCATCCTGATGAATATCTGGTCACTGGATTCAGATGGCTCTGGAAGAGAAGTGAGGCTGGTGACCTGCACAGCCCTCCCTCCCTCAAAACAAAGGCAGGTGCAAGTCACGTCATCATTTCTCTGATGGCATGGTCTTCTTCAGCAACAAAGGACGAACACACATTGCCCAGAGCAAGAACAGTCCATTTTATCTGAATGCTAAAGAAAAAAAAGTCCTCCAAAAAATCAAGACCTATCCAAGAAAACCAAATAGAGAAATTCCACCATAAGCAAGAGTCAGATGCTTTTACCCAAGTCCCATTTGCAATTGTTGAGTATTAACTATAATTATTTTTGTAGATTATGATAATCTTGACTGATCCATTAGCATAGGAACAGCAAGACTGATTAAATTGACTAGCAGCAGTGCAGGCCCCTTCTTGTGCAACAGAGAGAAGACCTAGTCCCAATCAGTGTTTGAGCACCATTTCTGCTAACAAGCTAACCTCTATTGGAAGGGAAAGGAGCGTGCTTGATGCTTTACTAATAGCTTCACTTACAGCCTGGGCAAGTATCTCAAATTTCCACAGGAATATTTCTAACATGTCTGATGATAGAAGTCACCCCAGTGCTTGGGAACTGAGCCCAGAGATCTCTCTGTCCAAGCATAGATTCAGTTGCAGATTTGTGGACACTTGTGCCGCCAGGCTCCTAAACTTCCAGTTTCATCCTTGCCTATTAGATCTATACAATCATTATAGATTGAAACTGGTGAAATTCGATAGGTTATTCCACATGCCCCATGTTCCCCACCCCAAATGAACAGAAAAAAAGGCTAACCAGCACAGATTTTTGCCAAATGACCTAGAGTCACTAACTCCTGCGATAATTCTGCCATTTCGGTATTATTATTGCTAAAAGCAGTCCTATTATTATAAGTAAGGGTTATAAAGGAAGGTTTTCTAGGATGAGAATCATTCCTGGGAGTAAAAAAGGCAGTCTTTATCACAAAGAAATGATTCTACCTTGTTAATCTCGGGGGTAGGATGAATAAGATAGCAAATTACATCATTTCCAAAATCTATCCATCTTTTTTCAGTCTTCTAACACAGAGAGGAAACGCTGGCACAGGGTGCCTAAGTGAGTGTGATGGTATTCCATTTTTATATGTTTCATGGCTCCCTGGACTGAGGATCTGGATCTGAGTGTTTCTGAGAGGCCAGACTGTTGACATTGATACTATCTGGCTAGCCAGACTCCAGTTAATAGCATTAACCTTGTACTTAGCAAAGACAAAGGGTGCCAAAACTGGACCATTATTTCCTTGGCCAATCTTTGGAATGGTTTCAAATAGTTGAACAGGAATGACTTCCCATGGATCAGGGCAGCTTGATGGAGAGCTGTTGACACACCCAACATCCACAGGGCCTGATGAATATAAAGATCATCCTATCTCACCATAAGAATCAATGACTGAATTGTAACTTTAACACATACCAAAAGATGTCTGAGCTGGGGAGGACAGAGCTATGGGCAGCATTATTAAAATTATTACTATGCAACAAGAGGGAGGTTTGTATGCCAATATGATTGCAGAATAAACATTATTGGTAGGATGATTACAGTAGATATCCAACCTTTGACCAGGTTAACCCATAAGGATGGAGGATCTCAGCACTTGATGTTACAGTGGTGCTTGACAGGAAGTTAGTTTTGCTTTCCTGGCCACCATTAAACCACCACTGGGTTGTATAGTCACTCCAATCAAGAGCCCCTGTCATACAGTATAATTTAGCCACCAAACAATTCCTCCACTTGCATTTGAGCTACTTCGTGTGTTGTTAATTATGATGTTGTATCTGGGGAGAATTTCCAGCTTTATGGATTAGCCCTACATTTCCACCTTGTGGTGGTTTACAACTGCCATGATCTTGGCTTTGACCTGGAGGCTGGATTTGAAGAGATATCTTTGTATTACTACCTGCAAAGAACCACAAAACTACCACTTTGGCCAACTTCTGTGCAAGTGCCAGTTTGTCTCATGTGACAACCTCTACCTCTGCCACAATCATTCACACCAGGTATTGGCTGAAAGCCCAGAAAAACAATGGGTGGTAACAGCGAAACTAAAAGGAGAATTTGAGAGAGCGTGGTTTGGGGTCCTGGGCCTCTTGTACCAATCCTACACATTCTAATGCAAAAAAAGGCCTAACGCAATTAGGGCAGCAAAAATTATCCATTCTCTGTGGGCAATTGGTTTCTACCTCCCCCATTAAAGGAGTTAATGCATCTTCTCAATGAAATAGATCAACAAGATACCACTCATGGTGTAAAAGAAATAAAAGCAAGCATTATTTATCACAGAATAAAATCCATTTTTATAGAGCAAATGAAAGTAAACGTGTCCTTATCCTAACCAGGAGCAGGCTTTATGTATGAATATAGTATCCATCATCCCTTTTCTCTGTTCTTGCTCACAGTCATGGTAGTGGTCAACACCTGAAATGGGCCTTGCCAGGCTAGTTGAGTTCTACCAGTCCAGCCCAACAGAAGTTCTTAACAAAGCCACTCTTACCAGGAGGAAAACTGTACAGTGAAAAGTGTAAAGGTGCAGTGTGTGCTGCTACTCCCACTTCACAGAGTTCTTTCTATCTTTTTGGCAATTTCTGTATATAGGAGGAAAGAAAAATGTCTCCTTCCAACAATGATGTATATACTGGAGGGGGGGGGGCGGGGGGCAGGGAATGTTGCCTTTGCAAGAAGGAGAACATTAATCTATTTAAGGTAGGTTTCAGCATAGAGTTTGCCTATTATGGTTTTAAGTTCCTTGTTCATATGCTCAACCTGACCGGCCTTTGAGGGTGATAGGAAGTATGAAATTTTGAGGAAAGTCACAGACAAAAGTGCTAGGCAGCTAGGTGGTATATTGGATAAAATGATGGCCCTGGAGTCAGGAGGACCTCAGTTCAAAGCTGACCTCATACACGTATTAGCTGTATGACCCTGGGCAAGTCACTTAACCCAATTTGCTGCAGTTTCTTCACCTGTAAAGAAGTTGGAGATGGAAATCTCAAACCACTCCAGGATCTTTTCCAAGAAAACCCCAAAGAGGGTCACAAAGAGTCAGACATGACTGAAACAACTGAACAACAGTAACGAGACAGAGTAAACCTGGGACAAGACCTAATAGGTGGAGTGAGTCCCCATATCAGAGTTGATGTGAGCACGTGGACCAAAGCAAGGAATAATTTTTTCCAGGACTTTGGCAACAAAAGTCTGCTATGGTTCTAGAGGTAGGGAAAGCCTCAGACCCATCATGCAAGCTGATCAACATAACAAGGCAAACTTTGTCATGACCAGTTTCAGGCATACAACTGAAGTCAATTGGCAAATGCTCAAATTAGGTGTGAGCTAGAGGGCACCACCAAAAGATACTGCTCAGAAGGCATGCGGGTTAAATGCCTGACAAGTAAGACAAGTAGAACAAACATGAATTGCAACAGAGTATGTGATACCAGGAATGACCCACTACCATTTTATTGTGTCTAATATTCACTGAGTACCAAAGTGGCCCCCTTAGGAATAAAGGACCATGACTGGTGATGGAAGCTCCCAGGAAGGAGTGGCTTACCTGTTATAGTCACCTAGAAACCTGTTTGCCTTATATATCAATGTTTCCATTTCTTGACCTCCTCATCATTGTAGACTGAGTCAATATCATCAAGGGCAAGAGAGAAATCCTTACATTTGGGTATAGAGAAGCAAAACATATTGGCATCATCTGCTTGGTCATTCCTTCGTGAAACAGGATCAGTGCCAGTCATGTGAGCAGAGCAGTGGACAATGGCTAATGCCTTGGGCAATTGGAGAGAAGAGTGATCTTTGTGCTCCAGCAGGAGAATTCAACTTTAAAGCCATGAAATAGGCCCCAAAATAAGCAAGAAGCAAAAATGAACATTGATCATAGAAAGTTACCATGGTGACAGGGAAGGTCCAAACACAAGCTCAGAAAAGGACAACATTGTCAATAAACCAATATCCAGAACCTCAAAGGGGAATATGAATTGGCCTCAAGTCCAAAGACCCTCTTTTGGAAGAGTTCAAAAAGGCTTTTAAAAGTCAAATAAGAGAGGTAGAAAAAAAGTTGGGAAAATAAACGAGGGGTATGCAAAAGAGAGTCAACAGCTTTAAAAAGGAAGGACAAAACTTGACAGAAGAAAATAATTCCTTAAAAAATACAATTTGGCCAAATGGAAAAGGAGATATAGAAATTCACTGGAGACAAGAACTCTCTAGAAAGTAGAATTGGCCAAATGGAAAAGGAGATACAAAAACTAACTGAAGAAAACAATTCATTAAAATTAAAATTAGGTAAAATGCAAGTTGACTCTATGAGACAACAAGAATTATTCAAACAAAATCAAAAAAATAAAAAAATGAAAAAATGTAAAATACTTTATTGGAAAAACAACTGACCTGGAAAATAGGTCCGGAGAGGTAATTCAAGAATGATTGGACTACCTGAAAGCCATGATCAAAAACAGAGCCTGGACAGCATCTTTCAAGAAATTGCCAAGGAAAAGGACAGTTGCTACTACAACTCTCAAGCAGGGTAGAGAGCCCCTGCAGCTACTGAATATAGCTGAGAGCACTAATATATGGAGGGTGAAGAGAGGATCCAAAGTGCTGGGTAAGCACCCTGGATGTCACTGACTGTTGCACAAAAAAAGAAAAAGAATTACTGTAATCTGGATGTTCAAGTGCCAGAAATGAGAGCAAAACCTTCATGAGGGTGGCAAGAACAGTTAGCTGTTCAGGGTCAAGCTGCAAGAGCTCTGTAACAGTCTTTTTTTAGAGCAGTTAAAGGCTTGATGGTCTCATTGAAAGATGGAATCCACTATCAACAACATCTGGCCGTACCTAAGATAGCACTAAACAATTTCTCAGTCTTCGGAGCTGACAGCTGCTGAATGGCTTTCACATGTCTCAGAGAAACAGTGCAAATCCTAGCAGACCAAGTGAAACCAAGATACTAGACCTGAGGAAGGCACCATTACACTTTTAATGTGGAGATTCTTCTCTAGTGAAGCTGGAGAAAAAAATGATGGCTGTCCTTCAGATAAATGTCAATACTGGGTGGAGCTAGTATGAGGTCATGAACATACCGAACCAGAGTGAAACCTTCAAAAGTGATGAGAGCTAAGTCCTGCTGTAGAATTTGAGAGAACAAGGCAGGACCTGCTACATACCTTTGTAGCAGGCATGTCCATATCCAATGTATTTTTTTCCAGCTAAAGGCAAATGGATATTGGGTATTTGGATGAATGGAAATGCTAAACAAGGCTGAACACAAAAATCTATTGTAGTGAAGCAGGTAGTCTCACAAAGAACAGAAGAGACATTTATGGCAGGGGTGAGTGCTACAGCGTACCTAGGAATAATGTATGTATTTACGGTGTGTAATAAGCAGGTTTCCAGATTGGCCCCTTCTATAATAAATGGTCTTTTCTCCAATGGATAAAAGGTTTCCATTAAATCAGTAACATCTCCACAAGTGAGATTATAACCTTTAAAAAAAAGTTTAAAATTGAGTGAAAGCAGCTGCAAGTTTCTCATCAAATCTCCTCCACACAGAAAGATTAGATGGACCAAAGTCTGCCGAGTTCTTAAAGGCAACAGATCTGTTACATCATTGAGTACCAGTTTTTCCTGTAGGAAATACTAGTAGTAGGTTCCTCCTTTTTGGAATTGGAGTAGGTAAGAGGTGGTGGAGAGTGTTCCTTTTGAGGTGGTGGGAATAGACAATCTGACAAATCAGCCCAACAAAGCCCATAGTCCATTTGGTCAGGCTAAGATTCTTCATTGACTGCTCTCAATTTTCAAAAGCACCATATCGAGATGAAAATAGTTTACCAGCCAAATTTCTTGTAGTTCTACATCAGATTTCATAGAATTTGATGGCAAGTTTCTTTGTCATTCCCAGTTAAACCAAGTTTCCCCTGGTCCCATGATCTTAATAACTTTCCCAGAGATGTTCCAATATGGATGCTGTCAGTATTGACCGCAGTTTTATAATTTGCCTAATACTTGAGTAGCAGGCTTTATTTTCCAGTAGTTAGAGCTATCTTTGCACTACAGAAACTTTTCTATTGGTCACCCTCAGAGACAATGTCTATTCCTTCTAAGAAGTTAAAAATCACGGACAGGAAATTCAGGGATTTTTCTAATTCTAAGATAAATTATTCTGCCTGTAAAAAGGTCTTTTTTGCTTTTCAAAGAATTTCACTCTCTTTCCCTATCTGTAGTTCAGCAAACAGCAAAGATTCTACTAGTTGTATGAGGTCTTGCTCTATTTACAACAAAGATTCTACTGTCTATGAGTCAGATTCTATTGTGTAAGGTGTTAGTTACCACATAAAGGACATGGACATATATGAGCAACCACACTAAATACATAACTCAAATTAGAAAATGAGGGCAAAACAGCACATTAGAATAAAACAAAACAGATGCAAAGGAAAATTTTTAATCTTTCTGGGCCTCTTGAAATTAGTATCTTATCTACTTCCACAAATGAATTTTCAAACTGTAACAAGGCTTCCCACACCCATAGGAGAAATGTTTAATCCTGTGACTGAGATCACTCTGTTGGATTTAGGAGGAGTTCTTATTTCTGTAACAAGGAATATCCTATACTCAGAAAAGATTTTCATATTTGGTGCATGGGATCTCTATCTTACCAATTATATTCCCCCATTCAAGATGTCATTCTAACTTCTAAAATGTCCTGGGGGGAAAGTGGTTTATCATACCCAAAACACATATACACAGAAACATTTAGCAAAGTCTTGCTCCCTATCTTCTGCTAAAGAAGTGAAAGCTTAGTCTCTGCTAGATAAGAGAATTGATGAAGGCTCTGTCTTTGCTGGAATGTGCACAGAAGGAAAAAATGAAACTAAAGACACCTGTCACCTGAAAAAGGCCTTCCCTCATCTATTGCCTCAAGAGATCTTTTCTCTACAAAGGGGAAAAGAATTAAATCTTGCCCCAACAAAATGGAAGCTTACCTTGATTTGGAAGAATTTGGATTTGGGGCTGAGGGAAGTCTAAGCATCCAAGGTGGTCTTTCTCAGACAAGTCTCTTGGTGTAAAATCCTCACTGGAACTCTTTTAAGGAGATTCCTCAGAGTGGGCCACAATGGATGGACAGAATCTGTCCCTTGGTCCTATTTGGTTTGCTAATTGTTATATCTGAAATTTTGAGAGCCTAGATTCCAAGCAAAAATCAATTTATTAGTAATGCTAGCAATAACCAATAAATAGGTTAATGACTTCTCAAGAACCAAAGATAAACTGGGGGGTCTACAGAATCTATTTTTTTAGTTCTAAAAGAAGAACAGACAAATTACAGATTCTTGAGAAATTTGTTTTGATTGATTTTTGATTGGCCAGGGATTGACCAAGAATGGATTGATTTATAGGAATAGGAAAATACAACAACATTACCTACTATATTCACCAGTTACACATCATTGACTGTCATATCTCAAGTGGTAATGTCTTCATGTTCTGTGTACTATGATAGATTAGTAAATGTTAAGGAGTTTGTGAGAAAACTGGTAAGAGCTTCTAGGGCTCAACTCTTTTACCATGTCTTCATTCATCTCTGCAAATGAAAGAGCTACAATGATTACAGTGAATTAACCATTCAAGAAGCATTTATTAAGTGTTTGTTTTGTGTGTGGCACTATACTAAGAACTGGAAATAAAAAGAAAAATATATCCTTTCATGGGATTCTTTCGGCTTTATGTCCTTATACATTTTTTTTTCTTCTTGTGGACTCTAAGGTTTCTTTCACCTTTGAAATTTTGTGATCTCTACATGTCTTTTCTTCACATTTAAAGACAGAAAATGGAGGGGATAAGTTCCTATAAAAAAGGTTTGTCCAACTCTGACTGACTCCATTTTTTTAAAGCTATTTGTTCCTGAGAAGAGAAGTCCCTTCATCCTACTTAAAAACCCCACAATCTAAATCTTCTTAAAGGTGGTTTTCAAAAGTATGTTAAGTGAGAGTAAAAAAATAAATCCACAGTGATACTTGTGTGCCTTGCATCTTAGTTGTCAAACCCCAAGATGATGCCCATTTCATATTGAAAGTAATGTGATAGAATGAAATCTTCTTGAAGGCAGGAATAATTTCACTTTGTTCTTCCTCTCTCCAGGGTCTGTCACATAGTAAGGGCTCAATAAGACTTTGTTAATTAAATCCATCTATGTCAGGAATGAGCTCTTTCATCAACATCATATGACTTCAGTTCATAATCTAGTAGCTTCCTGTGTTTTAAAAAGTTCAAAACCCAAATACTTTGTTGAGAGGATCAAATGAGATACTAAATAAGAATTATTTCCACTGGTGCTGGAAGGACCCTCTAAGATCCCTGGCATAATTGTTCTGAAGGATAAGACTATGAATAGTAATACTTCAAAAATATACCTCTTACTGAGACATGAAATTTCAACAAGGATCAATGCAGTGCTCCTGAAAAACAGACTTTGCACTCAAAATTCTGAAGCTATTCTAACCACTACAGTGGTGAACATAGTTAAAATCTACATTCTAAGAGTGGTGGCATCGAATATAGTTATGATCCATATTGCTATAAAGACACAAGAGTGTCATTTTGACACCTGAGACTAGGCTGCCTTCCCAGCTAGCAAACAAGGAGATAGCTATTGATTTTATTTACATGACTTGATGACTTAGAAAGACATGCAAAGTTGTCCCCTACTTCTGTAGCTACCAGTATTGCAGAAAAAAAAATTACCTTAAGACTATCTCACCCATTGCTCTGAAAGTTTAATTGGGATTCAGCCTCCTCCACTGCTAAAAGCAACACAAGTCAAACAAACAAAAAACTATTACGTTTGTAAAACATAACCACTTGATCACATGCTTTAACTCTCTTATGATCAACATTTTTTCATCATAATATATCCAAGCAATTAAAACCACCTCCTCTACATGGGATCCCATCCTAGAACCATGGTAATTACAAATCGTGTTGACATTTCCTGTCACAACATTTGAATTCATATACAGATAGACTATCCCCATGTGCTTTTCCTAAGCACTGATTCATGTTGACAAATGCATAACTTCCAAGCTTATCTGCAGACCAAGAATATACAAGCAGCCCATTAATACATGGAAGATATAACAAGTACATGCACAAGTACCTACTGTCCTTATGCTCTTATCTAGGTTTAGGATCAAGATCTGTCAGTGTTTACATTCCACAGAGAGTATCACCCTTCTCTGATAACCTTTAAAGGAAGTCTTTCTACATAATTTAGAAAATCTTACTATTCTGAAATATATTATTACCAGGGGAAATGATGTACCAGTAGCTTTCAAGTGAGCTGGGGAGTTGGGGGGAAGAAGGAAGGAAGAAAGATTTGCCTTATATACTTAGACATACTGACTCTAGATGGTGGCAAATAGTCCTTTCTATAGACTATAGATTATTACTGACAAGTCAAGAACGAGGTAGAGTATAATCCAACCCTCCAAGGCATGCAATTAGGAAAAGAATTAGGTACCAAAACAGCAGTAGCAATAACATCACTGTTTCTGAAAGCCAATACAACTTTATTTCAAGGGAAAACTTTTGTTGCTGTTATTTTTGTCTGGAACTATAATGCCATCCGTGTAAAAAACATGGTACTGAAACTCTCATTGCTAATGTTGTACAATTATAGTCTGAAGTCCTAGGAAGTTTCATGATTTGCCCAGGGTCACCCTGTCAGTATATATCAGAGGTGAGGCTTCAATCACTTACCTTGGATCCATATGCTGTACCTGAAAAGTTAAAATGAAAAATAACCTATATATGGATCTCAGATTTTCTTGACAGCAATGAAAGTAATTATCAGCCTGACTGAACTGAGCTTGGAATTCTCTTTTCTAAATTCCATTGTCTCAGAGGCAACAATATAAACTTGAAAGAGGGAAACCACGGGAGAAGTAAAAGTTTAGGGACAGGATTTCTGGGTTTTTTTAACTTAATATATAGAATAGCTTTAGACTTCAAAGAAAACTTTATTTTTAAAAAGAGAAGGCAAAATTGCCTTTATAAAAACAATACAAATTTTATGATTCTTTCCTCCCAGTTTTGATTCAACTAGAAATAAAAATTTGGCCAAAATAATTTTAGATTTATGCAAGCCATTATTCATTTTAAAAATCTATTTATATTCATTTAGAAATGGGATACAAAATAAAAATCAGTTCCTGTAGCTGTGATCAGTTTCAGTTACACTTACCTCAAATTGTTTGTTTTTAACTCTTAGAACAAAGTGGCACCCAAAATGTTACATGCCAATTTAATTTGAAAGAAAAAGTTGAGGAGAGTAGGATGTGTGAAGCACTTTTCTGATCTTCCTTTTTCATTTGTTATTTTTCCTAAAGAATGTAAACATTTAGTCTTTCTTTTATGCATTTTAGAAAGCTAGAAATTCTTAAACTGATTCGACTGTTGAGTTTTTTTGTTTTTATTTTCCCTTGAAAAAAATTTTAAATGGTATTTCTGAAGACAGTGAGCAGCGTGCCAAACAAAAGTTCTACCTTTGACCTATGATTTTTGGGAAGGAAATCACTAATCTTTTATCATATAGCCTGGAAATTTTTAAAAAATATTTTCACTCTCTATGCCAGGATTGTTTTGATGTGTTTGGTAAACCCTAAAGTGATTTTAAAATATGGGCAGCTATTAGCATTACTTGTATTGTGACTGTATAACTGATTGTAATCAAACAGAACTGGTTATTGGATATTAATGTGAAATGCGAGGGAAAAAGAGAGGCAAAGAGGAGAGGGGGGAAGATAGCAGAAAAATGGAGAAAGAGACGAAGGGAAGGAGGAGAAGGAAAGGAAGAAAGAAGAAAAGAGAAAAAGAAAGAGAGAAGGAGAGTTTTCTGAAAGATTACAATAAAATACCTGAAATTTCTAGCTCAAAATTTAGTGTCCCAAAGGGATGCAAAAAAGAGTCATTCTTTCTTACATGTAATTATATCCCTGGGTTCCTATTCTTGTATCTATAAAACCTTGGTCCAAAGTGAAGTGTAGGATCTCTTGGGGTCCTGAATTGTTTGTTTGTTTGTTGCCATGTTACATGTGTATTTTTTAAAGAGTAAGGGAACCATATGATTAAATCCTTTTGTTATGAATACACACACACACACATACACACTTCATTTCAGAAATATTTTACCCCTAACCCATTATTATCTCTAACCAAATTAAAGGAACACCGGGCGATGTATTTAGGGAAGAGGTCACCACCTCAGTACTCAGCTCAGTGCAGCATCTGAAGCCCTGCAAATATACAACTGTACAAACTGTGATTTCCAGCATGCCGAAAGGAAATGGAAGACTGAGCTATTGGATTTTTAAAGCAAATGAATAAGTAATCTCATCTGCTAGGATACCTGAGAAGTCATCAGCAATGATTAAACAAGAAAAACTGCCTTTTAGTACGCCACAAATGGCTCAGGCCTAGTTCCAGGTAAGTATCTTAGACTGGCAGATGGAACAAAATCAGCTCTGAGGCAACCAAAAGTGGAAGTGATTTCCTTTATAAGGTGCCTTTCATTAGAAATCAGTGGTGAAGTATAGAAAGCTTTCCAAAATTTTCTAAATGAAACTACCTTCTTCTATCGCCTCTCCCCAGGAGAAACACACTTGCACTTGGTCCATCTTCTAGGGCTATTATGGTTGACTCTATAAGTAAGAAATTAATTCAAAAAGGGGAATATTTTGTGCTTCCAAAACATTCCTCTGGCATCTGGAGACCTCTAGTTGCTTATTAATATGGCATCTCTCCTCTTGACTACCCTTTGGGAATAGCACAGCTCACCAGGTATAAATAATAAAAACTTTGTTAATATATATATGGCTTCATAGTTCCAAAATAGGACAGTATAAATACATGGGCAATGAAATTTCAGAAACTCACCAAGGCACGGACAAAGCAACTGAGAACATGAAATATTTGTCTATCAGTTGGTGTAGTTTTATTTCAAATGTACTGTTGATCTCTTCCATCCAAATTATATAGATCCACTTTCTATTTTCAATAAAAAACAGTGCAATCCTTCCATTCTATCCCATCTTCTCCAGCTAATGCCCCCTTTGTCATCCCCAATCTCATTGATCTTTAATCACTCCATCTAGTAGCTATTTCCTTACTCTCTTCTAATATGTCTATGTCTTCCCACCCCCCACCCCAAAATCCTCATTTAATCAATTCATCTATGCTATGTGTCTTCCATTATCTCTCCTCCCTTTTTTTGGATAAACTTGAGACCACCAGTAATATGTGCTTACACTTCCTTTCCTTTCACTCAAATTAACTCTGACTTCTGAAGTCATCATTTAACTGAAACGACTTTCTCCTAAGCTACCAATGATCTCTTAATTGCCGAATCTAATGGTCCTTTCTTGGACCTCATCCTTCTTGACCTCTCTGCAGCATTTGACATTTGTCATTCGCCCTGTTCTCCTTCATACTCTTTCCTTTCTGGGTTTTCAGGACACTGATTTCTCCTGATTCTACCTGTTGGACAGTTTCTCAGTTCCCTGTGATGAATCCTTACATAGGTCGCAAGTGCTGTGCTAACGATGGGTGTGCCCCAAGACTCTACTCTGGGCCCTTGCCTATTCTCACTCTATCCTATTTTGCTTAATGATCTCATCAGTTCCCATGTATTATCTTTATGCAGATGATTATTGGATCTACTTGTCCAGTCTTAATCTCTCTCTCAATTTGTAGTCTCACATTTCCAACTATCAATTAGATATTTTGAAATGAATGTCATATAGGCATCTTAAAATCAACACGTCCAAAATGAAGCCCTTATCTTTCTCCTCCAAACCCTCTCCTCTTCCTGACTTCCCATTTACTGTGAAAGGATACAACTATCATCCCAATCACTCAGACTTGTATCTTAAATGTAATGTTTAATTCCTCAAGGGAAGGGGTGATATCTTTCTGTAGTCCATAAGATACTTACCAGTATGGACACTAAATGAAATAGTGAAGAAAGAAGAATCTGAGAGAAAGCATTTGCTCACATAATCAAGTGACATATTTGACCTTAAAACAACAAAGTCCAACTTTCTACTTAGGAATTGGGACTACTTTCCCAACTTATGAATTAGTTTGGCTCTCTGCTTCTCCTTTTCCCTGTAAATAAGATTAACCCTAATCACTCTATGCGTCATTTGCAATTCATAAAATACCTGTGATAAGACTTAGAAAGAAAGTTAAAGCTACCTTAATTACTATCATGAAGCTACTGAATTTTCTGGGTAGCTTAATAATCCAGGATGATTTGTACTACTATGTAAGACCAAAGGTTGATCATGTACATTTCTGAAACTGAAACAGGAAGGCCTCAGACAGGAAAAGGACCTTCAAGAATTGTGGGCTGCAAAATTCTGATCTGTAACAGAAGGTAACTAAGTCAGAGATTTAAGCATGATCAATTTATTAGGGAGACCAGTAATCCCTAAGAAATTGGATCCAAGACCTTCAAGTTAAGCCTCCCTCAGTTCATGGGAGTTCTAGTTCTTCCTAGTTCTTCCTAGGCCTTGGGAGATCACTTAAAATACAATGAGGCAATACAGTTGCATGATTAGTCATTTTAAGTGAGGAAATTTCTATGACTTTCTAAAGGAGAGCGAAGCCGGGGAACTTCTATGATTGGCTGAGAGAGAAATCCATCAACCATCAATTCATCCTTGTAAGCAGTCCCTTAGGACTTTCCACAAGTCACAAGGCTTTGTCAGTAATATTTTGGAGCTTTCCACAATGTGTAAGAACGTTTTGAAAAGGTGATGTCAGAGGGAAACTGGTTTTTCAAATAAAGTTCACTCCTAAGACTCATAGGAGTAGGGGAGAGTGGTAGTACCAATACAGCAAATTCTTAATACCACTTAATATAAATTCTAATAACAGGTCTAACTAATACAGTATAAGTCTATCCTATAAATAAGTCAGAAGTAATATTATCATTAATACATGGTAGTTTTATTTATTGTAACTTACATAACCCTTATTCCTACAGTATTAACTAAATCAAATTTAACTCTTCTACTTAATTCACTAATATAATCACTGATATCCATTAAATCACAATAAATTGAGTAAACACTGATTAAATTGAGTAGGGGCATCAAAGTTATTTTCACAATAGCCCCCTTCAATCCTTAAAAGTCCTGTCTTTTATTGATCACCAAGGTCAAAGAACACAAAGACAGCATGAGGTATGAGGGTGACAACCCAGGGGGAAAGGGAACAACGTTAACATACTGATTAAGTGTCAATGATTAGGTTTGGTTAAATACTCTGAAACATATCCGTATAAAAAATGATGCTCACTGCACAGCACACTAGATCATGAATGACAGGAGTCAGGTATCTTCTAAGGAAGAGGATTTGGCAGGCTTTATAGATGGGGCATGAAGGATTTTGGTCTAAGTCAGTATCATGCTTCTTTGCGTTTCATAGAATAAGCTGTGAGTATATTCTTCAGTATTCAAGGAAGCAGCTGAGAAGGTTCTTGCGCACAAAAGTGTCATTTTGGTGGTGGGATGCAGCATTCTTATAGACTATGCAGACCAGCATGGACTTGTGCTGAGAGTCATGGAAACAAGGAATCCATCCTAAAGGCTGAAGCAGCAAAGGGGATGAGCTATGTATCCTTCAAGGATCAGAAAGTCCATGAGTTGATAAAGTCAAAGTAAAGGTGGAAGCAGATGGATCCGAGGTATGATGCAACTCCAGCATTGCTTGTGCATATGAAGGAGGAGACACAAAAGAGTGAGATGCATAGCTAAGGGTATAAGTATCAGGTGTATCTGGAACCGCCTGTGAAGGTAAAGATTCAGGCAAGTGAAAAGCTGGAAATGCTGGTGCTGATATGAGTGGTCAGTGAGGAGCAGGAGGTAGAGGTGGCTAGGGGCCAGGCTCCAAAGGAGAATGTGACGGCAGACAAAAGGCAGTGATGGGCTATCTTCCTTATGTTCGGGCAATCATTTATGAGCAAGTTTGTGTCGATGGGCAAGACACTTGGCAATCAAGAGGTGTTTGTATAACCCAAAATACTTGCCTGTGAGATAGCATTTGTTCATGTGACATGCTGCACAATTTAGGGTGATAGTGCAGTCATTACTTTTTCTGCACCTTAGACTGTTCTCTTTCTTTGCTACAGTTTTGAAAAATACCCAGCACTGTCACAACACAGGCCCCTATAGTGATACCTGTAAGCAAACCCACTACAGACCATAAAGAAAGACTAAAAATTGGGGGGTGGGGGGGAAGAGTTTCATTGGTGCAAAGTGAGATGGGCCCAGTGTTGAAGAAGAAACATTAACCCATTGGGTTGAAAATCCAGGAGTGTGATATGTTAGGCAAGACAAGGGAAAGGAGAAACACAAGCGAATCAGGAGGGGTGGTGAATAAAGTGAAGGCAGGACTTTCGTCCTCCTTTGGGTCAGATTCAAGTGACTGGAACAGATGGTCAGGGCCAGCCATAATCAAGTCCTATAAAGATGAGAGTCAGCAAGGAAAACCTATTTTTAGATTCTTCATAGATCTGTAGAGTTGTCATAGTAAAGGGAAAACCTATGATATTAAGGTCAGTCTTAGAGGAACCTCTACTAGCTCACTGTCACTACTGGTGTATCTGTGGGTAGCTCATCTGTGAGCACTTAGATTTGCCAGCATGAAGGGTCATTCCCAAATGAAGGCACTTATTTAAGCGGCATGCTGGACAATGACTCCTAGAGCAGTCATTACTTTGGAAACCACGGAATCGACTTGTCCTCAGCGTATAGTGGTCAAAAAAAGTAGCACAGGATGAACAGGCAAAAATCCCATAGTGATGACTGGCAGGAGAGACTCCACACACCAGACAGGCCCTGGGGTGATATTTTGATGGTGATGTAGAAGGGACTGTAGTCATGGAATTCTCATGAATACTCTTCTTTTTTTCTCTCAAAGTACGCTGGCACACTCTGTCATGGCCAAGAGGCTTCAAGTATTGTTGGGCCTTGTTGGTAGATGGATGTGGAGGTTCAGGAGAAGAAAAGGTAGGTGTTGCAGAAACAAACCAATTTCGTTGTATGTCTTGGATTGGTAGACGGACTTCGAAGAATGAAGTACTCATCGAGCTAGGATAATCAAACAGCCAGAGATTAAAACTGATAAGAAAGCATTGTCTATCATACGTGCAACTAGAGTAAAGGAGTAGCAAGTTGGAGTAGGGATCAGTAAAGAAAATATCAAATTCTTTCCTTGTTCCAAAGTTTGTACTACCATTTGTGCTAAGGCATCAGTCTGATTTTGAAGGGAACTAATCATGGATAAGATGAACTAAGTAATCAGTTTGATTTGTGGGAGGGTCATTAGATTTCCCTAGAGTCTCAGTTAATCTCCCTGTCTCGAATGATAGCATGGTAGCAGTCTTGATGGATGTAGAGGTCCCCCTGCCTGAACATGGTATTGCTTAATCAGTTTCTTCAGATCTGTAGGATTAGTTCCCCTAGTCTTCTTACCCCTTTTTCTCATACCTAATTGATAACATTATTGGTTTTTTGGTTTTTTGTTGTTATTTGTATTTATTTTTTCAATTTTTATTTTTAACACAGTTCATATTACACAAAACAATTGCAACTTTTGGTCAGGTGATACTTCTTTTAAAGCATTTACAATACAGAGTACAAAGAATTTGTTTTTAACATTAACCAACTGAAACACAAATAATAATTATGTATGCTGACCTCACAAGCACTTCACCTAATTGTCCCCACACTATTACTAAGAATTAAAGGACCCTTATTGTTGTTGGTCTAAAGTCCTAAGCCTAATAGTTTAATTATAGACTTAACCTCGGATGTTCCCCTACCAACAATCTATATTTTAATAGATCTGGTATTAAGCTTACAAACCTTTTGACTATAGGAAATTGCCACTAAGAGTAGGGACGTTGCAGGGACACAATATCTCCCCAACTTCATGTCAATTCCAGGCAGGAGTAGATTGTCCACTTGCATTCAGTCAGGCTTAGGGTCTGCCAGGTGTCAGTGGGGAGATTGAGTCAGGAGAATTCTGCCTCAGCCCAGGCTGAACAGCCACTCTCCCACCCTTTCCATGAGATCACCTTTTGCATTTCATACCAGCATCTCACAGGCTTACTGGCATCATGGATTGGAGGCTCAGACCACCTTTCTTGCTATCCATACCTGGAGTTAGACTCAGAAGAGCAGTCAATTAATAGTCCCATAGAATCTTAAAATTGCAAGTTCTGATAACCAGGTTTCAGATATGAGTATAATTTCACATTGGCTAAGGAACATCTTTTGAGGCAAGTCTGAAGTGGCTTACGTGCCTTTCTATACCTGTTCTAGTTCCTGATTAAATAGCAATCATAAAATCAAATTTACCATTAAAACCTTTACCTCTTACATCAATGCCAAATTTTACCTGAGGTTACCTACCTATAGGAAACTTAGGCTAAAATTCTTTTCCCCAAACTAAAGATGTCTCTGATTTTGTCTCAGTAATTAATTCAGTCAACTGTTTTTATACTAATTGCTTTTACATCACTTTGTAACGTGTCCAATTTTTCTCCCCATCTTTCCCCTCCCCCCACCTCCTAATACCTTGCATTCTGATTACTCCTTCCCTCAATGTACCTTCCCTTCTATCACACCCCACCCTTCCCTTATCCCCATCTTCTCTCTTTTCTTGTAGGGCAAGATAAATTTCTACACCCCATTAGCTGTGTTTCTTACTTCCCAGTTATATGCAACAATAATTCTTATATTTGTTTCTAATACTTTGAATTCCAAGTTCTCACCCTCCCTCCCTCCCTACTCATCCTCCCTGAGAAGGCAAGCAATTCAATATAGACTAAACATGTGTCGTTTTGCAAAAGACTTCCATAAAAATCATGTTGTGTAATATTAACCATATTGCCCTCCATCCTACCCTATTTCCCCTTATTTTTTTATTCCCACATTTAACCTTGTCCATTCCCAAAAGCCCCTATTTCCAGTTACTTCCTTCTCCCATTTGCCCTCCCTTCTATCATTCTCCTCACTCCACTTGTCACCTCTTCCCCTACTTTCCTGTAGGGTAAGATAGATTCTCATACCAAATTTAGTGAGCATGTTATTCCCTCCTTAAGCCATATGTGAAGAGAGTAAGCTTCACTTTTCCCCTCTCACCTCCTCCCTTTTCTCCTCCATTAAATGAGATTTTTCTTATCTCTTTTATGAGATGAGCCTGCCCCATTCCCTTTCTCTCTTTCTCCTCCCAGTATTTTCCTCCCTCACCCCTTAATTTTTATTTTATTTTTTTATGGATATCATCTCTTCTGATTCAACTCAACCTGTCCTCTGTCTATGTGTGTGTGTGTGTGTGTGTGTGTGTGTGTTCGTGTGTGTACAATCCCTCCACCTACCCAAATATTGAGAAAAGTCTGGAGTTATAAATATTATATTTCCATTTAGGAATGTAAACAGTTCAATTTTAGTAAGTCCCTTATGATTTCTCTTTCTTGTTTACCTTCTCATGCTTCTCTTGATTCTTGTGTTTGAAAGTTAAATTTTCTATTCAGCTCTGGTCTTTCCATCAAGAATTCTTGAAAATCCTCTATTTCATGGAATGACCATTTTTCCCCCTTAAGTATTATACTCAGTTTTGTTGGGTGGGTGATTCTTGGTTTTAATCTCAGTTCCTTTGACTTCTAGAATATCCTACTCCAAGCCCTTTGATCCCTTAATGTTGAAACTACCAGATCCTGCGTTATCCTGATTGTATTTCTACAATACTCAAATTATTTCTTTCTAGATCCTTGCACCTTGACCTGGGAACTCTGAAACTTGGCCACAGTATTCTAGGAGTTTCTCTCTTCAGGTCTCTTTCAGGAGGTGATTGGTGGATTCTTTCAATATTTATTTTGTCCTCTGGTTCTAGAATATCAGAACAGTTTTCCTTGGTAATTTCATGGGAGATGATGTCTAGGCTCTTTTTTTGATCATGGCTTTCAGGTAGTCCCATAATTTTTAAATTGTCTCTCCTGTATCTATTTTCCAGGTCAGTTGTTTTTCCAATGAGATGTTTCACATTATCTTCTATTTTTTTCAAACTTTTGGTTTTGTTTTTTAACTGCTTGGTTTATCTAATAGTCATTATATTCCCTGAATTCAATTCTCTCTTTTAAAGGACTATTTTGTTCAGTGAGCTTTTGAACCTTCTCCTCCATTTGGCTAATTCTGCTTTTCAAAGCCTCCCTCTCCTCATTGGCTTTTTGGACCTTCTTTTCCAATTGAGTTAGCCTCTTTTTAAAGGTGTTATTTTCCTCAGCATTTTTTTGGTTCTCCTTTAGCAAGCTGCAAACTCACTTTTCAATCTCTTCTATTGCCTGAGTCTAGTTTAAGTTCACTTTGGAGGCCCTGGAGGCAGGGGCCTTGACTTCCTGTGACAGTATGCCTTGTTCTTCCTCATCTGAAAGGATGGGAAGAGACACCTATTCACCAAGAAAGTAACCTTCTATGGTCTTATTTTTTTTCCCTTTTTTGGGCATTTTCCCAGCCAGTTACTTGACTTTTGAATCCTTTGTCAAGAGGAGGGTCCTATTACCCCTCTTCTCCCTATTACTGTGATCAAGGCTGAGATTGGACTCAGCTGCTCGATTCCCTTGGGGCTTTGGGTGGGGGCGGAGCCATCACTGAGGGCTGAGGTTTAGATCAGCTGCTCCCTACCTCGATAGGCTTTAAGCTGAGCTGCTTGGACTATGGACCCAGGTTGCTTCCCGGCCACTGTAGCTGCCTGCAGCCTACGGCTTGCTGGAGGAACCCTGTACCCCTCTCACCCTTCTGGGAAAGCCCTCCCACACTGACCTTTGGAGCTTTCTTTGTTGCTTGTGGGTTGAGGTATCAGGAACCTTCCCTGCTGGGAACTCTGCCCTGGAGGTCTGTTCAGGTCCTGTTCCTCCCTGTACTGAGTGGCCAGGGCTGGGGCTCCGCTCTGCTCAGTGTCCCGTGAGATAGACCTTTCCTGTTGGCTTTCCAGGTTACCTTTGGCTGGAAACCTCTTTCCCTCTTGTTTGGTGGCTTCTACTGCTCTAGAATTTGTTGATAGTCATTTTTTACAGGTATGTTGTGGGCTGTGGAGGAAGCACTAGCATATATGCATCTTTCTACTCCACCATCTTGGCTTGCCATCTCATAACATTTTTGTAAGCAACATGCTACATAATTCTTTTTTGATTATGCTCAGTGATGATGCAATTACCATTTAGGAAGGTGCTTCTTCATTACAACTTTGGTAAAGAACATTTTATAGCATTTATTAATAAAAGCTCCATAATGATACCCAAAAGAAAAACCTCCACAAACATCATAGAAAAGTTCAAGAGAAAGGAAGAGGTAACTGCAAAAGCAATATAGTGACACTCAGGGTAGACTACAGCATAGGCCAGCTCCTGTGAGTCAGATATTGGAGAAGTACACAATAGTGGAGAGATGGACAGATGGGTGTCACCTGTAAAGTGAGAAGTATCCATAGTTAGAAGTGTGTCTTGACAGGGCAATTGATGGAGGGTTGGAGAAGAGTTCCTACCACTAAGAACAAAGTGAAATGCAGAATTTAACATGGGCACCAACAATTGGTCAGATACAAGAAGTCATTCACTACTTCTTTCAGAACACACAAACTGTAAAAGATTAAAGAATGGATCAGTTCATTAATTTATGCCTGAACCAGTGAAAAAATAAATTGTACTCCATTTTAAGAAAGAAACTACATTTCCTTCTTTAGAAGAGCCAGGTTTCTTTCCGAGCCTCGAGAAGTCATACCAACTCAATAATGCTGGTTAAGGTGGCAAGCTGGACAATCTCACCTGATGGAGTTGACTATTTCAATTATTGGTTAAAGTCTTACAAGATTGACTTCTTTTGTATCTTCTTGAGGTTTGTTTTCCAAAGACAAGACCCTTAAAATAATCTTTGTTAGCTTTGTCTCCACAAACCACACAATGATCATGTTGAGACAATCCAAAGTCCTCATGCATGGACTTGGAAAGGACCAACAGTTAGGTGAGGCAATCCAGTTAAGTGTGAGAAAGACAAAGCATCCTGTAGGCCCATGAGCCCCAAACTCACAGAAGACATGACTTCTACCATATTTTTCTGAAATTCAGACAGCCAAGACTTTCCACAAACTGCAAGCACAGTAGACAAGTCAATAACAAATAGTAAATAGAATCTTTGAAGATAAATAAAATAATAATAATTAGAGTTGCTAGTCAAATTTTGTGACCAATCTTGAGGTCAGTTTAGACACACATGTAGTATAGCCAGAACAGAATGATAATGTGCAGGTCATTACAGCCCTTCTGAAAATAAAGGAAAGGATTCCACCACCGTGGAAGAGAAGAGATCTAAGAAAGTCAGGATGATGGATCCCACTAATTCTCATCACCTGAAGTTACATGGATTTCATGTGCTGTTCGTTGAGTATCATTCAAAGTTCTTTGAAACTCATGAACATTCATGAAATCATGACCAGAGTGATTGCTTTTGGAACCACAGGATTGGTTAATAATGTCAAAGTCTCCCCTTTGTGCAGCAGTCAGAATATTCAGTGCCATTTGATTTTCTGCAGTCATATAAGCCACAGAGCCCATTTCTGCCTGTAAGCCAAAGAGGGCTGTTGTGGTGTGTTGAATGGCTGCAGATATATCTTGAACAAGTCTATGAAGTTCTGCAGACAATTTCCTGACAGAATCTAACACTGTAGTCATTCTCAGATTAGAAATCTGAATTCACAAAAAGCAATAACATACACTGGGCTTCACTACAGGATTACTCTAACCTGACCGTATTGTGTTTCTTTTAGATCCCCATGTTTCAGGTAGTTCTTATTTCTACTAATCTCATAAAATTATAACACTCACAGGTGAAATTAGATAGGTTAATCCACAAGTTCTATACCATCCTGGTGTAAGAGAAGAGAAAACAACTCTAGCACAAAACAAAAAACTAGCCAGAGATTACCAACCCCCATGATAACTCAGCAATCCTTGTGGTACCATTAGTAAAATCCTGAGAAGTGTAGGAGACCATAGCAAAGGAAAGACTTGTGGAAGGGTCATTATTTCCATTAAAATGTCAAATTAAAACAAAGGAAGATACATTATTAACATCTGGAATGGTGAAATAAAAATTATACCTTACTGAGTTTCCTATGTTAGCTTTGGTATTTTCTTCAGTTTTATTTTTGTTAACATAGAGAGAAAAGTTTGATAAAATTTGGGCCATGGCTAACAGAGGAAGCCTAGATTTAAAGCTTACTTGGGTCACATTATGATGTGATAAGATGTGAAATTTGACCTGGAAATATACGAGGTGCTTGATTTTCACAGAGATCGGGGTGGCCCATTTAGTTGACTTCCAAGAACTACTATTTACAGTACATCAAGCAAATACAAAAGGTGCAAATCACCCAAAAAAAGAAAGATTACTGCCTGTTACTTGTGACATGACCTCACTTACATTAAGGCAAAGCTAACAAATTCACCGACAAATCCAATCTTTCTGTGTCCCTGTAGCCTTAGCATGATATAATTTATGACCTATCTGGCTATGCATACGAACAAGAAAATTATTCAAAACCCATTCATTCTTAGAGAAAGCAACAGCTTCCATTAATGACTATGAAGATTTCCCCACATTAGTATAATTGGTCCAAGAACGTTTTCCTGTTTCAGACCTAGAGTTTAACCACCAAATAATTCCTATCTTATTACAGCTATTGTTCTAGGTGGAGTTGAGGGTTTTAAGTCTTTTTTTGTACCAGCACAGATAAGGCTCCCAGCATTATTTGGGGAGATATGAATAATAGTCAAAAAGACTGTGTTCTGACCATCAACTTCTTGCTTTCTCCTTAGTACAGAGCTGGCTTCTTTGTGACTAAGACAGATAGTATTCAAATCAAATGTATGTTGCAAGTCATCCTTTAGGGTAGGTAGATACTTATCATCCCCAAGGATAAAAGGCAGCAATAAACAGGTCAAGAACATAGCAAGGGTTACACTGCCACACAGCTTTGCCATCTTTTTTCACCTTTGGTGGACTCCATTGAGCAGGGTTTAAGTTCTTCCAGATTTTTATACTTTCCAACTGTAACTGTAACTCATGCCCAAAAGTGTTTCAAGAGTTATCAGATTCTGATTTTTCTATTTTGCTGTTACTTTTATCTTTCTCTACACATTCCTCTGTCTCATTTTCAAAATACATCTCTTCCATTATGGGACAGTATTCATTTATTTGGTTACAGTTGGTAAGAACTATGTTGGATCATATCCATCCTTGGAACATGTGGTTCTCACTTGGGTCAGAAACATCATCATCATCCCAACTAGAAAGCATTGATAACAATAACAAATTCCCAATGATGTTAGTACAATGATAAACAGTGACACTGAAATTCCTCCCCCCAGAGCAGAATATACAGTCTGTCCAGATACCATGAGAAGGACAAGGCAAAAGTTATGTCATTGCCTTTCCCAACTGTTGAGAGAGTGGTGATGGGACCAGTCACTGGACTAGAAAGAATCTCATGGAAGACTGAGGGTATAAAGTATACTGTAGAACTGCTGGGAGTTGTATTGATGGGGAGTTATCCAAAGGAACACATTCCTTCAAAAAAGACTGATTCATGGAAGCATTCCAAGATAGAGGGGGAATGTGATAAGGGTCCAGATACAGAGTGAGTTTCAGAATAGATTGGGAGTGTGTAGATCTAAAAGACAGAGGTCCAGGAGGCATGGGACCAGTTCCACTAGAGGAAGAAGACTTGTTGCCTGTCATACACAAAGTATACCCTTCCGGGAGATAATGGCATTTCCAAGAGAAGCATCCTGTGATTCTGGCAGAAACTGCAGGAGCATTTTCACTCTCAGTCTGATTGCCAGGAATACTGCCAAGGACCCCATTTTCCATTTGCCAACTTGCCATATTAGGTTCACATGTACAGCTTCCACCTCTCTGACTTGGTTTGAAATTAGAAGACTGGGTATTGGAGCAAAGGATAGGTATTGCTGTAAAAATCAAGACAAAGACATATAGGGGAATATGGTCTAGTCTTTGCATGATCTTTCTCATTCCTCACATCGTAACAACAATCAGCACAAATGTTGGAATTACTAAAAAGTAAAAAATCTCCAGTCATTTGAAGGGAAAAGGGGGGCTGCTTTAGCATTAGGTGCACAAGCCTTTGTCCCCTCCCTTTCACAGCGCAAACAAAACCTGGAGAAGGAGTGTCCCAATGGAAAATGCTAGATAGTAACATCAAAAGTGAAAGTACTCTATGAGGAACACCTCCTGTGGTTTCAGATACTGTCTCAGTCAGTCAAAGAAGCAAAAAACTAAGCAGAACAGATAAAATAAAAAATAAAAACCCACACCCTTATAGGAAATGGTGTTTTGTTCCTGTCTTTGAAACGTCTTATTATGATTAGCAAAAGCTTCAGGAAGAGCCTAAGATGGCTCTTTTTAATTTATGGAATAAAACAAGAATTTTCATAACATTGTACAATAAAAAAGATGCTTATATGTGAAACTGCAAATCTGCTATGCACACGTTGTTATTCCTTTCAAATATACAACAAAATTATCATGTAAATTCCTTTTTTTCCTTTTTTCTTCACTACTTTCCCCTACCCATTAGACACAAATTGATGTGTGTGCATGTGTATGTGTATGTAAAATTATTCTATATTTTATTTATTAGGTCTTTCTCTGGATACAGATAAATCATTTTTCCAATACCCTTTATAGTTAATTTGGATATTTTCAATAGTCAAAATAACTTATTCACTCAAAGTCATTCTTAAAACAATATTGCTGTTAGTGTATACAGTGTTTTCTGGGTTCTGCTCATTTTGCTCTCCGTTATTTTGTGCAAGTCTTTCCATGTTTTTCTAACATCACTAAACTCATCATTTCTTACAGCATTGTAGTATTCCATCACAATCATATACCACAACTTTTTCAGTCATTCCCTAATTGGCAGGCATCCTTGCAATTTCCAATCCTTTGCCACCACAAAGAGAGCTGCTCTAAATATTTTAGAACATATAGATTCTTTTCCTTTTTCCCTAATCATCTTTGGAAACAGACCTAGTAGTATTTCTGGATCAAAGGGTATAAGCAGTTTAATGACTCTTTGGGCATAATTACAGATTCCAGATTGCTCTCCAAAAGGGTTGGATCAGTTCACAGTTCACAGTTCCGCCAACAGTGAAATATTGTCCCAATTTTCCCACATCCCCTCTGACATTTGTTGCTTTCCCTTTCAATCATTTTAGCCAATCTAGTAGGTGTAAAATGATATCTTGTGGCTGTTTTAATTTGCATTTATCTAATCAACAAACTGCAGTAGTAGACCATTCTGAGCGTTCATATTGGTCTGATCAGCCACAGTCAGACACTGTAATTTGATTCTAACATAGTGATACATTTTTGATCCTCTTTGAGAGTGAAAGATAACAACAACCAATAGTTGTCTTTATATCTAGGACATGTATCCACTTTGACCTTATCTTGGTAAATGGTGTAAGATATTGGTCTATGGATGGCACAGATTTTATGTATGAACAATGAGTCCATGAGTCCTTTGCTCCAACCTTGATGACAGTGAGAGCAGTCAGTAGAACTTGGAATGGACTTTCCTAAGCAGGCTGAGTCCCATTAGTTCACTTAAAGTTCTTCACATAGACATTTTTGCCAGGAAGTAAATCATGCAGTGAAAAGTCCAAAGATCCAGTTTGTACTACAGCTCATGAAACACGAAGCTCTTTCCTTTAATTCTGTAGTTTTCATATATAGGAAGCCCTCCCACAGAGCAATAATGATTTCACCAGGGAAAAAGGCTTTGCACATATAGGAAGGTGACCAAAAAAAAATTCACAAAGGAAAATATGTCTTGGTCTGCTATGCAGATAGAACAAAGCCAAAGGGAAAACATGGCAGGCCATTACAAGTGGGTCTCAAAGCACAATTTGCCAATCATAGTCTTCAGTCTGTAATTCATACTTTCCACTTGACCAAAACTTTGAGGATGATATGGGGTGTGAAACTTAGGAGTGACACTAAAATTAGAAAGAGAACAGAATCTGTCAAATGAGACCTGTCAGAGTCCATGCAGGCAGGTAGATCACACCTGGCTACAATTTCTTTAATAAGTATTTTGATAAATACTTTTCTGTGGCTTTAGAACTAGGGAATGCTTCAACCTACTGAGTAAGTTGGTCAATGAAGACAAGACAGTATGTGTAATGACCTGCCTTGGGCATATTAACAAAATCAATATGTAAGTGTTCAAAGGAAGTGAAGCTAAAGGCTGTAGCTCAAAAGGTAGGCTGACTGAAAGCTAGGCAAATTGGACAAGTGACTGTTAAGCAAGCTGCTACTGGGATGATGCCTTGAGCACCCATCCTATGCCTAATTGAATTTGTTATCCCTTATGTGTCATAATGGCCCCCTTCTAAATGAAAGGCATACTTGGTGAAAATTCTGGGGGAGGAGTGACTAACCTTCCTCAGTTATCCAAACCTCAGAGACCTATTTAGCTTTGTGGTGCTATTTCCACTTTTCACTCTCAGCATCACTGTAGGGAACATCGCAGAACACAATTTGCTTCTCCCCAAATGACTCGAAATTGTTTGCATTCGCTTGATATTAGAATC
Source organism: Notamacropus eugenii (assembly GCF_028372415.1). NCBI lineage: Eukaryota > Metazoa > Chordata > Mammalia > Diprotodontia > Macropodidae > Notamacropus > Notamacropus eugenii. The sequence goes on from NC_092873.1 coordinate 492,608,415, forward strand.
ATTGGAAAAAAGAGAGGGATCAGTTGACAATGGTGAGATATTGAGATGAAAGACATGAAAGAAACTCTGCAGTGGCATCGACCCAGGCATTCCCATAAGAGACAAAGTCAGTTCCATTGATGTGGGCAGAACAATGAACAAACACCATGGCTTTGGGTAGTTAAATGGCAGAGAGAATATCTTTAATAAAGTCTGCATTAGCAAAAATCTTAACAAAGGCAAGAATTCAGATTGTAACCACAATATCCTTACATGACAAACATCAAAAGCATAGCAAGAGTCAATGTAAATGGTCTCTGGTCAACACTCTGGTCAGCAGCAAGGTGACAGGCGTGAGTAAGGACAATGAGCTCAGAAGCCCGGGCACTCAGGTTAGACAGCACTGACACAGCCCAAAGTGTATCATGGTCAGAGACCACAGAGGCTTCAGTGTACTGCTCACCATCTTTCATAAAAGAAGAGTCATCAGTATGAAAAATAAAGTCTGGGTTCTTAAGAGGCACATCCATAAAGTCATTACGAGTCTCCGCCAAGTCAATAACTGAGGTGCAGTCATGTTCATCAGAGATAGGCAGATCAGGGAGCAGTGTTGCAGAATTGAGAACAGAACATTATAAAGTGACATTCTCTTTCCCTAGCAGTTATCTCACACCCCCACTTGCCTCTAGTCAAAAAAGGCTTGGGTACAGTAGCACAGAAATAAAGCTTTGATTTATAGGGAGCATTGTACTTTTAAGGGGCATCCTAGGACAAGATCACATGCTTTCTTCAGTAAGAGGACAGTAGCTGCCACTGACCACAGGCAAGGTGGAGTGTCTAAGGCTATATCACCCAGTTCAGCTGAATAGTAAGTCACATGGCACAGTGTGGGTTCTAGTGGTTGAGTGAGGACCCCGGAAGTCACTCCCTTCCATTCATGTACTGTAATATGGGAGTCCTTGGGCAGAAGCAAATACTGCTGCTTTTTTAAGGTTGGTCAAGGCAGCAAAGCATTTAGGATCAAGAAGCAAAGGTTCAATAATCTGGTTTTTAATCAAAGCAACAAAAGATTTAGTAAACTCACAAACGAATGGGATTTACTACATACAATATCCTTCTGATCCATGGTTGGCACATCCCTACTTCTTAGTCTTTGGAACAGATAATTGTTGAAAAGCCTGTATACATTTTTTTTTGGAAAATAGAATGTGTCCCAGCAGACAAGACAAATCCAAGATACTCTGCCTCCAAGATACTCTACCTCTGGTTGATACCATCAAACTTTCGATCTGGAGACCTTACGATCTCTTTGATGAAGCTGAAGAAGGAAAAGATAGCTGTCCTTTTTGACAAGATCTCAATAGTGGGTGATGCCAGCAGAAGGCAATCAACATATTGGACTAGGAATATCGAAGGTAGTTTTTGCTGCAAAATTTAGGAGAACAAAGGTAGACTTCAGAAATCCCCTTGAAACAAACGAGTCCACTGTTGATTGTTCCAGGTGAAGGCAAACAGGTATTGGGATTCTGGATAAATAGGAATGCCAAAAAAATATGCAGAGCACAAATCTATCACAGTAAAGCAGGTCACCTCACAAGAAATAGAAGAAACAGTGTGGCAGAGTTAGGTACCACAGAGTGCCTAGGCATTAAGTAAATATTAACATCATATAATTCTTACACAAAATGATAAACAGTTCTAACATCCAGACCTGGTTTAGGATTCTCAACTAGTAACATAGAAGTATTACAGATAGATTTGTAAGCCAGTAATAGGTGCAATATTTTCAATAACTTCTCTAGATAAAGGGTATTAAGGTACAGACAATGGTTGATTTCCTTTAGCAGTTATAGTAACTGGGACAGCTGACTTCAAGAGTCCTACATCGGAGGATGGGTAGCCCATAAGAAGTTAGGAGTATCAAGAGGGATAAAGGAGTCTTCTCCACTATGGATGTGAGGATAAATCAGGAACAATGAAGGGGCTTCTTCATCAAAACAATCATTGGTTAGGTCTACCAATACAGATGACAAAGAAATTGGGTCATCTGGTTGATGTTGAGTCAAAATATTATTAGGAAGACATGAGATAATGGTTTCTAGTTTGCACAGATCTTGCCCCAACAAAAGAGCTGGTACTCACTGAAAAGGAGCCTACAGTAACCTCTTGTGGGGATAGGATAGATACCTGTTGGGGATGTCCCTCAGTTTTTACTCTGTCTATGGTTCTGACAGGGGGGCAAATAGAAGTTGGCATTTTTCTTAAGGCTGAATAAGAGTTATAGTTCCTATGAGACTTTCATAAAAAGGTACCATCAATCTTAAAGGCAATCTGGGGTCCCCTAGTCCAAGGAGAAGCAAAGATGGGATTCCTTAACTCCTGTGCCTTCTACATCTTCAGGCCATAGTCAGAGGTTATAATTCCATCTGGGGAGGTGTAATTGGCTTAATGTGAATATTGCCCCAGTACCTCTCTGTTGTATGGAGTCACTCTTGCCAGTTATCATTACAAGATTTTTACTTGCTCATTCTGTGCTATTTTTTTAAGGATGTCAAATTTGAATGTGTTGATTGGGTACATGGTACTTGCCTCTCCCACACTTTCATGCTAGAGGATTTCCTGGCAGCTGTCTAAATCCTCTCAATTTGCTCCCGGGCCTTACAAACTCATTGTCATCTGGTGGACCCCAGTCTATTATCGTCCCGTCCTTGAGGTCCGGTCAAGGTACTGTGGAATCTTAGTTCTCCCTGTTCTCATTTTTTCCCTTATACAGTTCTGAGTAATATGTCCCTTTTTATGGCAATTAAAGCATTCTTGTATTTCACTCTCAGGTTGTGGAGCATAGAATGGGCTTGTGACCTGAGTTGGGGTCAAGATAGATTGGGTTTTTAACTTGGGCTTCTCCTTTCTAGCACCCACTGTGTTTCTTCCTTCATAAACATATTAGGCAATGGGCTTTAGTTCACCTCTATTTTTCTCATGTCAACCAGGACAGTGCTTGTGGAAGTACTATTGATTTGTTGACAAAGGTGGCATTAGTGATCTTTGCATCCTAGGAGTTAAAAGGATCTAACCCAATGAAAGACTTGGCACTTTTGCAAAACCTGTTATAGAAGCACATGAAGGGAGAGGGTCTCATCTTCTTGGATGGTCTCCTGAAACTCACTCTAGTTGAATGGGTATATAGCACACTGAACTGTAGAATATATGGCTTGAACCGGCAGGGTATAGTGTATTGGGTTATTAGGGTCCCAATTTGGATCTGGTAAAAGTCAGTTAGGAAGACTCCCTGGACTTGCTGGAACATTTCTCCTTGGAACTCTATTAGCTGCTTCTTTTTCCTGGGGAGAGCATGATTTCCTTTAAGTCAGTTACTTAGAATTATAACCTCTAAATTATATATGCAGGATCTTAATCAAATTTATGGGTATCTTTCCTTCAAATATAGTGGTCAGAAGGGCTGAGAGTGATGTTTCTAACAGGAGAGCTCCAGTCTGATAAACCTTTTCCACAAGAGGGAAAATGCCAGTCTGTTCTTCATTTGTAGGGAGGAAGAGACTAAGATGGTGGTGCAGAAGGAGAATGAAGAGGAAACAAAGGATCAGGTAAAGTAGGAGGAAGACTGGAGAGTTGGTTGGAAGATGAGAACTCAGAGCTTTCCAGCAATACCAGTAATTCATTTGGTCTATGTGAGGTTTAGGAGATTGTCAAGAAAATACCTTAACTTTCTAAGTACGGTCAAAAGTTCCAAATACTGACCAAAACAAATCACCTGAATCCTTGGTATTTCAGACCATGCCTGACATAGCCTATCAGCTCTTTTCTTTGTCATACCCAGTTAGATTGGGGGTTGGGGTTGAGTTTAGCCTTATCCCATGATGCAAGGATTTACCCAAGGAAGACTGTAGGAATGCTCATGCATTATTCTATCTCTTCCTGGGCATCCTTAGTGAAGTATTCCTCACTGGAAGTCTCCTAAAAGAATTTCTCCATGAACACTTCCTTTAGAAATTCCCAAAGTTCCTAATCTGCTTATGAAGACATTCCCAAAATGTCTGAGGATCATTCAGTGTAGGTCCTTTCTCATAGGGATATTCTCTTACAGAATTTCTCTGAGAACTCCCTCATTAGAAATGCCTTAAGACCCTAATTAGCTTAAGACCCTAATTACCCCAAGGTAAAAAATGTTCAGCAGTCCAGAAATTGGGTTTTAATATAATTCTCCAACTTTTTTTTAATAAGTCTTTAGGGGCTTCATCTCTGGGAATTCTTAGTGAAAATCCAAATCTCCCTTCTAAAGGCAACACCCTTCCAGGAGTTAGGAGTCCCAGTCTGAAGTCACATGGTCCTACCTCCTTTGGTCTCTACTCCTGCTGATCTAATGGGTGTGGTAACCACAATCCCTTCCTGACCAGAGGATTGCTCTGTGGATGCAGAGATACCTCAAAAAGTCTAATTACAGATTTGGTGTTTGGTTCATTAGGTTTAAGCAAGTCCCCAGCTGGCCTTAAAAGGTGTTCCCTGCCAAGGAGAGGAGTCACATGGTTCAGCTTGATCCCTTGACCCTTGCTTTCTTCCATGGCTGAAGTGTGGCTGTCTCTGGAGCCTAGTCACAGGCTCAGTCCTTGCTTATGGATCTAGAGGAAACCCACAGGTAGACTTAACAGGTAGTCCCTGTTGAAGGCTCACACTATTCTAGTTGGCAGCCCCTGCTTTCGCCACTGTAATCACAGCTGTCCACAGCTGCTACCAACCTTAGCACCTGAGCACATCAGTTCATAGTTAGGGAGCCTCCCTAGGGCACACCAAGTTTCCCCCACTTGTTGAGATGCCAACCAGCAGGTTAAGTCCTAGTGCTGAAGATCAGTTTATGACTAAGAGCTATAGTGTAGTGCTTTCTTTTATACAGAGATCCAGAGACCAGTTCCACAATGACTGACAGGTTTAGATAATCAATAATGGCCATTTAAAATAAAGTTTCCATTCAAAACCCCAGTTTGCGCTCAAAAATTCTAAAAGAGAAGCAAAAAGACAAAAAGAAAGGTCTAAAGAAAAACTGGCTAGCTTCCCAAGATTTCCATAATTGGCCAGTCAGTTGACAGAAAAGGGAAATGATCCTCATATTGCAAAATTATCCTAGGACTTCCTTTTTGAGCCCCTTTTTCAAAGAGAGAAGTGCTGGGGGGGTTGGTAAATCAAGTTGGTGAGCACTTTAAATTTTAAGGCATTTTTCAAGTTAGCTTTCAATTTTTCCTAATTTTAAAATTTGCCTATGGCCTTTCTATCTGAACCTATCTACAACAGAAATACCAAATTTAATTTGGAAATAATTGTTAGTCTCTTTGTCAAGCCTAATTAAGGAACCCTTTCAAAATGAACATAAAAAATACCACTGTGTAGTAAATTGGGAAAGAATTTTTACAGCTAAGCTCGGGGATAAAGGCCTCATTTCTAGAATATATAGAGAACTGACTCATATGTATCATCATACAAGTCATTCCCCAATTGATAAATGGTCAAAGGATATGAACAGGCAATTTTCAGAGGAAGAAATTAAAGATATCTATAATCATATGAAAAAATGCTCTAAATTACTATTAATTAGAGAGAGGCAAATCAAAACAACTCTGAGGTACCACATCACACCTATAAGATTGGCAAACATGACAGAACAAGAAAATGATAAATGCTGGAGAGGATGTGGGAGAGTTGGAACACTAATTCATTGTTGGTGGAGCTGTGAGCGCATCCAACCATTCTGGAGAGCAATTTGGAACTATGCCCAAAGGGCTACAAAAATGTGCATACCCTTTGACCCAGCAATATCGCTACTAGGACTATATCCCCAAGAGATCATAAAAATGGGAAAGGGTCCCACATGTACAAAAATATTTATAGCAGCACTCTATGTAGTTGCCAAAACCTGGAAGTCAAGGGGATGTCCATCAATTGGGGAATGGCTGAATAAATTATGGTATATGAATGTAATGGAGTACTATTGTGCCATAAGAAATGATGAACAAGAAGACTTCAGAGAGGCCTGGAAGGACTTATATGACCTGATGCTGAGTGAAAGGAGCAGAACCAGGAGAACTTTGTGCACAGCAACGACCACAGTGTGTGAGAGTTTTTTCTGGTAGACTTGGAATTTTGTAATAACGCAAGAACTTCTTATAAAAAAAAAAATCCCAAAGGTGGTTGTCAAGGCAAAATGCCTTCCACACTCAGAGAAAGAAATATGGAAGTCATTCACAAAATGTAGCAGATCATGTTTGTGTATGTGTATGTGTTTGTGTATCATGTTTTGATTTGTTATATGATTTCTTTCATTTATTTTAGTCTGACTACATAGCATGACTATAGTGAAAATATACTCAATAGGAAAGTATATGTAGAACCTATACAGAATTGTATGCAGTCGTGGGGAGGGAGGGGGGTAGTGGGGGGTAGGTGTGGGGGGATAAAATCTCAATTGTATGGCAATAATTGTTAAACATTAAAAAATAAAAAAATAAAAAAAAAAGACCACTGATTTAGAAATAAAGGCAGAGTCACCAACTGCAATTTGGAGGGGCTCATCCATAGCATGGAGAATTTGGATGCAAAGGTTGAGGGGAGTCCAACCTCCCAGGGCCATCTTCCTCATAGGAGTCAATGATGACAAAAATCTGACTGGAATGCATTCCTTTTTGGGTCCCTTGGGAAGGATGGCCAAAGAGGGCTGAGGTCCATGCCGTGTCATGCTTGACAACAATATGGGCCACAAAATTACAATTCACAACAAAATGCAACTGAGTCAGAGCTCCCAGCATGATAACCTTATTAAGGAGACCAGTGATCCCTAAGAAATTGGATTCAAGACCTTCTTCTTGGTCAAAGATCCCTCAGCTCAAGGGCCACTGGTTTTTGTAGTCCTTGGGAGGTCACTAAAAATAAAACAAGGCAGTACAAATACATGATTGGTCATTTTCAGAAGTGGAGGAAATCCTATGATTGGCCAAGGAAGACATCTATCAATCACTCAGAACTTTGTCAGCAATATCTTGGGGCTTTCCACAGTGTGAAAGAACATTATGAAAAGGTGATGTCGGAGAGAAACTGTAGTTTTTCAAGTAAAGTTCACTCATAAGAGTGGGGGAGGGGCAGTGCCAAAACAGCAGATTCCTAACAACAGTTAACTATAAATCCTTATAACAACCCTAACTAATACAAACCTATCCCATAAATCAATCAGAAATAATATTATCATTAATACATGGTGGGTTAATTAACTATAATCTACATAGCTTTTATCCCTATGGTAGTAACTAAATAAAACTTTATTCTACTTAACTCAATAATACAGTCACTGATACCCATCAAAACACAATGAACTGAATGAATGCTCTTTAAATTGAGTAGGAGTATCAGAATTATTTTCATAGGACCTAAAGCTCTTTGTTAGTTTGCAACATAAATTTTTCTATATAATAACCTAGGTGATCTTTGTGGAATGAAGTCATAGGTGATATATTTGTATTTGATTCTCTGATGATGTGCAGTCCAACCATCCATAACTCCCGGGGCAGGATCAATTAAGTAATTAGGTCTTCATTCCTTTGCCTTTCCTACAGAATTCTGCATCAAGGCCACACAATCCCTAGGCACAGTATTCTGTTCTTATGGTATTCTAGGATCACAGATTTAGTGTGAAATGATACAATAGTCCAATACCCTGTCTTTACAATTGAGGAAACTGAGGCCCGCACAACAAAAACACAGATGGGATTTGAACTTAGTTCCTTCATCTCCAAATCCAAGGGTCTATCCATTGCACCAGGATGATTCTCATGCTGTTTTTATCAAAATATTTTTCCCAATTAGATGTAAAAAAAAATTTTTAATTCTTTAAAAAAAAAAAATGAGTTCCAAATTCTCTTCCTCTTCTCTCCATTACTTGAGAAGGCAAGAAACTTGATAGATTATATATGTGCAGCCATACAAAACATTTCCATATTAGACATGTCACAAAAGAAAATGCACAACCTTGCCCCAAAGCAAGATAATAAAGTAAGCAAATGTATGCTTCAATCCGCATCGAGGCTCCATCAGTTCTTTCTCTGGAAGTGGACAGCATCTTTCATCTTAAGTTCCTCAGTCTTGGACCATTGTATTGCTGAGAATAGTTCAGTCATTCACAGCTGGTCATCATACAGTATTGTTGAAACTATGTAGGCTATTTTTCTGGTTCTACTCATTTCACTTTACATCAGTTCATATAAGTCTTCCCAGATTTTTCCTAAAGTATCCTGCTTGTTATTATACCACAATAATATTACATTACAATTATATATCATAACTTGTTTAGCCATAACCCAATTGATGGATATCCTCTCCATTTCCAATTCTTTGCCACCACAAAAAGGGCTGCTATAAATATTTTTGTATTCTTTATCTCTTTGGTATATAGACCTAGCGATAGTATTTCTGGGTCAAAAAAATAAGCACCCTTTGATAGCCCTTTGGGCATAGTTCCAAATTGCTCTCCAAAATGGTTGGATCAGTTTATAACACCACCAACTGTGCATTAATGTCTCTACTTACATTTGCCTACTTACTTAATGTCCCTTCCAACATTTGTCATTTTCTTTTTCTGCCGTATTAGCCAATCTGACAGCTATGAGGTGATACCTTAGCGTTGTTTTAATTGGTATTTCTCTAATCAATGAATTAGAACATTTTTTCATATGACATATTGCTTTGACTTCTTCTTCTGAGAACTGCTTATTGATATCCTTTGACCATTTATCAATTGGGGAATGACTCCTATTTTTGGAAATTTCACTCAGTTCCCTACATACCTGGAAAATGAGACCTTATCAGAGAAGCCTACTACAATTTCCCCCCATTTCCTGCTTTCCCTTTAATCTTGGGCAAAAACTTTTAGTTTCAGGTAATAAAAATTATACATAACATCCCACAAAGTTCTGTTTTATTTGGTCATAAATTCTTCCCCCGACAAACGTGACAGGTAAAATATTCTATTCTTTCCTAGTCTGCTTATGACATCACCCTTTATCTAAATGATGTACCTATTTTGACCTTATCTTGAAATATGGTGTGAGATGTTGGTCTGTGCCAAAATTACTTTTCAGTTGTCCCAGGAATTTTTGTCAGACAGTGATTTCTTTCCCCCAAATCTTGGATCTTTAGGTTTGTTAAACACTAAACTGCTATGCTCATTTACTACTATGTACTGTGCACCTAGTCTATTCCACTGATTCGTCACTCTATTTCTTAGCCACTACTAGGTTGTTTTAATGGATCCCACTTTCTCTCTCTCTCTCTCTCTCTCTCTCTCTCTCTCGTTTTTTCCTGTCCTTCTTCATTGTTTCTGATCACTATCTCCTACTTCCCTGTAGGGTAAACTAGATTTCTATACCCAAATTAGTGCTTGTTATGCCCAATTCTAATGCAAGTAAGGTCCAAGTATTGCCCATCACCTCCTCCCATCTTCCCCTCCATTGTAAAAGCTTTCTTTTGCACCTTTTTTGTGGGAGATGATTTTCCTTGTTCTTGCTCTCCCTTACCCCTTCTCCCAGTACTCTCCCCTTTCAAACCCCTTAATTTTATTTTTTGAAATTATCTTATCATATCAACTCACACTTATGCCCTCTGTCTATGTATAGTCCTTTTAACTGCCCCAATAATGATAAAGTTCTTAAGAGTTATAAAGATCATTTTCCCATATAGGAATATAAACATTCTAACCTTATTTAATCCCTTATGATTTCTCTTTTGTGTTTACCTTTCTATGTTTCTATTCAGTTATATTTGAAAATCAAATTTTTCTATTCAACTCTGTTCTTTTTATCAGGAATGCTTCAAAGTCCACTATTTCATTGCTTATTTTTTTTCTCCTGAAGGATTAAATATTGCTGGATAGGTTATTCTTGGGTGCAATCCTAGTGCCTTTACCTTCCAGAATATCGTATCCCAATCCCTCTGATCCTTTCATGGCAAAGCTTGTAAGTCCTGTGTGATCCTGACTGTAGCTCCACAATATTTGATTTTCTTTCCAACTGCTTGCAATATTTTCTCCTTGACCTGGAAGCTCTGGAATTTGGCTATGATATTCCTAGGAGTTTTCATTTTGGGATCTTTTTCAGGAGGTGACTGGTGGAATCTTTTGATTTCTATTTTACCCTCTGGTTCTAGGATATCAGGGTAGTTTTCCCTGATCACTTCTTGAAATATGATATCTAAGCTCTTTTTTTTGATCATGACTTTGAAGTAGCCCATTAATTCTTAAATTATATCTCAATAGGTCAAATGTCTTTCCAGTGATATATTTGATATTTTCTTCTGTTTTATTTTTCTTCTTTTGGTTTTGTTTTATTGTTTCTTGGTGTCTCACAAAGTTGCCCAATTCTGATTTTTAAGGCATTGTTTTCTTGAGGATGTTTTTGTATCTCCTTTTCCATTTTACCAATTCTGCTTTTGAAGGCACTCTTCTCTTCAGTGGATTTTGTGTGCTTCTTTTCCCACTTGGCCAATTGTGTTTTAAGCCACTATTTTCTTCAGCATTTTTGAGCTTTTTACCAAGCTGTTGATTCTTTCATAGTTTTCTTGCATCATTCTCATTTCTTTTCCCAATATTTTCCTCTACCTCTCTTATTTGACTTTAAAATCCCTTTTGAGTTCTTCCAGGAATTTTTGTTGTGTATATATCTAATTCACATTTTTCTTTGAGGTTTTGCTTATAGCCACTTTAATATTGTTTTCTTCTGGATATATCTGCTGATATTCCCTGTCACCACAGTAACTTTTCATGATCAGATCCATGTTGTTTGCTCATTTTCTCTGCCTATTTCTTGACTTTTAACTTTGTGTTGAAGTTGGGCTCTGCTCCCAGGGGAAGGGGCTTGGCCTATGTTTCAGGCCTTTCTTGCTACTGTTTTCAGAGCTAGCTCTAAGGGTCTGTAGGTTTTCAGTACTTCAAGTGGTATAATCTATGCAAAGGTGTGGTCACTGCTCTCTTGGCTTGTGCTCTCATCTTTACCCAGAGTGGGACCATATTCCTCTGTAGCCAACAACAGTATCCTTCCTCCTGGTCCTGGCACTGTGACCAGGTACCCCATTCTCCTGCAGCCGCAATTGTTGTGTTCCCCTCTGTCTTTCAATTAAGATCAGGATCCCTATCTGACCATAAGCACTCCTCTCCACACTCTAACAACAATGGTCCCATGATCCTCTGTGGCCACAAGTGATATTTTTCATTTTGGTTCTGGAATCCAGAATTGCATATGGGCAATGCAAAGGGTCCCGAACCCAGTGCCAGCAAAGGATTCCCTGTAATCTCCTTCTAACCTATTGTTTGACACTGCCCCCCCCGAGAGCTCCTGAAGCTGCTACTGCCACCGATGCAGCTGCTTCCACGGTCCACTGTTGGCATTTCAGTGCAGCCTGAGCTGTGCAGTCTACATTGTGCTGTAGATTTGACTACTACACTGGTGAAACAGACCTTTCTTGCTGACCTCCAAAGTTGTCTTGGGCTAGAAAACTGTTTCACCCTACTTTTTCTTTTTTGGTTCTGCTGCTCCAGAACTCAATTTGAGGTGTGATTTTTAGAGTTGTTTGGAAGGAAATTTGGGACAGCTTGCTGAATGCTTCTCTACTCCACCATCTTGGCTCTGCCTCTTCCTACGCCATTTTTAAATATAATTCAAGCAAACAATAATAGTTTTAAGTTAATCACACAATTTTCTATAACTCATATGCCCTGTGTTGATAATGAAGTTGTAATTCAGACATACTACTCTCCTTCACAGATACTACAGGCCAAGCTAAATGACCTCCTTATTCCTCACTATTTCTTGTCTCCATGTGTTTGCCTTGGCTGTGCCCTATGCTTATAGTTTCTCCTTGTTTCTGCCTTTCAGAATCCCTAGCTCCTTTCAAGGCTCAGCTGAAGACTGTCTTCATCCTCTCAGTTTCTAGGAACTCCATACCCCTCCTCAATTATCTTGCATCTACTTTGCATGTATTGTGCATATGTTTACATATGTACATGTCTTCTCTGGTAGAACAGAAGCTCATTAAAAGCAGGAACTCCTTCATTTTTGTTGTTGTATCTGCGGTGCCCAGCATAGTTCAAGGCATATAGAAGGTGCTTAATAAATGTATGCTGATTGCCACAAAATCCCAAAGAACATTGACAGACACATGTCACAAAAAACACATAGAAAGATGTGATGGTGACTATTACCTTCACTTTTATTAGTTGAATCCAGCTTAAAAGCACATATCAGAAAGACTTATTTTGTTTCATCGTATTTTGTTTTTGTTTTGTTTTTAAAATCACTGGATTGTCTTCACTTAGACCAAAACATTACTTCACTAGGCCCTTACTGGAAAATTACATCAATACATAGAGCTCAGGCTTTCACAAAAAGAAAAAAAAGAAGCTGCAAAATTAATCTCGCTTTTTACAGTCCTTTTCAATAGGAATGATAAATCTATTTTTATTGAATCATCACATTAAGCAACACCAGGCTTATTATTTACCTTTTTTTAAACAGTCAATGAATCTATGAGAATTAATAAGGTATTATACAATAAGTAATGTATTTCAAGTCAAAAGGTACTGTTATCTAGAAAATAATTTAACACTGTAATGGGATCTCCAAGATCAATTCTATTTTATAGATTCTGCAGAAAAAATAACATTTCTAGTAGGAAGGAATTAATTATCAACCTAGCAAGATCTAGACATACACATAATTGTGGAAATAGTTTTTAACATGGTTTATTATATTTCCAGAAGGGTTAAGCTTTTAGAATAAGGTGGGGTGGGTGGTTAAATTTTCTTTCATATAGAGTAATATATGTGTGCATATACATATATATACATATATATTTATACACACATATATAGACAGATATGTTGTTTGATGGCATATATATATCATCTTCCCATATATATTATATATACACAAAACAGCATTTATTATTTACTTTCTTTGCATGTTTAAATTGAAGGAAAAAAATGAATTGCCAATATGTATAGCCCATGGCAAACTCCTTTGGTTTCACAAATGGGCATATCTGGGTGTAAACAAAACATTGGGATGTTTCACTGCAGAAGGGCTGAAAAGGCTGTAGGACGGTGTTTTCAGGATGAACTGTGTAGTTCCTGGCAGTAAATACCTAAAAACGATGGTTAAAAGATAACATTTTAACAAGCAAGGTAATACATTGGCTCCTAATTGTTAGTTTCTCACGGATCATATCATGTGAAATGACCTCAGACTGGCCATGACATCCATCCAACAAAAACTATCTACTCAGATGCTTCTCACACAACACAAGAAGAAATCAGAACACCACTTCCAAGGCTAATCATCTGATTTAGAGTAGATTAAAATGTTTTTACATTCACTTGTTATATTTCTGAAATTGCAAAAAAAAATTGATGTGGTCATTTTCTGAATCAACAAAATTGCTAAATCAAGAATAAAAGATTGAATTTTCAACCTCCAAAATGTCTTTAGGTTTCTAACAGCTTAATTTAGTTCACTAGGGCCAGTCTTTTAGAAGGGGAAATTCTAGATCAAGAAAGGTGTGGCAGGCCTAGCTTCTCTTTTCAGCTTTTTTTGCTATCCTCTCTGAAGGACCTCCCTCCCCGACAAGTGACCACCTATGGAAGGCTCATAGAGAGCAGATGCCATCCCAGAATGGTATATGGATTTTTAAAAAACACCCTACCCAAAGAATCCTACCCCAGGGCAAAATAAAGAATGAGTCTTCCCCCACCAAGAAATTCCATCATAAGGAACCACCCTGACTAAATGCTGTCTGATGACTTACAAAATAACTGTCAATGTGGACTTCCTTATAAATCCATATAAAAGGTAGATATTTTTCTTAAACTCATGATAGTTACCTACTTCACTGCTTCATGTATGCATCCTAAACCAAAGTATGAAGTACTATATAAGCTTGGAACATTTGGTATAAGAGAAATTCAGGCTGTAGTAAAAGCAATAACTTCCAGGGATATCAAAACCCTTGATCATGATTTAATAATGCTTTGTTGTTGTACTATCTTGCTGCATATGGAGAAACTGGGGAATGATGAAATTAATAAACCATGCTATCTATAAGCATCAGAACTGGCCCAAGTTTTATATTTCATGAGATGCTCATGTCCATTTATCAGTCTAAGCAGTACTAATGATGCACTGTGCTTCATCCTTGTTCAAACAGGGCCAAACATGACTTGTCACAAGGGGTATTTGTTGTGTCTGCATGCCGCTTGTCTATCATTAGGATGACGAAAAAACCCTCTATCTATGAGCAACGGAATGGTATCCAGCTGGCTAACTCGATAATGAACATAGACAGAATTGATCAAGATACTCCACTGGAAACCATTGGCAATATTAAAAAAAAAACAAAAAAACAACTGTTCAGCTATGGTGATGATTATGTGGATAATAGGAACATATCATGGAAAACAAATGACAATATAACTGCAGGAAAGAGATTTCAAAAAGCAGGGTCCCTAATCATAGGTGTCTCGGAAAAGAACCTGAGTGGTAATAGAATATCTTACTGACCCGGGAACTCTTCAACTTCTATCACCATATTCCTACTTTCGAAGGCATCCACTGCCACAGGAGGGCTACCAAAAACATGGGCAGTGGCTCTGTCACCTACTTAATGGAAGACATTGCCTGCAGTTATACCTTGAATTGGCAGGAAAATGTTCTGTACAGCTATGAATGCATGTATGTACGTACTTTAAAGTGTTGATTGATATATATAAATTATCATTTACTATAAGGTAATTTCCATAAAACAGACAAGATAGTAATTTTCTAATGACACTCATAAGCATACTTATACAATTTACCATGATTTACTATTATTTAAATTTATTTCTGAACAAACTATAATTAATTGCTAAAATCTTTTAAGTTAATAGAGCAATAAGAGAACATGAAACATCCCAAATTAAATCAACATTTTATGAATGACAAGTCAAGTGTAAGCTCCTTGTGGGCTGAGACTAATTCATTTTTATTGTTATGTCCAATGCCTAGCATGGTGCTTTGCACATATTCAGCCATTTCTGATTCTTTGTGACCCCATTTGAGATTTTCTTGGCAAAGATAATGAAGTAGTTTCCCATTTCCTTTTCTAGCTCATTTTACAAGTAAGGAAACTGAGGCAAACAGGGTTAAATGACTTGCCCAGGGTCACACAGTTACTAAGTGTCTGAGGCCAGATTTGAACTCAAGAAGATGAGTTTCCTGACACCAGACTCAGCCTCCACAGCATCACCTAGTTGCTTGCCTTGCACGCTGGAATTTAAATGTGTGTTGAATGATTGAATAACAAAATGACTTGCTTTGCACGACAAGATTACATACATTTTCTTAATGGCATTCAGGTAGTTAATGCACATCATTGTGTCAATGATAGCTAGTCTGACATCCCCAGGCTAAGGAAGTCTTCCCATCTCTCTCACATTTTGGTGTCCAGTGCAAAGGTATATACTTAAACAAAAGCACAGAAAAGTTCTTTTATCTTCCAAAGAGAACTGTGTTCTGATGATATTCAGGACTGCCCTCATAAATAATACCTCCTACACAAATTACTTTCTTCCAAAGTGTAAGTCATTTTTGTTTTCCAGATCCCATGAAGAGGGCAAAGCTCATACATCCCTCCTGCCTAATGATGAATTCTCCACTGGTGCAGAAGAAATGAAACAGGGAAATGGACGTAATTTGTGACTTAGGTACAAGAGGGTTGGCCGGATCAGGGGCTCCTTAGTTATCCCTACCTTAAAATCAATGAATCCCAACTGTTCCATTATACTTTTAAAAGAAATTCAAAGAGCAAACTAGCTTTGGGAGTAGAAAAATACCTACCTTCCATGACTCTAAACTTTCTGATGCTCAGTAAAGCATCAGGAAAGCAGTAAAAGGCTAAAGAAAACTTGTTTTCAAATCTTAAAATGATAAGAAGGTCTTATATGGGCTTTAAAAAGCACCTGAAATCACACTGGAAGAAGCATTGTTTCTTTTTTTCTTTAAAAAGAGTGTTATGGGGTGTTTTAAAGTATTATGGGGAAATACAATGGATTATTTGCTTTAATATTCCTTAATATTGCCTGGGAGGTCCCTGGGTGCACTGCCCTTGCTGAATGCCAAAAATTATTTTTAAAGCATGTTCTCTGAAATGAAGTTAAAATAATGTGATTTGATTTTTCAGTAGGAACAGTATCTCTGGGAAGTGGATTTATAGACTATCTGCAGAATGTGCAAGCAGTACTGAAAATGAGGAAAGTTTGTGGCTTTGCTTTCATCCTACTTTACTCTTTATATACAAAAATCGTTAACTCAGTGTCATACTTGCAAGGCAGATTCACTTGACTGACAGAAGGAAAAAACAGAGATAGGAAAAAAAAGGCTATTTCAATCAAGAGATTCCCTATCTTACTTAAAAAAGGAAAAACACATTCAAACTGCAAATGACAGATGCCCATATTTTCAAACTATTGCTGGTAACAATATGCCAAATGCCAACGGGGAAATTATTCCCCAGAAAATCCTTCTTCATCCCCTCATTTGACTTCTCTAAGAGTTTTTCTAGTTGTCCTCTGGCATGAACTTCAAGGTGGTCTTCTATAAGTCTAATGTTACTTCCAGTTTGGGGGCATCCCAGAATCTGAGTCAATTTGGATACTGTTAGTCCTGGAACCAAATCAACTTCTGGTCCCTACCTAGGAACTCAATCCTTCGAGTCAATTCAGTTTCCTGAGTGTACGGTCCCCAAGTAAAGCACATCAGATCACTGGCCAGTGGCTTTTTCCTATGTCAACATTTAGCCACACACTTTATATTCACAAGGCTTTACTTTCCAATTTCTAATAATGTCATTCCTGATGGAAATCCCATTATTTAGGGTAGCCTTAAAACAGTATAAAGAAGGCATCTTGGCTTCTCTTTTTTTCCTTTTTATGGCAAAGTACAAATGGAGTTCCAAGAATGGTTCATTGACTATGAAGTTGGCATACAAAAACAGAAAAAAGCAGCTTCTAATAAAAAAAAAAAACCCACTAGTACTTTCATGAGAAGGTAGGTCAGTTTGTAAGCCAAAGCTTTATTTCAAGAAAAGAAATGAGAGTGGAGTGGGAGGAGCTAGAGTTAATTCCTGAATGCTTTGGACGTTTTAAAGAAGTTACTTTGGCAGCTCTATGATCTAGGCAAATGCAGGAGATGGGGGTGGGGGGCTGGGAAAGGAGAAACTCATAGAAATAAGAAGGCAAAAAATAATTCTAGATAAAGCAATTATTTTCTACATAGTGAAATACTATGCTGCATAGTTTAAAAATCAGTCAATCTTACCTATTCTGCCTCTATATCCGTTAGGCTTATATCTCTCTACACTATCTGTTAATCATCTTGATCAGTCAATAAGTATATCACCGAGTGCCTGCTATGGGCTAAGCACTTGAAAGGTGGGATTCACTCTATCTTCATAATGGATAACAAGGATAATAGTATTTTCTCAGTCACCTTAACAGGGTTGAAGATAAGACTACCAAGCTGCTGCTGTTTCCATTTCCTTAAATTACTGTGTCCTTAATTGTATCTCTTATTTGACTGGGATACCCGGGGCATTAGATTTCAGGTGTCCCTGACTCAGGTTCATGAGACACGATTGCATGGGGAATTCCTCCACTTCAAAAGAGCTTTCAGTGTTCCCACATCACCATTCAGCAATCTTAAGGTGACCATAGAAGCCTCCTACTTTGATCCCTGCCTCCCAAAGCTCCAGAGTATTCTTTGGGAATAGAGAGGTATATACAAAGGTAGCATCTGACTTCCTACACCATAAGAGGTTCGATGGCACTTGGGTAGAAGTTGATGCCGTAGGCTCTAAAGACTGTCACAGACACTGCTTCTTGGATTGGAGCCCAAGCCTACCTCAACTATGGCGTATGTTCCCCAAAGATATCAAAGGATCCCATTCATGCATTCAGGAACTTGAAAACCTTTTTTTACTTCTCTTTATTAGTATGAAAGTATGATAAGCTTTATTCTCCATCTTTTGGGCTGGTCAATCAATGAAAATATCCAGAATATTACTTTGATGTTTG
This sequence comes from Notamacropus eugenii, assembly GCF_028372415.1. Classification (NCBI taxonomy): domain Eukaryota; kingdom Metazoa; phylum Chordata; class Mammalia; order Diprotodontia; family Macropodidae; genus Notamacropus; species Notamacropus eugenii. The sequence goes on from NC_092873.1 coordinate 492,626,545, forward strand.
CATAGTCAATATGGTTTGGTGGCTAAATTTACTTCTACCATTGCTGAGATCAATCAACGGCTGTTTCCAGTAGGAGTTAAACTATGTTAGAGCCCCTGCAACAGTCACATGACAAGATCTGATAAGTATCAGAAATGAAAAAAGCTCACAAATAAAGCTCGTCATAGTTTTTTATACAATGTATTTTTGAGTAAATTTTGCTGTTGCATTCTCTAACTATGCCGGGTCTGTTTTAGTTTTGTCTTTTTCTAGAAAATGTTTTACAAGATATATCTGAAAGAGGGTTTTCTATAAAAAACTTGATTTCTGGGGGAGATGAGTCTCACTTCCCTTAGTGTTAACCTACTTGTTTCCTAGCACTTCATATTAAAATTCTTAAGGATATTCAAAGCTACAGCTACTTCCTGCTTCCTTCAATGGTGTCCCTGTTGTATAGAAATATCACACAATACCCTTTAAATCTTAGAATCCATAGCCAAATTAAAGAAAGTTGAGTAAGGGCTGCTTATTTACTGAATTTTTGCATGTTAAAAGCAAAATTATATTCCTGCTTTCAGGGATAGCAACATCTTTTATTAAAACAAACTTAGAAAGTTGACAAATTCAATTGTCAACTTGGAAGAACCATATTCACACTGGTTTGTCAGGCTTGTTTTTTTTTTAATACTACAAATAAACCACAGCAATTCCCAGAGCATAGCCTGGCTTCTTGGAAGTTTAAGCTTTGGCTGGAACATCATCACAAACTTGTAACAGGGGAGTAAAAGATTAGACATTACCTCTGAAGGCTGAGGAAACCTTGGCTAAATTAACCATCCACTTACATATTAAGTTTCCTGATATGACTTTCAAAAGCAAATAGGTTGTTCAACATGATTTTCACCTCCCTGTTAGGGATTCCATTTTTGATGTTTGGGAGAATGTATCCCTGTTGAGTTCATTAGCATTAAATTCTATGCTTCAAAGTGAATGAACTCATGGAGACTTTTGCCTTGCTAATTTCCTGGGGGAAAAAAATCCTTTTTTGATATGGCAAATGGCCACTACACTTTGGTAAGAAACATCTTGGAGGTCTGGGGATGAATGAACACGTACCTGGTATTTTCCCAGTCGGGGCACACAGAGGACACTGACGTTCTGGAATCACTTGCATACTTGTAAACCACTAGAAGGCAGTGTTTACAAAGCTGTACCAGCTGCTGGCAGCACTGGAGCTGTTGGGGAGTTATCGCTTCTGTGCTTTTGCTGAAGATGGTCTCCCAAGAGCTGCAGTTGGCATGGAAAGAGACATGACCTCATGTAGCAAAAAAAAGGCAACCTCAGGGAAATGGGGCCTATGTGGTGGAGGGAACCCAACAATGGAAGACATTTTTAAGAACCACACACATGCACACATTACGAAATGAATCATTTTATATAAAACCATCCACAATTGTAGGGCTTTGAGCATGAGGCTTCCCTGAAGAACCTGATGAGCTCAGTAGGTCATGAGCCTTTGAATGGGGCCTTGACCAGGTGTCTTCCTATAGAGGGGATGGATGGCCTCACAATGGCTTGGCTGCTTCTCTCTGTCGTGGGGCACTCTGATAGAACATAAAACTGCTTTTGCTTTCCTAGCACAGTGCATGGCTCACTGATTGACCGTTTCACCTTGCACTGGCCTTAAAGGAAACTCATAGGTCCTTCTGGCCTCTTTTGTTCCTCCTTTGTTTCTTTTCTGGGGAGATTTGGGAGATGGGGAGACATCTCTTTCAAAAAAATTAATAGTTGTCTGATGTATACATAACTCTCTCATCCACATCATCCAGCGGAGAGTTCCTGGTGCTTGACCTCAGAGGACAGGCAGGGGTCTTATCTCTCAGGTAAATGGCTGCCATGGAGAGGGGAGTCATATGGCCAAGTGGCATACGGTTCTGAAGGTTCCCTACCAACTTCAGTTAAAGAATCCTGAAACTCAACCTTCTGGCTGGAGTAGAGGGAATCTTTCTGGGCAGTGCCAGCTTTGTTGGTGGACCTCAAGCACTATCTCCTGAATGGGACTGATAGTGGCTCCCCCACAAAATTACCCAATGATGCCTGTATCTTCGGTATACATATATGTTTACATGTGGCCTCCCCCTACAAAATAGAGGGCAGAAACCATTTCATTTTTGTCTTTGTTTCCTCAGTACTAAGTACAGTACCTAGCACACCATAGGAGATTAAATACTCAATAAAAGTAACCTTGAAATTAACAGTTCAGGCATCCAGGCTTCTCTTGCCTGAGCATCTCTTGTCAAGAGGATGGCAAGAGTCATACCTGCAACCCCCTGGATGCCAGGAGGAGTCACAGTAAAGTGCTAATGCTGTAGTATGAGGGGACAAGGGACCTCCATTTTGTACCCCACAATTACTGCAAGTTACTCAGATGATGTGAATTACCTGGGAATACAGGTGGCCTGCCTCTTAGCCCCAAGTGTTTCGCTCCTCAGAGAAGTTCAAACAACTAACTGGCTGATATGAATTTGGGAAACTTTAATACTCTATAGAAAATGGGACTGATAGAAGAGGGATAGAGTTGTGTTGATTATTTATGGTTTATAAGAAATCCCTCTGTATTTTCTGTCAGGTTGAATAAAGGTCACCATATACCAATAAATACAGTTGTCTGCTTGTATGCCTGTACAGGATTCCAGGGACCCTTTTACAAATATCTGTGGAGACCTAAACACTATTCTCACCCTTGCCCTCTCCCTCTGTCTCTCTGATATATGCATTCACCCATAATATATATGTATATGTGTGTACACATACACATACACGTTTGTATGTGTATATGTATTTATATGTGTGTCTAGATTTCTGTGTAGAGACATACCAGACCTAAATGTTAGTGATCTGAGGTGAAGCCCATGAGGTCAAACCCTGTACAAATAAACCAAGAGCCTGGGGACTTTGGGCCACAAATTAGTATAGAATCCACTAACATCCACTAAATCCAAGTTGGCTGTTTTGTCATGGCATGACCAGTGGTTTCTTAAAGTCAGTGCAGAGAGAATACAGATAGTCACAGACCTAGTTGGAAAGCTTTGAATATAGACCCAGTCATGATCTTTCAGAGAACTGATGTGGGAAAGTTCAGAGAGACTCATGACCACCACTCAGTGATTTTTTTTTTGTTCCACTCATAAAACTCTCTACTAAGACACACACACACACACACACACACACACACACACACACACACACACAAGTTTCCACAGTGATGAATTCACAGCTCTTCTGAAGTATATAAGCTACTGGAGCAATATGGTAGTGTGGAAAGAACACCAGCTTTGGAATCAAATGCCCTGAGTTCAAATCCTTTCTTTGAGGCTTGCTGTTTGTGTGACTTTGGGCAAGTCACTCAGCTTCCCTGAGGGCTTAGTTTCCTCACTCAAAAAATGAGGGCATTGGACATTATGGTGTCTGTGGTCCCTGAGCTCTCTCTGATCCACTGAAAAGAAGACTGTATTCAACTTTGCCTTAACAACAAAGAGCCAATGGAGAGTTCATCCACTTCTGAGTACTGGAAGACTCTTGTCTCACAAGGCTGTGGACTTCATGGGTCCTGTTAGACCATTCTGAAATGGGATTATCTCCATGATATCCACAGAACACGAACTCTGTATTCTGACAGAGGCTTTAATGCTCTAAGGCCCTGAAGTCTTCTTCAAGTGTCACCTACTGAGCTGTACACTAGGGATTTATGGGAGCTAATGTGCTCTCCCTCTGACTGACTTTTAGACTCATAGCAGATTATAATTCTTTGGCAAATAAGATCAATTTACATCACTGCTTATACCAGGCTCCAAACAGGGAGACATGGATCACTTCTCATAAGGGTATACAACTTATTTCAAGCCTCATGGGCTAAGTTTCATTTAATTTGAATTTGATGACAGTTCAATCTGTATTTTACAACCCTCAGAGGGAAAAAAATGGTAGATTTTCCTATAGAAATACACCCTTCCTCGAGAGAAAGTCAAAATGACTTAATTGTCAACACTTTGTGGTTACTTGATATTTATTGGAATTTTAAAGCTTTTAGACCCTGTAAGGAGTTCAGAATTAAAAAAAACAATAGAATGACTATTGCTTATTCATGCAGAGGCAACATAGCCTTAAAAACATGGTGTGACAACTCCATGTGACAAATTCCTAAAAGAATATAGCATTCAGTGCGTTGCCTGATATTAAGACTTCTGAGTGAAATAAAATACTTGCTATGAAGAAAAGAACCCTGCAATGATTTTTTCTTGAAAAAAAATAGGGAACATCACTAAATTTTTGTACTAATTGTTTTGATACTAGTTGTTATTAATTATACTATTATACTGATATATATTAATGTAAGAAATTTAAATTCAACAACAAAACCACATTTTTGTGGCAAAGTGGTGAAAAAATGGAAATTTCAAGTCAAAACAAGACACCACTCATTTAAATTACATAAATTCTATAAGGAAAAGGCAAAAGTAAGTGCAAATTAAAGAAATAAGGGAACATCTCTGTGCATCCATGAAAAAAATGATACCTTCCCAGACTCATCCCTTTCACAACTCTTTCCCCCAAATCAGATCCCTTTAATAGAAATTAGGCTGTATCTAAAGAAAATCAGCATTGTCCAAAATAATTTACTCCAGCTCTTCAATTTTTTCCAGTTTTCCATAGCAATCTGTGATTTAAAAAAGTGCAAGTGCAGCGTATATGTAGCTATTTTGAAATAGCCAAGAGGGCCTTTTTCTAAGTTCAGAGAACAAATTCTGGTCCCCTTGAAGCTTACCAAAATGCTTCCTAGTAGTAAAAACAAATGCCAAGTTACCTAAGCTAAACAGAGAAGGTAAAACAATAAGCCCAAAAGAAAAAACTCACTGAAAAATAAAGAATTTGAGAACTTTGTTTCTAAGACTTGGAAAGGCAAATAAAGACCCAAACTTTTATCAGCTGGCAATGATCTGGCTTATTCTCCTTAGCTCAGGGTTAGTGTCTTTAATGGTTATGAAAAGCCCTCAGTCGCAATCCAAACAATGCCAGAGTCTGTCTGCAAGTGAGGGCAATTGTGCTTATGGGCAACAAGACACAGGCCACAGAAGTCAGCGCTATGAGTGATGAAACACACGCAAAAGGTGAAGAAGAGGAGGCTGATGATAAAGGTAAACAATGGCAAAGCAAGTTTTATGAACTAGAGCTGGGTGAGGAAAGGGGAAGGGAGATGAGAATTATAATGGCATTTAAGATATATTTGAAGCTTTCTTCTAATTTCTTTACATTTATTGACTGGTACTGTCCATATATTAAAGATGGGGCTACTGTGAACTGTCCTAATCAAAACAAAAACTCTTTCAATTATCAGTTAAGACAGTGAACCCAATGCTTCACTGCACATGGAATCCTTAAATGAATACAAAATAGTGATCAGTTCACAACACTCTACTAAACAGCATTCTTGCATCTTCAAATTCATCCTCTCTTTGCCTACTCTATACGATCTCTTAGACTCTCTGGGGGTAACCGTCATTGTTCTTCTAACAAACTGTTCCTTAGCACTACTAACTAACAGTAAAGTTGAGGGGCCATCAGGTACCATCACAAATAGGGTTTTCTGCTTAGGAATAGTCAAGAACTTATTGAATTTTTTCTGTTCATCTCTTCTTGCCATCTTACCTTTCTGTTCTTCTCCTCCCCTTCACTCTCCACCTTGACCCTCGGGGGAGAGGGGGTGGCCACCAACTTTCACTCCTGTGTAAATAGTGGTCTGGAACCTTGGACCTCTTAACTGGATGACCTGTATCAGTCTCCCAGCACCCTTGTGGCCCCATCTGGCCAACATGTAGGTTGGCCAAGCTAAGAGTGTTATACTCTTGTTAATTTCATATCAGATCACCATCTGAACTGTGACAGCCTTCTGGGTAGAATAATCTCCATAGGTTACTCTCATCATCCTTTTTTTCTACTAGTTCCTCTTACTTTAAGAAATCATTGCGGGAGAGAGCTCTATGTGAATTTTTTGTGTGTAGCTCTCCGTAAACTGCCTTCACAATTACAAGCTAAGGACCATATTCTGGGTTATGATGATCTATATTTAGTGGGTGATAGTGGGCTACATATCAAAGCCATCTATGAAAAAGGAGCACAGTAAAAGGGACCTGTCTGCCAAGGAGGTGACCCTGTGGGCTAAGCCAGGAGTCTAGAGACCCTAGTTCTTGGGCACATAGGGAATCCACCTGTATTTCTACAATCCAGTGATGCTGGTCTATCTGCTATACCTTGCATACAAAATTCCATTTCCAGTCTCTGGATAGAAAGCTAATTCTTCATACCCCAATCCTTGGCACCCTGGCTTCCTTTTAAAGACTTCATTTCCCTTACCACCTCCAGGCCTTCTGCAAGGGCTCTTTCCTGGTTCCCCACAGTAAGTTAAGCCTTCCTTTCTAAGGTTACTTTCCTTCTGCTTTCTCTCCATTATATGTAGGTATGTATTTACTTGTTGCCTCTACTATTAGGATACAAGCTCCTAGGGGACAGGGACCATTTTTTGCCTTTCTTTATATTCTCACTTCTTAGCAAAGTGGTTGACACAAAGTAAGCACTTACTGAATGCTTCTTGACTGATTTCATGTCTAACTCTATCATCCCCTATTCTCCCTTCCCCACAACTCAATAAAACTGTGTCTCCCTATTACCTATCAGATCAAATATGGACTCCCCTGTGTGCCACTCAAAGTTTCTTCACAACCTGGCCCCTTATCTATTATATTCTTCTTCTTTTCTCCATGTAACTCACAGTTCAATCAAATGAACCTTCACCTTCTCACTGTTTCTCAAATATGACATTCCATCTCCCACTTCAGTGTCTTAGCTCTGTCTGTCCCCATGCCTTCCTCCTCACCTCTGGCTCTTGGAATGTATGGTCTTCTTTCAAACTCAGCTCAAGTACCACCTTCTGCATGAGATCCTACCTGGTCCCCTCAGCTGCTAGTACTTTTCTCCCCAATATTACTTTGAAGCTTTTTTTGTATAAATTTACATATGTACCTGTTGTCTCCTCCCCTTTTAGAATGAAGGCTCTTTGAGGTCAGGAAGTGTTTCAGTTTTGTCTTTATACCACCAGTGCCCGACACAGTAAGTGCTTAATAAGTACTTGTTGGTCAATTATTGACTGCCTAGAATATTAGAAGCAATAATTTGCATGAGTGTCAGTTCTACCATTGTAAGGATTCTATAGGTCTTAGATTTATCAAACGTTTACCATGTGCCCAGAATTTGGATATATATTTTCAGGTATATAAAAAATGTAAGATATGCTTCCTTTCCTCAAGGATCTCACCATATAAATGGAAAGGCAAAACCCAAACACTTAGAAATGATTAGAGAATAAATGGAAACTTTTTGAAAAGCTCACTTACAATACAGAATGTGTGAAATGGACCTTTAAATTGTAGGATATCTGCAGAAAGCTATGACAGATAACTTCACCAACTATTGGAGCAAAATCTTATCCATTCATTCCCGGACTATTAGAAGAGCTTCCTGGTTGTAATCTCTGGCTCAAATCTCATCCCATTACTATTCAGCCTCCACAGCAATTTTTCTAAAGTACAGGTATGATTATGTCACCCTTGTACCAAAAAAAAAAAAATTCCAGTGGAAATAAAATGCAAACAAACACAGCAAAGAAGGAAAACAACAACCAAGAGACCATTAGGAGATTTCATTCTAAGATTACATAAGGATATAAGGGTGGAAGCATAAGGCAAATGGAAGTAATAGTGGAGAAACAGGCTGGAAATAACAAGAACTAAACTTCCCAACCCCCTGCCTACAGGCTTTTGAGGGACTACAGGAGGGGGCAGGATATGAAAGGGGAAGGAGAGGAAGAAGACAGAGGGGAATGGGTGATGTAGCCTAAATCACATCAAACACTAGAAATGAAGAAAAGTCAACTCCTGTAGTCTCTTAGGAAGAAGAAAGCCTTCAGGAAGATGGGTGAAGAAGCAAAGGTAGGAACTGAAATGAGGAAGAAAAGGAAGCAATCGAGTTTATTGGCGCAGGGCAGTATCACTGCTGAATGCTCCCATGAGCTAAGAACTATTCAATAAATGAAGACGAGGAGCTGACAGTGGGTATAATTTGTAGGAATTCAATGCTTAAAGATGCTCATCCTGCCTCAGGAGAAAGGGAATCTGAATTCCTGGGAGTAACAGATACCCAGAAGATTAGGAAAACATGAACCCAGGGAGGAGATTTCATGACAAGCAGGAAAATAATGGCCAAGGGAAGAGTAAAGGTAATAATGAACCACACAAAAGGGAAATAGGAAAATTTCTACTACAATGCAATATCTTCTCTATCACCTGTAGGAATAGGGGTTTCTAAGACTGAGGCACAACAGAAAAAGGCCAGGGGCTAAGATCTTCAAGGCAAAATATAACACAGCAATTGTTTTGAAGAGGGAACACAAAATAGAAACCTTAGAAGCTTTAATTCCATGAAGAATACAGAGGATAAAGAAGGATTAAATAAGTATCAGGGTCATGAATCAAAGAATAAAAGTCTAGAATACATGGAAAGAAAATATAATGAAGAAAATGAGAGAATTTTTTTAAAGAAAAAGACAGAAAAAAATTTAAAACTAACAAAACATGCTGAAGGAAAGAGGGCAAGGAGATTTTACTTGACTACTTAACCAAGACGAAAAAGAGAATAGAAGAATTAATTGAGTGGATAAGAGGGAGAAACAAGAATTAAGATATAAGAAAAAGGAGTAAGAAGTGGGGAGATATGGGTTAAAGTCAAAAAAAGAGGGACAGTAGGAATAGTTTGCCTTAGAGTAGAATAAGCTAAAATAACTAAAAAGACAAAGTACTGAGTTTACATAGAAAAGGGAGAGAGTTTAATTTGTAATATATGCATATTTATATAATATGTATGTTATATAGCTATATATTCCAAATTAGGTGCTCTCTCTCTTCTCGAATGTGCATGTGTATGTGTGTGTGTGTATATGAATGTACATCTATATATACATACATGTATATATATATATAAATGACAATTGGACAAAAACATAAGTAAAACTCTCATAACTTTAAATGTAAATGGAACAAGCAACCCAACAAAATGAAAAAGAATGATAGATTGGATAAGAAAACAAAACCCTACAATATGTTGCTTATAAGAGACATATCTAAAAAACAAAAATATACATGGATTAAAAATAAAGAGTAAGAAAACAAAATTTTACTATCTATGCAGTCAGTACAAAAAAACAAAAGTTATAATTATGTCACCAGATAAAGTAAATGCAAACGTTAAAAATATAAGAATGGATAAACAACTTAACCATGTTATGGTGAATGGGCATAAATGGAAAGAATGATTACTATGTTATAAGAAATGATAAATACTTGTATACAAAGAAGCATGGAATAATCTATATGAATTTATGTAAAGCCAGCAGCGCCAAGAAAACAATATACAAAATGACTATACAATAATGTAAGTAAAAAGAACCGCACACACAAAAACAGTAAAATTTGCAAAATTATTGAATAATGTTATTGTTGTTTATTTGTTTGTCCTTCATTCTCAAAGAGTACCAGGACATCAGGAAGGTGATGCCATGACATACGAGTGAGATGGATTTACGTCCAGAGGGCTGTGCAAATTCACCAGCCTCACTTTCTCCTCCAGAGCCCTCTGGGTCCAATGGAGAGATATAGATCAGGAGAGCTGGAGATGTCCCCCTCTGTCTACTGTGGTGCTAACTTTGAGTGTCCTGAGAAGACAATAGGTACCTTTCAGTATCTCTTGGTTAAAGTACACTCCTGTCCAGAAGAATAACCTTAGTGTTCTCTACTCAGTACTGCACCCCATCACCAAATTCATGAAGTAATTGACATTTATATAAACCTTGATAGAAATTTTCTCATTTGACCCTCAAAACAGCCTAGTGGAAATGGTAATGGAAATAGGGTCTAGAGCTCTAATTTCAATGGTCTAGATAACTCCCAGGTAAGAAAACTTTTACGAATGAAGGTTGGAACCTTCTCTGCAATTTATAATCTTAGTGTGTAACAAGGACTATCATCCTCTTTTTAAGGAAAAAGAAACTGAGGCACAGAGAGCTTAAGGGATTTGCCTATGATCATAGAAAGGAAAAATCAGAGATGAGATTTGTACTCAGATTTTCTTGGCTCCAAGGCTTTATCCCACTACACCATATTGCCTTTAAGTGAGCAAAAGGATATGACTGTAGCTTGGGTTTTACTGGCTAATTTAGTTTCTTCTCCTCTCCTCTCCTCTCCTTCCCCAAAACCTTTAACCTACTGCATTCTGAAGCTGGGATGCCAATGGGCCCCTGCCTAAGGGCTCTTCTGGACCCTCCTGGCTTTAGAGTGATTATCAGTAGTAACTGTTACTGTTTCCCTCCCAGCCTGATGTCTTTCTTTTTCTTGGCCTCATTAAAGGGGCCATGCCCTGGCTACTTCTTAAACAGGCCTATTCAATGAATAGGCGTTGCCTCACCTTAAGTGAGTACCTGCAGAAAACCTTGGCCTAAAGGTTCCAAGATCTCCCACAGTATCCTGGATCATCTCCAGTCATCCTGATGAATATCTGGTCACTGGATTCAGATGGCTCTGGAGGAGAAGTGAGGCTGGTGACCTGCACAGTCCTCCCTCACTCAAAACAAAGTCCAGTGCAAGCCATGTCATCATTTCTCTGATGGCATGGTTTTCTTCGACAATGAAGGATGAACACAAGTGACAAAACGGATATGGCTGTATCTAAATCCCATACCTAGAAAGATTATTGAAACAAGGATTGCTACTGAGTAATATTTGAGATGCCACCTAGTCAATTCACAGGGGCCATTAAGAACATGAAATGGTCAGTCCAGTTACCAGGAGGAGACAGCTTAAAGACTGAGTCCTATCAACCATGTGGTCATTGGACCAGCTGATCAGGTAGCTTCTCCATTATAGTGCCACCATAACCTGTGTTTTACTCAATTTATTCAAGCCCTAGAAATCTTGGCATTATCCCAAACTCCATACTCTCTCTCACCTCATATATCCCATCAGTTGCCAAATTTTACTGTTTATGCCTGCACCATATCTCTGGAATTTGGATCCCTTCTCCTCACTATCACCTTAAAGCCTGAATTATTTTCAGTCTATATTACTATATCAGCCTCCCAACAGGTTTTCCTGACTCAAGTCACCCATTGCTCCAGACCAGCCTATACACCCGTTCATCAAAGTAGTTTTTATTAAGCACATATCTGACCGTGTGAGTCTCCTAATCAACCAATACTAGTGGTTCCTTGTTGCTTCTATGGAGAAATATAAACTGTACTCAACTTTTAGAATCCTCTACAACCTTGCCCTAACCTATCTTTCCAGACTCATTGGACATTACTTCCCTTCTCCTACTCCTCAATTCATACCTGACACTCTATCTCTGGTCCTTGCACCTCTGTGCTGGTCATGTCCAATGCCTCCTAAAATTCCTTCCTTCCTTACCTTGCCTCATAAGGTCTCTCTCTTCTTTTAAGATGTAGCTGGAGCACCATCTGCTGCATGAAGACTTTCCTGATCCACCCCACCAACTGCTAGTGACTTTCCTCTCAAACTATTCTGTGTTTGCTCTGTATATATTTATATATGTGTATATATAATGAATAACTATCATATATTATTTACATATTATATAAATAAATTATATATTATTATAATAATTATATGTTATATGGGGTTTAGAGGTTAGACTTCTTTCTTAAGGACCAAACATATAAATATATGTTTGTATATTATTAATATATTATATTATTATTAATATATTATTGTATATTTATATATTATCATTGAATAATAAGTATGACTCAAAAGAAGAAATGTGAGATCACAACGCTTTACAAAGGTAGGAAGACCACAAGTATTATATATTGCATATATTTTCAGATTTTTTTCAATATGTTAATTAGTTATATCATTTTTAACTTTTTTTGTCTTTAAAAAAACTCTGGTAAAAGATATGACTCTCTAAGAGCGATATTGGAGGAAATTTTGGTGATGTTAAAAAAAAAACCAATACAAACTTATTTTTTAAAAAAGCTCCAGTAGTTGCCTATTACCTTCAAATATAAAATGCACTGGCATTGAAAGGCCTTTACAAGCTGGCCCTTTTCTACCTTTCCATCCCTCCATGTACTTTATGATCTAACAGCATCTGCCTTCTTGCAGTCTCCCTAGCATACAACATTTCACCTCCTGACTGTATTTTTCATCTGTCCCGCATGTCTAGAAGGTGGCATAGTGGATAATGCACTGAAGCTGGAGTGAGGAAGGCCTGGATTCAAGTCTAGCTTCAGACATTCCCTAACTGGGCAACCTTGGGCAAGTCCCTTGATTTTTCCTCAACCATAAAATGAAGATAATAATAGCACCAATATCACAGCGTTGCTTGGAGGATTACATCAGATAATATTCCTAAAGCACTCAGCACACTGCCTGGCACCCTGTAGACACCATATAAATATGAGGAGGAGGAGGATGCTCTCACCTCCGTTTATTGGTTTCCCTGAATTCTTTCAAGACTTGGCTCGAAAGAAAAAGGCCTTTCTCAGGAGGCCTTTTCCAGTCTGCTAGCCCCTTTCTTCTAAGCTTACCTTCCATTTACATGTATATATGTATACGTGTATATGTATATATGTATATATCTGTAAGTATATATGTACATATCTTGTAAGTACATGGTTGTTTACACCTTGTCTCCCCTACTACAATGCGAGCTCCTTAAGGGAACAAATCATGTTTTGACCTTTATTTGAATCTCGCACATTGTAACACATAATAAGTGCTTCGACTGACTTGATTTAATTAATATTTGCCTGGGAACAACAGGATGTTCGCATTCTATTACATGGCTGGAATCATTTTTATTCCTACTTATCTATATTCTTTCAGTAAGTCTGTATATAACAATGTAAGCTATCAGTACTGTATTCCAAAGACCCACTAGGCCTTCCCTTCTTTGTAGGACCTGATGATACTTGTGGTCCCCAGACAGGCCCTGTGAAAACCTCCATGAGGCAACAAAAGGATGTGATAAACAGCTAACATTCATGTAGCACTTGGTGCTTGTGGAAAGCATTTTTCTCAAAGAAACTCAAGGCCTCAGTGAAGTGAATAATGCAAATATTATGATCCCCATTTTACAGATGAGGAATCTGAGGCTTCAAAGACTAAATGATTTGTTCAAAGTAACACAATAGTAAAGGGCATAGTCAGGAACTGAACGGGGCGGTAGAAGGAAAAGAGCACTGAATCAGTATCCGAAATGGGTTCAAATCCTCTCTCTGCTTCCTCTGTGACCTTGGGTGAGTCATTTCTCTGGGCCTCACTTTCTTCTTTTGTAAATTGTGAGTCTTGGACCAGATGACCTGTAAGCATTCTTTAAATTCACAACTGAGTCTAAGTCAGCACTCCTTCCATTATATCATGATGCCTAGTACTACAACTGGGTGCATTAGCTGCACTACCAAGCAACAGAAAAAAAAAAATACTTCATGACAGAGATGTTTCAAATACTTACAGTGGGGCAGAATAAAGCTTAAATGGGCTGATTACCAGCTTTGTATGCATAAAGAAGGCAAGAAGGTGAAACAAAAGGATTGAGATCAAGGGCACTAGCTTTCCTCCTTTCTTTTCTTTCTTCTTTCTTTTTATTTGCTTAAGGTCCAAAGAATTTTAGAAAGAGAAACAGAAGCTTTAACTCACATAAATTTTTGTGGGAATTTTTTGTTACAGTCCCTCTCAAAATGAGTTCTGGGGCACAGGTTCCCTACTAGGAAATTAAACCAGAACTAGAAGAATTTTCTAATCCTAAATCAGAAAGAGGCTTGAGTAAGGGACTTTTCCCCTTGTCAAGAGGGAGAGGTTCAAAGACAAGGTTAAATGATCATGGGCTCTACTTACCCAGCTAATTATTCTGTGTTCCAAAAGAAAAGAAAAAGAACTTTTGGCCTTAGAGAGAAAACCTTTCCTTTTGGAATGAGAAAGCAAACTACAACTAAGGTTTTAGAGGCTGAGATCATCTCTTCATCATGGGGGAAGGAAAAAGGTTGCTAAAGGCTTCATTCTCTTATTTTATAATGGGTATGTGAGGGCCCAGCTTTCCCAGAGGAGCTAAAGCTTGTATCTTTGGGTTCTAAGTTAAATGAGAAATAGTAGAACCTTCTTTTCCTCTTATGAAGATCATTTAGAGCCCAAACTAAAGATTCCTGCTGTTGCCAGAAGATTCTCTACAACAATATACCTATTAGAGCATTGCTTAGAAGGGACCTTTAGACTAGTAGTTGATATTAACCATAAGACTAGAGGAGAACTGCTCAGCAAGTTTGGATCTTATAGACCCAAAGCCATAAGGAAGCTATGCATAAGCAACAACCTCAAGAGCTCTGTAGCACTGGAGACATAAGTTTGCCTCTGATTCATGTACTAGAAACACATGTATTCCCTACATATGGTACTGACCACACATTTTCTAGGTATGTTTATCCTTCCCACTGATGGAATATGTATTAGCAAAATATACCAGAAGAAAGGTTGGGCTAGAAGAGCTGTCTGAGTCAGCCTGGAGGTAAGAACTGAAGTCATGGGATTGGATGATATCTCCAGGAAGACATGTTCCTAGTTCAGTCCTTTCACTAATTCGGATGCTCACAGGCTCACTGATTTGAGACTGGAAGGAACCTGAGGGGTCACCTGACCCAGCTTCATTTTACATGCAGTCTAAGCAGTTTAAATAACTTGGTCAAAGCTGTCGACAGCCAGGATGACTCCAGTATTCTTTCCACCCTGCCACACTTGCTCCCTATTCAGACTGGTTCTCTTTTCAGTTGGTTCCAATCATTGAGGTTTAACTGTAGTCAGTCATTCTCCAGTCATACACATCAAGCTAATTATCTTTAAAGTGTTGTTAACTCCTTAAAATTATGCCTGATAGAAAGCTATATATTGCAGATGATAAACCACTGAGGAAATACCATTTTTTTGCCATCCCTACAACTGGGTAGATATTAAAGTGAAAAACAAAAATTAAAGCCACCTACCCTGAATTACAAAAACAGTTCCACAAGCCTTGGCCATGGCTCCACAGCAGCCGGTTAAAAACACGGTTAAAAATTCGAAACAAATGTAAACCTTCCATGTCAGGTATCTTCCAGATACGTGGGAGTACTGAACGAATGCTTGTTTTCACAATGTCCAAAACCTAGAAGGAAATAGAAAAGCATTTTTAAATCCTAAGCACATTCAGAAAAACCTCATGCCAAACATCTGGGATTACTTTCACCAGCCAGGAAAAAAAAAAGACGGCAAGAAATAATCACTTAACATCTCTTGTAAACCTCAATAAGCTACTTCATCTAATTTCTATGTATTCATCATGCATGCCGTAACATGCCTTTTCAATCAAAACCATTTTATCAAAACAAACCCAGATAAATAAAGTTGTTCTTTTCCAGTTCATCAATGTTAATTTTTTCACTCTTCCTAACATTATCTAGTTAAGGGAACTGCCCGTAAAAATTGGACCCAAAGTGGGATGGAGAGAGAGAGAGAGAGAGACAGAGAGAGAGAGACAGAGACAGAGACAGAGACAAAGACAGAGTGCCTGATTACATACATTTATTTCAACCAGCACAAATAATGTGGGAGCTAGATGCAGAACAAAGATACATAGTTTAAATCTGGTTCTCTTGTTTAGAAAATTACCAAATTTTTAAAGTAATTTTGGCTGTCTCTGGTCTGTCTTGGCATGAAGGAAAAACTGAAGAAAACATTTGAATTTAAAAGTTATATCAGCAATTAAAAAATAAACATTTGATAAAATTTCATTTATATATCACTGCAGGTATAACCCAAAGCATAAAATTTTATAGGAGAAAAATATTAGAGAAAATATTAAATATTAATTTTGCTATTTTATTAAAATGAGTCATAGAACCAAATGGATTTTTAAGGAAAAGAAACCACTAATAGCTAACATTTGTATAATAATTTAAGGTGTGTGAAACACTTTACAAATATTATCTTGTTGGCATCTCATCAACCGTTTGAGTTGGTTCAAGTATTATTATCCCCATTTTACAGATGCTTAAAGTTATACAGTTAGTAAATATCTGAGACAAGATTTAAATTCAAATCTTACTATCATTCCGTCCCTCTACCTATACTTCCTTAACATTATTCAACATAAAAAATCTTGGTTATGTTTCCTGAATGTTACATGAAAATATGAATTGTTATATAAAAGTGCGTGTGCTTAAGAGAAGCTGAAGGGAGTCAGGCTTCACAAACAGAAGAAATAAAGTTGCAGTGAAAATTACTTTGTCATACACATCACAACGCTTTGCACTCAGGAGGTACATAACAAATGGTTGTTGAAAGAATGAGTGAATATCCTTCAGAAGATCAGGTTTTTACTGGTCTAATGTCAGACAGAAATGGACAGCACAACGTGGAGTTTACAAAAGAAACAAAAGCTGAAACTCTGGTTCTGGACAGCACCATGGCAGCTTTGTTGGGGAAGTTGGATGCTAGATAAGAAATGGCCCCAAACTCTGGAGCTTTCAGTCTAGGTGAGCCACAAACACGGATAATTAAAGTATACAATAATTACATGATAAGTACATGAGAAAGATATATGAGGAATTATTACTAACCAGGAAGGCTTCACAGAGAAGTCTTTTGAGTTGGCTTTTACAGAACAGTTAGGAATTTAATGGCCAAATAAGGCAAGAGAGAACATTTCTTACTGTGAACAAAGGCGAGGAGGCAGGAGACCACAGAGTGTGTTTGGGGAACAGAGAACAGTTTAATTTGGCAGAAATATAGAGGACATGGGGAGTTATAGAGGAGGCTCCCCTTGGAAAAGGCTGGAAGAGGAGTTTAATACCAGCTGGTGAAGGGCTTGAATACTAGGTAAAGGAGTCTGGAATTCACTTCAGAGACAATAGGGAGCCCACAGAACATTTCTGAGCCAAAGAGTGACATGAACAGATCAGTATTTAAGAAACAATCTTTCTGGTAGCAACATACAGGATGCATGGGAGAGGGTACAGAGTGAAAGACCTATTATTATAGCAAAGACCAGAACATTCATGGGTGGGGTGGAGGAGTAGTAGGAAGTGAAAGAAAGGAATAAATGGCAGAGGGGGTATATGGCAGTAACATAAACACAACATGCAATCTTGTTATCTAACAAATTATTTATTAAGTTATAATGTACTATTTATAAAAAACACTAAATCACTTGCCATATTTACCTCAGTACATGTTATAATAGTATAAATTATACATATGAAACCAGTACGCACATGCAATTGTGTGGCACTAACTTTAAATGATGATGGAATATAACCCAGGATAGTAGCAGCCCAGAACCGGGATTAATCAAGAAAGTCTTCTTAAGGAAGGCACGTCTTTAGATGCTGAAAAAAACAGGATTTGGTCTGACAGAGCAAGGGGATAGGCAATGTAGATACCTACTAGCTGCATGACCCTGAGGCTAGTCATTTAACCCTGCCTGCCTCAATTTCCTCCTCCGTCAAATGAGCTGGAGAAGGAAATGGCAAATTGCTCCAGTATTTTTGCCAAGAAACAATGAGGTCACAAAAAGAAAGACATGACTGAAAATAACTGAACAATAACCAGTACGTAAATGGCTAGGGCTCTCTCTTGGAGCCAAACAAAATTAAGTATAATACAAGTCTTGATTTTCTTGTGATTGATTTAAAAGTGCCCCTCTTCCCAAACTACACTGAGATTTTCAAAAGAAAGAATAGAGATGGGTGATTTAACTAGTGGCAGTATTCAAAAATTGAAAAGTGAAAAGTTTGTCCACTTTGTTTTGTTTTTTCATTCGCATTATTGCAAAATTGAAGGCACAAGGCATAAGGCAAATTCATGTATTCAAGAAACATTCACTCTTATTTATTGGTGTGATCGACAAACTGCTTCACCCAGGTGAACAGGTGGTCTTTGTTGAAAATAATGGCATGAGGTGGAGACAATTTATAAATCATATTAAAACCATGGCACACTGCCTCGATGCTACAGAATGCCCTGCTGATGCACCATCAACAGCTCCACATCACATCTAGGGCAATCCAACGGAAAAGGAAAGGTGGGAAATGACAGTTCATGGTGCTTATGGAGGCAACTACAGTAGGTGATAAGAAGTAGCTCTTGTTCTTTGGAGAAAAATTAAAGAAGAAGTCAAAGATCTATGGGAACCATGCCCTGAAATCCCAATATAGTCCAAGGGGAACTGCTTGATTCTGTCTCTTCTCTTGATTCATGTATCAATGCTTTCCCATTTAAGAAAAGGCCTTTTTTTTTTTTTTTTAGCAAATTCAGTATTCTCCCTTAACCACCAATGCCACAGTATCTTTCTTCTTCATATAGATTTCTGCCCAACCCTATAAAGCAACCATGGCTCCTAGCAGGGAGCAGAATGGTGCCAAGGGTCAAGTTTGAACATCACAGCATCAAACAAGATGTATCCATTTTCCTCCAGTGAAGATCTGTTCAGTTTTTAATTTGTATACCTTATTCATTGGAATTTCAAGAAGACTAAAGAAAAAATGAAATCAGGCCAAGAATTTCTTTCAAGGAAGAAAGAAAAGGGACAGGAAACATGACAGAGAAGAGGAATGTGCATGTGTGTGTGTGTGTGTGTGTGTGTGTGTGTGTGTGTGTGCAAGGACAAGGGTTGTGTTGGAGCTCTTTGTACTATGTGGGATAGGAACCTCAGAGAAATCTCTACCATTTTCAAGAGCAACCATCCAATTTCTGCATCTTCCTGCTGTGGGAGGCCCAAGTGAAAAAGGACCGAATTCCACAGGGACCACAGAACCCCTGGAAACAGCTATATATTGGCACACAGCAATCCACTGAGAATTCCATGCTGCCAAAGGGACTGAGGGATTCAGGGAAGGTCAGGTTAGACATGAATTACTAAGGCACGAGCTTCTGACAAAGGAACTTGGAGATGTTTCCAGTCCTTCCTCTGACAAAGCCAATCAAACTACAAAGAGAAAAAAATCATCACCTGGAATTAGAAAATATCTGTGGATAACATCAATATCTTCCATGATATAACTGACATTATCTGGACAAGTTTGACAAGGAAATAAATAAAGCCAGATCACTTAGTTAGGTGGAGTTTGAGTGAAACAGGCCACCGAGAAGGGCATTTATAGTGCTTCTTTCTGAAAGCCTTCAGAACACCTTCATTAAGGTCATGGTTGCAGTTGACCTCCACTGCTGGGTTTCTTTCCTTGTCCTCCTCTTGGTCACTGCTTCCTCCTAGTTTCATAAAGTGTTCTGGGACAAGTTTTCCCACTGATATATGATCTTCTGGACAGACAGGCAATCGCAATCATACCACATCACAGTGGACAATTTTTCTTTTTAACATCTAATCTCTTCACATTCCATGCCACATGGTTTAAGGAAACATGTTGAATTCAGTGAAGTAAAATTAAGACTACTGAACAAAGACTAGAGAAAGAAATAACATGGCAGAAGGAACACGACCTGGAATTTTAAATCTTTATATTTGCACAGAGGCATCTATATACTTTTCACCAGGTTTTTACTATGATTAATTAGCTTCCTGACTGGGAGATATTGTTCCCTCTACTTCAAGCTTCTCTCACCTCTGATGCTTTTTGTTTTTATATCAAAGTAATTTCCCTATAGGCTCCCACATCCTAGAAGCCTTCCTTCTAACAAAGGACCAAAGGCCACACCAATTTACAGTTGCCCCGGAAGCAGTATTCTGTACCTGGCCTCCCCTGCTCCAACACAACACTTGTCCTTGCACACACACACACACACACACACACACACACACACACACGCACGCACATTCCTCTTCTCTGTCATGTTTCCTGCCCGTTTTCTTTCTTCCTTGAAAGAAATTCTTGACCTGATTTCATTTTTTCTTTAGTCTTCTTGAAATTCCAATGAATAAGGTATACAAATTAAAACTCGACAGAGGGGTCACAAGAGTACTTTATCATCTGCCATTTTGGACCAAGACTGGTCATTATAATCCATGACAATCTGGAGCATGGTTCTGTAGTGTTTATGTTTTACATTACTGTAGTTCCACTTTTTATTACTCTCCTAGTTTTGCTGACTTTGTACTGGATCAGAGCATGTGCCTTTCCTCTGTGTCTCTGACACAATATTATTCCATTACATCCCTATACCGCCATTTGTACAACCAACCATTGCCCAACTGCAGGCCACCTAACGCAGACTATTTTACTGTTTGGGACCTTCGGGTATGTGTGCAATGTTACTTTCTGCCTTGGACCTTCTTGGGATATTCCCCCTGTGGTATTTCAAAGGATATAAACCTTTGGGTGACTTTTCTCACATTATTCCAAATCATTTTCCAGAACAGAGTATTAGTGTACCTGTCTTCCAACAATGTTTTCTACACTATTTTTAAGATCTTTGCCCAATTTGAGCAACATTAGGTGTAACCTCAATAATTCTGTTTAGCATTTTCCTCATTATTAATAATTTGGAGCCTGCTTTCATATGGTCAAGGAGAGTCCAATTCTCTTGTTGTTAAAGGCTTTTCCATATCTTATACTCAATCTCTTATCAACTGGGCAGTGGTTCTTTCACCACTGATTTTATCACAAAACTGAAGTGACTTGTTTCCAAAGAAATGCCAGAAAAATTCAACAACTTAATATAAAGCTTTTAGCCAAGTTTGCCAGTAAGTTCCCTGTGTTTTTTTCCACATTTTCTTGAAATTGTGGTGCCCACCTCTGCAAATTATAAGGATTTACCTTCTGACATTTAACGCTCTTTAATAGCTACAGATATAACAAAGTCTCACCATGTACAATTTTTCTTCTAATCTATCATCTTTTGCACCAGGACATTCGGTTGCCTAGTCTGGGCGTAGGTGTTTATTTTACCTTTCATTCTATTGGGTTGGGGGGGAGGGGAAAGAAATCTCAACAAAGTGGTTTTTAATTTTATAAAAATGGTACATTGGGCTCATTGAGCTGATGGTGCTTATTTTTCCAAACAACTCTGCTAGGCTCAAAGCTCTTAACCTATTCCCGCAAGCAAAGATCAGTGGAAGGATATTATCACAGAACATACCCTAGGAAAGCTGTCCTTTCTCCTCCTTTTCCCAGGAGCTGTCCCCCACAGAGCCAAGAAATTAGACTCTGAATACAGTTTTGGGAGAATTGAGTGAAATAGCCAGAAGAACTATGGTCAGCACCAATCAAGGCAACTGTAAGACAAGTCGCTTGGTCAAGCTCACACAGGCAGAAGCCAGAGGCTTGCTCCATTCACTATCCCCAGAGGGGAAACTGCACTCCTCCATCACTTTCTCTCTCCCTGTTTGAATGTGGACAAACTCTTAGCTAGATGTGAGTGGTCTGGTCCAAGTCTAGACCACCAGAATGATCGAATAATGAAAATGCAGGCTAGGACCTGCTTCAGGAAAAATGGCAACCATGCACCCAAGTTAACTGTAGAGTTATCTGGCTCCCCCAGCTTACTTAATCTGCTCTATGTAAATGGCATTGGGACACCTCCCTCCCTTTTAAAAACATCCGAAAAACTTAACAATGACTCAATCTACATTATCCTACTACTGGTGGAGAAGCAGTTGCAAAGCCAGGGAGGTTAGGTTGTAAGTAGTCCAGACCCTTGGCTCCCAACTTCCTTGGCCCCCCTTCTTCCATCAGCTTCTTGGTCTCTCACCCTAGGGGGCTGGACCTCTTTGGACTCTGCCAGCTGGGCTTCCACCTCTCTTGCCCCAAACTGGACTTTGTACCTCACCTCTTGACCTTTTCCAAACCACATCCTTACTTACCTACCCTTCCCACCCCCTCCACCTGCAGCCCCTCTAAGTATTGTGTTCCTGTGTTAGAATCTAAGCTCTTGGAGGGCGAAACCATCCTGCTTCTTGTATCTGCATTCCCAGCATTTATCGCAGTGCCTGGCGCATAATAAGCACTTACTAAATGCTTTATCAGTTCAGTTCAGTTCAGCAAGGCTCCTACTCCTTCTCAGCACTGCCATTGTCCCCCCAAAAATAAAAGATCCACGGTGCATTATTAATAACAGCTGTACTTGTTATGCCACAGCTGGGAAGTAGAGGAAAAGTTTCAGTGAACTGATCTCACACTCGCTGAAGCCCCAGGCCATGAGGGGGGCAGGCAGGGAGGCTGACATTCACTTTGAGAGAGAGTAAAAGTACCTGTTGGTAAATCTGTAAATAAGTACTTGTCATTATTCTGAATTTCCAAACATATAAAACATGCTCTAGAGTTAACTGCAGCTCAGCTTTCCTCCTGTTCGCAGGTGTGATTACTACCAGAACAAATCCCTCTTACCCTAAAACATCATGTTGCAAACTCTTCTTTTTCCCTTTGTCCTGACACCCAATCCAGGACCCAGTCATATCACCTCAACCTTCACACTCTCCTTCATATCCTCTCCTTTCTTCTTACTCCTGCTGTTCGTGCCTTTATAGGTCCTCACTACCTTTTCCATAGAGCATGAGTTGAGATCTGGTAGGAACCTCAGAGGTCACCTAGTCAGATTCTTTCATTAGATACGTTTAATAGCCTAGAAACTCATCACTCTGCCTCCTGTCTCTTCCATTTTCAACCCACCCACCCTTCACACTCCTCAAAAGGTAATCTTCCTAACACACAAGTGTGATCATGTCCTTCCTCTGTCCTGTGAACCTGAGGGGCTTCCGAATGCCTGTAACAGGATAATAAAGTCCCACTGTTTAGCCTGATCTAGCTCCAATGTACTTTGCTGAAGATTTGGAAGATAAACAAATATGGCCCATACCTGAATGAAAGCCCTACTCTGTGTACATGATAAATGGCCCTCCAGTCTCTCCTGGAAGATGTCCACGGAGGGCAAACTCATTACCTCTTGGGCCTGTCCATTAACACTTTCCAGGGGCTCTAACTGTTAGGAAAGTTTTCCTCATAAACAACCAAAATCTAACCCATTGCTCCTGGTTCTGTTTCCTTAGACCAACAAAGCAAGCCTCTCTTCCATCTGACCATGCTTGATAATCACGGAGGTCCCAGGGCTCTGTCCCAGACCCCTTTCCTTCTCCTTCTAGACTATTTCATTTTTTTATTTCATCAGCTCCTAAGGACCTACAGTCCTGCAAGGACCCAAGACAACTCCAAAAGACTCATGATGGAAAATGCATCCACATCCAGAGAAAGAACTTCAGAGTCTGCATGCAAAGTGAAGGAAACTCTTTGCTCTCTTTTCTTGTTTTGTTTCTTTCTCTCTCGAGCTTCCTCCCATTTGTTCTAATTCCTCTATACAACATGACTAATGTGAAAATGTTTAATAAGAATGTATATGTAGAGCCTATATCAGATTGCATGCTGGCTTGGGGAGGGGGAAAAAAGTAAGGGGAAGAAAATTGAAAACTTATGGAAGTGAATGCTGAAAACTAAAAATAATTTTTTTTTTTAAAAATCTGGCATTTTTTTTTAAAACTTTTTAAAAAACATTTGCCAAAATTCAATTTGACCGACATTTGCTAGGCGCTGACGGTTCTGGGCTAGCTCTATAACTTCACTATTCCATACTTCATCAATGCTAGCTGGCCAAGTCCCATCACTTACTGTTCCCTGATCCTAGCTAAGGCCTCCCTTATGAATGTTCTTATCTGCTTGACCTCTCCTCCGCACTTGGTAATATCCCAAGTTACATTATAGTTGTTTGCCTACATATGTTATTGTCACCATTAGATTTTAAGTTTCTCAGAAGAAAGGTCTACAGTTTATTTGTTCATGCTTGTATCCTTGGCACTTGTAGCTCGCTGTTCTCTGCAAATGGTAAACACTTAATACAAGCTTAAGCAATTAAGTTGTTGATGATAACTTGATAAAATAAGAAAGGTAGAAGGAAATGCAAGAAGCAAATAACACAGAAGGGTTGGTTCAACTTTCTGTATCTCTTCTTCTCACCATGCATTCAGCCTCACATCAAACTTTCTGCTGTCCCTTAATGACAGCAAAGACAGGGACAGCAATCTGCATTCACAGCACTTTGTCCTCTTGCCATGTCTGGAGGCCCCTCTATCTTCTCACTCATCTTTCAGGTTCAAATACTCCCAGTCAAGTGATGATCACAAATGACTGACTTTCCAACAAGATGACCCTTATCTTTGTTGACTAATGAGTAAATTAGTCAGTTGACCAACATTTAATAAGTATCTGCCTAGTGTTTGTATATGTGTATATGTGTGTATATGTGTGTGTGTTTACCCTTGTCCCCCCTTTTTCCTCTAGGTGCATCATGAAGACTTGAACCCCATTAAGCTATAAATGATACCTCAAAACATCACCTAAAGGTTATCATAAAAGCTGTGCCACCTTATTAAAAGGAACTATAGAAGATGAAATCACATTCTGTATTGATGGCCCATAGCACAGAACCCCATCAATGAAATAATCATGAAACAAAATGCCAAGGCTGTAATGCATGTACATCACGAACACGGGAAGTTGGAGATGTTAGCTGAATGGTTCTGATTTCTTCTCAGCTGAAAAAGATATGAAGGGTAAGAATGTACTGTACATTACTCACCTTCCGTTGTTTTACAGAATCCAATTTAATGAGCCAGTAGGAAGCCACCTTGGGTTTATGATACTTCCAGTTATCCATGATCTGTATTTGGAAAGAAAAACAAAATGAAGTGCAATCCATCATTCTTCCCCCAAAGTGAGTGCTGAGATCAACACTAACAGCTTGTGAGCTGAAAATTCAGAGGGCTTATCTCTATATACCAAACATTAAAAATCCCCAACCTCAATTGCTTCTCAAAGCTGTAAGAGAGCACGGACAAAATCCCAAATCACAGGATAATGAAGTAAAAGAGTTGACAAAATAAGACATTCCTGGAGTTAGAAGGGACTTCAGAAAATCACCCATCCCAGAGGTCGGGTCCTCTGCCTAGTCACATAGATTATCAAAGCCAGTGAGAAACAGAGCTCGGGATTCTTAACTCAACATCCTTTCACCACAGCCTTTTTAAATTCAAATGTTGGCCCTTCATACAGGAAGACTTAAATTCAAATCTGGCCTCTTGCTCTTATTAGCTTAATAGCTATGTGGCCCTGGCAAGTCACTTAACCTGTCAAACTCAGTTTCCTCATCTTTAAAATAGGAATGATATTAATCACACCTACTTCAGTGGTACGTATAAAACATTTTGTGAACTGAAAGTGCTATATAAAAGTCAGTGGTTGCCTATCTTTAACTGTTAGTGAATCAGATGGTCTTAGAAATCATATTATGCTTTCCATATGAATTTGGCAAGGTATTTTGTACATAACTAACTTGGTATGATGTTTACCAGTATCTGAGAGGGGCAGAAATATGATTGAATTTGATTTTTGAATACAAGTTCCAGAAGCTGGGATATTGAAACATCTAGCTATTCCACATGGAAATAAAGGTCAGGCCAACTAAATGTGAATGTATAATGGACACAGAGACATACAGATAAACACAAACAAACACAAACACACACATACACACACACACACACTCCTGTGACTTGGGAGTACTGCTATGACTTATGGCTCTAGGGATATATGTTTATAGTACAGTCAGACTACCCAAAAACCAAAATTGCATCCCTCAACTATTTTCAAGTTATCAATTCATCAGGCAAGAAAAACATATCTGCTTGAGAAACAGTTACATGCAATTAGTGTGCTACATATACAATTCTTGCCTTCACTTGGAAAAGATATTTCCATACATTAGATAACAATAAGAGTTCACAAACAGGGATTCATTTTTACCATTTTAAATTTAGTAGAACAATTTAAACTTGCCTTAATACAAGTGAAAATATTTTAGGTATAGTAAAGATCGTTCCTGCTGTTGTTCAGTCATTTCAGTTGTATGCAACTCCTCACAACCCTATTTGAGGTTTACGTGGCAAAGATATTGGAGTCCTTTGCCATTTCCTTTTCCAGCTTATTTTATAGATGACGAAACTGACATGAACCAAATTAAGTGACTTGCCCAGCATCACACTGCTATGAAGTATCTGGATTTGAACTCAGATCTTCTAGACTCCAGACCCAGCACTCTATCTATCCATTGTAGTACCTAGCTGCCCCAATAAAGATTAGGCTCTCAATTATTAAATTATTAAGATTTTCCACAAATACTCTTTATTAATTTAATGGTAAAGATTAGGCTCCTAATTATTAAAGATTAAACTCATTTACTCTTAAAGTGTCCGTATCTATGATGGAAAAAACTTTAAACACAAGAGTCTTTCTCCTCTTTCAAAAACAAGACAGCTGAAAGAGGCTGGAATTAATGTTAGGAAACGCAACACCCCATACCAAACCCACAACTCTGCTGCAGTTGTTAAGTTAACATTGGCCACTGGGTGGCACCAGTACTCCATAAAAGAAAATCTTCTAAGGCTAAGAGGAAAAATATTTTTTACCAGTAAACAACTTAAGTAAGTTAATAAAAGTACATGGTTGAAAAGAACACTTTGATACCTTATTTACACAGTAAGTGGTATGGCTCTGATGAGGGAAAAACGATTTCTTACTAAAACCCCTTGGATCCCCTCTCCCCTCTGTCTGTGTTATTAGCAGGCACTCAGTTGGCTTTCCAAAGCAGCAGCCCTGCTGGTGAACTCAATGTTCTAGAAAGGACTAGAAAAGCACAACCCAGGGCTAGTTTTCCTACAGGTGCTCTGTGTCATTTAAAAACAGGTCACCTAGTAGTTCTGCTGCTTTTACAAGATAAACACCTTGAAGCTAAGTAAGCCATGATTAAAGCTACCATCCCTCTGTTACTTGGTTAAACCTGGTTCTTTGACTTTCTGGCAGTCCCTTCCCCTATGGAATGCAATTTCTTCTCACCTTTTCCCATGAGTCCTCTCCAAAGGACCCAACAGGCTATTTCTTGTGGTTCTTTTAGTACCATGAGGATGGTGAAATCCTCCTTGGCTGTGATATCCCTCACTCATGCCCCATGCCTGGTGCCCCCCTATTCCAATCATATAGGTGCTGAGTGATATTCTCTTGTATGTGGTAGTCATTCCTGCTGCTTAAACCCACTGTCCTTCTAAGTCTAGAACTCTCCCTTTCCCTTCTCCCTGCCTCAAGTCCCAGCTAAAGATCCTTCTGTGAGCCTTTCCTCATCTCCATTAATCCTAGTGCCTTCCTTCCCTCCACTGATTATCTGCAGTCTCTCTTGTCTTGATCTGGTTTGTGCAGGGTCATTTTCATGCCTTCTGCCCCACTGGGCTATAGGCTCTCTCTTTTGCCTCGATGACCCCAGTACACAGAGTAAGTGCTTGCTAAAATGCTTATTTACTTGACTGACTGATCTTTACTCTCTGAATTACTTGTCGTTTTATTCTTTTGAGATCAATGTGCCCCTTGATTTACAGCTAGAGAAATCACCCGATTCTACCGGCATTATAGAGATCAGTATTTACAAAAGTGGGCACTTGGGATTAGGGAGAGAACAGTGCTGTTTCTCTAATTCCATTTCTAACGACATGTACTTGATTTAAAAATAAATTAAATTCTTCAAACTCACTCTTCAATTTCATTAGGCCAGCTTTAAAGATGGTTCATTTTATAACATTAAATGTCGAGAAAATTCTTGTAATTCAGAATAAGACTTAGAACACCTTGTATCCACACAATACCTTCATCCAATGAGTTCAAAGTGTCTTATAAGAACTTTCCCCAAAAGACAAATGCAATCACCAAAGGGAGGAGCACTGGAATCAACAGAATTGTCAAGCAAAGGGACTGCAGTAATCAGTGGAGGTATTTACAGAAGGAAAACTTTCCATTCATAGTCAACATTTACTATATTAGTTACTTATGTTAATTATAAGGAGTTTTTCTCTCTTGATCACTACTATCCTCTATACCAGCCCCAATGTCTGCCTTTGCTCCTGAGATAAAAATTCTGACTTTCTCTTCTTTCAATATGCTTAATACTTCATTTTCACATGGTTTTTCATATCCATTTTTTTCAGAAACTTTTTTTCTTTCTTCAAAATATTCACCCAGTAAGGTTTAATGAAAGAAGTTTTAGCGTCAGAGATCACAAGTTTGAATTCTGCCACTGCCACTGACTTTTCTGGGACTTTGGACAAGTCAGCGATTCACCTCTCTGAACCTTGGTTTCTTCATATATAAAATGAAAGACTGGACAGAGTTGATGGCTAAGGTGACGTCTGCTCCAAATCTCGAAAGAAAGTGATTTCCCTCAAACACAGATATGACAATTTCATTCCCTTCTCAAGTACAAGATCAACTCCTGTTTGACTTTTAAAACCCTTTATATCCTTTGTAGGCTTTGCAATACCCTCCCACTACTCCCTCCCCAGGTGTTCTAAGGAGCAGACATCAGTCATCCTGCTGATCATCCTTGTCTGTCCTTCATCCTCCCTCATCACCTTCATATGTTAGAAGCCTCTGTCCCCTTTCGAGACTCAGTTCAAAAACCACTTTCTTTGACCCCACCAGCTGCTGAGGTTCCCCACACTCAAAACTCCACCTTCTTTTAATTCTCCACGTGTGCCATACATGCTCCTGTCTGCATGTGCTGCTAAAAATGGACACTCCTTGAGAGCAGGGTTATTTTCCTCTTTTGAATTTCTATCCCCAGCACCTAGAAGAGTACTCAGCACAGAGAACTTGCTTAATAAAATGTCTGTTGATTGGCTGATTGAGAAGTCAAGGAGGTCTTTGAGGAATGTTTACTGAGACTATTTCATCCAATTCTAATTTGTATTTTCTTTCATAAATCTATCACAAGAGAAAATTTTACCAGATAGTTAACAATTCTTTGTGATCAGTTGGAAGATAAAAGCATTAGCGTTCCTTATGCTTGAACTTTCTGGAACACAGCCCCACAGCCCACAAGGAAGCAGCTATTTCTGTGTGCTCTGTCTGTCACCTAGCAGCCCACCGCTGGGCAGGCATTAGTAACCCTGAGAAGGGTGCTAACGGCCCAAGGTTAAGTAAGGATGCCTCTGCTGTGCCACACACTTACATCCTCAATGATCCGTTCTGATTCTTCATCTGTTTTCCCTGGGAACCTGATTTTCATGTCTCGGAGAATAAACAAGGTCTGCCTTGTAAATTCTTCCTCTTGTTCTTTAGTTCTCAGGTGCTGGAAAGGATCAGTCTTAAATTCAAACAAAGACAGAGATTTGGAAGTTTTATTTTGCTGCGATGGGAAAGATATTTCTGGGTAAAAAATGATTTGATTTTAAAAATTGCAGCAACTAAATGAAAAAAAAGGAAAACAATCATTTACTCTGATGGGGGCGAGGGAGATGGAAGTTAGCATTAATTACTTGTAGACATCACCAAAGAGCACACATACCATCCAGGGAGGGACTCTCTGCAGGGAAGGCAAGCCTGACGTTAAAAGACTGGTGATGCCAGAGAAGTAGAAACTTCCTGAACTCAGTCACCAAAAGGGGGGATAAAAACAACTTCTTAAACATTTTTACCTAGAACAGGATAATCCCAGTGTAGCAAAGTATACCATGCTTACTGCAGGGTATTTGGAAAAACTCAAAGGAAAATGTATGCCTATGGGCAAAATAAATTCTGTGAAACTGTTTAACAATAACTCTCTGAGACTGAGTGGTGGGTCGAAATAAAGGTTGTTTTTGACGTACAAGGTGCAACATAAACAACGCTCAGCTTATAGGTAGTATAAGAGTATATAGAGAGAGCTGAGAAACAGGTGATAAAGCTTTTGAGACTTAGACAATTAATACCATCCTATAATATCTGCATGGAAGAAGGGAAGTAAATATTTTCCTAGCCTTACAGGAATGATAAAAACAAAAACGATGAATGAGAAAATGAGAAAAACAAAAACATTAAACTCAGGTAATTTTCAATGCAATAAAACTACTGTCTAAGCAGCAATTTAAAAAGCCAACCCAAGGGTCTGGCTGAGGCCTGTTACCCTCCGGTTCTATCACTCAAGGATACTTTAGAAGATTCTTTCCCTTCTTCTGGTACCTGAGATGGATGAAGTCTAAAACTGAGCAGTGTCAGGCCCAATTCTGAGCTGTCATTGTTTATGTTATATGGAGGCGCCGTTGTATGACCGCACCGTTGTATGACTGCACTATCTCAGGATCAGCACTGCCTTCCATATGGTACTTTTTACTAGGCAAAGTCAGATTACAGAATCCTATTTCTTGTAACACGAAAAAGGATAAAGCAGTTACTTACCACTGGAGTCTCATGGTGATCCATGGCAGTAGGCTGGGGTAAACTCCTCAAGGAAGAGGAAGAACGGTTTAGAGACTGAGACCTGGCCCCAGAAGCCGGGCGTGAGACTGAGATCATTTGTCTGGCAGAGTAAGGACGGTGGTCAATCATGGATGGATTCGCTGAGATAGAGCGAGGACAGCTGACAGAGCGTCTGATGGAACCTGTGGAGAAGGGCCTGCATTAGGTCTCTGCAGAACCAGTGGAGAGAGCCAAGGGCAGTTTCTCTCTGACAGACAAAACATAAGACAGGAAACTAGCAGTGGCCAAAGAGCCAGTAGAACAGGGGACATTAACAGCAAATGTGTTTAATTGTGTGAAGTGGAGTCTTGTTCAAAAAGGAAAGGTCCACCTAGGAAGGCTGGGAGAAATGAAATGCCACAAACCATGAATGAATGAAAACTTTCAACGACCCACAAAGCTGGAGAACTGGAAGGGATGCAACAGGGTCACCAGGTTGAACTCATATCAAAATGGAATCTCTAGTTTCATTATTAAATTAGAGTCTCACCTCATATTAACAGAATAGTAACACTAGCTAATGTGACACTTCAAAGTTCACAAAGCACTTTCCTGAAAACTACCTGACGTTATTATCCTCATTTTTTTCAGTTGAGGAAACTGAGGCAAATTGCCCAAGGTCACATAATTATTACGTGTTTGACACCAGATTGAACATGTTCCTAACTCCAGTTCCAACACTCTCTCCATGTGACACCTATTCATCTTTCTATCTCCTGTTTTACCTCGTACATTACCTAATGCATGAGGTACTCAAGGAAAAATCTATTGAACTGAAATGAATGCATATGAAAGCACATGGAATTTCCTTCTTTAACTATAAAAATTAATAAATCTTTATAAAAAGGAATGTATTATGCATGTATATATATGTATATATGTGTATGTGTATATATATATATATATCACATTTACAAGGGAACCACTTTAAAGCTCTCTCTCTTTATATATATATATATAGAACTTCCTTTAAAGTGGTTCCCTTGTAAATGGTGTCTCCTTTGGGCACATAACATTTCCGATTTACCTTTTCACTTTGTGATATAAAAAATGCACATACAAGGGGGGAAAATTCCTGATTTTAAGAAGGAGTACGTAGGCTTCACCACACTGATGAAGTTGGTTAAAAACCCCTAATCTCCTTTAGATACTAGGCATATTGCCAGTTCTAAGAGAAAAATTCTAACACTTCCTTCCCTCTCCCCACCACCAATATTACATGACTTTTTATTCATTCATTCATTTATTTAGTGTAAATTAATTTGTCTTCAGTTTTCAACAATCACTTCTAGAAGTCTTAAATTTTCTCCCCCTCCCTCCTTGATATGACTTTTTAGATCCCTAGTGCATCTTAGATACTGGGACAGAAAATTTCAAGGAGTCCAGGTAAACCATCATTAAGGATCCCATGGATTAGAATTATATTCAGTAATAAAAATCCTAAGAGGAACTAGAGATGGAATGATCTCATTAATGGAATGCTAAAGCCACAAAGAAAAATATGAATGGTCCAAAGGGATCAATGTGTGTGTGCACATTGAATATAGTTGGGTTTTTTTTTTAAGTATTCATAAAAGAGGGAGACAAGACCCATCAAAAGCAACTGCTAAAGCTCAAAAAATAAGTTGAGATGGTGAAGGAGGCTAAGGACAAGTGAAGGTGCGGGTTTGTTTTGGTTGCTATATTTTAACACCTTGCTGGAAGGGATGTTCAAAGGGCTATATAGCTGCTGTTTGGGATGAAGGAGATGTTGATAACTAACAACAGAGAGAAGGCAAAGATGCTTAAATCTGATTTTCCTTTTTTATCAGTACCACGACTAAATTGTGAGATGAGGAAAATATAGCAAATGCCATTTACAGCAATTTTAGTGAAGCATTTAAATTTTTTGTGCCATTCCTGTGTAAAAGATGGAGATGTGAGCATGACCCCAATACTATTTGGTGGATTTTGGAACTAGATGAATGGCAACGCTCAAAGAGAAGTCATCAGTGGTGTCATGTTAATTTGGAAAAGGAGCAATGAATGGAACTGACTGGGATGTGGTGTTTAAACTTTTATTAGTGGCCTGCACAAAGGTATAGAAGGAACACTCATTAAACGTGCAGACATCACAAAGTTCTAAGGGAGAACTAACTCATCAGATGCCAGAGTACAAATCCTGCATGACATCCTTACTAGGCATGGGTAAGATTCCCTGAACAAGTCACTTAACCTCTGTTAGACTTGGGTCCCTCATTTGTAAAATGAATTATTCCCCCCCAAAATGGTGATATAAGCCGTAGGTTTCAGAAGTAAGACAAACCCATGAGGAAATTCAACAGGGAGAAACATAAAATCTAATACTTGGTTCAAAAAGCTCAGCTTCACAAGTATAAGATGGGGGAGACATGGCTGGTTAGCACTTTGTATGAGAAATATTTGGAGATTTTAATGGACAAGTGTGATATGTGTCAACCATAGGCTATGCTCAAAAATTTGCTATAATCAAAAATCTAATGAGCTCTTAGCCGCATTAGGAGGTTTAGATTCCAGTAGAAAGAGGCAGTAATCCCACTGGACATTTTGCTATGATCACATGAATATCTGTAGTTCTACGTTCTATTCTCAGTAGCACAGATTAAGGATAAGCTGTAGGACATCCAGAAAAAGGAAACTATCATGATGAAGGAAATGGAAACCACGCCAGAAGAGGCTCCAGTTGCAAGAAGGAGAGCTATTTTGCCTGAGAAGGCTTAGTGGTCATCGAGAATTTGAAATACCTTCAAGGGGAAGAGGAAATTAGGCATGTTCTGGTTGTTCCCTCAAGGGCAAAGATGTAGAGAAGCAAATCTAGGTCTGCTGTTAGGAAAAACTTAACTACCAAGGCTAACCTGAAGTGAAATGGAATCCACATCAGTGAAAGGCTTCAGGCAGAGTCTGGATGGCTGTGGCTTGGGTGTACTGGAGCATCAATTCCTTTCCAGATATGGGTGGACATGATGGCCTATGATGTCCCTTCTACTTTAAGAATCTATCCTTATGGTAACATGTCAGCCACAGGGAAGAAATGCTGTGGGAGGTGGGGAGGCATAACAATGGCTTCTCTGCAGCTGAGACTCTCCTTTCTCATGTGATATCAGCTACAGGGCAAGTTGCTTGGCTCATTTGATCCCATACAACATTAAATGTCTACTTACCTACAAGGCACTGCTAGGCCCTGAGAAAAAAGGAAGAAAAAATCTGTGCCCTCAAACAGCTTATATTCTCCTGATTACACTGTACATGTACCCCCAAAAGAAAAAAAATCCTCCCAGATAAGCTCATTAGGCATAGGTCTTTTGGCATGTGCCTGCGCAGAAGGAGGTGGGGTTGGGGAAGGGCAGCACCTCCACCCTCAGAAGATACACAGATATGTGTGCTAAGTTGATAGGTCAATATTTAGCTGAACCAACTCACCAGAAGTGGAATTTGTATATGCAAACTGAAAAATGATGAAAAACTACTTAAGCAGTTCTTTTTTATGAACCTCTTCTATCAGGGCACAGTATATTCCAATGAGGGTAGAGGGATATAAATACAGCAGGTCTAAACTCCTTCAACTGGCTTCATTAAGCATATGCTGTTACCTATAAATCAGATGGTTTTCTATCAGCCATTTGCATTCATTCCTGAGAGAAAGTAAAGAAGCTTGTTTACCATGTTCTTGAAGTTAGATATAGTAAAGACAAAGTAAAAATAAGGAGATATCCTTCGCTATATTCTCCAAGGATCATAAAAAGAAAATATGATTAACAGAGGGAGAAAACATGTATTAGGAAAGTCTTCAAAAGAGAAGAATTATACTGAGAAGATGTGAAAAACGATTCACAGATTATATTTTAATACACCCATATGTCCGGCCACAACTCACAACAAGCTTCTTGATCTGAGAACAGTTTCTGAGATAACATTACATTAACTCTGAGATCATTCCTGAACCAGTCATTTTTGCCCTGGCCTTCCTTCATGCACATCCCTCCCCCAGCAGTCAATGTCAATGGGGAGGAGATAGCATTATCTAGGGCAGGGGGAGGGAAAAGAAATTGATTAGTTGTGGGTAGAAGAGCCTCGGCTCCCAAAACATAAAGGAAGAAACAGTATGAAAAAAACGTCCTGGAAAAGACAACTCAGGACATATCCAAAGGATCCAGGATAAGAGGCAAAGGATTAAATGGCCTCCAAACCACAATTATTGAATGAATGAAAAAACACGTTGAAGTGGAGAGCACACAACACCCACCCTTATAAATAGGGCTAGCTTTAAACAGAGAAAGAATAGGAAATGATTTACATAGTCTTGGTCTCATCTGAAGGACAAGGAAAAGTTCTCTGACCACCAGATTTCCCCTCCTTGTCTCTCCATTGGGCCTGACACTGTCAAATTACTCAACCCTTTGAGTTAACGCAAGGAAAGCACTACCCTGAAACTGTTATTGGCTATGCAGCTTCTGGGTGTTTAAATGAGCAGCTAGCCACCTTATCAAGTCCTGAAATAGAGTGGATAACTTTTGATATGAAGGAAGGTATCAGAAAGAATTCTAAACATGTGAAAACCATCCAAGAGATATCATAGGAATTAAGATGGCAGAGCCAACAAACTGCCTACAGCCTCACATTTCTACTGAGGACTAATATTTGCCATGGATACATAGATCAGCGCACCTAAAATCAATGAAAGAATGCATGTTGGCATGTGAAAGAAAGCAGATAAATGATGAGACAGATGAAGAAGGATCAATATGGGGGTCAGAGAAGATGTGTGGGTAGCTAAGTGAGTATGATGAGTTCGGTCAGTCAATCAACTCCCAGATGCCAGCAAAGGCCAGACTTGATCAAAAACACCCGTTTCAAACAAGGGGCCTTACTGTATCAATGATCCACTCACAACAGAACCGGACTTTTGAATCTAAAACTTGAGAAGTCATCCCACTCACAGCAGGTCTTCACAGGGTTGGGGGTGGGCCCACATCTCCTTCCATTTAGAATAGCCATTCTCTCTATTCCCCCTTGATGGGATGGGATGTAGAGGGGGCTGGCTTTTTTTGTAAGTCTTCAACTCACTGGCTCTTATTTAAGATAAAACCAATCAACTTACTGGGCTGTGGAGTAAATTTCCACTTGCAGGTATCAAAATCATAGGTGACTTTCTTCTCTCTGACTGTGCCTGAGAACTCTTCTTCAGATTCAGAGGACTCCTCAGCGCTTTCATAACTGCTTTCACTACTGTAGTTCCTCTGCTTTTTCAATATTTGTGCACTTTCAGGCATAGAGAGTAGAGGCTAAAATAAAAAGATTACAAACAGTGTTACATGATTGAAAGTTAGAGCAAATACTGGTGACATAATAAGCTGGTCATCTAAATAAGCTGGTAGAATTCTGTGAAAGTGACAGAACTAGTTGAGGATCCCACGAGTGCTCATAACTGCCAGGTCATTTGACAAAAGGTCTAATAATTGTTCTGAGAAACATCCTAGGACCATGAGATTGATCGTGGACAACTAGAGGTAGCAGGGATCTCAGACACCATTCTGGTCCAACCCCTTCGTTTTATAGATGCATGTCCTGAGGGCCATGAAGGAGAACAATGCCCAGGACAGCAAAAACAGCAAGTATCAAATGCAGGCTCCAAACTCCACTCCTCTCTAGTCGTTCCACTGTCCCACACTGCCTCCATGCTCACCCTCTCATCCGATGACCCCCACTCAAAGGGTTATTTTTAATCACTCTGTGTTTGAGATTTTAGATGAAGTTTCATTTATGAGCAACAGTTAAAGTCTCAGGATGAAGAAAGCTGAATGGCTAAAATCAAAGGTGAGAAGGGAAAACACTTAGGAGATGAAAAGTGTTACTCTGGGAGATGGGACCAGTTCTGTTCTGCATGATGCAGGAAGGACTGTCAACTGTAAGCTCAAAGATATGTATCCCTGTGACATTGTTAATTAGCAATACTTAAGCAATCACACACACACACACACACACACACACACACACACAGAGGTTTAAAAAAGAAGCAGCTGAGAAAGCTGCTATAAACACAACCAGGGCAGTTTAGGGCTTTTGTCTAAAATATAACTGTCTCAGTTTTACAGCTATAAGACACAAGAGATCCTACCCCCTTAGCATATGTGCATCAAGTGCGCATCCCAAATACACTTATTGATATTTATTGAAAGCTAAGGAATACAACTAAATTTAAAAAAATATTATCCAATCTTCAGCTTGGTCACAAGTTTCATGGGTTTTTAGTCAGACGATGCCTAACTCTAACACAGATGCTCATACCTAGTGAAGCAATCCCATTTCCTTTTCCCTGAGCTACAGAATAAATGAAGCATATAATGTGGAAATTAACATGTTGTGGATGTTTTTTTGCTTTTGCAAGAAGGAATCATATTGAAGGATGTATTAGCATGAATTCCAAATGTAATGTTATCAAGTTATAGGCCCTCTGCTGAGGGCCACCTGTTCCTAATCCTTCTGTATGACATTTTCAAAAATCCCAGGTGAAAGAAGAAGACAAGTGGGGATAGGGAAAGGTCTTACTTCAGAAGAACATGCTCAGCCTAGAATAAGATATATTTGCAACTTAGATATTTCAAGGATTGTTTGCTACACATACCATATGTCTCTGGTTACTAATGGGAATGATTACTATAGTAATGTGTTAACGGTAGTAGTCCTATGTTAAGTGAAAAGGAAGGCATTGTAACCTAAGCATAATCTATGACAATTATTGGGTATCATGAGGGTCCACTGAAATAATGACTGTCTGTTGTTGCTGAGGAGGGTGAAGATGTGATCCAAACAAAGTTCCTGGAACACAAGCCAATCTAAAGGCTGGTCTTTCTGAAGTTTTACTCCAAAGGATACAGGAAGGAGAGGTAATAGCTTCTTTTTATAAGAAATGGTTTAAATGTAACTAGACACCAACAATATTGAAATTGTCTCTTAAAAAACCAATCAGCTCAGATGAATTTATTCCTTGAAAATATTCCATGCTTTCCTACACCTTTGTGCTCTTTCTGTCCTCTCTGCCCTCTGGAAACCTAACATCTCTGCATTGTTAATTCAAAGATGGTCTCTCCATGAAGCCTTCTCTCATGTCCTCCCAACATTCAGTGGGATCTCCTTCTAACTATGCTCATACTTCACTTGTAACATTGATCATATAATCTTCTAAGTTATATTTATCTGTTTGTGTGTCTTATCTGCTTTAGTAGATTGTAAACTTCTTAGGGGCAGGAGCCATCTTTTATCCATCCTTGCCATCTTTCTCAGCACCTAGTTTCGCACCTTGCATAGAGCAGGTATTTCAGATAGCTACTGAGTGAATATGACTCTGAATATATCTGTACATCTTAGCATTATGAAAAAATCTATATTTAGGAAATGGATTAGTATGAACAGAACTTAGTTTGTGAGACCAAGAAGACATTTTTCAATGCTGTCCCTTAAGAAGAACTAGAGACCTTGAGCAGACTTATTAATGTAATTAAATTTCAGTCAATCTTTAAGATATGACATCAACTCCCAAGTTCTTTATAGACTTGAATGGCACACATGTTACTCAAACCTTTAATGAAGGTCTGTATAATCTGGCCCAATGGACCAACTATATAGTGAGACATAAGCCAACACATTGTTGAAACAGTAACAACAGAGTGATAAGTCACAATGGCACAAACTATATACCGCAGAGCACCTAAACACAATGGGAAGCTAGACATGAACTGTACACTTCATTTTCCATCTTGCTAACTAATAATTCTCAGTCTTTCTAACACATGGAAATCAATTAGATCACTTCTTCCAGTAAAAGCCCCATTCAACCTTGACTTCATAAAAATTAGCTCCAGTAGATGAAGACATAATTCTTCTTTCCAAACCACCACAGCAATCAGTTCAATAGTTTCCTTACAAAGTTACTTTCAAAACAAAAGGATGCTTTGGAACTCTGTTTCTTTCAAGGTCTATGGGTAACAATATAGATTAGAAGCCACAAGCTACTGAAAAAAATATACTTCAAGTATAAACTTCTGGAATACCAATCTTAATCACTGGAAATGCTGCTCTTTTCCATTAACAAAAATAATTGCCCTATTTCAATTTAACAAATGCATTGAGTTAGTAAAGGGACAATTAGTTAACATTTTTAAAAGGAAACGGTGATCACAAGAATCAACATGGCTTCATCAAGAACAGGTCATTACAGATGAACCTCATTTTCTTTTTTGGCAGAGTTCCTAGGCTGGTAGATCAAAGGACTGCTGTAGATTTAGCTTACCTAGATTCTAGCAAAGTAGTTAAGTCCCTCATGGTACTGTTATAGAAAAAGTTAAGGAGAGAGAAGGCAGCAAGATGATACTGTGTTACATATTCAGAACTGGTCAAACTGGACCCCAAAAGACATCATAGACAGACACATCAGCATGGAAGGAGTCTACAACTGAGCTCTTCAGGGCTTTGTGTTTGGCACTGTACTATTCAGCATTTTTATCAGGGGCTCAGATAAAGGCACAGATGGCATCTTTAGCAAAGGTGAGGATGACACAAAGCTGAGAGAGAAAGGAAACTGGGTGATGGGTTCAGGTTTCAAAAACATCCCAGTCATAAGAAAAATAACCGTAATCACTTGGTCAAAAATAAAATTCCCAGAGACAAAAAGGGCAAGTCATTGGATAATACAGAGGTTGGTATCGATGTGCTCTGTGACGGCAACTCAATGAGATACAGTTTACAAGAAAAATTAATATGATGTTATCCTGAATAGTCCAGAAGAAAGAGGATAACAATCTCACATTTTACCTTATCCTGGTTATAAAAGTGCCAGAAGACTGGGTTTAGTTGTGTGCATCGCATTTTATAAAGGACAGTAATCAGAAAATTTCTAGAGTCAGGTGACCAGGATGGTAAGAGAAGAAGAGATGACTGCTTTGGGGGGTGAGGGGAGCTGAAGGTCAGGATAAATGTCTTCAAGTATTTGAATGGCTGTTATGCAACAGAAGGAAGCTAGAAGGTAGAATAAGGAACCAAGAAGAAAGAGCAAAAGTTTCAGAGAGGTTCCTTTAGGACTAACGTCAGAAAAAACTTCCCATCCGTTAAAGCTGTTGCATAAGATGTTTCATTAGGCAGCATATTACTTCTCACCAGATGCCTTTAGGAGAAAGAAGTATGGATACGTTGTTCAGCTGGTTCAGCTCACTTCACTCTGCATCAGTTCAAAAAGCCTTTCTAGGTTTCTCTGAAAATGTCCCTTTCATCATTTCTTCTACACAATAATATTTTGCTTAATTTCTATACCATAACTTGCTCATCTGTTCCCCAATTGATGCATATTCACTTAGATTCCAGTTCTTTGCCACCACAAAAAGAGTTATTATAAATAGGATGATACATATTTATTAATATTTCTTTTTTCCCCAATGTGTGAGGAAGATAGAAGTATTATTTGTTAACTGAAAATAGAAAAAAAAATATAAGAAAGAAAAAAAGAGAAGGCTAAATGAATATATCTGGAGTTGTAGAAATTACTTAGAGGTGAATATGGATTGGTTTATGTGACCTCTGAAATCCTTTCAAATTCAGAAGCTTGATGATTTTGTGCCCATGATTCGCCTCGCACTGTGTTAGGAAGTGAGATATGTCTTTGCATCTTTTTTTTTTCCAAGGATACAAGATGAAATAAATACAGAACAGTACATAATACAATGTTAAAGAAGATAAAGTAATATAATTGGTTGCAACCAGAGCTTTGAGTGAAGCCTTTTTCAAAATGTGTCTTCTATGTTCAATTAACAAAACACGTGTTTGGGATACCTTCTCTATGTGTTTATGTATGTATGCGTGCATGTTAATACATAATACATGATATAATTACACAGTATAACAACATTAAAGGTTTATAATATAATAAACCAAATTATATGACATGCTTTAGTAATATATGTGGTATATTATATGATTGACACCACCTCTCCCAGTCTTCTCCTTTCCTCTGATTGAAAAATTGATTCCTCCCAATACCTTCTTTTACAAAGGGTAAAAACAGGCTCTCAGATCATGCCACCCTGCATCTGCTGCTCTGTCTGGTTTTACCTCCCTGGAACAAGATGCTCTGTGGTGTTCCCTTACCACCCTTTTGTATGCGATCTCCCTCCTTGAGGACAGGGACTGCCTTTCTTTTCATCAGCTGTATCTCCTGCACTTAGCATCATGCCTAGTATGTAGGTGCTTAATATATGTTTTTTATTGGATATAATATTATGTTGCTTACATGCATAAGCATATATGTATGTATGTATATAGTGTATGTGTGTATATATGTACATATGTGTATACATACACAGAGTGTCCCAAATGTGTACTTAAAACTCAGATTTTTGAGACATTACATATATGTGTGTATGTGTATGTATTTATACATATGCATATTACACATATATGTAAAGTCTTAGTGGAGTTTTAATTTTTAATTAAGTTCTACACATACTACAAAATACCTACATGCATGCACACGTGTGTTTACATATATCTGTGAATAAAAACAGAAGGAAAGAAGAGAGAAGCACACGTTGTACTCTATCCGTCTCGTCACCTTCCCCTCCTCCTAGGTTAAGCAACTTCTCCTTTTCTGTACCGTGTACCGTCTCCAGCTTCACAATACTGTTTGGAACCCAAAGCCTGACTACTTACAGGCAACACTTTTGTCTGAAATCGCCTGTTTCCAGATAATCAGGATGTGGTCTCATCCTATGGAAGAAACAGCAGTCAAGCATTACTATCCCCCCACTGAGCCTCACCAGAGAAGCATGGTGACAAGAACCCCTGTTGGGCAGAAAGGGGACAGAGGCCAGGAAAGAAATGGTCACACCTGCAATAAGCAGGGCTGACTGGACAATTTCACACCATTTCGGTGCTTTTATGGCCTGAGATGGCAAAGAAAAACAGCAGGGAGAAGAACTTTTATACCAAGATGCCTACTTACATGTTGTTACTGACTGACCTACTTAGCCTGAAAAGAGGATAAGGCAAGACCCAGGAACTGGAGAGAAAAGCCTATGATCCTATGTCATCCCATATTCATGGGCCCAAAACAACACTCCTGGCAGCTGTCACTGCCGCCTGTACTGACCACTGATTCAATATTTCTCATCCTATGTGGCACAGTCTGATGGTGTCATGCTAACTGTGGCCAACCTGACAGGAGAAATAACATTTAGCAGCATCCACTTTTAACCCAAAGCATTAGAGAACATACCTTAGGTCCTCGTGGTCTAGAAGTTTTTCCCATTAACTTCTCATCATCTATTTCACACTGTTCTAGAAGATCCAAAATATCTTCTTCCTAAAAATATGAATCGAATTAATTGTTCATTAATTAGGAAATGCACCTCAATCAGGGTACTGGCAAGGATTTCTGAGATTATTTACTCAACCTGATGACTTGTGCTGCAGAAACACGCACAGAATGGCTACAGGGGAAGAACATTTTTGCTAAAATTTGAAACCAGAGCCAGCACACATCTGAAATATGTTACACAATGTATTAAGAGATCAGGAGAATAATCATCTTCTACATGGCACTCTACTTAAAACATACATTTACTTCAATTAATTAAATCAGCTCAATAATTTTATTTTATTAAATTTTTTTAGAAAAAAACATAATACAAAAACCTGGCATTCCACCCTCATTTTTCCAGGTCACATTTTTCATAAACTATATTTTTTTACATTACAGATCTAATCAGATGGCAGTAAGCCTCAACAGCCTGCGAATTCTTGCTGGTCTAGTGGCTTTTCTTCACACCAGGGTAACCTCAGGTCCTGGGCTAACTAGCACACCTGAACTAAACAGTTTTTTTTTTCAAATTTTACAATAACATCTTTAGAAACTTCATGAAATGTTTTCATTTTTAGCAATAGTAAGACCAGCCCACAAGTGGATTGAGAGTCTTCTGCACTGTGTTCCAACACTCCAGCTTCTGTAATGTTCTCCATCGTGATATTTTCTGAAGACAGGAGGAAAAATCATCAGAACATACAACCAGGTGCAGGCTGGGTATAGCAGAGCAACAGTAATAGTCTTGAGTTATCTAACCAAGAAAGGCTGATGGATTCTGTAAGTTCTTTCCTCGACCCACACTAATTGCAATAGAACTTCACTATTTAAAAAAAAAAAATGATTTACTATGGAAAGTGCTACTCTGGTATAGAAAAATGGAGTCTTGGTACCCCATTCAGGAAGACTAGATTATTGAAATGTGCAGGGGACTTGTTAGAAAGTTTCATGTGCAGGATGACCCCAATGGTAAACTCTAAGAATATGGAGGAGCTCCAGAGTACTTTGAGGGAGAAAAAAACAACTTTAAAATGAACTTTTCTTCCCTAGTGCTATTTCTCAGATGGGGTAGCCATGAGCTGTAGATGTCAGTGGATAGTTGGGAACACGGCATTACTAAGCTCCTGTCCTCTCTCATACCTCTTTATTTCTGCTCCAAGGGATGCAACTTTCTCAACAAAAAAACAAAACAACAAAAAACAAAAACCTATGCCAACTCCTCTAGATCTTAAAAATACTTTTTTTGTGGGAGATGGATATGAAAACAAATAGCTCTGATAGTCATGATGGGGGTTAAAAATTGAAATTACCTTTTATTTCTCTATCTTCAACTATGAATAGCAGTTCTATATCTCCTCCTCTAGCTGTGCCCAAATAGAGCCTATTATGTATTTTTTAAGTAAAATCATGTGACAATCAGTTTTTAAAAGCACTTTCCTTTTTTAAAAAATCAAAATAATAAGGCCATGTCAATCTTCTGCAGGACAGGAATTTAACATAGAGGAAAAACCCTATTCCAGGCATCTCATTTTATCTCAAACGTATGCCACTTGGTTAATAAATGCTGTTCATGAGAGATTGAACCAAGAGAATAGGCAGCAGGTTCTTCACTGAACACATAACCGCCACTTTTAAAAAGTTAAACTAAAATAAAAGCATATCTCAAAGTGCTCATGGGGGTCAGCAGTGTCATCTCTATAAGTGAAAGTCAGCAAAATAGAAATCCTAAGATCACAGATACAGCAGACGGCATCTGACGGCATCCTCATTTTCACAAGTAAAGAAAGGGGGCCAAGAGGGGCTAAATGACTTGCTCAGTACCACAGAGGT
This sequence comes from Notamacropus eugenii, assembly GCF_028372415.1. NCBI lineage: Eukaryota > Metazoa > Chordata > Mammalia > Diprotodontia > Macropodidae > Notamacropus > Notamacropus eugenii. The sequence goes on from NC_092873.1 coordinate 492,670,182, forward strand.
AACATCAGAGGAGAAAATGTTCTTTCATTTTATAAATATTTTTATGTCATACAAGGTTACTAAATAATTCAAACTGCTAAAAATATCCTTGAAATGAGAAGTGCTTCTGTGAATTTTGTGATGTGGGCTTATTTTTCATTAAGACTGAATAAAAATTATCAGAGTGTAAAATGGAAACAGAAATGGAATATAACATTCATTGTCATTATTCAGACTCTGAGGGCCTCAAGTTCGATTTTTAAAGATTTCATATTCTAGTAAATTTATGCCAAGTTTAAGCTAATTTTTTAAATCAAAACATAGGGAGTATGTATGTGCAAGCACATTTGTTTATGCTTACTAAAATGCAAATACTAATATGACAGTAATTGTCTAATTCTATGATCTGGTGATTTCATTCATTTTCTATAATCACTTCAACTCAAAGGGGGTTATGGAATAAATCATTCCTCAGTCTGTTTTCAGGAGTACCAAGTGTTAGCGTGAGCACAATCTGAGCAGTAACGACAAACAATTAGAAATTTCTTAGAACCACAAATGGCACATACTCATAGAATTTCATCTTAGAGACCTTTTCTGGGCCTCAAAGGAAGGTTGACTCTGAAGCCTTTTCCAGCCATAAAATTTGGAATCAATGAGATGATTTAATCCAGGTCTCTAAGGCATAAAGGTAGTCAAGAAGCAAAGTCAGAAGTCCCAATGAAAGGACAGAACATTTTCCCCACGCTGGGATGGTCATCCTGATTTATCATGTACTGACCAACTTCAAAGCAAAAATTAACCAGTTAATTGCCAATTCTCCAGCTTTCACATAAATGTGATTTTTCCAACACATGTTGGAAATGTGTTCAACAACATTCCAACACATGTTCCAATGTGCAAGCTGCCCTAAATTATCTGGCTCCTATGATCAGATGAGAGGGTGAAAAAAAAGGATTAAAAATTCCAAGCAAAAACAAGGGGGCTTAAGGACTTCACCAGAAGTGCATAAATTCATTTTATGTTTTTCTTCACTTAAACAAAGAAAATTAAAGTTGAGATCATAGGAAGACTGGGAAAGGAAGAAAGAAAAAATATCTTCTAAGTTAAAAATGATGCCAGCATCAGGGGAACAGAAATTCTCGATAAAGTGTCATCAGAGTACATCAAAGTTTGCATTTTCACATGTGTGTTGGTATGTTTGTTTGAGTCTGAAAAGAACATGACCAACAACCACTTCTAATAGGCTATGGCATCCATTTCAGTGTGCTTAACTACAATGTATGAATTCTCTCCTTTGGCAACAATAATTCATGGCCCCAATCTATTGTCAAGAAAAGTTTAATTTTTAAAAATAAAAGAGTTTGAGTGATGTCTTGCTATATATATATATATGAGAATCACGATACCTCATCAGGGTTTACCTCACTTCATTTGTCGGTCATATTTAAAGAAGACAGTCTTACCTTCATTCTTTTTAAAGGATTATTCATTTCTCGCTGAAATAAAGATGCTCTTCCCGAAAGAAATGTCTGAAAGGCAGTGGCCAATAAATGCTCATATTTTTCAAGTAATGATTTGTCTTCAGGAGGATAAATTCGCCTGCAATAACAGACAGACATGCTAAAAAGAAGCCTCCTTTCATGACGTAGCCATTGAAATAGAACCTGGAGAACTACCATCAAACACTGAGATTCAAGGAAAAACAATACATTTTTAATGAGTCATCCTTTAATTAAAAACATTCAGGATCTACTGAAATGCCTAGCTTGTTTGAAAAGTTCACCAACTGGTTCAACTTCTTATGCAAAGAATCGTAAAGGATTTATAAATGAGGAGAAGGAAAAATAAGACTGTGAGGAGATTTGTTTTCAGTTTTGGAGAGGGAAATGACACTCAAGTGATACTGCTACCTAGTTGTTACTATGATTTTCTGGCTTAGCTATAAAGAACAGCTTGGAAAAAAGGTTTTTTCATCAATCCTTTCAAAGGCAATGAATGTCTACCAGTCAACTGAGGGAAATAAGCTATTTTAAACAATTAAGGAACAGAGATCAGCTCTTTTAGGCACTTTTGTGATGTTCTCACCATTACTTTCCACAATATTATGATAATAACATGATATTATCAAAATAATATCTTCATCATAATAATAGTAAACTGAGCCTGGGTCTTCACAGACAGGATGACTGGAGACATAAGATCATAATACAGATAATGTCAGAAAAAAAATAAAAACCTCCTTTAGGAGGCTTCCTTGAGAATGAGTCATAACTCATTCTATCAGCCTGCCCTTTTTGAATAGATAGCGAGCTCCATCTAAGACTTCCTTATTCTGTTATGATCAACGGCATGGATTTTCTGGCACACAATACAGTACCTGCTGACTGGGGTTAACAGGGATGCATTAACTGGCCTAGATGGTATGAGCATCCAAAAGAACTAAATATGCAAAATGAAGAAGAGGAGGAAGATCAGAGGGAGATAATTAGAATAAAATCACAACTAGGCAATGTCTAAAATGGGGTGATGGCAACAGGAATGGAAAGAAGAGAATAGAATCTAAATATGTAAAATAACCAAAGAATAATTTGAAACTGTAAATAATCAAGCAAGAAATGGTCAAGTCCACAAACATTTATTGAGGGCCTACTATGTGCTGGGCACTAGGCTACATGCTATACTTCAGATCCCAGGTGATTTTGAGACAAAAGAATTCAACCAAGGCTAATTAGTTAGAGAAACTTTTACATGAAAGTGGGGCTTGAAATTGGCCTCAAAGGAGACATGGGATTTAGAGTCATGGAGGAGAGGCAGAAAGGAAGGAGAATCACATGAGCAAAGCCACAGAGGAGAAGAGAAGCACAACATTATTACAGGAAACAAAAAGACTTGCTTCAATGAGTCCATTTGTGTGGGAAAATAGAAAACAGATTAGCCAGGCAAATTAGAGTCAGACCAGACTGCCTTCAATGTGGAGGAGGTATGGAATAATGGGAAGAAGCACTGGACATAGAGTCCCCAAGAGCCGAGTTCAAAACTAGTCCCAGACCTTTACTAGCTCTGTTGTCTCTGGGCAAGACACTGAACCTCTAAGACTGTGCCCAGATTTCTCATTCATAAAATGAATGTAGCTGAACTGGATGACCTGTAAGGTCCACTCCAGATCTCAATCTAGGAGTCTATGACCTCACCAAAGAGGTAAAACTGAACTACTTTAAGCTCTAGAAAAGAAGCATGAGACATGCTGAAGAGGAGATTAACAGCACCAAAATGTGCAAAGTGGTCTGAAGGTGAGAGAGGCTAGATGGAGAGAGAGTAATCAGAATGAAGTGATTAGGTCCTGTACTAATAATGCAGGGGGGAGGGAGAGGAGGAGATAAACACAAGAGATGCCATGAAAGAAAAGTTCAAATTTGGCCAATGACCAAAATACTAGTGATGGAGGTCAGGGAGGAGTCACAGATGACTGTTGTGTTATTGAGACCAAAATAATGGCACCACCAGTTCTATCATGGGCAGCTGGGGGCCACCTAGGGGCAAGAACATAGACTTGGAGTCAAGAAGATCTGAGTTCAAATTCTTCCTCAGACATGTACTAGCTGTGTGAACCTGTGTGGACAAGCTGCATAGTTCTGACCATGTCATCTCCCCATCCTCCAGTCAATAAAACCCCAGTAACTTCCTCTTGCCTCTAGGAGCAACTACAAAATGATGTATTTGTCTTTCAGTATCCTGCATCATCTAGTCCTAGCCCCTTCTTCCCTTTCAAGTATCCCCTTTCCCTGCCATGCACCTCTTTGATCCTGGGACAATGGTGACCTGGCTATTCCATAAATAACACGCTCCATCTCTTGACTTCTGGCATTTTCTCTGATTGTTCCCTATGCCTGGTATCCTCTTCTTCCTCTGCTATGACTACTGACCTCCTAGGCTTCCTTTTGGTCCCAACCAATAACCCATCTTTTACAAGAAGCCTTTCCCAACCCCTCTTAATTCCATTGCCTTGACTCTTGATTATTTTCTAATTACCCTGTATGTAGCTTGTTTGCATGTTTTCTCCCCCACTTGACTGCAAGGTCCTTGACAGTAGGGGCTAGCTTTTGACTCCTTTAATATCCCCAGCACTTGGCAGAGTATCTGGTGCATAGAAGGCACTTAATATTTACTGATTGATTGAACCTGGCCAAGTAACTTTACCGCTGGCTGCCTTGGTTTCCTCATTTATAAAAATAAGCACGATAATAATACCTACCTGAGAACAAAATAATGTTTCTAAAGCACTTAGCAACCCCTCAAGTTCTCTATAAATAGTATTTATTATCATCAATAGAAGAAAAGAAATTGGAGGTGAATTTGTGGAATATAATGAAGAGCTCAGTTTAAACAGTAATGTTTAAAAATATAACTGGCAATCAGACTTAGAGGTGTAAGTGGGTGTCAATACAGAATTTGAGATCTAATAGGAGGTCATAATTAGGGAAAAGGATAAGATTTTCTAAGCACAGAAACATTACATGAAGCCATAAGAGCAGATGAGGTCTCTAAGAGAAGACTGTGGAGGGATGGAAATAACCAGAAAACTGGACCAGAAATTTGTAAACCAAGGCAGGTTTACTCTGAATTTTTAGGGATGAGCCCAAAGAGTATAGAGTAAGAATAGTTAAAGAGGTGGGCAGTAGGAGAAGAATTTCAAGAGAGAAGGGGTAGGTGATCTCTTGTATTAACTGTAAAAGAGAGATCAAAGTAAATGAAGGTTGAGAAAAAGGCCATTTAATTTCCAAAATCAGTCTAGTGGAAAAGTAGAGATGGAAACAGATAATTAGAGTAGTAAGAAAGGAGATGAAACCTTTTCTCTACATTTCAAAACCCCTGACACTATCACCTCCTCTCCTCCTTCACTCCAGCCTCTGACAAAGAGGTGACCCTTTTCACCAAGAACGAACCCTGATACACATCCCTTTTATTGTATACCCTTACATATTCTCCATCTAACTGAACCTGTTTCAGTAATCCTTCCTCTGCACCATCACACACACACACACACACACACACACACACACACAGCCTGACTGAAAAACTCTAACTAGCTCCTGTCATCCCCTCACATTACAGTCCTCTACCTCTTCTCCTTCTCACAGCCAGCCTCCTGGAAAAAGCTGTCTACAAGGGTTTCCTTGATTTTCTCTCCTCTAACTCCTTCCTCAACCTTCTGCAATCTGGATTTCAACCTCACTCAACTGAGACTGCCCTCTCCAAAATTATCAATGAGTTTCCTAATTACCAAATCTTATACCTTTGACCTAGTCCTTCTTGACCATTTGGTAGCATGTGACACTCATCAACCTCCTTGGATCCTCTCCTCTCCAGTTTCGGTAACGTTGCTCTCTCTCTTTCAGATCTCCTCCTATCTGCTGGGCTCTCTTCTTATCTTCCTTTGGTGGTTCAGCATCCAGATTATCCTCCCTAAACATGGCATCCCCAAGGCTTTGATCTGGGCCTTCTTTCATTCCTTTCTTTCATTCTATGCAGATGTCTCTCTGATCTATATATCCAGCCCTAGTCTTTCTCCTGAGCTCCAGGACTACATCTCTACCACATTCTGAATTCAACAAGGCCAAGATATAACACATTATCTTTCCCCCACCCTACCCCCAACCTATATACCTCTTCTTTTTATTAAGGGCTCTACTAGCCTTCCAGGCACCCAGGTTGGCAACCTGTGCATGTGTTTTTCAACTCTTCATTCTCTGTCATCTCCATCTGTTAGAATGCTTTGTTTCCTACAAAACTCATTTAAAACTCACTTCTACATTAAGATTCTCCTAATTGCTCCCTAGCTCCTGCTGCCCTCCCTCCAAAAAATGACACCATATTTGCAAAGGATTTGGAAATAACTGGAAGTGAAAAAGTAGCATGGCAATCCAATTGAATTCAAGCACGTATGATGCTTCAACTCTTTGTAAGGAAGGCACCATGCTAGCTGGGCGCTGGGAGAAAGATCAACAAGACACAAAGGACAATAACATTATTTTTAACGGTTTTGTTCTCCATATAAAGATATCTATCTTACGTGAGGGCCTACTGTAGGAACAGAAGGTAAAACTCAGAGTACTAGGTAGAAATGACAAAATTACAAAGAGGTCAATTTTGGATGGAAGAAAAAGCAAAAAACAAACAAACAATAAAAAAAAAAACCCAAAAAAACTTCCTAACACTTGGAACTATGCAAATGTAGAACAGACTGCTTTGGGAAATAGTAGAAATCCCCCAGGGATCCCTGGATGTCTTCAAGCAGAAGCTGGAAGAGGTCAGGTGATGGAAGAAGAGGTCACTAAACAGGTGAGGATAACAGAGTTTATCTGTAACAAAGGGGATATTAACAGAACCAAGGAGCAGAAGGTTGTAAAGGACCCAGGAGAGGAATCAACATTAATTCTAAAAAAGTGGAATGGTTGGTTCATATTACTAAGCTTGGTTGTCTACACTGAATTTAATGAATGATTGCTCATCTCTCTGCTATATTTTGCCCATTAAAGCAAAAACTTGTTAACATGGAAGGTATTATTTTTATATAATAATGCTGTAGATTCATTAAAATAATTATCATTATATAAAATGCTCACTGCTTATTTTAAAAGTTACAATAGTGCAACGTTTCATACCTACCTGGTAGAGAACTAAAAACAAAATAAAAGGCGACAGGAAATCAATGCAGAAAAACTAAAAGCTGACTGCGTCTTTCCAACACAGAATCACAGATTCACAATGCATCTCCTTACGAGTCTCCTAAGTAGAAATCCTGGGCCCACAGTTTACATGCAGGGAAGACTCAGGTAGAAGTCTTTCTGGGCCAGTAAATGCACAGCATTACTTCCTAGACACATCCAGAACTGCTTTAGGGCATGACATGATCCTTGGTACATGGCAATTGCAGAATGCATCCTAGCAACAACACAAGGGCTGCTGCCTTTATTGGCCTTAGAGGGTATTCTCAAACCCGGGCTATGGAAGGCAGCTGCCCATGGAGACTCCTAAGGACTTCTGACATACTCTTGGCTCTCTGATAGGTCAGAGCAGATTATGCCCAGTGACAATGACAGTAGCTAACACTTATATAGTGTTATAAGGATTATAAAGCACTATGCAGACATCATCCTGCTTGACTCTCACGATAACCCTGTATAGCAGGCATGACAGGCATTATAAGCCATGTTACAGAGCGGGGTAAAATGAAGCTCAAGAGAGATGTTGGGACCTGTTTATGGACACACAGCTAGCAAGTACTGGAGGTAAAATCTGACCCAAAGTCTTGTGACTCCAAGATCAGAGCTCTTTCCACTACAACACTGTCTCTAGTCTAATCCCTATGAGAAACAGAAATAGGGATAGATGCTCAGAGCCAGAATGGACCAGGGATGGTAGGCAAGTCCAACTCTTTCCCTTTACCGAGGAAGGAACTGAGGCCAAGACCGAGGTGTTCTTCAAGGCTACTCTGTCATTAAGCGGCAAAACTGGAATCTGAATGAGGGATAATAAGGCCAGTTTTATTCATTATATTTTCAGCAGTCACACTCAAGGACAAAAAGAAGTTGATTCTATTTTATATTTATGTCTACCTAGGAAAAATTTTTTAACTCAACACAGACTGTAAATAACTTCAAAAGTCCTCAAGCAAGCCTTCTGCTGTATATTAGAAACGATTCAAAAGAATCTATAAACCACCTTTGTGAGTCAATGCAGACTACTGCTGGAAATCACAGAATATCAGAGTTCACAAAGACCTGGAGGTTGGAGAGGGGCAAGCAACTTGAAGTGTGAACTTCCCTCTGGGCCTGGAGTCAGTAAGACCTCAGTTTAAATCCAGTCTTAGATACTTACTAGCTATGTGACCCTGGGAAAATCATTTCACCTCTGCCTGCCTCAGTTTCCTCATCTGTAAAGAGGAGATAATAACGGTACCTTTTTTCCAGGGTTGTGAGGAGCCAAGGAGATCATATTTGTAAAGCACACACTAGTGCTAAATAAATGCTTGTTCCTGCTGCATGATCCCCTTACACAAGTGACCATTCAGCCTCTTCTGAAGACTTTCAACACAAAGTCCACTCTCCTTTGGGACTGCTCAGAATCGTGACAAAGTTTCACTTTCTCTCTGCCTGAATATCTCTTCTCCATGGGTCCAAAGTCTGCCTGTCCTCCAAAGCCAAGTAGAACCAGTTTGATCTGTTCCACCGGCCCAGCTTGGGTGGGAGAGGGACAAGACCAAGAATCTTGAGGAAGCCAAAGACCCAGATATGATTCTGAGCTATATAAGGAAAGCCTGCCTGGAGGAGGTGTCACCTGGGCTGGGCCTCAGGAGGTATGGAGGAGGAGGCAGAGCCCTAAATGCTTCTACTTCCACATCGTTGAGGAAGTCTTTCCTTATTGATATGTAATCACAGTCCTCACCTTAGGTACCACCTCCTCTGGGCAGTCTTCCTTCATCTGCATCAGATTCTACTACACACCACTTTGTGTTACATTTGGTTTTCTGTCTCCCCCTCCCACAAACCACACAGTCAGTTCCCCAAGAGCAGACACTACAAGATACTAAGCTCCGCACCCCAGCATGGAACCTAGGGCTCTCCACATAAGAAATGTTTGTTCAGATGAACTGACAATTCCCAAAGAATGGGGTCAGAAAAGGCTCCGTGGAAGTAGGGTGGAGATAGGGAGGAAAACGTCAGGGCTGGTTCCATGAACTCAGCGATCTTAGTCTGAAAACCATTGTCCTTGGTTTAGAAAATGGAAGCAAAAACCTCTGTCTTCTCTGTTCTCATTCTCTCCTCCCACCCCAAGACTCCCCAGCTTTACTCTCATCCCTTTGTTGTGCCACCTCTTGCTTGCATCCCATGTTTATTTAAAAGCCTCTTTTCCTGTTCTTAGTATTTTCCAGAAACCACAGCCCACTCTAGGTTTTCATCTTCCTGGCAAGACTCACACAATTTTGTTTTCTTCCTCATTTTCCTGATTTTCCAGTATCCCCCCAGCTCCTTCCTTATGCAGGCATCGAATGTATGTGTCAGTCCCGTCAGATACCATTCTTCTAGCTGATAGCCATTTGTTTGTCAAAGGCTCTTGTTAGGAGGATGACCTAGGTTCTGGCCTCTTCTGTCTCTTATGATCTAATGCATCTTAAATCAAGTCCAACAATGAGCAGATTCCTGCCAGGGCCCTCGTATTTAAATGACGATAGTCAGGACCATCAACAATGAGGTAAAAAATGGTTCCACTGTAAACTCCTGCAGTTTCTGTCACTTCAGGAATCATGCTAACAGTGTGTTCTCTCTCTCTCTCTCTCTCTCTCTCTCTCTCTCTCTCTCTCTCTCTCTCTCTCTCTCTCTTTCTCTCTCTCCTGCTTAAACAGTTAACTTCTGGGGCCCTTGTTGGTCCTTCAGTCTCCTTCACCAGGTGGGTGTTAAATGTTGTCTATTATACCTCTATGTCGTTTTCCATCCATCTCATAATCTCTCAAATGGCCGGTACCCCAGTTTAAGTCCTCAGCATCTCTCACAATCAATTGCCTTCTATGGTCTCTCAGTCTCCTACCTCCAGGCTCTTCCTTCTCCAAATATATATTCATATTCTATAAAACTGGCAAAGTAATAGATCTGAAGCACAGATTGGACTATGTCACTGCCCTGCTCCAGATGCCTCAATGGCTCCCTGTTACCTCTAGGACAAATATAACCTTCTGTGTTTGGCATTCAGAGCCTTTCACAATCTGACTCCAGGCTACCTTTCCAAATTCATTACTTATTACCATCCATCTTATATATATCATTGGTCCTCACACAAACATCTCATTACCCATCTCTTTGCATAGGCAGTTCCCCATATCTGGTAAGCACTCCCTCCTTCTTTCTCCCTCTTGTAATCTCTACATTTCTTCAAAGCTCAACTCAAATCCCATGTTCTATCCTAGGGTCTCCTCTGGTTCCCACAGCATGTAGTGGCTCCCTTTCCCCCAACCCCCAAAAAAATCACCTTGGCTTAAAGAATTCCAGAGTTGGAAGGGACCTCAGAGGTTCCCTGGTGCAACTCCCTCATTTTGTAGACATCCAGAGTGGGGGATCTACCCAATGTCAGGCAAGCAATCAGCATTAAAGTGGACTTTGACTCCCCAGTCTCTAACTCTGTGCCTACCTCCTCCACACACTTTTTTTGTGTATATTCTTTCTATGCCTATGCTATGCGCCACATGTTCTCCTCTGACAGAACGACAGGCCCAAGTGATAGTATAAAATGATTAAGGCCTAAGAATAAGAAAACAGCTTCTTAAATGCCATGTCTATCCTATGGCCATGTATAAGCTTCCCGAAGGCCAGAATGTTTGGGCATGGTGCCCAACCCAGAGTAAGCGCTTGATTGATGCCTCTGCCTGCTATTGGAGGGCCAGCAGACTTTTCCACATTGCTAACTCAAAGAGGGCTGGAATGGCAGTAGAGATCAAGCCTTTAAAAACACATCTCAGAAGTCTTCTTGTCCCACCTGACTCTGGTTAGTCCTCAGAGCTGTGATCATGACTGCAACCTAACTCAATTTTCCAGAGGCCACTGGGGGCCTTTTCTACCCCCTTGCTCTTTGTGATGCACACAGGTATTGAGCTCACCAGAACCTTCCCCATATAAAGCAGTTCTACTCCCAAACTGCTCCACCAACACCACCACAAAAGGTAGTACAGCAAGGTGGAGTGGAATTTCAGATTTGGGAGTCAGGAGACCTGAGCTCAAGGCCTATCTCAGATACCACTCAATGGATGGCCTTGGATAAGTGCTTATCTATAAAATAGAAATGACAATACATGGGTGACTCACTTCATAGAACTGAAAGGAAAGTATTTCCCAAGTTTTTATTGTTAACCAACTTGAACATTAAACCTTGGCTACTACGATACATTATACAAGATGCCAGTCCCACCCCCTTCTTGGTTTCAGTTTTCTCTGTCTCTCTCACTAGTGGCCATACATCTTCCTTATCCTTTCCCTCTCTGCCACTCTGCCTTGGCACCCAGTAATTAACAATCAATCCCCAGGGTACTGCTACATTCCCCAACAAGAAGAGGCTGGGGAAGGAACATAAGTTCTCACATTTAGGTTTAAGCACCATAGGTGTTTTCAGACATTGTCTGGTGGAGTTTGAGCCAGGCCTTGCCCAGGCCAACAGCATTCACCTCCAGGTGAAACCCTTGGCCACTGTAGCACACATTATACTGACTGAGCTGCGAACTGGGTACATTTTGAATGTGCAAGGAAAGCCAGCTGCTGAATTCCTTTCCTCTTTCTTCATACTTGTGGATAGATAGCAGCATATGTATCTCTTTACCAACTCTTAGCAGAAAGGGACGTAGCAGAATGCATCTCACCAGGAGGGGCTATCACTCCGTGACCCCGACACCTCCCAGACCCAGGTGCTGCCATGACTCATTTCAAAGCTGTACAAAGTCCTTTGGAACTACTTTGGCCCTTAAGACATTTTGGTTCTGTCTGTGGGATGAAAGGGAACAAAGTGGAAGGAGGAATTTTCCCTGCCCTCCTCAAAGAGACATATAAATGCCTAAGCCACCCTTAAGCAAGTTTTTATAAAGGTGGCCCAAAGGAAAAGCCAAGGCCTAGGTGAAGTGTACTTCACATCTAAAAGGGAAGCACCAGCTAGGGATCCCAGCTGCCCAGGTCTACCTACTTCATCTCCTCCAGCCTTAGCTAGTTGGCTATGGTAGCACCCATTCTCCCCATCAAGCAGCTAATGCTGCACATTCAAGGTGTGCAAGAGAGGCCCAGCCACCAAGTTCCTTTCATTTTCTACCTCCTACTCTAAGGTGATTCAGGTAAGATGAAGGTCTCTAATGCACCGGGTGAGTTCTTCTTCTCTGGAGGATTTATGGAGAACAGACAACATCAGAAATGGTAAAGTAGTGAATGAAGCCTGTGACCTGTATATGTGGAAGCCATATGTACAGTGATGCAATAAGGGGTCCTCTGAAGTCTTTAAGAAACTCCACTTCTGTTAAACCTTTAAATAAAGCTGAAATTGTAGACTGAAACACAATCAATGATTATTAATTAACATAATAAACAATTAATATAATAAAATAACCAAGGCATAAGAATCAGAAGATAGTTCATTAACACTGGCCTCTAAGACATTTTTCATTTGTTCAATCATTCCACTTGTGTCCTATAAAACATATATCTTATCCAATAAATAAAAGCAAAAGGTAATGTGTATGTAGGGTCACATTGGTGTTTTTTGATTTCAGTTACAGCACCTCTGTCTGAGTGAAGAGAGGGTCACAGTCAAGGCATTTCCCATTTAGGGGGTCTCACTTTCCTCATCTAAAAAATGAGGGGCTTGGGGTGGCTGACCTTAGAAAACTCTTCTAGTTACCCCATGGTCAGAGACCAGCCAGACCATGTCTTCCATGGCCTCGGCCTGAATCCTGCCCCATGCCTGTTACAATATAATGTCATCACACAATGACCAAAGAGGACTGAGTCAGAGGGGAAGTTGACCCAGCACCTAATTATTCCTGGGTACCACTAGATGTTAATATCCCAGTGCCTTCAAGAAAACTCTCAGGTTCCCCTGTCACTTGAAGGAAATAAGATTTTCACAAAAAAAAAAAAAAAAAAAGCTACTTTTGGATTAAAGAGTAGGAAAAATAAACTAAAGAAAAAAACCACCCACAAAAAAGGGCTTCAACTCCTTTCTGGGGCCCTTCTTCTGCCCCAGCCCCAGAACTGGAGCTGGCTCAGAGCAGTCACTTAACAAACATCTGCTGACCAGATTAGCGAGTCTTTGAATCATACAAGAAAGCAGAAGGCAGCGTTACCTGTAGTTCCCCATGTGCCGATTTTCATGTTCTTCTTTGGATACCTGCCTACGAACCTGGGCAAGTCTCTCTTTCTAGAAATTAAGAAATGTCACAAATGAAAGTTGACACGGGATGCTGAACAGGAAGTTTAAGGGGTGGCAGGTGTTTGTTCAAGCTTATCATACCAACTCCTCTTTCCTTCTCTCCAGGCGATGCCGCTGTTTTTCCCAGTCAGAAGAGCCCGGCGAGAGCCTTTTCATGGAACCTTGACCGTACAGCCTCTTCTGAGCTTCTGCTTTCTGTTTGGCCAAGTTCCTCCTCTTGTCACTTGTCCTAAAAGACGATGTACGTGGACAAGTGATTAGAATTCAACAAGGTGAGAGTTTTTCCATCATACATGGAATTGCCAAGGAATGGGAGTCGCATAAATGTGCTCCTTATGAAGGTGTTGAACATCACATTAAGTTCCTTCTTGGGTAATACACATTCACACCGATTATAAGTCTTCCTATCATGATGCTTTCTAGTACAGCCACACACACACACACACACACACACACACACACACACACACACAGAGGCCAGCATCTTCAAGAGAAAAGCAAGGAATATTATGACTGTGGGTACACATGAACTTGGACAAATCATGTTGCCTCTGTGAGGCTCACTTTCCTTGTTTTTAAAATGATGAGATAGAACTAGATGACGTTTGATGTCTACACATTCAGTGACCAGTCACACAATGTCCCCTATCAGCCTCCTACTCCCACCTTCACTTTAATTTAATTTTTAAAGCCCAAGTTAATTGGCACCTCTTCCAGGAAGTCATCTTCTCTGACCCAACTGCTAATTATCTCCACCTCCCAGACTTGTCAGACTTGCCTACCGCACCTTATTTATACCTCTCTCACGCATTCATTTTTATATACTAATTATAGTTATGATATCTCAGCATGACATCGTGCATAGATTGCTAGAGTTAGAGTCAAGAAGACCTAAGTTCACATCTTGTGTCAAATACTTGTTATCTGTGGGATCCCACACAAGTCCATCTTTCTGAACCTCTGTTTTCTCATTTGCAAAATGGGGATCATGAGTACCAGCCTCTCAGGGTTGTTGTGAGGACCAAATAAGAGAAATCATTTTGTGATGACCTTAGAGGGTTGTATGAAGACTATTTTGAAGGGTCTTTTTTTTTGCATTTTTTGAGGGGGGTGTATATTTTCAGTGGGAATCTATGCCTGAAATTGTATTGATGTGAGCAAAGTCAATTCCCTTCAAAGTTCCTGCAGCTCTAGTCTGAGAGAGTTGGCACAGATACAGAGAAGGCTGAATGATTCTCCAGGGTCACAAAGTCAGTAAGTATTTGAGTGGGGACGCGAACTTAGTGATGGCAGCTGTTATTTGTTTGTCATTCCTGTGGTAGTCACAGTTCTTTATTACATAGTAGGCTCCACGAAGGTCCAGTAGCATGTCTTTTTTATCAGAACTCTCTATGATGTATCTGGAACCTCACACACAGTTACCACACACAGAAAGTTCTCAACAAGTACTTGTTTAATTGGAAATAAGGGTGAAAGTGAACACATTTCACAAAAGAAGAAGGAGTGGGGGATGTCATGTATGTCAACAACTCTGAAGAGGAAAAACCAAAATATAGAACAGAACTCATCAGCCCCAGAAGAGTGCCCAATTAACATCCACAATGGGGTTTTGGGAGGAGCCCATCTCCCCAAAGTACGTAGAGCTCATTTAGGGATTTTTCTAGCTCCTTGATTCTACATATAGAATCAGGATCCAAAGTGAACATGCAGTGTATATACTGAGTTCTTTTGTATGCCGATGTAGTGTCTGAGCTTCAAGAAAAGTTGCGGCAGCTACAGTGAAAACTGGGTTGCACAGTTCACAAGCAGATACATAACAGCCGTGCCTGGAAGACCTAGGGCATGTTAGTGGGGCACAGGTTTACCTTGACCAACACTTTGGTGGGATGATGTGTAGAACAGGCTTGCATAATTCTATGACAAAGAGTACTGCAGCAGTTCAGGGCTAACGGGGGGACGAGTGGCAGTTCATCATGCCAAGAAATGCCAGCACGATCACAAAGCAAGGATGATGGACAATACAGAGACTGCCTCACATGACCACTGCATCCCAAAGGACTATGAACAGCTGGCCAGAAGACCAAAATCTTGGGGGGAGTGGCAAAATCAGGCAACAGTTCAGCTGATCGTTCAGAAAGGAAAGGTGAGCATATCACTCTGTCAGATGGCTCTGAGTGAATGAAAAACCATCCAGTTTAAATCTCTGAATCAGACCTACCACTTGGCCTTCTTTATCTAAAAGTTTAAACTGGAGGGAAGGAACCTGTTTTCTAGTCAGTAACTGATCCACAAAATGGGGAAAAGTTACTCAAGGGACACACATAAACAAAAATAAATTTTTTTTTATTATTTTTTAATGTTTAACAATCACTGCCATACAATTGAGATTTTATCCCCCCCACACCTACCCTCCACTACCCCCCTCCCTCCCCACGATGGCATACAATTCTGTATAGGTTCTACATATACTTTCCTACTGAGTATATTTTCACTATAGTCATGCTATGTAGTCAGACTAAAATAAATGAAAGAAATCATATAACAAATCAAAACATGATACACAAACACATACACATACACAAACATGATCTGCTACATTTTGTGAATGACTTCCATATTTCTTTCTCTGAGTGTGGAAGGCATTTTGCCTTGACAACCACCTTTGGGATTTTTTTATTTTATAAGAAGTTCTTCCATTATTACAAAATTCCAAGTCTACCAGAAAAAACTCTCACACACTGTGGTCGTTGCTGTGCACAAAGTTCTCCTGGTTCTGCTCCTTTCACTCAGCATCAGGTCATATAAGTCCTTCCAGGCCTCTCTGAAGTCTTCTTGTTCATCATTTCTTATGGCACAATAGTACTCCATTACATTCATATACCATAATTTATTCAGCCATTCCCCAATTGATGGACATCCCCTTGACTTCCAGGTTTTGGCAACTACATAGAGTGCTGCTATAAATATTTTTGTACATGTGGGACTCTTTCCCATTTTTATGTTCTCTTGGGGATATAGTCCTAGTAGCGACATTGCTGGGTCAAAGGGTATGCACATTTTTGTAGCCCTTTGGGCATAGTTCCAAATTGCTCTCCAGAATGGTTGGATGCGCTCGCAGCTCCACCAACAATGAATTAGTGTTCCAACTCTCCCACATCCTCTCCAGCATTTATCATTTTCTTGTTCTGTCATGTTTGCCAATCTTATAGGTGTGATGTGGTACCTCAGAGTTGTTTTGATTTGCATCTCTCTGATCAATAGTGATTTAGAGCATTTTTTCATATGATTATAGATATCTTCAATTTCTTCCTCTGAAAATTGCCTGTTCATATCCTTTAACCATTTATCAATTGGGGAATGACTTGTATGATTATACATTTGAGTCAGTTCTCTATATATTTTAGAAATGAGGCCTTTATCCCCGAGCTTCGCTGTAAAAATTCTTTCCCAATTTACGACATCCCTCCGGATTTTGGTTGCATTGGGTTTGGTTGTGCAAAAACTTCTCAGTTTAATGTAATCAAAGTTATCCATTTTGCATTTCATAATGCTTTCTATCTCTCCTTTAGTAAAGAATTCTTCCCTTCTCCATAGATCTGATAAATACACTATTCCTTGCTTCTCCAGTTTATTCATGGTATCAATCTTTATACCTAAATCATGTACCCATTTGGACTTTATTCTTGTGTACGGTGTCAGGTATGGGTCTATGCCTAATTTCCGCCACACTGTTATCCAGTTTTCCCAGCAATATTTGTCAAACAATGAGTTCTTATCCCAGAAGCTGGGGTCCTTGGGTTTATCAAACAGAAGGTTGCTATATTCCTTGCCTACTGCATCTTGAGTGCCAAGTCTATTCCACTTGTCTACCTCTCTGTTTCTTAGCCAATACCAAGTGGTTTTGATAATTGCTGCTTTATAGTACAGTTTGAGGTCTGGTAGCGCTAGGCCACCTTCCCAAGCATTTCTTTTCATTAGTCCCTTTGATATTCTGGACCTTTTGTTTTTCCAAATGAATTGTGATATTATTTTATCCAGCTCTAGAAAATAATTGTCTGATAGTTTAATTGGTATGGCACTAAATAAGTATATTAATTTAGGTAGAATTGTCATTTTTATTATATTAGCACGGCCTACCCACGAGCAACTAATGTTTTTCCACTCACTTAAATCTGACTTTATTTGTGCAAAAAGTGTCTTGTAATTGTGTTCATATAATCCCTGGGTTTGTTTTGGCAGGTAGACTCCTAAGTATTTTATACTGTCTACCCTAGCTTTAAATGGGATTTCTCTTTCTATCTCTTGCTGTTGGACTTTGTTGCTAATATATAGGAATGCAGAAGATTTGTGTGGGTTTATTTTGTAACCTGCAACTTTGCCAAAGTTGTTTATTAATTCAAGTAATTTTTTACTTGAATCTCTGGGATTCTCTAGGTAAATCATCATATCATCTGCAAAGAGTGATAACTTACTTTCTTCTTTGGCTATTCTTATTCCTTGAATATCTTTATCTTGTCTAATTGCTACAGCTAACATTTCTACTACCATATTGAATAATAGTGGTGATAATGGACAACCTTGTTTCACCCCTGATCTTATTTGGAATGCATCTAGCTTATCCCCATTGCATATAATGCTTGCTGAAGGTTTTAGATAGATACTGCTTATTATTTTATGGAAAGTTCCCTTTATTCCTACGTTCTCCAGTGTTTTTAGTAGGAATGGGTGTTGTATTTTGTCAAAAGCTTTTTCTGCATCTATTGAGATAATCATGTGGTTTTTGTTAGCTTTGTTGTTGATGTGATCGATAATGCTAATAGTTTTCCTAATATTGAACCAGCCCTGTAATCCTGGTATGAATCCTACCTGATCATAATGTATTAATCTCATGATAAGATGCTGTATTCGTTTTGCTAAAATCTTATTTAAAATTTTTGCATCTATATTCATTAGGGAAATTGGTCTATAATTTTCTTTCTCTGTTTTGTCTCTTCCTGGTTTGGGTATCAAAACCATGTTTGTATCATAGAAAGAATTTGGGAGGACTCCTTCTTCCCCAATTTTCAAAAATAGTCTATATAGTATTGGAATTAACTGTTCTTTAAATGTTTGATAGAATTCACTTGTGAATCCATCTGGCCCTGGAGATTTTTTCCTAGGGAGTTCATTGATGGCTTGTTCAATTTCTTTTTCTGAGATGGGGTTGTTTAAGTATTCAACTTCCTCTTCTGTTAATCTGGGCAATTTGTATTTTTTAAAATATTCATCCATCTCGTTTAGATTATCGAATTTGTGGGCATAAAGTTGGGCAAAGTAGTTTCTAATTATTGTTTTAATTTCTCCTCATTGGAGGTGAGTTCACCCCTTTCATTTTTAATATTAGTAATTTGATTTTCTTCTTTCTTTTTTTTAATCAGATTGACCAGAGGTTTATCAATTTTATTAGTTTTTTCATAAAACCAACTATTGGTTTTATTTATTAATCCAATAGTTTTCTTAATTTCAATTTTATTAATCTCTCCTTTGGTTTTCAGTATTTCTAATTTGGTATTTACTTGGGGATTTTCAATTTGTTCTTTTTCTAGCTTTTTCAACTGCAAGCCTAAGTCATTGATCTCCTCTTTCTCTATTTTATTTATGTAAGCATTCAGAGATATAAAACTTCCCCTAATAATTGCTTTTGCAGTGTCCCATAAGTTTTGGTATGTTATCTCACTATTGTCATTCTCTTGAATGAAACTGTTGATTGTTTCTATGATTTCTTCTTTAACCCAACCCTTCTTTAGAATTAGATTATTTAGTTTCCAATTGATTTTTGGTTTCTCTTTCCATGGCCTTTTATTACATGTAATTTTTAATGCATTATGATCTGAGAAGGATGCATTGATTATCTCTACCTTTCTGCACTGGATTGTGAGATTTTTATGTCCTAGTACATGGTCAATTTTTGTAAATGTTCCATGTACCGCTGAGAAAAAGGTATATTGCTTTCTATTCCCATTTAATTTTCTCCAAAGATCGACCATATCTACCTTATCCAGAGTTTTATTTACCTCCTTAACCTCTTTCTTGTTTATTTTGAGGTTAGATTTATCGAGTTCAGAGAGGGGGAGGTTGAGGTCCCCCACTAGTATAGTTTTGCTATCAATTTCTTCCTTCAACTCCCCCAACCTCTCCTCTAAGAATTTGGATGCTATACCACTTGGAGCATACATGTTTAGTAATGATATTGCTTCATTGTCTATGGTGCCTTTTAGCAGGATATAGTTTCCATCCTTATCCCTTTTGATTAGATCTATTTCTGCTTTTGCTTTGTCTGAGATTAGGATTGCTACTCCTGCATTTCTTACATGAGCTGAAGCTCAATATATTCTGCTCCATCCTTTGACCTTTTTCCTATGTGTATCCCCCCATTTCAAATGTGTTTCTTGTAAGCAGCATATTGTTGGCTTATGGCTTTTAATCCATTCTGCTATCCATCTCCGCTTTATGGGAGAGTTCATTCCATTCACATTCACAGTTATGATTACAATCTGTGTATTTCCCTCCACCCTCTTTCCCACCATTTGTGCTTTTAACTCTCCCGTCTCCCTTCCCCTCCTCAATAGTATTCACTTTTCTCCCCCTCCTCCTGCAGCCTTCCCCTCCTTCTTTTAGCCCCCCTCTCTTTTACTCCCCTTTACTCTTATTGCTTCTATCCTCCCTTTTAGCCACCCTCCCCTTTCTTCCCCCTTCCCCTCCTACTACCTATAGAGCTAGTTAGGATTATCTACTTAAGATTATTGTTCCCTCCTTTAAACAAATCAGATGAGAGTACCTCTCAAACAATGCTCATCTCCCTCCCCTCCTTCCCTCTACTATAGTTTTGTACTTCTTCCTGTGATATAATTTGCCATTTTCTGCTTCCCCCTTTTCACACCTCCTATTACAATCCCTTCTCATACTTAAATCATATTTTTGACATGACATCATTTACTTTATACCCGTTCCCTCTACATATATCCCTTTTATCATAATAGCTGCACAGTTCTCAAGATTAACAGGTATCATCTTCCCTTATAGGGAGGTAAACAGTTTGCCCTAATTGAGTAGCAAGTTTTTGTTTTTGTTTTTTCCCCCCTGTTTACTTTTTTATGATTCTCTGGAGACCTGCATTTGAAGATCAAATTGTCTATTGAGTTCTGGTGTTTTGGTCAGGAAGCTCTGGAAATCCCTTATTTCGTTGAATGACTTTCTCCTTGCCTGAAATGTTATGCTGAACTTTGCTGGGTAGTTGATCCTTGGTTGAAGTCCCAACTCCTTTGCCTTACGGAATATTGGGTTCCAATTCTTTTGATCTTTTAATGTAGAAGCTGCAAGGTCCTGTGTGATCCTGACTGTATGTCCTTGATATTTGAATTGTTTCTTTCTGGCTGCTTGTAGTATTTTCTCCTTCACTTGATAGATCTGGAATTTGGCAACGATATTTCTTGGGGTTTTGAGTTTAGGATTCCTTTCGGGAGGGGAACGGTGGATTCTTTCGATGACTATTTTGCCCTCTGAGTCTAGTACTTCTGGGCAGTTTTCCTTGATGATTTCCTGGAAGATATTGTCCAGACTCTTTTCTTCATCATGGGTTTCTGGCAGGCCAATAATTCTTAAATTTTCTCTCCTGGATCTATTTTCCAGGTCAGTTGTTTTTCCAATTAAATATTTTACATTTTCTTCTATCTTTTCATTCTTTAGATTTTGTTTGACTGATTCTTGTTGCCTCATTGAGTCATTAGTTTCTACTTGCCCAATTCTAATCTTCATCGTATTGTTTTCTTCAGTTAACTTTTGCATCTCCTTTTCCATCTGACCAATTTTTCCCTTTAAGGAGCTATTTTCTCCATTTAATTTTTGTACTTCTTTTTCCATTCGACCAATTTTCCCAGTTAGGTTTTGTGTTTCCTTTTCCATTTAATCAATTTTCCCAATTAGGTTTTGTGTTTCCTTTTCCGTTTGATTAACTCTTCCTTTTAGGGAGTTATTCTCTCCAGTTAATTTTTGAACTTCCTTTTCCATTTGTTCAATTTTCCTTTTCAGAGTGGTGTTCTCATCAGTGAATTCTTTTTTTATAATTTTAAAATCATTGGCCAGTTTTTCTTTTATTTCCTTCTTCAGCTGTTCCAGGTAATCTAGTTGCGCTTGCGAGAAATTCATAGTCCCTTCTGAAGTTTCAGATGGAAGTACAGTCTCAGCTCTTGACCTCTTTGGTGTTTGTGTTTTGGTCCTTATCCCCATAGAAAGATTCTATGGTTTTTTCACTTTTCGTCTGCTTTTTCCGATTCATGATGTTGGCTGAGTGTTGTAGCTTCTGGTTCTTTCAGTCAGAAGGTACACATCTTTGTGTTGAGCTGATGTGTGTCGAGGCTAAAAGCAGGTTTTTGTTTTTTGTTTCCCAGATCAACACTGGGGTTAGTTTGTTAGGTGTGTGGGAGGGGTGGTCTGGTCTCAGGAGATCTCCTCAGCTGACCTGAGGCAAAGGCAAGGTCAGGGGATGGTGATCCCAGCTTCCCTATTGTCTTTCCTTTTCCCCTGGAGGCCTGGGGCACGCCTAGAAGCTAATGCGTGTTCCTGCCCCTCCTGGGGCTCGTCTCCCGGCGCTGAGGCTTGCCTGGGTCTCAGTGCGAATTTTCTCTGCCCTGGGTCGTCTGTCCTTCCAGATCACCTCCGCCACAGTAGGAAGAATCCCCCTTTGCTATTTTTCTAGCCTCTGGTGTTATGAGACTATTTGACCCCTTCTGCTGTTCCCACTGATCCAGGATTTATCTGGGGAAATATTTTATGGTTCTTTCACGGTCATGAGGGGGGAGGAGAGAGCATTTACTGATCACTCCGCCATCCTGGCTCCCGGAAGTTCAAGTAGGTGACTTACCGAAGTTTAGTCTTCAGGCTGAAGGTTTCAAGCACTGCTGCGCTGATATCTGGCGCTCAGCGGCTCTCACTGGCTCGGTTTGGCTTGTCTCCTGCTCCGCTGGTTTCGCCCGCCACTCTCGGGCTTCTCAGGTCCCTTCCGCCCTGCTGCGCTGACCACGCTGCACTGTGCGCTGGGGGCTTACCCCCGCGGAACAGATCCTTCCCGTGGACCTTCCAGTCCAACCTGGGCTCCGAATCTGTCAAAGTCTGTCACCCACTGGATTCCACACCTCCAAAATTTGGTCAGATTCTCCTTTCAGAGATATCCAGAGGTGTTTGTCCAGGAGCTTAGGTGAGTCGTTGCTTTCACTCCGCCATCTTGGCTCCGCCCCCCCAAAAAATAAAATTTTAAAAAATGTTTTTCTAAGACAAAAAGAAATTTTAAACACTCTACTCAACTGTCTTTTAAATTAGGAAAATGGGCACATGGGCATTCATAAATATAACAATTCGATACTCTTTCATATTATGGGCGGGTAAGGAACACAGAGGCAGAAGCGGGAAAAGGAAGAAGAAATAAAAAAGGGGCAGGAGAGAAAACCTGCCCACAAAATAAAACAAATGGTACATCAGAAACACATAAATAATAATCATATCCCTACGGAAGCATCTACTTTTAAGGAGAAAAGCATCCCCAGAAAAAAGTTACCCAGATACTGAGAAGACAGATGCATGTGAGACACATAAACAGAAGAGAAATGAAAACTGAAACAAACACACAGAGACTCAACCAGGGACAGTTTCTGCCAAATAATATCCCCACTACGTAGGCTTCTGCAACAGTGGCACTAATGACTTTTTTAAACATGTTGTGTTTGTGCAATTCTAGACACAAATGCAATTACTGTCTCTTGATACTTGGCTCACAAAGCAGAATGAAATTAAATGGTTTGTTTCTCAACTCTGTCCTAAAAATAGGTATTTTATGTAGCAAGGTATGTTAGGATATAGAACATAGATGCTCAACTCCTTATGTTCCCAAATGTCTGAATCTCTGGTGAATTTTTACCACTGAGGGTTTCCACCAAGAAGAGTGATTTTCCTAGAAATAACTCTTCTGAACTGAGCACCTGTTTTTTTCTTATCAAGTCGCTTGGCAGAAACAAAACAGACAGACTTGGAGGCCTCAAATCTAGTACACTATTAGTGAGAAATCTAAGTAGACATGACATTTATAGGAGTATCTACCTTTACCTAAAGTCACAAAAGCCAAAGCAGCTTTCTGCTTACGTCAGCTCAGCCAGGTCTTCTTTCTTTATATCTCAAGGGTCATCCCACGGTCTCCCAATGCCTTTTCTATACGTTCTTAATTTATCACCTTGTTCCTCCTACTTGAAACCCCTCTCATGGGCTCTCCAGCCCTGACTCACAACATCCATCATCTTGCCCCTGTCCCTTGTGAGTTACCCTCCCTCTTCCTTTCCAATTTAGCAAGCATCTCAAACTTCATCCCCATCCTGTGGTAGTGATCTTTGTGGATGATCCCTCGATGGCAGATGCTATTCTACTCATCTTTCATAAGCAATTTAGATGTTTACTATGGAACAATATATCCTTAATTACAACAAAGAACTTAGCTCTTATTACTTGAGACCATAGCGGGTCTTAAAAAAAAAAAAGCTTATGACATCATTGCTTCAGGAGGTCCACATGACTTTTGTATTCCTTTCCTTTCTTCAACAAATATTCATTAAGCACCTACTGTGTTTACAGCAAAATGCTAGACACTGGGGACACACACAAAGATTTTTAAAATGACATAATCCTGGATCTTGAGGAGTTTACAATCTATTAAGGTAATTATATACATCTGCAGCAAATGACACCAATATAAGTTATGATATTTTAAGTGAACAGGATCAAAGAGAGAGAGATAAGTCAATAAGGTGGGAAGGAAAAGAAGAATAGAGGGGGCAGGGCTTGAGCCCATCATGGAATAAAAAAAAAATGCCAGCAGCAAAGGATATAGAAAGAATTTATTCTAGGAGTGGAGTGGAGCATGGTTTGTACAAGTGTATAGAGCTGAGAAAAGGCAAGATGAGATTCAATGACTCAACCACTGTTGGATTATCCAAGTGGATCAGGGTTTGGGCTGAGTCCATGAAGCTTGCAGCACACAAGGGGTCTTGTTGGGGAACAGCCTTTCTACACTAAGACTTCTTTAAGCAAGCCGTAACAGAAGAAAAGGTATTTTGGAAAACATTTAAGGAGAAGAAAAGAGAGTACTCCTTCAGCCTGGGAACCCCAACATGAAGAGAAACTGAATGTTTCCTCAGGAGAGGTCCAAGGATCCTCATTGTTCTTCATGATCTCATCCTCGTAAGCTCCATCAGGCCAATTCACCTCAGATGCTTCATAAATTCCCCACAGAGGATCTATGCCAGGCAGGGTGCAGGAGAGCCTACTCTCTTCTAGGTCCTTTAACACTGGCAGGGTCCCAAGGCAATGCTAAGGCTACTATTTGCCTCCCATGCCCGCTACTGGACATATACTGCCATGTGTGTTCATTAATAATGATAACAATAATAATAGCTAGATTTTTTTTAGCGTTTCTAAAGTCTGTGAAGTACTTTACAAACATTATCTCAGCTGATCCTGACAACAACCCTGGGAAGAGGTATTATTATCTCTCATTTCAAAAATGAGAAAACTGAGGCAATCATTCAATTGTTGCTACCACCATTGTTGTTGGTCCTTCATTCTCAAAGAGAACCCTTGACATCACGAGAGTGACATCTTGAGCTGCCCATGGGTGACCTGCCTGTGGAATGGATTTAAGTGAGGCAGAGCTCAGCAAAGTGGTCTGGACAGGCAGGTCTGGGAGTTGTATACAGTCTGTCAATAAGCATTTATTAAGCACCTGCTACGTGCTAGGTATAGAGCTAAGCACTAAGGAGACAAGGGAAGGCAAATGATAGTACTGCCCTCAAGTACCTCACAACCCAGTGGGGGAGAAAACAAGCACATATGCACCAACAAGCTCTACAGAGGATAGGCAGGAAATGATTAAGAGAAGAAGGCACTGGAATTAAGAGAGACTGGGGAAGGTTTCCTGTGAAAGGAGGGATTTTAGTTAGGATTTGAAGGAAGTCAAGGAAACCTGGAGACCAAGGTGAGGAGGAAGAGCATTCCAGGTATGGGAACCAGAAGAGAAAATGGAGTCAGCACAAAAGTGAGGAGAGATCACCTCTGTCCAAGAGCACGAAAAAAATGCCAAGTGTCCAAGGAGGGATCTGAACTCAGGTCAGGCTGACTCTAGATCCAATGTTCTATGTACTGAATCTCCATGATGCTGATGATCAGCCATTAGTATTAGACCAATTCTGATAATGAATTTTCACCCTCTTCCCTCCTCCCTGCTGATTAACAGCATGTGCTAATGAAACAGTTAGGAATCATGCTGCAATTAACCAGGAAGATTTTATTTACTCCATACCTAGCAAACGCTGGATCAGGGGAGATGGAAAATACAAAAACAAAAAAGGATATGGCACAGAGCTTGGTCTAAAGGGTCTTACAATCTAGGAAATAAGAAAGGGGTACCTAGAATAAACAATCTTAAACAGTAAATAGAGTGTAATTAAGTGATATGAACCATGATTCTTATCAGAGTTCAACAAATGGAAAAACAAGTGTGAGCTGAAGGAACGCGCGTGAGCTGAAGGAGTTGGATTCTTAAAAGAAGGAGTTGGTCAAGAGTCTTGAAGGGGAGGCTGAGATACACAGAGAGGAATGGGTGAAGTGTTCCTGGGAAGGAACAGCATGAGCCAAGTGGCACTGGGATGTACAGCATGTAGAAATAACAACCAGCTGAAGTGGAACTTGTGGGTTTTATTGGGAAGAAGCTAGAAATAGGAAGTAAACACAGCAAGACTAGATCAGGGAGGGCTTTAACTTTAGACCTGATGTAAGCAACAGGCTCTTGGGTGCGAGAGTAATGCACTCAAAGTGGATTTAAGGAAAATTAGTCTGGCAATGGTATATAGGATGGGTTGGAAAAAGCAAAAAATAGAGCCAAGGAGGAGAAAAAAGAATCCTAGCTATGCAAAGTTAAATAGTACTTAACAGAACTGAGCCCATGACCTTCAAACAATAAAGTACTGACTGAGCATCTTAAAACTCCTGCTTGTCAAGAAAACAAAGGAGATAAGAGTTAGGCACACTTGGTCTCATTAACACAGTGCCCTAATTGACTGAGTTGACCAACTCAAAAGTCCCACCTCTGACTTTTACTTCCTATGAGGGTTTATTCAAGAAAGGAATTCTCTATCTGTCTGTTTCTTCCTCTATTTAAAAAAAAAATGGTAGGGGAGAGGAGAACATGAGGAACCATCTCAGACTAAAAGGTTTCTGAGATCTCTTCTGAAAGTTCTAAAGCTATGAGCTACAAGACAGTTTTATTTAAGAGTTGAGAACTATGCCATCTAGAAGGTAACTTTAGGAAAACAACAGTTCCCTCTGCTTTCCACCAACAGTATAGACTAGCTGAAAAGACCTTGAATTTGGAGTCAGAAAACCTGCAAATGTTAAAAGCTAGAGGGGATACACATAGAGGATGACAGTCAAGGTCCACCAAAGATCCCAACAGACTAGAATGCTGACCTGAATATAAAAGCATGAAAGTGAGAAGGGACAAATGTAAAGTAATATGCTTGGGTTCAAAAAATCACTTTCAAAAATACAGTTTGGGGGAGGTATGTTTAATCAGTTCAATGAGTCAGCAGCATGATGTGAAAGCAAAAAATGTTCGTGTGATTTTGGGCTTCCAGGACCTGTAAGAAGGTTAGTTAGAGCTGGTTTGTACTCTGTCCTAAGACAGGCAACACATGGAATCCTGCCCTCAGTTCTGGGCCCCACAGTTTTCAAAGTATGTTCATAAATTTTAGAGTCCAAAGGAAGGCACAAGGAAGAGCTCTGAGTCCGAGTCTGATCAGGTGAAGGCAATGTTTAGCCAGGAAGAAGAGAAGATTCGGCTATATTCTAGTACTTGAAGGCGTATCCCGTGAAACAGGAATTAAATGGGCTTTGCTTGACTTCAGGGAGCAGAAGAAGGTTCACTGGCTGGAGATGCCAAGGCAGCAGATTTAAGACTGAAGTGTCTCCACAGCTATAGTGGGCTACCTAAAGATACAGCGGGTTTCCCCTTGCTGAAGGCATTCAGGCAGTGGCTGGATGACCACTTTGGGCATGGTTGGTTCAGAAGGTCTCTGAGGGCTCTTGCAATCACATGTTCTGTGATTCAGTGATAATGACTGTCTGAGAAACACATTTTAACCTTAGTCAGATCATTTCAACTGTGTAAGCCTCAGTTTCTTTATCTGTAAAGTTTGGAGTGTATGGCGAGATTGCCTCTAATGTCTCTTCTAGCTCTAAGTCCTATATTCCATGGATTTCTAAAGATTAATTAGTTCTAGTAGTCAATGCAACAAACAATATATACTCCTTTATATAATTCTTTAAAAAGTTATCATATGGAAGATCAGTCCAGAAGAAATGAGATGTTCTCAAGAATGAAATTCTAAAGACACCAAGAAAAATAATTTTGATGAGGAAGAAAGTGGGAAGTGCGAGGTAGCAGTAGGGTGTTACCCAAAGAGGTCAATGTGGATGCATAGGGAATTCACTGACCAATGCAGATCTTTTAAAATTGATGCAGAAGATGATAGCAAGGGCAGGGAAAAGAGGACTTGCATACAAAAAAAAAAGGCCACTGTTCTGGGAGCAAAATGTCAGGAACCTTAAAGTTTAAAAGGAGCAAGAGCTGGCAAGGAAGGCTAAGGACAAAAGAGGCTGTTTGAAAAATTGGTGGGGGGAAAGGAAATGGCATACAAGGACAGGTGCGTGGGTCTATGTCAAAAGGAACAATGTTAACAGATAACAAAGAGAAGGCACAACTAACCAACTCTGACTTCTTCTCTGCCAGAGAGAATAATCTTTAAATAGAGAGGACAGAGCAAAGTGTCTTACAGAGGGCTGAAGTTCCTTAATGAACACCCCCCACTGTCTTTCATGAGAGTGATCCTACCCAAAGCATACTCTGGCATACTAAACAACCCAAGAGCCCTCCACATACACCTCCTGAGCACATCTGGTGGTGATCTCCTGATGAGCTCAGACTGCAGAGCCTGTGGAGAAAGGGAGTGAGACATGGACAGAGGGAGAGAAAATGTCCATTTCTACAGAAGAGAAGAAAGGGAAATCTGCCCGGTCTGTACTCATGAACTTGACTTCAGCTGCAGGCAAAATTCAGAAAATGTCATAAAGGGAGCAGCCACTCTGTTTGGGCCTCTGTTGCATCAAAACACCAGGCTGATCTAAAGAAGGCTGCAGAGATAGTTTAATCAGATTTCAATGCCACATCTGACCAGTCTCTCCTGCATAACAGATGGAAAGATCTGCAAGAGACAGCAGTCCAGTTAAGAGGGTCTTCAACAGGCTGAAGGACCTGACCCAAAAATGGTTAATAAGGGCAGAGGGCTAGTGGGGAGCCCCAAGGATCTGTGGTTGGACCCGGGCTGTTTCATACCTTTTTCAATGACTTGGAGAAATGCACTTAGGGCATACTAACCAAGGATGTGGATGATAAAGACCCATGCCGACCACACTGGAACCTCAGGATGACATACAACATATCCCAGAGTAGAATATCGTGTAGGTCACTGTCCTGTACCTCATTCATAGAGAATTTTTTTTTTTTGTCTAGACCATTTCATCCATTTCATGGATGCAGTAACCCCCTCTACTGGTGCAGACTGGCAACTTTTTCGGAACTTACAGTCTCTGATGGTTTACTATCAATGACTTGACTAAGTTGACACAGCCAGTAGTGGGACCTGAACCCATCTTTCTACAGCTGGCTTTCTAATCCATGACACTACCTCTCCTTCTTCTCTGGCAAAGATAAGAGCAGTCTACACAAGGACCAAACAATTAGGTCAACCTAAAAAGATAAGGAAGGCTTTTGCTAGGGAAAGAATGCAGATCAATCTTCATACCTGCTCACAGAATTTCTTCACTGAAAATATCAGTGACATTTTATTAATGCAGGGAGTTTTTTACCTTTTTGTGCATTAAGGTCTCCGTTAGCAATCTGCTAAAGCCTACCAATCCCTTCTCAGAATAATGCTTTAAGTTGTATCAAATAAAATTCAGAATACTACAAAGGAAACCAATTAAATTGAAACATTTTTTTCATATCCAAGCTCAGAGACTCCTTGAAATTTATCCACAGACCCCAGGTTAAGAATTCATGAAACAGAGCATCTGGCAAACAACTGAAAAACAATTTCTTTGAATCATTTTTTCTTTGCTTTTTCCTTCACTTTATTTTACCTCACATATTCTCACAAGCTGGGTCTGATCCTGGTAAGACAAATAGGAAGCTTTCTCAAAGAAGTCAGCAAAGTCTTATATTTGTCTCCTATAATGAATGACCCCTTTCCAGCTTCAGACACTGTAGAAAGTCCTTCCTGTAACCCAGGGAGTCTGGCTCTGACAATAGTCCTACAGAGATCAACTTCAAGGACTGAGTCTGAAGGGTCCTGTACTTCTTCTAGTCTGTAAACATAGCAGCCAGATCTATGTATGGATCATAGAATACCTAAACTGCACGAGATCTCAGGAGGGTCATCAGCTACAAATTCACACCTAATGCATAAATCTCTTCTGTAACACACATAATGGAAAACTACTCAGCTTCCAGTTTGAACAGTTCTGGGGATGGGAAGCCCATTGGATCTATGACACATCTCTATGGTAGCTATTTCTTCTTCCTCCTATTGAGCTACCATTTACCTTCATGAACATTCCACTCACTGATGCTAATTCTGCCCATTTAAACTTACAGGCTCTTCCCTCTTCTACAATTTAATCCTTCAAATATTTGAAGGCAGAAACCATCCCTTACCATCCCAACTCTTCTCTTCCTTAGCCTGAATTTCTTTGTACCTCTATGTTTTATATAAGTGAGAAAATTATTTTTCACTATTCATACTCTTTATATATGATTCTCTGTGTAAACAGAACATTCACCAAAACTCCGTAAGTAAAAATACCGTAAGAACACAAGTGGTGAGGGTAAGGTGGTACTGAGATGTAATAGACAAGAATTTGCAATCACTGGTAGATCTGAGGATTTAGGACAGAGGAGACCTACTCCACCCAAAATTAAGTTGAGAATATGTTCTTTTGTGCCAAACATGAAGAAAAAGAAAAAAAGTTTTGGAATGAAAGAGATATTTTTACCTGATGTTGAGTAACTTCAGGGCATTCAACAATACTCCTTTTTTTACATCATAATCTATTTTCTGATCTGTTCCAAAGCTGGGGGCTCGATTAATCTGAAAATGACAAAAGGAGAAGAAGTCATATATTGAGGGTCAATAAATAAGCATGCACTACTTCATAATGAAACATCACAGGGAGCAGTTACTTCCAAAGGAACACAGTTATAAATGTTAAGGATATTAGAGAATAGGGTTTTCATGACATGGTGGTAGAGTTCGGTTATGATGCATACAGCCTTTGGTTCATTAAAGGTGCAACAACTACCAATTCAGGATTGTGAAAATTCACAAACAGAAGACTGAGATATGGAAAGGGTATGAACAAGATCATCTAGTCTAACTCCCTCATTTTACTAAAAGAGGAAAATGAGGCCCAGGGTTAGTCAGCACATTAAGTGATGTATCCTAGGCACATGGCTTCCAAACAAGAGAAACGGACTCTGAACCCATTTTCTGGAGATAAATCCAATGATTTTCCCACCACAAAATTAATAATTATTACACATACTACCCCTCTCTTTGCTATTTTGCTAACTTGATGCTGCCTTTAAAATTCGTCATTTCACTTTTCCATTAAGTAACTCATTCTTTCTCCATTGTCTCAAAGATCTCAGAAAACACAAACAGTATTTTGGGCAATCTGCCTGACTGATGATATGATGCCGCCATCTGGTGGTCAATGGGGATATTGCATGATAACTTGTATAAGGATTTCTTTAAATGCCAGGACAGATGTTATGGGATTTGGATCTGGTAGATCTGTCCCTTAAATATATCAAGCCCAACTCCCTAGTTTTTTTTACAGATGAGAAACACCAGGGCGATGTATTCTAAGTCACATATCCCATATAACACAATCACAGAACGTTAGAAGTGGAATGAACCTGATAGAATGTGCCTAGTCCAATGGCCCCATTTTACATGTGAATAGAGGGAGATTCAGAAGAGGGAGGTGACCCAACCCAAGTGGGATACAAGGAGTGGGGGGGAGGCTGGACCTGTGATTTCACTGAGGAAACAGATTCAGGGTCAGTGGGTCAACAAGCATTTCCGCAAGTGCTTATGAGGCCTCAGGCTCTGTGCTAGACCCTAGGGATACAAACAAAAACAGTGGACAGTCTGTGCTCTCCAGGAGCCCACAAACTAGTGGAGAGACAACATGCAAACAACTATATACAGACAAGCAGTATACAAGATACTGGAATTAATTAGCACAGGGAAGGCACTAGAATTAAGGGGAGTTGAGAAAGACTTCTTCTACATGGTGGGATTTTATCTGGGCCTTGAAGGAAACTGGAAAGACCAAGAGGTAGAGAGATGAGGTCAAAGAGAATTCTGGGCATGGGGAGCAGTCAGCGAAAATACGCCAAGCTGGGAGATACTATTCTTGTACGAAGTACAACAAGGAAGGCAAGATCATTGGATCTCAGGTATGTGGTCGTGAGTCAGGTTTTGGAAGACTGAAAAGGAAGGAAGGGGTCAAGTTACATGGGGCTTTGAATTCCAAACAGAGGATTCTAGATTTAATCCTGGAGCTCATAAGGAGCCACTGGAGTTCATGAAAGTATGGGGAAGGCTTAACATGCTCAGGTCTGTGCTTCAAGCAGAATCAGTTGAGAGCTGAGTGGAGGATGCACTGTAGCAGAGGAAGACTTAGGTAGGGAGAATTAAAACTCCAAGCATGAAGCAATGAGGATTTGCATCAGGAGAGCAGCAGTGGCTATGCCAAAGAAGAGATGGGATGGTATGAAGTCTAAAGCAGCAGCACTTGGAATGGATATAGGGCATGAGAATGAGTCGAGCATGGTGCCTAGCTGACTGGAAGGAGAGTGGTGTCCTTCATAGTTATGGGAAAGTTAGGAAGAGGGGGAGAGTTTGGGGGAAAAGACAAGGAGTTCAGTTTAAAATGTCTAGTGGACATCCAGTTTAAGATAGGCAACAGACTTCTAGAGATGCAAGGCTGGCGGTTAGGACAGAAATTAGGGGTGGATAAGTAGATCTGAGAATCATCAGCATGGAGATGAACATTAAAGTCATGTGAGCTGATGAGATCACCAAGTGAAGGACTATAGAGGGAGAAGAGGACTCCTCAGGACAGAGGTCTGGGAGACATTCAGTGGGCATGACGTGGACAAACAGCCCACAAAGAAGGCTAAGGACTGGTCAGAGGACTAAAACGAGAATCAGGAGAGAACAGTGTCACCTAGAGAGAATACAGTATCCAGGGGAAGAGGGTAACTGAAACTACAAAAGACATCAGAGATGTCAACAACGATGAGGATTGAGAAAAAGCCATTAGATTTGACAGTGATGGTATCATCGGCAACTTTAGAGAGAGCAGTTTCAGTTGAAAGGGGAGGTCAGAAGTCGGAAGGCAAAGAGTTAAGAAAAGAATCCACAGTGTTTGAGGACTGTTTTTGACAGACTTAGTCCTTCACAGCAATGCAAAGACCTAAAACATTTCCAAAAGACTCGTGATGCAAAATGCCATCCACATCCAGAGAAAGCCTTATGGAGTCGGAATGCAAAATGAAGCGACTGTTTTCTCCTTTTAGGTTGTTTTGTTTTGCTCAAGGTTTTCCCATTCATCTGAATTCTTCTATACAACATGACAGTTGTGAAAATGTGTTTAATAGGAATGCATGTGTAGAACCCACATAAGACTGCATATCATTCTAGAGAGGAAGAGGGAAAGGAGGGGGAGAAAATTTGGAATTTATGGAAGTGATTGTTGAAAGCGGATAACAAATAAATTAATAAATCTGGGGGAAAAAAGAAAAGAATGAAGGTAAAGAAAGAGAAGGCATTAACATTAAAGGCCTTCTTCAGGAGTTTGGCCACGTAAAGGAGAAGAGATATGATAGACAACTAGAGAAGACAGATGAATCAAGTGAAAGTTTTTTTTTTTTTGAAAATGGGTTAGACATGGAGGGGAGAAACTTTAGATAACTGAGAATACAGAAAATAAAAGGGGTTCTCTGCAGGATGAGATCAGATGGGATTGGATGACTTATGTAGTTAGAGGAATTTGTCTTGGTAAGAAGGGTCACTTTTTTTATATGAGACAGAGGTGAATGTTCTAACAGGTTAAGTGTCTGGTGATATGGAAATGAAGAGAAGGGGTAAGAAGAGAGTTTTTTTGCAAAAGGGCTCAATTTTTTTCTGTGAATTAAAAGACAAAGTGCTCAGCTAAGAGGATTGGGACAGGGAAAGGGGGGGAATGAGCCATGAGAGGTCTGAGGAAGAATGAAAGGGTTTTGGAAACACCACTGTGAGATGGTGAGTTAATCAGGGAAAAATAAAAGGATTGTCTGGCAGCAGTGAGGGCCCAGCTGAGCTTACGTTACACAAATTTATCCTTGAACCAGTCAGCACAATGATGTGATTTCTCCATCCTTTGTATAGGGACTTAGGTAATTAAGCAGGCCTGAGGAAGAGTCGAAGGGCGAGACCAGAGATAGGATAAGGGGCCAAGGAACTCAAGAGAAGGGGGTAGTGTTGTCCAGTTGGGCTGTCTCACTAAGGGGGTGTCAAGCTGAGGAAGGGAGATGAATATAGTCAAGTGTGATGGGCCGGGGAAGAATGAAGAGGTCACTGACAATGGCATGGAAGGTTTGGGGTTGCAAGGCAGAGGGAGAAGTGTAATGACAATAGACTGTGATCTCTTTGGAATTTCAGAGTTCATGTACCTTCATGTGCACAGTACAGGCAGACATCTTCTCTGCTACTAAAAGTCTCAGATCACAGAGAGGTCGAGTGATTTGTTCAGTCGTACAGCCAATAGTGCCAGAGGCAGGACTTGAACCCAGGCCTTCCTGGCTCCAAAAGCAGTACTTTACCTACTACCACACTGCCTCTCACAAGAGTAAGAATTATTACTGATCTTGATGTAGCCCCCTAAGGTTTACACAGCATTTTACATACATTATCTCACTTAATCATGTCAGATTTGGTCAGTAAGACATAAGCACTCTGAAGGCAGGCACTGTCTTGTCTATCTACCTCCCAGCAAAAATATCCCAACTACCACAGATACCAAATAAGCAATTCATCCATGTCTGTTGAGTTGAAGTGAATCCCAGCAAATCGCCAAAGTTAGACTGGTCTCCTTGTTTCTAGGATCTGGTGCTTCTCTCACTCTGTCATCTGTTGCCTAGAAGGGCATAACAAGCATTCCCAAACTGACTCTCTCATGCTAAACCTCAACCATGAACTGGAAAAAGTGAGATCCCCAAAGTTTAAGCAGCTTGGTCAATGTTGAATGGTAAACAACGGGGAAAAACTCTAGTCTCTCCTTTTTCCATCTCACTGGGTAATATCTCTGTGCAAGGGAACTGCTGGACTTAGGTCATAATTTGGGAGCAAGCTTTGATTTCCAAAAGTGTATGTTTTTAAGCTTTAAATTTTAAAGCTAGATAAAAATTCTATTATCCATCTGGGATCTTAATGCAATTTAAATGTATCAGTTTAATAGGGGAGGAGGGAAAAGGAGGCTGTGAAATGGTACCATCCAGCTATTAAGACAGACTAAGTATATTTAAGTGGTTCATTTATCACATGCCAAAAGGGAATATCCTTCTGAAAACAGGGTCATGCCTTGAAGAATGTCCATCATGCTGCCCCACCATCCTAGGAGACTGGTCCCTCTGTCCTTGCTTAAAGGAATCTTTTCCTCATTTTGAAATAAGAAGGGGAAAATCACAAATGGCTAGTGAGTGAAAAGTCTTTTCTCCGGGAAGAGCCTCAGTGGAATGCTAATGACATCAGTGAGGTAACTCTCTGAGCTCCTGACCTCAGCAAGGGTCAGTGCTCCTCAACTTTCCCACTGCGGCACAAAGACAGGCAAGGAACTGGAGATGATCTGAATAGTAATAAGAAAAATTATACAGTGGTCTTAGAGGAAGCTGCCGTCTCTTGACTGCTTTGCCCTACGAGAATCACAGAAATGGGAAGGGGCCTAGGAGAGCAGTGAGTCAGACATGAAAGAGGCTGCTGAGAGGCTACCAGCCCTGCCCACACCCTGCCAGAGGCCCAGGTGAGATTCAGGAGGCAGGCTTTTCACTCTGCTATCTGTAGAATATTACACTCAGCACAGTGGTACCAAGGAAGATATACTGTAATTGGAGATGGTAGACTCGAGTTCAAATCCTGCCTTTGCCAATGGGTGGCCCTTAGGTCATTTCAGAGATGAAAAAATACATAATGCTGGATTCACAGGGCACACTCAGGCTCTGTACAAGGGAAATCTGGACAGGGCTGCAGGAAGAAAAGTATGGGTGATACTGAGACCTAGAAAAAAACAATGAATCTCAACCACCATTTACAAATTTTAAAGTTTACAAAGTTTACATATTACAAAATAAAGTTTCCTACATATCACCTTGTTTAATCCTGACAATCACCCCATGAGGGAACTACTGGAGTTAGGATTACTCCTAGTTTTGGTGAGGTTTGGGTTTTTTTTTTTTTTTTGGAGTGATATAGGTAAGTCTCAATGAAAAAACTCCCTCTACCAGTGCAGCACTAGCCTGGAAAGAGTTGCCTGGGGGAGGAGGGGGATCTGGCAAATGAGGGGTTAAGTGACTGACCCAGGTTCACACACATCCAATATCCATCAAGAGGCAGGTCTTGAATCCATGGGCTCCTGACTCCCAAGTCCAGCACTCGACTCACTATGCCACACTGTCTCACTTGAGAATTAGCACACCATTAGCTTATTAGATTAGTTAACTCAGGCCAGTTACTAGGTATCAATGGGGAAGTGATAAGCTCTGGGAATTGGGAGGACTAGTCCAAGGTCCTGGGTACATCTAGAATTTTATGGGAGTAGCAAGAAGGGCCCACAAAAGAGAAGGCAGGAATATGAAACTAAACTACACTTATTTTATAATTTTGTCTAAGTGGATGTCGGTGGGAGTAGGAGAATGGGCAGATTTGGTAGAGAGAGTGGGTACGCTGTTGTTCTCGGTGTTGGAATATGTACATCTGTGTTTGTACATGTTTGGTTTTGAGTTGTGTATAATTCAACAATTTGGAAGCTAAAGAGAAACTTCCTGAACCTCAAAAATTGGATTCTCAAGTCTCTTGGAGTCAGGAATGGAGAGAGAGCTGTGAGGGTAGGAGAAACTGAGAGTCCTTTAGGCAGATAATAAGACTTTAATATTATTATGGGTTGGCCTTCCTGTAGTATGGCTGCCAGGGTAAGTCCAATGGATTATGCCCAGTAACCAAAGGAAGAGACCAAAGAGAAGTTAGCTTTGCTCTCATATCCTCTTGTACACCTGGAAATAAGAGAATCATAAAGTCTAGACTAAGAAGGAACTCTGGTGGTCATCAATCCAATCATCTCTTCTATCATATCTCAGACACAGGTTCATCCCTCTAGCCTCCACATGAATACTTATAGTGATGGGGGTCTCAGTGCCTCCCAAGGTAGCTGATTCTACAGTAGAGTAATGATAATCTTAAGAAAGCTAATTTTTATTTTTTTTTTTACTTGGTTGTGGTTTTTACGTTTGGCCAAAATTTACCTTGTATCTGCTTGTTCTAGTTAGTTCATCTGTAGCGACAGAAGAGCAAACAGGAAAGGGTCAGGAACAGTCTAATCTCTTTCTTACATGCTGAAGACAAGCAGACATCACGTCATGTCCTTCCTAAACTCTGCGTGCATTCACCTCTATTACCAGTCAGCCTATATAAAGTGTTCTACAAACTTCCCAACACTGAGTTAATGCTGGTGTTCACTCTCCTATCATGACCTTGGACAGGGGACCTCCCCTCATGGGGCCTCAGGTTTTTCATTTGTCAAATGTGGGGGGTTAGACCAGATGGTCTCCAATGTCTCTTAGCAGGCCAAGTCTATGATCCCTTGATCCTCCCATCATTCCTCATGTGACTCGGCTCTCATGCCTGTCAGCATTCTGCCCACACCCCCTCTCTGGACCTCTTCTTCTTTGCCAGTGTCCTTCCATGACACCCAGAACTGGGGGAAAGGCAGTGATTGACAGACATTGCAATTCACTCATCTTCCCATTCTGCAGGGGTCCCACGTTGGGATCGCCTGGATTAAAAGGTAACATCTCCCACTGCAGTCTTACCACTCCCCTCCATCTACTGACCACCAGGGCTGCCCCTGTATTAACAGACACCAAACCACTAGCTTTCTGTATACAAGTTCAAGCCTGTCTTAGGCTCCCAAACTCTCAGCTACTAGTACACAGTAGGTACTGACCGCTAAGAGTTAAACTGTAAATAGGCTCTGACAATTTTAGGCTCTGTATAAATAGAGTTTATCAGGACTGAATGGAATGGGGAATATGGACCCTCTTTTGGATGTTAATATACCAGTAGGAGAATCAACTTACACAGACGGAAAAAACTGGCTCCGAGTGCCTAGTTGCATTTTGGCTTCCAAAATTATTCCTAGATAAAAGGAGTAAGCCAATTTCATTCCAATCCCTCAACAGCCATTAGTCTTTTCTTCCCTTGACTCTAACTAGGGTTTTCACTTTTTCTACTCCACAAAGCAAATGCAGAAAAAGAGTTGGTTATTATATTCATGGCGGTGGCCCAACATTCAAGGAGGTATTTTTAAAAGCCCCATAATTCACCTGGTCTGTAAGAAACAGAAGACAACTGAAGGACAGCACTCTCCCTCAGCCCCTCCCAGAGGCTCTCAGCAAGGCTGGCAGAGATTTCGAGAAAAATCTATGGCCTTCAATACTCAACTGCTAGCACTTTTACTTCTATACAAACTAGAGCTCTTATGACAGGATTAGCTGTTTATAAGCAGATGGCTTTCCGTAGCCCTCACGCCTTGATCCAAAGTTTGCTAATATCTGCTTAAACTGAAGTAGTGATAAATTGGAAAAAATAGGAGGCACAGACATTTAATTCAACAAACACAAGACTTTAATAAAAAATGGCAAGAGTTTTGCTGTCAGCCAATTGAGATAGAATAAATCTCTTGGACCCAAGATTCTAAGGCAGAAAACAAATGAAAATAATGAGAACTTTCTAATACTTAGGATCATAGATCTGGGACTGAAAAAGTCCACCCCACCCTCCTATTTTACAGATGAGTAAGTATAATGAGGCCCACAGACGTGGAGTGGTTTGTCTATAAATCATACAAAAAGCGACAGGGTCAAAAGTGAACCTTTATCCTTTGACTTTGAATCCAAATTTTCCTGTCCCTCAAAATAAGTAGCCTAGTATAGTAGTAAATCCTTAATAATGGCTTGTTGATTAATTTCATTCATTGAAAAATTATGATCAATCTAGAGGTGGCTCTGGGACAGGTCGGTAAGCAAGGATTCCAGCAAGCCAGTGACACATGCTTCTGCACCAAAAATTCCTTCCTCTGCTTTCCTTCAGCCTTCCCCCACTGTCATGTACCCCCAAGCCTGACCTGTCTTCAGTATCTGCACTCTCCAAGGCACTGGAACTCATGCACAAAAATCAACGGATATATGCAAAGGTACCAGCAACTGTCCTGGCTCACCATCTTCCTCAAGAAAAGCTCACAAAGATGATTAAAAACAAGCCACAAGATCTGAGCCCAAGCTTCTGCAAGGAAAAACTCAAGAAATGAGCCCACAGCAAAGAGGACGTGATTCAGGAGAGATTCCATGCAGCCCAGAGTCCTGTTTAGGAGGCTCTGCTCTGGCTTTTCCCCACCCTTCCAAGGACAGATTCCTCTGTTTGCTTGATACCAAAGGACACTAAGCCGAAGAAAGAGAACAGCTTTTTCAAAACCATTTCTTACTTCTCCTCTTCTAATTTCATTTTCCTTCCCTGATGCTCAAACTGGTAAAAACTAAAGGGTCCTATGATCCTCAAATTTCAATAGCTTGAAACTCCATTTGTAACAAAAGGTAAAACATTTAAAAGGGGATTTGCAATTGTCATCTGAATAAACCATACTGTTAAATGCAGTCTATCAGATATGATCATCTGGGAAACAAGGCTATCTCAACATTACCAACCCTCCTTCCATATCTAAATTAATCAAGTGACGAAAAAAACACTTCATAAATGCAAAGTATAGCGTATGTTTCCACTTTCTCAATATTTCACTTTGGGGCAGGGGAATTTGAGAAGACATGAAAAGGAATATGAATTTCCCCTCAGCTTCAAAATTGCCAGAAATTTTATCTCCAGTATATTCAGTACTATCTGCTTTCTTCCACTTGGTGGCGCCAAAGGTCTTTGCATGTGGCATGATCAGCCGTTGTTTAAAAAACCAGTTTTCTCACTGATACAAGGAACGTTTATTTATCCAGAACTATTAGCTGTTATGGTTATATTTTTGTGGTTATTATAATTAATCATGGCACAAGAATGAGTGAATAGAAAATGGAAGTTGTACTTCTATCTTTCCAAACTCTGGCTCCATGAATCTTAATGTGAGCTCTCATATATATATTTTTTTTGATTTCAAGGCTAAAGAGACTTAAAAAGGTTCAGTTAACTTTCAATTATGTTACTAACGGAGAGATCTATGGGGAGAATACATTTAAAAAACCCATTAGGATAACTGGTTTCTAAAGTCCCTTCTCTTGGGGCTTGCTGGGAACCACTACCCCAATCCCAGTCCCCTATCAGGGCCCCAGTCCCCAGCTGGCCTCACTCCCTCACCCACCTCTCCTATGTCAGAGATGGAGAGGACAGCTAAGCCAGCCAGGGCAGAGGAGGGAAGGGCAGAGACAGGTGTGCGAAGGAGGGGTTCAGTGGAAAAGGTGAAACTGGAGAATGTCACAAGGGTGAACCTTAAGGTATCTGTCGCGTGCTAGACAGGCACCCAGGGCTGGAGCCCCGCACAAGTGGCAGAAAGGGCAAGCCCCAAAATGAGCCTTGTTTCGGGAACCAGAGAAGGGGGGAGATTAGAAGTCCCAAGGCATCAAGTGCTTCTGCTAATAGAAAACCGGGTTGGGGGAGGAGGGACTGGCACAGCATAAGAAGCAGAGCTGGTACTGAGTAGAGCAGTATGAAAAATAAAAAAGAGCTGGAAGTGGTCTCAGAGCCTATCAACCTAATCTGCTCATTTCTGCAGCTAAATCACCTGACAAAGCGGGGGGCCAAGTCACCTGCCCAAGGTCATGGGGACTGTTAGGAGTAGTTGAGGCAGGATTCAAACCCAGGTGCTCCAAAGCCATGGTCTCCTTCCATCACACCATGATCTAAATATGTTCTGGCATCTCATGTTCTCATTCTTTCACCCTTTCAACTGCAAGCTGACATTTTATGCAGTCTAGAACTGTGAGGAAGGGATGGAGTGGGAGATGACAGATACTATTATTTCTAAAGTACTACCAAAAATGGGATGTGGCTAATTATATGTTAACTCTTCTCCCTTGCTACATACAGATGGTCCTTCTCCTTGTCCAGTCCCACTATTTGGACCTCAGATCCCAACCACTACAATTTCAAATCATTTCCTACCTTCTATAGTCAATCTCTCTTTATCTACTGTCTCCTTCCCAACTGCCTGCCAACATGCCCAGGTCTTCAATCTAAAAGAAAAAAAAAATTCTTGACCTTTCTTCTTATTTGTACCCCACCTCTGCCCAAGCTACTGCCTATGGTTCACCTGCCATTCACATCTCAACCCCCTCCAATCTACCTAAGAACCTACTACTAAAACACTGTTCCACCACCCCAGCACCTACCACCATGTCTGGTACAGAATAGGGACTCTACAACATGATTGATCCTCACCTCTTTTTCCCACCCTTCACCTGCCAAATCCAATCAGTTGCTAAGTCTTGTTAATTCCTCCACAATATCTCTTGCATTTCTCCCCTTTCTTGCTTGCATAGCCACCACCTCATGACCTCTTGCCTGGTCTTCTGGTACCAGTTTCCTTTCAAATATCCAAATAATCTTCACAAGGTACAGGGCTGACCATGCTACTCTCCTGTACCAGAGCCTGTAGAAGCCCCTCCCACCCCAACCCCCACCTTGAGGATCAAATCTGAGCTCTTCTGTTTGGCATTTAAAGCCTTTCCAAATCTGGCTCTGATCTGCCTTTTTAAACTCAGTTTATGAGAGAACAGAAGTGTTGGCCTCTACATGCACGCTGAAGCACATTTTTTTCACCTTCCTTATTTTTCTTGCCTTTTTTTTCTCAACATGGATAATGTGGAAATATGTTTTACATGGCTTCACCTGTATAAAGGGCATTGTATTTCTTGCTTTCTCAACGGGTGGGAAAAGGGGGGAAAGGAGGAAGAGAGAGAATTTGAAACTGGAAATCAAAAAAACAAACAAAAACCCATCATCTCCCTTCACATTCTCAAAGCAACTGTCTGTTGCCCCAATTCATGCCCTTTCACAAGTTATACCCAAATGCCTAAAATACCCATTCCCACCTTTCTTAACAATAGCTCTAAGAAATCTTTGATTCCTTCTCAGCTCAGCTGAAGTGCCACCTCCTACAGGTAGTCTTCCATGAGCCCTGAAACTGTGAGCACTCTAGCCTCCTCAACGAATCTATTTTAAGGCAGAACTGAAATATCTTATATTTGATTGTCATATTACATAAGGTCTTATATTTGATTATCTATTTTGTAGATCTGTTCATCTTCAGTTAGAATATAAGCTCCTTGAGGCCAAGGGCTATTTTTTCTTTGGTTTCTTTTTTTTTTTTTTGCCTTTGCAGTATCAATACTTACTACAGAGTAGGTACTTAATAAATGCTTGAAGGATCTCATCAAATAATATTTTTCACAGAAAAACTTCTGTAATTGCAGACATTTCAGCAAAACAGCAACAGCCACAAAAAGCCTAAAATGTTCCAGTTTGGCCTCTCTGCCTTGCCATTTTTATGAATACAGTAAATACCTACTATGTCAAGTCCTTATATGTAGAGCAGGCACTGAAATAACATATTCTATGTGGAATGTGCTGCGTCCCCCTCACCCCCCTTCCTTCCCCATCCTGAATTAGCAAGAAAAAGCAGCTGTCCTGGGGAGAGGAGATGATCAAACATATTTGTGGTGTCCGTCTGCCTTTGGTAAACAGTCACTAATGAATGCATTATTGTGATCGAGAACTTCCCTCTTAATCTCCAGTTGTGGATCTCCAACTGCTGGATTACTGCAGTAGCTGCCTCTAAACTAGCTCATTTTGTCTTTGTTCTCCCTCCCTTCCCAAGTCAATCTATCTGGATACCAACTGCTCAATAAAACTCCCTCCATGCTGTTTTCATCACCTCACCTCCCTGCTCCAAAACTGCACAACTGCTTACAGGAAAAAGTCCAAGTCACTGGATAACTGAACCCCTACCTCTTCTCACAGGTCTTTCCCATGTGAATGTCCTGCTGCTGCCCCTACACTATGGCTATCCCTCCTTCCATGCCTCTGTGTATGCTTTTCCAGGTCTAGAACAGGAGTTTGTACAAATGCTGCCTGAACTGACAACCGGCATCCATCAGGGGCGCACTCAGGAAGGCTTCAGTTAACTGCTCGGTGTCAAAGGTCAACATCAGCATCATCTTTTTCTCATCCACAGGCAGCTAGGCTTAAGACTTTGGTCCAGCACCACAACCAATATGTACCTGATGCTGTGAGGCCACAACCAATTTGTCAGCAAAACTGGTAAACTTACAACAAGTGACCCTTAACTGCGTATTTGAGCACTCAAACCCCAAACTTCTAGTGACAAAGAAGCATTATTTTTCTACTGGCCTATCACCAGCCTAGATGACTTCTACAAGGAGGTGAGACTGATTGCAGACCTACCATGGCAGATGTATTTGACCAAAAACATTTCCCCTGTCTTGGTACCATAACTTGAAATTTCACCGTCAGGGAATCATTCCTTTACATTGTTTTCTCCCTGTCAATGGTTCTTTTCCAGAATGCAAATATTCTTGATGGTAATAATGCAGAAAGATCACTTGCCCTGAGACAGTGACTTATTAGTTGTTTTGCTCTAAGAAAAGCTGAAAGTATTGGGTGCTGGGCTTAGGAGTGAGGGAGGAATGGGGTGGGGGACAAGCTTAGGTTACTTCACTAGTTAGTGCAGAGCTGACCACGTCTGCATGTGTATACATTTATAAATGCAGAAGAAGCTCTCTATGTCATGAGTTGTCTGTGAACCAGGCACCACAGTGGATAAATCAGTCTCCCATTGATGCTGACAAGAAGCAAATTAAAGCTGTCTCGCTTTGAGTTTTGTTTTCTGATACTGATAATCAGATATTCCCCCAAATGATACCCAAGGCAGCTGTCCAATAAGGAATCTGAAATTATCTTTCTTTTCTCCTCTTCTTCCCCCTTCAACAATTCTCTTCCATTCTACCTCCAAATAATAAAAATGATTGATAAAGCATTTCAGTGTTCAAGGGCTTACCACCCTAGAGGCAGCATGGTCTGGTAGAAAGAAGCAATTATCTGGTGAACATGGGCTGTATGGACTGAGACAGATAAAGGAGAAAAACCTACAAGAAAACACTTTGAATTCAACAGCCCTATACCAATACAAAGTATTCTGAGTCTTCCTGACCTTTCCTTCCAGGTTCTTTACCTCTCAAAAACACACTGCTTTTTTTTCCTTCATAAGCAAACTTTCCATTTAAATTATCTGGGTAATTACCTCAATTCTCTCTTTCATTGTGTCTTTTAAATCCCACATCCTTGTTTCCTACACTGTGAAATGAAAATCTTCCCCAAGTGATACTACACTGCCCTGATTGTCGATTAGCTTTACATTGTCTGGAATGAAGAAACATGCAGTACTGCAGAGAGGAGGGCAGACTCCTATAGGTACTTAGAAATTCCAAGCCCTCCCCTCATCTTAGCATGACATTCGTCTGATTCGAAGAAATCTTGCCCACCGCCTCATGGATAAAAAAACAAAAAACAAACAAACAAAAAAAACTTGCCACTATCCAGGGCTTTCTGTAGCCATTTTCAATTCAAATGGTCTGCCGAGTCTAACTAGGAAAGGCACTCAGCTGTGGAAGGTTGCTATTAACACTGTATGAAGGGAGACATTTTCAAATGCAAGGTATACTGAACATTCCTCGTTCTTCACAAATAATACATTACCTCCAGAAGCCATGGCTTCAGTTTTCTGTCCAACAAAATATCAAATCCCAGGACTTCAAAGCAGACACTTTCACTTCCTGGGGGTTGTCCAGGTCTACACATGCGATACGCATGTAAGACGTGGGGTTCTGCTACGATCAGAGTTTTTACCACCAATTCCTAGGCAAAAGGTGACAAAACAGATAAAAAGTGCTCATTAGATTGCATCTGATCTCTCTGTCTTGAAAAAAGTAAAGAGTTAATGGACAATGTTTTTATCAGCTACTAGCTAAAGGCAAAACAGGGCTTCAGACTGGCATTCTCCCCCAGTGACTTAAAAACAAATATAACAAAAAGGTCACTGGAAGGCACCTGAGGGTCTTTCTTCATACTAAAATTGAGAAAAGCTGTTAAATGGAAAGGGCTTGGAGGACAAAAACTGAAATGAAGATAGCTTTCGAGATTTGCTACGAAAGAAAACCAATTTTAGGGTGAGTTATTAGAAGCTGATTTTAAAAGGACCAATTTCACCAAGCAGCATCTAGCTAAAGCAGGGCTTCTTAACCTGGGGTCTAGGAACTTTTGCTTTCCTTTCTATTTAAAATGACTATTTCAATGCAGTTTTGTCTTATTTTCCTTTGCCATCCTGCATATTTCATTTTCTGTATTTAAAAACATGA
The DNA here is from genome assembly GCF_028372415.1 of Notamacropus eugenii. NCBI lineage: Eukaryota > Metazoa > Chordata > Mammalia > Diprotodontia > Macropodidae > Notamacropus > Notamacropus eugenii. Next base: position 492,715,057 of record NC_092873.1, read on the forward strand.
TTCTGAGAAGAACAGAGGCTTCACCAGGCTCCTCCTAGAGAGGACCAGGACATCAACACATCTTCCAAACCCCTGAGCTTGAGGGTAAGGACTGGAAAAAACTGAGACCAAGAGATCACAATCAGGTCCTGTCCCATGACTTGTATTTGTCCTGGTTTTCTGTCTTTCATAATACTAATCTGTTTTACTGAATAGCCCAGTTTCTGGAATATTACTCCACTGAGGTTGTTTTCAGTTTTCATTGTCTATGGAAAGGGATGCTATTTCCTTGAGCTCACTATGATTTATACCTAGTCGAACACACTTGCCTATCTTTCCATCCTGTCCTCCCCCACCCCACCAAAGAGCATAAACACTGTCCTAAGGCAGAATAAAAGAGGAAGGCATGAGAAGTTAACTCTTCCTAATTTCAGCAGGATGCTGACCCTTGGCACAGAACTGGGCATGACTGGAAGAAATGTGCTGATGGAGTTTTCAGACAATTGGGTTAGAAATGACAAGACCACATGGTAACACAAATGTCAAGTAGAAACAAAAAGTCTGATTCTATGTATCTTCCAGTATATTACTGTAGCAATGGGTTTGGAATGACTAACAATTGATACCACACAACTGGGAGAAGAGACTACTGATTTCATTCAACTAGCTATCCATGTCTCTCTTGGGGACAACACAGTCCTATTTCCAGCTTTTTGAGTTACGGGTAAACTTATTTCAAGGTTCTAAAATAGATTAGGCCATCTTTGAGCCACTGATGTACCACTAAATGCAATTTCATTGTCATTTAGTATGTATTCTGCCAATCAAAATTAATCAAATTTCCCAGCAAGCCCATCCATGAAAGGGCACAAAAGGTAAGGACAGAAGGAAAAAAAAAACTCTAGTGTGATCTGGTACATTTTACTCCTTATATAAGTACAAGGCCATTATTGATATCTGGAAATATACGCAATTGATGATAGTGACAGAAATTTTCGTACAGGCTTTATGTATTATGTTTCAAATTTGAGACCTAGAACTTTTGTCACATGAAGATTTAAATGTTAAATAGGTTTTTTTAAAAAGGGATTCAATCAGGGCATTTTTGAATGATTACAATCATTGTTACTAATTGCCTGAATTTAGATAAGATTTATTATTTTTTTTTCAGCCAAAGGAGTCACATTGCCCTGTTTTTACTGGAGATTATTTATGACTCTTGGCCTCCAAAAAGGAAGGGGTATATTTCAGAGACATGTCTCCCCAAAATAAGTCACTAAAAACATCCTCAGCAAACTGTATAACATTTGTGATACATTAAGACAAAGTTCAATTCCAACCTAACTATATCTCATCTTTTTAATACAACATCCTATGATTCACCTTTAAAATTATTTTTGAAAAGTTTATAGAAAAATCTCCATCACAGAAAATAAATGTTCAATAACTATGAAAATGCAGACACTTCAACTTGGTAAATTTATAATCAGATATTCTTTGAAATAACCTTTCTAAGATTCAGATTTTCTATATGCTCTTTATAGATTTGTAAACAGCAAGTGTTTTTTGACTATATTTTCAGAAGTTCAGGAAAATACCAATGCCTTATCAGACCAAGACTTTTAACCTCCACATCCTCTACATTATAACTTCAAAAGAAAGGATACTCACTATACTTTTGGCTAAGATGGATAAGTAAATTCCATTATTACTAACTCTGCTGGTCAGCAATTCTATACCTATTCCTTCTTCCAATTAAATTCTCAAATGTATGTAGGAAAAATGTCATCGAAAGCCAGTAGCTAGTAGATAGAGTATAATTTTTTTTTCCAGACTTCTAGTTCCATTTCAATACCCTTCAGTCAGATAGCCTCATAGCTTCTCTCTCTCTCTCTCTCTCTCTCTCTCTCTCTCTCTCTCTCTCTCTCTCTCTCTCTCTCTCTCTCTCTCTCCCTCCCTCCCCCACCCCCTGCCAAGGAAATTTCCCTAAGAGCAAACTCCGTTTGGAAGTGAGAACTATGGAGGAAAGAACAGCTTAATCTGATAAGTACAGGTACCCCTGTCAAGTCTTAGAGAAAATTAAGACGAACCATTGCTTAGTCCCAGTCACCTATTCATTAAGCCACAACAAGCCTACTGGGTTGTGTGTGTCATGATTACTGTCCATCAAAATCAGCTGATGTCCAAAATGTCCCTTTTCAAATTAAATCAGTTGTACTCCGGTCAGTCCTCTGTTCTCAATCTAATGATGCCTCCTAGGATTTGGCCTTGGAAGGGGACTTAGGGATCACATAGTCTTAATCTCAAATTTTAAAGATGAGGAAACTGAGCCCCAGAAAGAGCAGGTGACTTGGCTGAGGTTAGAGAGATAGTCAGGAGAAGAGCCAAGGTTTGAGCCTATATCCAAGAACACTAAATCCAAACTTCTTCCCATTGTCATGCTGGGATTATCAAAGCCTTTTAGCATATCATGGGTGTTTAAAAAATCACTAGAACAATTAGCCTCCACAATAGAGTAAAGACCTTATTTCAATTCAACAAACAAACATTTATCATCCTGCCAAGCTCAAATCCAGTTTGGATACGTTTAGTCTCTACTCAGGATGGAAGCCATCAATTTAACAAACCATTAGGTTGAGACAAATGTCAATGCAGGCACAATCTACAAATTTGCTGATCTTTGATGGTCATTACCCATGACATATATTTTTATTACCTCCTATCCTCCCAAAAGGAGAGCTTCTAAATCAAATTACACAGTCTCTGTGTCACTGTGAATCTTCAATAAGCATGCTTCCTAGACTTTGAGGACAGTTTTAATCCCCTTAGTCAGCTTAATAATATGATTATTAGCCTAGTCTCATATAGGTTTGCTGTTCAGCTATAACATGTCCTACTGTCTTCCCAATCCGCTAAAATGACTTCACTTCTAAGTATCTGTATACTATACGCTGACACAGACCAATATCTTGAAGTAAAAGTTTAATTTAGTCTAAGAGTCACCCTAGTTAGGAATTTAAACTCATGCTTCTGGCAACCAATGACAAGTCTTATAATGGGATATTGATCAATTAATTGAGCCTGAGGAAATAATGCATTAAGGAGACTCCTGGCTTTTATGTAATGTATTGTTTTTAAAGCAGAAAATTAACTACTATAATGGTGTAATGGCATAATCTTACTGAAATGTCATTCCAAAACTTAGCAACATCGTGTTTATTTGTTTGTAGGAATTCTGTAAACCATTTGATAGACCGCTTGCTGCCTTTATCCTCAGTTTCATCCCGTTCAAAGCGCTCATTATGTTTATTCACAGAGTAGTTTGTCAGATGCATATAGAGCTGGCTCTGGAAAACATGAAAATCAAAGTGGTCACATCATCCATAGAACCCCATCCTGTGGTGCTTCACAGCAAAAACAATCACCAAACAAACAACGCCCCCCCCCCCAAAAAAAAAGCCTATCCAAAGAGATGGAATGAATTCATTTAAAATTTTGCATTATCCTTGCTGGCAAACAAGTAGCTATTTACTTAATTTACAAAATAAGTAGAATAACGGGCTCACCTTCCCGGACTTAATATAATGCTCTGCAAAAAGCAGGCACTTTGCTGCGGTACCAATTACCTGTATTGGCAAGAGTTATGTATTCGACTATAAAGGAGAGACATATGCACAGAACTCTGAGTACAAATGCCCCGAGTTAATATTTCTATACCAGGAAAATGTTTTAAGGGCTTTGTTGTTGCTGACGCTGTTGGTTTGGTGGTGTTATGGTTTTTTTTTTTTGGGGGGGGGGGTGGCGGTGTTTGCTTGTTTTTTTTTTTTGTTTGTTTGTTTTTTGGGTTTTTTTTTTTTTTTGCTATGTCCAACATTCTGAAATACACGCACTCTTCCTGTTTTCACCATGGTTTCTTTTCTGAAAGGTATTATTTGTGCGATCTCTTTTCCAAGAAATGGGAATTGAATTAGGGCTGCAGCAATGGTCTTATATAAACAAGAGAGGCTGAAAGGAAAGTTATCTGAGCTCCACAGTGGGCCCTCCCACCGTCCAACCAGGCTTGGTATCCAATCCCATCTGTAACCACAGGTAGGTACATGAAATACTTATGACACTGGAAGGAAAAATGCAATAAACTCAAAGGTGTCCCCATATCAGAGCAGAATAAACAAAGAACAAGGCATTTCTAAAAACCTTGGACTTTTACAGCTGGAACTTGGGATGATATGTCAATTGTTTTCAATACTCGTGATCAGCTTGTCATACGGTAAATTAATATTTATAAGAAGCTTCAAGGGCAAAATATATATTGAAAATATATGCGCCTGGCACTGTGCTGGGTGACATAGGGTTGATAAAAGGCTAAGCTCTCATTCCTATCCATAAGGAGTTTATATTCTAATTGTGGAGTCAAGACACATACCTGGGAACAGAAAGGCAGCAAATTCTAATGGAAATCTTGCAGGAGGATGAATTAGATCACATCCCAGGATTCCCTTCAGCTCTGAATTTCATGGTACTTCCCAGAAAAGTCTGAAGCCATTTTCTCTATATCTATCTATCCTGGTCTTTTCTTCCCCAATAGTCTCAAAAAGAGACACCCCTATTCTTCCTCCCCAATGGGAACCCTACCAGCACTATGGAGCCAACATTTCTAGTTTGCCTTCAGAGGGATCTTTAGCATCAGAAAGGTTAGGATGGAATCTTGCTTGTGGGGAATGGGAGTATGCCCATTGATTGTTCAGTGGCCCAGACACCCACAGGCACATTTCCCCTCTTCTGACTGCTAACTTTTCCAGGACTGTTTGGAATTGTTGGGAACGCAGCTACAATAATGGACTGAACAGCCAGAGGCAGAGTAAGTCAGGGACCTGAGAAACAGGCAGGAAAATCAGTGGCTAAGTACTGCCTTGTATGCCTGGGGATCTTAGGCATGACCAATCCTTCTGGGGCTTTCAGAGTATAAGTCCTAAGAAGGGGAATGGTACCAGGGAGGGGGGATGGATGAATAATCCTCTGGGTATTTCTTCGGAAGCCCATTTGAAGGAATGCTGGCTATATTCCTTCTTCTGTCTGCCCTGGAGAGAGAGAGCAGAGAGAAAGAGGGGGGGAGGAAGAATCTAGACTCTGGGAAGGATCCTTTTGAATTTGGCTTGAAATCAGTCAGAGTAAATTGACATGAAAAGTTGGATTTTGACCGGTCTAATCTAAAATTAGTTTATTTCCTAAAAAGAGAGGATCTGTATTGCTCTATCTGTTCTGTGTTCATCTGTGAGCTTGTGAAGTGTTTTGTTAAATTGTAAATGCATCCATGTAGCCAGCCAGATGACTTTCCCTTGGAATTCTGCTATCTCTTAGTCTTCCCTTCTCCTTCCCTCCCTGATTACAGCAGCCTCAGAGGAGTGAGTGGGTTAGAGAGACAGAGAAAGAGAGAGAGAAAATACTTCATTGTTTGGCTTGATAATGGTATTAATAGAAAGTTGGAAAACTTTTAAGAAGCTGCTTCAAAAAAAATCTTTCTTTCTGCATTCTAGAACCCTAGTCAGGTTCTGTGAAGGTGAAAAAGAAAGATTTTGGCTCTTTGCATTCAACTTAAAAAAAAAGTGGCTCTATTAGTTAAATGGTTAAATTAAATTAAGTTGTTAGGCTTTTAACCTGTAGGCTTCTTTCTAAGGAATAAAGAACCTGGAAGAAATGGTGAGTATTTGGTTTATTTGAAGGAGAGGATATAGGTAGGATGGTGGAGTATTCCATGTGCTTGGACCTTGTACTCCCTTCCCCCTGCCCCATCCCACTTAAGAAATATTTAGCCTGACTGGGAATCCAATAAACAAATTTATGGAAGGTTATTGGATTTAAAGATTTAAAAGTTGTTTACTGTGATTTGTAATTATTACTATTAGTTATTAAGCTCCCAAGCTTTGTGCTTGGAAGTCACACTTTGTCAGTGTTAAATTACTTAGGCCCTTTTGCCTGGGCAAGAAGGATCTCTTTTGTAATGGAAATTAGCAGAGTAAAAGACAGGCAGTCTGGAGTGAAAAGCTCAGTTTTGATTTGATGAGATCTGAAAGATAAAATCTGTACTTTAGGTCTGAATTGGGTCAATGTCTCTGATATCAAAAGAAAATGTGTTTAAAATTGCGAATTCACTTCAGAATTTCAGTGATTTCTCTTAAAAGCATTAACTCTGTCCATGTGCTCAGACCACATGGACAAGCGAAAGGTTACTCCCTCCCCATATGATTTAAAGGCTGGGGGAGGGAAACTGTAAGAGGACTTTTCAGCTCTTTAAGGAACAGAGTAAAAAAGAGATTATGGGAATTTATAAATAAAGTTTTCTTTTAAGTAGCAAAAGTGTTTGATTAAAAAAAAAGAGGGCTAAAATATATATCATCAGTGATTATAAATCCACGTTTGATAAGATTCAAGTTAAAATCTGTCCTGAAGGAATAACAAGCAGCATCTAAGAATGCTCTTCCCATCAGGATTAAGCAGAAAAAGATAGTTATGCAGCATGTATGATTGTAAAGTGCTTAACATAAGGATGGGTATATGTTAGATGCAACATTAATCTAATGTAATTGTTACATAAGTTTTAAATCTGGAGTTTGTTATATACAGATCAGGGTTTTAAAAGGGATGGGATAGAAATTTAATAATTTGAAACTTATATTTGGTTATAAATAAGCAGTGAAAATGCTGATGTTTGCTATATAATGGTAGAGTTAACTTCTTTGCTTTATGCTAAAAGAGGATTCCAGTGTAGACAGTTATAATTAAGATGTGGAGGAAGGCTGGATAATCTGACTAATGGGATTGAGAGACTTGGAAAGATAAAAGTTTGACTGCAAATATGAAAGGCAGATAATAAGGTTTGAATAGTTCTGGATGAGTCAGTTTCAGATGGTTTCCATAAGTAGTGAGGGTGTGAGGAAGTATTTTAAGAAGAGAGAAAGAAAAATCACCTAACGATTTAATATAATAAATGGTTCAATCAAATTTGAGTTGACTCTGTCTGATCAGGTAATAGTGCCCATGTCATGGCAAGTAACTTGAAGATGCATTCAGCTGAATGGGCTTATTTAAAGTTTTAAGTAAACATAAACAGTTTTAAATTTTTAAGTAAATCTTAATGTTGTTATATTAGAAATTACATTGTGAAATTAATGATGAATTGGTTAAAAAAAGCTGTTATGAATTCTGCGTAAGAGTTTCTGTGTTGTAGAATTCCTATTGAGAAAATGAGAATCCTTGGAAAAAGAATGCATATATATTTTATATATGGGTATGATTTTCAAGCCTGTTACATCTAAGAATGTATTAAGTATGTTAAAACTTTAATTCTGCCGGTAAGAAGGAAATTTTAACTAAAATTGTTTTTTGCTATGAATCAAGCATTTACAAAAGCATGTTTGTAAAGGGAAGCTTATAGCCAAATGTGAAAAGGCCTTGGTTTTAGATCTTTTGTAATTTCTGCCCATTAGCTTCATGAGGGTTTTGTGATAAATTGTAAATTGTTCTTAAAAGAGGAAGATATTTGTTGTATGAAGAAATGTTTTGTAAAATCTTTTGTATGACTTTTGAAAGGCCCACCTGCCAAATTTACATTTATAAGCTAATTTGTTATAATAATTTCAGGTTTTATGGGGAGTTGGGAGATAAGGGACAAGATAATGGAGACGAGGAATTTTATGGCTCCAGGAAGCTCTGTGATAATTTTAAGACAAAAAGCCTCCTGGCCCCATCCCCCTTTCCTTGTGAAGTCCAGTCATTACTGAAGGACTTCTTAAGATCTAATCTGAACTGGAGATGCTCAGAGAACAGATGTTAACTCTTTCTATTATTGAAGGAGAAGAGTGGTGCCAGTCCCACCCAGGGGCTGAAGAGTCTCAAGTAATCATCCAAGTGGTGTGGCCCTTCACTTTGTTACAGTTGTAATCTCTATGTAAAGTGTAAACTGTATTTGGAGTTCCTAAACCAGGAATTTGTTAAGTGATAAATAATCTCTAGTGATTGGTTTTTCAAAACAAATTTAAGATTTAAAATGTAAGCACAATGCAAGTAGTAGAATTTTGTTGTTTTCAATTAAGTGGGTAAATGGGTACTCTGGTGTGAAAGATATGGGAATGACTAGGTAAAGGGAAAGGAAATTAAAGTGTAATGGTGATGTTGTATCATTGTTCCATAGAACGAGATTGGGATTTAAGGTTAACTGTAATGGTATGGAATTATTGAGGACCCAAAGACAGCAATTTTCTGGGTCCTGCTCAAATGACATGTTACAAAGACCAATTAGTTACTGAGACTAAATCAAAGACATCTTTAGTTTGGGGAAAAGAATTTAAGTCTAGGTTTTTTAGAAGCAGGTAACCTTTGGTAGTATTTTGCATTTATGGAAAAGTTAAATGTTTCTGTTTTTATTTGATTCGTGAAGTTAGTGTTTGAACTTGTCATATGTGTAACTCATTCTTTTAGATTGAGCAAGGTTAAAAAGGGACAGAATAGTTTGGAAAACAGATGTAAATCTATTAGAGCAATAACTTAGGATGATTGTTATTTAATCAGGAACTAGAACATGTATAGAAAGGCATACAAGCTACTTAAGACTTACTTCAAAAGATGCTCCTTCACCAATGTGAAATTATAATCATATCTGAAACTGATTACTGGAGCTTGTTATTTTAAGCTTTTATGGGACTATTAACTGACTTGTTCTGAATCTAATTCCAGGTATGGATAGCAAGAAAGGTGGTCTGAGCCACTGATCCATGATGCCAGTAAGCCTGTAAGATTCTGGTATGAACAGAAAAAAGGGGATCTCATGGGAAGGTTGAGAGAGCAGCTGTTCAGCCTGGGCTGAGGTAGGATTCTCCTGACTCAATTTCCCCACTGATACCTGCCAGACTTTAATCCTGGCTGAATGCCAGTTGATAATCTATTCCTGCCTGCAATTGACATGAAGTTAGGGAGATGATGTTTCCCTAACGTGTTCCTACTCTTAGTGGTAATTTCCTATAATCAAAAATTTTGTAAGCTTAATACCAGATCTATTAAAAGATTGTTGGAAGGGGAACATCAAGCTATGAGGCTTAGGACTTTAGATCAACAACAATAAGTTAGGGTCCTTTAATTCTTAGTAATAGTGTGGAGACAATCAGGTCAAGGGCTTGTGAGGTTAGCATACATAGTCATTATTATTTTGTCTCAGTTGATTAATGTTAAAAGAATAATGGTTTGTGGTCCATATTGTAAATGCTTTAAAAGAAGCATCACATGACCGGAAGTTGAAATTGTTTTATGATGTGACATGTACTGTGTTAAAAATGATTATTTATTGTATTTATGCAAGTACTGGAGCCTGTTATTGACTCCTTAGTGAAATCTCATCTACCTGATGGGGGAAATGAATAATGAATTAATGTGAGATGTAAATACTGGGTTCTAATTTGGATTTCTTAAACATGACAATTGGTCAAAGTTCCAATTTTGATTTTGTGAGAGTGATAAGAGTATAAAGTAATCTAAAATTGTATCAAGATCAGTTTTGTAGGAGAGTGAACATCTGGATTTCTACAAGAAGATAAAGGAAAGAAGATGCAGAGATGTTATGCTGAAGATGGCCTGAAGGAGCATCCAGATCCGAAAACTGCATCAGATGATGTTCCTCCCCAGACTGCTGTATGAGATGGAATCTCTGAATGGACAATTCATTGATTTACCTTTACTTTGGAATCTCTGTATCTGTCCTTATAACAAGGGGATTGCCCCCTTGTAATTTGTCAATGTGTTGGTCAACTTTGCTCCCTTCCCATATTCACATAAAAGGGGATAGAGGAAGGGAAGAATTCATAGGGGAAAGAATGTGAGGAGGTATTTATTGATTGGATTTAGGTATGGAAACAGAAATTTAAATAAAGAAAAAGAGGGGGGATTTTGTGGGAAGTAAGAAAGTTCTGTTGTCCACATTCCTAGGTAATAATGGTTATGACCTAACATGGACAGCTTAGAGATCAGAGGCAGGCCCAAGGAGCTGATGTGAGGAAGGGCCTATCAGAGAGGTGAACATGGAGTCATATGGTCAGGGGACATTGTCACTGGAGATCCAAAGTTCAGAAAACAGTATAAGAAGCCCCATCTTCCTGCACATGTTGTAGTCTTCCTGTAACCTTACAGGGGAGACTACTCGTCCATTCAGAAGGAATGGACATAAAGATTAATAAAGGCTTTCCTGATTTCATGACAGGTATTGTTCTTTGTTTAAGGTGAGCATGTTTCACACTGTTGAGCGGGGGAGCCCGTTAAACGGGCTCACTTCTAACACAAGGGCGACCAGGTCCTTGAAGCTGAGAGATAAATTCATAGTCATGATCCCTTTCTCAATCTCAAATTCCACACTTCTAATTCCCCAATGAGCATTTCCATTTGGATTTCCTACTGGTATCACAAACTCTTTATATCCATTATATTTCAATAGTCCTGATTTTCCTGGACTTCCCTACTTCGCTGAATGTGCCAACATTATCCTAATCAGCCAAGGTTGAAATTATCATTAACTCTTCTTCCTTTATGGTCCACCTCATAAAAGGCCCTAACTCTAACCCTAGGCCCTCCACACAGAGATCTAATTTGTCTCTGCAATACTGCAGCCATTTCTTCCATTTCTTTGGCCACCACCTGGCCTGAGGCTTTTTTTTAACCTCTCTCCTGTACTAGTGTAGTAATCTCTTAATCAGTCCTTCCATGAAGACCCTCTCTACATAAACTTCATCTTACATATTCATTCTGGAACCATGTTCCTAACACATAACAACAATTATTTCGTCCCCATGCTTAAACACTGAAAATGGCTTTACCAAACAAGATCTGCAGATTCACAGCAAAACACAGCCTTCAAAATGCCTGCAAAACATTCTATATGTCTCCCCACCTCTGCACTTTTACACATGACCCCAGGAGGCTGTCTTCATGAGTTCTATCCTTCCTTCAAGACTCCATTCAAAATTCCACTTCTAAGTCCATAAAGCGTTCTCTGATTCCACCAGGAAGAAAGTGACTTTTCCCAGTTCTGAATTCTTCTAATCCTTTCAGTGTGCCTTTTTAATGCAACATTCTACTTCCTGTGATCCCTATTTGAGGACACCTCCTAACTCTCCTGCTAACTGCCAAATCCTGAGAGGCAGAAAGCGCATCTTCAAAACATCTCTAGAAATTAGTAGGGTGACTTGCCCATAGTAGACAGTTAATAATTATCTGGTGAATGAATAAATAACTGCTTGTTTTCTTCACCAACAAAGTTATGACTATATCAAAAATTAAAATATCAATATAGCCTCTGAAAGGCAGTGAGGCATAGTGGGAAAGAGTTACATTTGGATTCAGGAGAGCTAAATCCCTGCTCTCAATTACCACAATGAAGAGGTCTAAAAGAACTGAAACTGCCTCAAGTAGGGGAAAAGAAAAAAGAAAAAAAAAGAGTTGATCTCCCTGCCAAGCAGAATGATATGGCAAAAGAGGTAATACCAATTTAGGATAAAAATGTTTGTAAAATCTTAGGAAAAAGGATGGTGGAAGGTTATAGGCAGTTTCACATCATAAAACAAAGGGGCAATGGAGGGAAAACCAGTTTAAAGGAAACTTGGCAAGAGACGCAACTAAGCAAAAACCATCCTGAGTACTTCTAAGGATCAAAGTGGAAGGACTACAACCAAGAAATGAAAGATGGGAAATAGATGTCATTCTTTTTAGGACAAACTCTCTTCATCATCAAGGACAGGTGGGGCCCCACATTATCAATTTAACATTACAGTCCCAGGTGTGCTGGTAGAGGCAGTGGAAATGGCTGTGAAGATAAGAAATACTGACTTCATAAACACAAAAAGGCTCATCTATCCACGGTCAGCTGCCCATTTGGAGGTGAGTCTTAGAGTTCCTAATATTTCCATTTTACAGATGACAAAACTAAGACTCAGAAAGTCTAAGTGTAGCTCACAATCATGGGCAGCTATGTGACGCAACAACAGAGCCCCAGGTCTAGAATAAGGAAGATCCTGAGTTCTAATCCAGCCTCACATACCTGCTAGCTGTGTGACCCTGGGCAAGTTTTTTACTCCTTTTTGCCTCAGTTTCTTCACCTGCAAAATGAACTGAAGAAGTAAATGGCAAACCACTCCAGTATCTTTGCCAAGAAAACCTCAACTGGGGCCACAAAAGAGTCAGAAATGACTCAACAGCAACAACACAAAAGGTCACATGGCTAACAAGTGAGAAGTGAGATTCTGAATCCAAATCTTCCTGGTTCCCACTCTAGCCTTCTATCCACCAGCCCATGATGCTTCAAAATAGAATAAGCATTTTTATAATTACTCATCATCACATAATAAATTTTGGAAAAGGATTTTTTTTTTTTTTTTGCCATGCCACAGAGACAGTGAAAAAGATCAAGAGAGCTCTTCTACAGTTTCAGTGAAAGGCCAACTACATCTGCTTCCAGAATGAGCAATAAGTTACCACTGCTAACTTGTATAAGTGTTACTAACCATTCCAATATATAATCATAACAAGATAAAGTACCACTTGAGAGATTTTTTTGACACATATGCTTTTTGCCTCAGACCCAAATTGCTTTAAGTACAGTGGAAAATGATTGCCTCATCTTTGCCTTGGAACACACAGCATTACATTTTGTTTTTAAGGATATATACTCACCCTAGCACCACTTACCAAATTTGTATCATTAGGTGGACTGTACTTCTCCGTCCCCATTCTCACAAGCCCATCATGATATAAAAATATTTTTAATGGATCACAGGATGTTATCAGAATATAAATTCGTAAATCAAACTTGTAGCCTTCCATAAGGAAAGGCTTATCAATGTATTCTTGGACAATTAAGTGGTCCTGAGCTAGCAGTTTTTCAGCATTTCTTACCAAAGAGATCCTGGATTTAAAAGAAGAAAAAAAAAGTATAATATGAAATGAAGCACAAGTAAGTTGTCAGACATGTTCAAAAGAGAAGTCTCCTTTATCTATGAAGAAACTGCATGCCCACCAGCACCCAGAAGGCTGGCTTTCTCCAGGATTTCCTTCTATTCTCCTGGCATGCTCTATCATGAAAACTTATTGGAAGATCATTGCTCATTCTCCAAAAAGAAAAAAGAAAAGGTGTATGACAGCAACTCTGCATTATTGAAGTCTACACATTTGTTCTTATAGTATAAATCAAGGACATTTCAGAGCATTTCAATTTGTTAAAATTGAGTATATTTCCTCTGGTACTAGCAAGATGAGGAGTCAATTCTGCTCAGTCAATGGAAGGAAAACTTCAACTGACATTGCACATCTCTAAGATGTGATGATTGAGCAAATAAATGTCCATTTTCTTAAAACTAATGGCGGTGACACTATCACGGACTCAACATTTATTTACTACGGTTAAGTATTTCATATAAAAATCCTTAGATGATTTTGTAAGTAAATCAAAGAAACGACCATGAACCCCCAGGTCGTGGGATGGCTACATGATGAATTCTCTCTTTTCAAAGCATTATGAACTGATAAGCTAAACATTCTCCTTCAAAGTCCTACATACTCCAAGGCCATGTTGTGGTATGGAAGTGACAAGACTCTCCCTAGAAGGCTAGATCAGGCCTGGGCATTTGGAGGGCTCAAAGTCCACCCCTGCAGAGGAGATGGGGCCCAGCCCAGCTAAGGGCAGTAAGGCTCACATCCTCCAAAGGCCAGCAAGGAGGCAATCAACGGTGGGGCAACTAGTAAAACCATATACAACAGTGAGGAAAGTAACAATCCATCTCTCTAGATTTGAAGAAAATTAAACATAAAATAAAAAGACTAGGATTTGAAAAACCTATCTTTTGTGTGTATGTGTGTTTTATGCCAGTAAAAGACATGAGCTAAAAGTTCTTTGCAAAAAACAAAAATTAACAAGAAAGGACTATTTAAAGTTTAAACTGCATTCTGAGTTCTCCAATCACTTTTCTGGTCCCAGAAACTTTAACACTTTTTTCCATATTCTTCTAATATCCCATGATGGTGAAAAAGAGGGAACTATCCCTAACAAACATGACCATACTCCCTTTCCTCAATTTAAAAAAAAGTCAGCAATCTACCCCCTTCCTAATTTCATAATCCTCACTACTGTTTACCTGTAAGACTTGATTTAACTCAAGCACTTCTGAGCTAGAGTTGTAAAAATCAAATTATGAAAACTGAGGGGTTTGTTTTGTTTAGCTTTTTCATTATAGCACTATTTTTAGAGGGCAATTCTTTCTCTGGCACAGAACTCCCATTTGAATTCCACTTAATTTTTTAACTGACATACCAAAGAGTATTAGAAGGTGATGGAAAATGTGACACATTAAACCTTCATATCAATAGTTAAAAATAGCCTCCCCCCCATTCATCTACAACTCTGAACAATTTACCACTTACAGGTTTGGTTTTTTCCAAACACATCTTGGCTGCACCAGTACAGTGTCAAGGCTCAAGTTTACCTACCCATGACCCATTGCACCATTTGCTGGTTTGACGATAAAAGTTTTCTGTTTCCGCTTTCTCTTCAATTCTTTTACATAATTCTGGAACTGGGTATACTCTGATGGGAAGATCCATGTTCGGGGGATAAAAGTATATTCCTGCGGATTACACTTGATCATTCTGTGAATAAAGGAACAGTATTTTAAAAGTTGTTTTTAAACTTTTAAAAACATCTTTTGCCTGTGAGATAGTGTTATTCCACTTAACACAAGAGTTAACACTTAACACAAAGAGTTGAGCCATGGTATAATGTGAAGGTATAATTGTGTGACTCTAAGTAGAGTCGCAAGAGACCTGGATTGCATTCCAGGCTCAGACACTTAGTAACCATATGTACCTAGACAAATCCTTAAACATCTTTGAGTCTGGGTTTCTTCATAGGACAATAGGAGCCATAGGATCATAAGAGCACAGACTGAAAGCTAGAAAGGACTTCAGAGGCTGTGAAATCCAACCACTCTGTCTTAAGAGATTAAGGAAACTGAGGCAGAGAGACAAGAAAGTGACTAGGACTAGAGTCAGATAGCTAGTTCAGTCCAAAGCAGGATTTGAACCCAGGTATTAATAATTTTCTCTGTAGTAATATTAGGAGAGAGCTTTGATAATCTCCAACCACTTGAAAAATGGGAGCTATTACAGCAATAACAGAATAGACGCTGGACCTGGAAAGAGGAGGAAGTTCATTTCAAATATTGTCCTGAATACCTACAAGCTGTGAGACCATGGGAAAGTCACTCAGTCACTCTGGGCCTCAGTTTTCCACCAATAAAATGAGAATAACATTACCTATCTCGTAGCATTGCCATGAAGAATAAATGTATGTAAAGTCCTTCATCAACTCCGCAAACTTTGTAAAGTAAAATCAGTGATCTGGGTTGATAATTCGCCGATTTCTATTCCAGCCCCAGTCCCCAGATCACCAATGTCCTATTAGATGTCTCCCACTGGAGGTGTCCTATAGGCATCTTCAACTCAATATGTCCAGAGCAGAGCTTGTTTTCTTTCTCACCAAACCTTGCCCTCTTCCCAACTTCCCAACTACTTTTAAGGGCCTCACTTTGCTCCCATTAACTCAGGCTCTCAACCTTGTTGTCATGCTCTCTGACACCATAGATCCAACCCATCTTTAAGTCTTTTTTCTTCATTCAACAGCTCTTATCTATGTCCCCTTCTTTCCATTCCTATAACCACTGTGCAAAGGTGGTACCCCATAATGCCCTGCCTGGATTAGAATGCCCTCCCTCCTCACTGATCTCTTCCCACTCTAGCCCATCTTCCACACAGTTGCAAAGATGATTTTCCTAAAGTCTAAGTCTGGCCACATCATCTCCCTAGTAAATGGCTCCCTGTGACCTCCACAATCACATGCAGAGTCCCCCTTCAGTCTTCCCCCTTCCTCTCTTTCTAGCCTTCTTCCCTGCTGCACCCCTCCATTTACCATGCACTTCCACCTTACTGGCCAACGTCCTGTCCCTTACTCCAAACACTCCTCTGCCCTCTCTCGGCTTTGTATTAACTGTCCTCTATCCCTGAAATGCGCCTCTATCTCTCAAAATACCTGGCTCCTTTCAAGATTCAGTTCAAATGCCTCCTGTTACAAGAGGTTTTTCCCTCTTCACCTCCCTAGCTCTAGTGTCCCATGACCCTCCCCAACCAAAGGCTATTTTTCATTTCCTCCATGTGTGTGTGTTTATTTTGTCAAACATTTTCCAAGTATATTTCACTCTGATTGGGGCAGTACTTGGGAATTTTGTAGGTGGCTAACATTTGACGCTTCTGTTGGCTAAACTACATGGTGTCTTTTGTCCAAGGTAACAATAACAGTATTGTAGAATAATAAGGTTGGTTAATAATATTGTCAAGCACACAGAGTACACAGTAAGCACTTAATAAATGTTTGTGAACTTGAACCCCACAGAATCTTTCACCCAAAGATTTGTGATTTGTTAATCACTTTATACTAAATAGCCTTTTCTTCTGAGAAGAAGAAGAAACTGAAATGAAAGGTCAGATGAATGAGGTAGAATGTGACTAAGGATTAGAAGGAGTCCCTTGAGTGAATGCTATTCCTTTCTTTCCTGGGAACTTGAGGTACCCTCATAGTGTTCCGTGTACTCCTTTGGGAGAACCTCACAAGGGCTCTGCTTCCACTGTGAGAAGTAAGATAATTGCCAACCCCATCTTTCTGACTCAGAACTTAGCCAAGAAGCTAAGAAATTCAATACAACAGAATGATCCTGACATTTCTTCTGACAACTACATAAAAATCATATGACAGCATCAGAGTCATGTCAACTGCCGTGTTTCTTTCTATTCTCAAAACATTTTTTTTAATGAATCATCACATATTTCACAAGATATATAGACTATGAAATTAGATCAGACTAAAGATATAATTAAGTCAGCATATTTTAAAATTCATGATGTGCTATTTTGAATAGTACAGTACCAACTTCAAAAAAATACCAAGTCCAATATAAAATAAAAATGTATACCAAAAAAGTTATCAGGGCTGAAATCTATTTAGGTAACCTGGCAGAAGTTGTCCTCAGAAAGTGTCCAAGGGAGGCATGGGGCTGATCTCTAATGAGACTTGAGAATTTCTGAATCAGACAGAGGGGGTTATGGTGGTGAAGGTGGTGGCTGTTTTTTTCCCCTAGTCCCACCACAGATTTAGGAGGTGACCTTCAACAAATAATTTGGCTGCCTCTATTTCTGTAGTACCAGGTCATTATTTTCTCATGTAACGCAGCATCATTTTATCTTCAAAGAGAATTCCATGGAGTCGTGTTGAATGAGAGACAGGCTAGGATTTAAACGTTCGATATTCCTGGGTGAATAGGAGGAGCTTTAAATATAAAAATATTTCACACCCTAGCTTCTAAATGAAAGAATACATTTACAGAGACACACACTAAAGATCTCAGGGGCTACTAATATCACACACATGAAATACACAGCCTCATTTTTATAACGCTGATACCTAGAATTAAGTTTAAATTTTAAAAATTAATTCAGAGAAAATGTAGCAGTTTTATAGTACAACTAAGAAGAAACCTCGGCTTGAGATGTAAGTCTAGCCTAAAGCTGTTACCAAGACATCTCTAGTCTTTGACTCTGTAGAGTGGAGGCCCGACTCTATGTGGGCTCCAGGCCAAAGAAAGGCTTCAAATATCAAACCCATTCTTTCCTTCTCCAAAGCCCCCATGCAGGGTGCCTGGAAGCCGAGCTGGACAAGCTTCAACTATCACCTCGATGCAGATGACTCTCAAACCGTTATTTCTAGCACTGACCTCTCCCCCTGCCCCACATGGCATGAAGGGCCTCCAGCTTATGCCATGTGAGGATTGGTGGAAGGACCCAGAGGATAGACTTGGGGGAGGGGGAGAGGGTGACATGAGAACTGCCTTAGTGACTTTAAAGTATTTAAAGGGCAGTCACATGGAAAAGGGATTAGGCTTGTTCTGCTTGGCCCTAAGGGGCCCACTACAGGTGGTAACTGCAAAGAGGCAGATTTAGGCTTGAGGTCATGAAAAATTCCCTAAGGCTCTGCAAAGTCCCAGAATGGAATGGAGTGGCAGTTCCCCCCACCCCTCCAGGTCCTCAAGCCAAAGCGGGGTGACTGTCAGAGAAGATGGCAAAGGAGATTCATAGGCAAGGCAGGGCTCAGGGCACCTGTCCTTCCAAGGATCCTTCCAAATCTGACATTCTAGCATTCTGGGATTTTCTATCTCACTTGTTCCAGCACCAGAGTAGAGATGATAAGACGTGCATATGCTCCCTCCCTCAAGAAGTGACTTGATTTTTTTAATTACGTGCTCTCAAATACATTAGATGGAAAATTGTTTTCCCTCTAACACTATCTCCTTCACATGCATTTTCAGAGTTTTGAAAGTTCAGTAGGAATTACAGAACTGTAGAATTATTTTCCTGATATATTCTCAGAAGACATTTTGGAGAATAAGAAGATACCATATTATTTTTCTCTCATCAATTATAAGAGAAGCTGGCATTTTGTTCTATCAGGTGTTTGAGAGGCAGAGGGATGTGGAAATAACCCTGAGTTTGAAGCTGGGAAGCCTGGGTGCAAGTCCAAATTCTTCCTGCCCGCTTTGGGACCTTGGCCAAGTTAATGAACATCACCAGGACTCATTTTCCTCATTTGTAAAATAAGGGGTGGGGGTATCCTGGATGATCTCTAAGGCCCCTGGAATCTCTAAAGCTAGGATCCCATGGAACCCAACCTCTCATCTGAGGCTCAGTTCAAATATCACCTCCTTCACAGACCCGCTTCTGAACCCTCTGGAGGAAAGCAATCTCTCCCTGTTTAAATTTCTTATGATGTTTGTTTTATATTTATCATGCTTTGCCTGGTAGGATATTAATTTGGGCATATACTAAAGTTTAAACATCTTGAGGGCAGTCTTCTTGAGTCTTTGTTTCCCAGCACCTAGGACAGGGCCTCACACAGAGTAAATGCTTAATAAATGTTGGCTCAATTTAATTAAAATTAAAAGAGGTAAAAAGAGACTAGAGCCAGATCACCTCTGCCTAGCCTCTTAACGCCCTGTCCTGGGAGCTCCTTCTCAGATCTGCTATTATCTTACCAAGCCTCAGGAAAGTCCATGAAGAGATAATTTAAAAATATAGCATTAGAGGGTCTTCCATGCATTATCTCAATTAATCCTGAAAACAATAGTGTGGTTTCTGTATGGTTTTGACATTATGTATGATAGCTGTTTCACATAAGAATACTGAGCCCTACAAGGGTTATCAATGCCAAAGCAGACTGAAAACCAAGTTTTTGGCTCCAAGGTCAGCGTTTCTTCCATGACAGTGAGAACGTATGCTGCTCAGAGGCTTATAGGAGTACAACAGGAAAGGATGAATTAGGGGAGCCAGGAAGGGATGGCACAGGATTAAAGAGGGTAGCAACAGTTAAGGGGTGCATATGAGTCACATATCCCAATAACAGTTTCTTCTTTATATCAACTGACCCATTAAAATAGACTCCACTTAATCCAAGTGGTTTTTGGTGAACTGTCCTGCTCTCAAATCTTATGATAAGCCTCAAAAATCACATTATAGTTTAGAGGTAAATCAAAGGCCTTATAAATTAAAGTTCTAAGGTATGTTAGAGGTCATGTAGTTCAGCCTCTACCTTTTATAGATAAGGAAACTGAGATTTATCCGAAATCCTGAAAAAGAGCATTAAAATTGCTTTCTTAAACTAAGGTTATCTTTTCTAAAAGATAATCGCTAGTATCTTCCCCTCCTAACAACCTTGCATTAATTTTATCCCTATTTTTGGCATCCTTAGCTACGTACATGTTTTCTCTCCTAATAGAATGTATAAAGTCTTTGTTGATGGGGGCCATTTAATTTTGTCTTTATACCCCAAGACTTAACACTACTTCTGTAGGAGCACAACACATAAATCCTGCGGGTTGGTTGTTTCTCAGGTTGTGGTTTAGTTGGTTCTTATAGGAATTGTTGCTGAATACCATCCCCTCACTTTTCTCTCTCTCACAATCTTCAGGTTGTCACCTCTAACCTGACATTATAGTCACCAGACTATGGGAAAATAATTCATAATTCTTCAAATATGCCCAATCAATTCTATCACTGTTGGATAATGTCTCAATCAATCTTCTGTAATATTAAAAACAAATCCCAGGTGCTTTGGCATGTAGATCACCACTGTACCCAGACAATTCAAGTATCAGCCTCCTTGGTTATGGGTGCCATTTGATCACCATTGGATCTCAGCACCTATTAACTTTCATGAGGATGATAGGGGAGAGAAGGAGTGAAGAGGGTATGAGAAGTGAGTACGAGGTGGGAGCTAATGAAAACATTTAAGTTTCTACATGTATTGCAAAATATCCAATTCTCTTCTGTCTGTCTTATTTTTTCACCAGAACCAAAAAAAAAGGGGAGGGGGGGCATTTCTAAACATTCTGAAATAAGTGTAAAAAAAAGCAGTCAGAGTGAACCATCCCATCTAACAAGCAACAACTTAGGTCACTTTGGGAAAAGATAAGTAGCACAACTCAGATGAACTGCCCCAAAAGTGAGACAAATGGGGCTCACTACACATCCCAAATAAGAGAATGGGATGAAAGGAAGGCAGGGAGAAACAGAATAAGAAAAAAGAAACAAGAAGCAGGTAGTATAAGGGTTATACGTTATAGCACAAAAGGCAGCTAGGTGGCACCACAGTGCATGGAGCACCAAGCCTGGAGTCAGGAAGACTCATCCCTGCCTGAGTTCAAATTTGACCTCAAACACTCCCTGTGTAACCGTGGGCAAGGGAGTCACTTAACCCTGTTTGCCTCAGGTTCCTCATCTGCAAAATGAACTGCAGAAGGAAATGGCAAACCAGGCCAGTATCTTTGCCAAGAAAACTCCAAATGGGGAGACAAAGAGTGGAGTACAGTGAAGCAGCAGCACAATGACATTAGGAGTCAGGCAATCACATCCCAGAAAATGTCAATCTGCAACTAGAAACACTATTTCCCAACATTTCTAATTTCCTATTGCAGCAACATTCCATGGGACTGGGGGTGGGGGGTGATGGAATGCACTTTGAAGTTTGAGCTGCTTCCTCAATGCAGGAAACAGCTAAGAAAAGGAGGCAAATACACACTACGTGACCTTAGAGTTGGGAAAGACCATGGTAGCAGTCTAGATCAACTCTTCCCCTTAAGGCAGGAAGCCCCGGATGGGATTCCCAAGAAGAGGCCAATCTCTACTCATTGCCCTCAGCACAAGTGGTCAGCACTCATCACTCTCCTCGTAAGGTAGCCCACAGAACTGGTCCTAGAAGTCCTCAAGAAAGATGAGACACTAGATTTAAGAGCTTCAAGGGTTCCAACTTTAGTTTTTCATAAATTCAAGGTTTTAAAGTTAAAACTTGACCAAAATGTTTTGAAAGTATTAAGTAATTCTAACTAATTGCCTGTCTAAATTCAACCCAATTGTAAAGAAATTAACAAATGATTTAGGGAAAATATTCAGCTAAAAAAAAAAGAAATATGCTACTTAAAGATGTTATAAGTATTCATAAACTCCTGGATTTTGATTCTAAAACGTCTAAGATTCCATTTAATTCAATAATTTTACTAGGTACCTACTGTGTGTAAGTCACAGAAGACATAAAGATGAAAAACAACATAATCCTTGCCTTCCATGAGCTACAATGCACTAAGGAGACACAAACCATACACAGAGAAGCAATGACATTAGGTAAAATGGGACAGAAGTCAAGTGCTCTAGAACCAGGATGTCAAACTCAAATGGAAATGGGGACCACTAACCCAGATAAAACCATCTCAGTGGGATAAATAATGACTTAGTTTTTAAATGGAATATCATCTATGGTATATGTACTTTTATTTTGTTAACTATTTCCCAATTGCTTTTAAATTGGGTTCAGGCTCCACTCTGGAGCGTTGCTGTGATCTCTGTTTGACATCTGTGCTCTAGAAGAATTTGGGGACAAAGAAAAATACTTACAAATGGGGAATATCAGAGAAAAGCTTCATGGAGGAGGGGGATGGCACTAGAGTGGATACTTGAAGGAAAAGAAGGAACAACAGGTGGAAATGAAGAAGGAGTGAGTTCAACTGAGGAAAGTGGACAGGAATGCACAGAGGAGAAGAAGATGGACGTTGGATTCTGGGAATAACTACTAGTCCAGCTTACCTAGAATATAGGGGATGTAAAAGAAGAGGAAGATGGAGTAGGGCTGTCAGGGTAGGAGAGAGCGAGATGGTAGAAGCCTTAAAAGCCAGAAGAGCTAGCTCGTGTTTTGTCCTTTTGGTAATAAGGAACTACTCCATGTCTCTTCATGGGGCTGACAATGAAGCCTTTCACTTTTTGACTAAGCATCTTAGAAGAATCAAAAATAGTAATGAGCAGGTGCTCACACTCCATACAAGGATCCTAAAGAAATGTTGACACTAGTGCAATATGATAAATGAATATCATTAGCCTCTAACATGTTTTCCCACCATGCTAAATGGCTCCATAGGAAATGGGTAAGGTCCTGAATAGTACTTGAAATAACCCAACAAATCATAGTCATTGGAAGTTTTAGACTGGCATTCAAACAAGTATTTACCAAGTGTGCAGACACTGTTTGACATATGAAAGAGAAAAAAATTTAAATGTTCCTTGCCAGCAAAACATTATTTTTTAGAGTTGATGTGATTTGGTGTAATTTAGTACTATCATGCTCACAATAAAGATTCCAAATAGCTTTTCTCTATTACAACAAAAATAGAATTACTTGGTCATATTTCTTGCTAAGAAATCCTTCCTGCAGATCTCACCCATTCCTGGAAAATGGTTGATTCTCTGAAAAACAAAATATAAGGAGGCATTAGTATTTTCTTGGTTTACAATCATTTATTTACTTACATATCCTTCATAAATAAGCTTTTAATATTTATGTGAGTCAAGAATATTGCAAATACACACTAGGCAGGAAGAAAAATGTCTTTTTTCTTTTCCGCCACATGCAGAGAGTTTACACAAATGCTCAGATTCTGGTCCTCTGTTTTGATTAAAGAACAGGATGAGGAGAGCACTAGATTTGTAGTCTAAGGAGATCAGTTCAAATCTTGATTAGGCTAATTCCTACCCATTCTGTAATTTCCCCTCTCTGGGCTTCTGTCTCTTCATGGTTTACAAAATGGGACATTGAACTAGATGATCCTGATGGCTCCTTCCAGACTTAAATATTACAATTCTTGAGCCTGAATGACTTTTTGACCCATCTGATATTTCTGTGCTACTACAGATACATTAGAGAACCATGGGGGTAGAGAAAGCCAATTTTCTTATAGGCCCAAGAATGATTTGTTTCTGCAGTCAACCATTAATTGTCTCTAGTAAATAAGAAGTGATATTCAAAATGTCAGCACCTTAACCATCATTCATTCTTGAATTTTTGGTGTGTTTTTACCCTTAATTTTCAGTCTAGATATAATGTCCTGTAAACAAAATAATTATACCAGAGGTTGGATGGGTGACTCAAGAGGATCTGAGAAAATTCCCAGATTACAAATCGTGATTCTCTGCTCAACAACTCTGCAAGCCCTATCTATCCCACCTGAGCTATGATGGTGGTCTCAGAAAGGTTTACCTACTTCTAAAGCACTCACTCTACATTCTTCCAGAGGCAGACTGATGGAAGAAGATGATTACCTCTTTTTGAAGATAAGGAAAATGACGCTCAGAGAACACAGAAGTGACCTGCCAAAGGTCTTACAGCTGGTATATGATCAACTCAAATCCAGGGCCTCTGGCTCCAAACTTACTATCTCTGAGACAGAGACAATGCTCAAGCCTAATAATTTTTTTTTTTATTATTTCTTCTCTCAAGCCTTCCCTAGAAGTTACAAAAAGTTCAGGTCTGAAACCATGAGGGTTACGTGCAAAATAACAGGGAAAAGAGAAAGAACCCAAATGAGTGAGTCATTCAGCTGAATAAAATCCACTAATAAAGATTACCAGAAGAGGATTATCAGGCAGCATCGTCTAAGGGAATGAATGTGAGACTTGGAATCAGAAAGAAAAGGGATCAAATCCTGCCTCTGACACTTATGAGCTATGAGCTCATAAGTAAATCACTTTTCTTTCTAAGCCTCAATTTCCTTAACTATAAAATGGGGGTAATGCCATCTGTAGTAACTTACAATGCTGTTCTGGAGATAATGAGATAAAAGTATGTAAAAGAAATGATAAGGCTTGAAATGCTACACAAATGCCCCTTATTAATATTTCTACTAAGCCTTCTGTTAAGTCGCTCTCCAATGACACATTATAGTTAAGAGGCAACTTTATGTTCCTGAAGGAAATCAAAGTTCTTATAAATTTTAAGTCAGTAGTTACATCAGGGGTCATATAGTCTAACTTCCACGTTTTATAAATAAGGAAACGGAGATCCTCAGAAGGTAACTAACTTGCCTAGGATCACATGAATAAACAAGGGTGGGTGTGTATAAATACACACGCACATATACATATATACATGTGTATATATATGTATATATACATATATACACAAATATACATATACACATACACAAACACAAATATGTAGTCAGAGAGAGAGAGAGAGAGCTAATTCCTCTAGCTTGATAGCAAATTAAGACGTAATTCATTCATCAATCAGTCAGCATTGATCTGGTGTCCATGACGTGTAGAGCAGTGTGCTAAGTCCAATGCTGGATACAAAGTTTAGAGGAGACGTGCCCTGCCCTCAGGAAGCTCCCGATGGAAAGCCATTCTCATTCCTGCTTCTTACCTGATAGTTTTGCAGTTCTGCAATCTTTTCCTGCTGGACAGCAGCATCACACCATATAAGATTACTTGTTTCATCTTCATCTCGAGTTTTCACAAAGCCCATCTCATCTATTACTACACGAACTGCAAATAATGTAACAAAAACATTTCACAAACAAAGGTATAAGGAAATTTTCAATGTGCATTCACTGAGTACTTGTCCTTTGTCTTAAAATATTTAATTTGGAAAACGTCCAGGAAAAACCATACATTTTTAGCATCAGAAGAGCAGGTAGCTGTGGAATACAGTTTCATCAGTTTGGGTGGTGGGAAATGAAAGCTCCTTCCCACTGGCCCCCAAAACCTATCTCTTGAGACTTTACCTTCTGCACCAAATCACTAAAGGGATAATTAATTGATGTCATCAATAGCACAACTAGGCCCAGATATACTACTTCTGTTAGGGGAATTGTACTTTTATGGCCTATCCCTGACCTTGGGCCAGCCCCAGAAGGCCCAAGGTAAAAATAACCCTTTCATTGTCTACTGCCTTCCCTAATCAGGATTATTTTTAGTCTTCAAGTACCACAGCAGCTGTGCTGGGCTAAGACTTGTCAGTGCTGAACAAGGGTCCCAATGAGGAGCCCCTGATTTGATACCAGTCTTTCTTAACCACCATCCTGGCCTGAATTCTCATGTACTAGGGGAAGCCTGTTCATCTGCGTATTAGAGACTGAACCCACCATCACACTTACATTTCCATGGAAGTTCAAGTTGAGAATAATGGTAAAACCCAAAGTTGAAGGATTTTGTTTCACTTGAATTCTAAGTTTACATTTTAACATAGACAGTATTTTTTTTTAAAAATTAATTTCATTGGTGTACAGTTGGTGTACTGGTGGTAAATTAGAGAATTGACTTTCCTGATGAAATCTCAAGCGGTTTAGAAGAAACAGGTATATTTCTGACTAATAAGAGATAACAGACTAGTTCCACCAATCTCTCCCTCATCATGATGCCTCAAAACAAAATTGTGGGGACACTCATGTAAAAAAGAGGGCAGGTTCCCCTTCTCTTCATCAAGGCCTCCTACTTAATATGATGATTTTAAAACTGATGCTTCTTTCTTAAAAAAAGATATTAGTGGATTAGAACTTTCTAATTACTAGGCAATTGGAATTGAATTGCTACTTAATTGAAGTTTGGAAATACATGGAAGCCTGAATTCAGATGACCACCATACAATGCAAAGAACATCTTTCTGACCTATGGCTTCCAGAAAGGAAAAAAAAAAGATCACGATGGAATCAATGACTCTTCATATTTTAGAGCTGAAAGGGATTTCAAGAGATTATCAAGTTCAACCCCATCATTTTACAGTTGAGAAAGCAGATGGTGCAGAGTTAAGTGACTTGCCTGAGAGTCAGGGCTAAGAGAATACAAAAGAGTTATAAAAATAATCACACAAACTTTTACCCAATAACCCCAATGCTAATATATACCCTAAGGGTATCATTAAAAAGAGCTATCTGTGTGAAAACACTTAGAGCTGCATTAGCTATAACAGCAAAAAAAAAAACCAAAAAAACAAACAACTGGAAACAACCTTGGCATCCCAAAGAAGGGGACTGACCTGGCTGAAAATTCCCTACTCTCTTCATGTAGACCATGATGAATCCCAGTTCTGCCTCCTTCTAGGTTTGAGGAGCCTGGGTTTGACTTAGATAGGTGGGCAGTCACTTAATGCCACACAAAGCTCTTCCACCCGCCAATCCAAAAGCTCTTTGCATTTATACCCCGTCAGCCTAATCAAAGTACGCAAAGAGTCAAACTGAAGCAACAGTGGGTTATTTGCCTATGGCTATGAAAAGGTAAATGAGAAATAAACAAGTGATTTCTCTTTGACATATAAATAGCTGCCCCTTTCCTTCCTTTTTCCCAGTCTCTCAAATCTCTCCAACGAACTATGACAACTAATACAGTTCATTCAGCAAAGAGACACAGGGACAGATATCCCAGTGTTTCTTCCCAGGGAATGCAGGAACCTAGGGCCAGGTTCTGAGTTCAATTTCATGGGCTTCCCTGGTACAAAGGGAATTAAGTCTTAAGCCTGAAACTTGAAAGGAAAGGAAATAATATATGCAAACACCATCTTTCCATCCCTTTGGAAGCCCTCTCTCTTTTTCACTTAAATATCACATACCTTGACACATCTCTTTTAGGACAACAGTTCACATTCCCGCAGTGCTTTAAGGTTTACCAAAGTATTTCTGACACACCACCACAGACAACATTCTAATGTCTTTCTTAAAGCTCTTTGACTCTATGAAACAATTTTCCGACTGCAAATGGGACAACCGAGAACTATTAGGGGACCTCAATTCCAATTAACTTTGCCACTGGCTGCTGATTAAGTATGGATGAGTCACTGTTTTCTAGTAAGTGGGAAGAGAATCTTAAAGATTAATGAAATGTGAGGGCAAACAAGGACTCTGGTGCTAGAATAATGTTCTGCACCCTCCTCTCTCCCTTTCTCCTTCTAGCCTAATTTTGGAATGAAAATTTGGGGAAAGAAGAGTGCTTTGTATAAGTATGGCATCTGTAAAGAGTTTAGGGGTCCCTTCTCCACCCAAGTCCTCCTCTGATACACTTATTCACTATGGTGTGAAGGTGACCCTGGCTGGAAAGAATGGGCGCAGACTCTCAGTCTGGCCTTTGAAGACCAGCCTAGCTAAGTTTGGAGAGCCTCCTCACTGAGCTGGCTACAAGGTGATAAATTTTTTGGCCATAGCAACTCCAAAAGACCACCTTGTAAGGCATGAAGAAGCTGCAATGCCTGTCCATGGGGAAAGTACCCACAGCAGTGAAATTAGACCCTTGGAGTATTGATGTCCTCTGATTCTTGGAAAAAATGAAAGGCATACATGCCAACCGTTCCTCCACAGGGTTTACTGATGATCCAATGCAAAGTATTTCGCTTTAAAGCTACTAACTCTAAGAGGCAGCACAGTGTTCTGTTAGTGCAGGCATTCCTGACCTGGGGTACCTGTACCCCCACAGCTAAGAGAAACTTCTCCAGTTGTTCAGAAAATATTTAGGAAATAAGTATAAGTGGCTAATTAATTAATGTCTTAATTTCATTTCACACATGCTTGGTAAATCCTAAAAAAAAAAATTTCTGCACTTTTATATTAAACGGAGTTATAGGGAGGTTTACTGAAAGTACAGGGCTACAAAGACTGGCCAAGATTCGAGGGCTGCCATCTGCATTCTACCTCTGTTCCTGCCCAGTCATGTAACCCAGGCAGGTTTCTGATTCTTTATCTGTCAAATGAGGAGGGTAATTTAAATAATTTCTCACATCCCTTTCCAACCCTAGATCCTAGGAAGTCTGCACTCTCTATTTTTCAAATACTCACTCAAAAAAGTTAGGATCTGACTTAAGGAAAATCTGGTGACCCCAGAGGTCCCCAAACCTTGGAAGGAAAAGAATAATCATACCAGTATGAGATTTTCACTTAAGGTGGCTGTCATCTGGCTGACAAGGCATTTTCATGTGTCCACTTTTCTGTGGTGTGGGACTGCCAAAGATGCCTTTTGAGTAACTATTTTAAGCTCTATAAAACCCTTGTTTAGGGAGTAGTGCCTTGACCTGGGATTTCACGGCCACAGGACCTCCAGGCTGAGGAAACTCTCTCTACCAATACAAGTCAGCACCTTTTCTATAACTAGTCTCACAAGAGTTGCCTTGAGCACTGAGAAATTAAACGACTTGGCCAGTGTTATCAAATCAATATGTGGTAGAAGGGGGACTAGCACCCAGCTCTCTATTATGCCACATTAAAAGCTTTGTAAAAATAATTGACATTATCCATTCTTTTTTCCATGGGGTGGGGTGGGGTCCAAGGTCTAGTCCCATAATCCATCAGTATGGGGAACTCCCAGAATAGACATTCCTTCCACCTATGCAGATACAGCAACTCATCAGTAACTTAAAAACCTTAACCAGTGGCCTGGGGCATTGACTGGTTAAATGATTTGTCCATAGTTACTAACCAGGTTGTTTCTGGGGCTAGACTGAAACCCAGGTCTTCTTAACTCCAACATGAGCCCTCCTGTCCACGACACAACAAGAACTGCCGCTTTCAGATTAACAAAACTAAATTTCAAATAATCCTAGTTCTAAGGGAGATAAGAAATACTCAGGCATGCTAGCTTCTCTTTGTTTCATAAATCAGAAGCATATCTACAAAGCTTTAGGGTATTACTTTATACAGAAACAAGAATTTCCCTAGGAAACATAAGAGGGGTCATTTAGTCTAAACTCAGCAATAATGAAAATTTTTAGCTTTCTGTGGATTGTCTAATTGTTTACTGATGTATTAAATACCTCACAAAACAGCAGATTTTAAAAGGGGGAGCCAAAAATGCATCTGAGCAGTAAGAGCTATTTCTTTTTCTTTCTAGACTTCTTTAACCTTTACATTGCACAGTGGCTCAATGGCAACTATGAAAGTCCCTTTAATCTACAATATATACTTACCAATTTCAAACTTTGTGCCAGAAACATTTGCTGTGATGGACCCATTCTTCTTCTTCTTTCTGACCTTTCTTTTAATTTTACTTTCATAAGATAATTCTGTCCCCAGACCTAGGTGAGAGGGCCCTTGGATGTCTATGGGAGAAAGATAACAGCCCAAGGTCATCAAAACAGACCAAGTCATACACATGGTATTCCTCAATTTCTTCTCTGACTCAAAGTTGTGAGGGTGTTTCATTGTACTCAATCGGAGTACTTACCTCCTTCCTGAGGCAAAGATGGCATTATACCTCTGATGATTGAGAAGCAGAGTGTGAATGTCGTCCCAAACTCTTAAGAAAACAGTATCGTCTGCATCAGCCCAATTTAGATATGGTCTAAAATCACCAAAAGCTCCTATCATACCATCTCAGTGGAAAAAATCCTTCGACTCCAGAAAACTTAAGTAATGGAACAGGGAGGTACCTGTAAGGAAAAGATGATTTCAAAAGTTAGCATCTACAAAGCATACCCTGACAACCAAAGTAAAGTAAAGCTCTTCTACCACGCCAAAGCATTTCCTTCAGCTGGAATTTGATTCTGTAGTCCCTCAGCCCCCTGGGGGAACAATATGATGCTCTAGAAGCTTGCTGCCCCAGGTCTTCAGCCTTCACCCACTTCCAGAGAAAGGCCGACTCCCAACAAAGTGATGCTCCGCTGTCCAAGGACTGCTTCCCTTTTCCTCTTGCCTCTCACAAAAGCCACCCACTTTCCTGGAGTAGAATTACTAATCCTCCCCTGCCAAAACCTTCTACCTTTCATTCTTTCAAGATCCTGGCAAAGGATTATGTAAACAAAGGGTAGTGAATAAATGCTAGAGGCTAACTGTAGACTGATCATGAAGCACCTCTCAAATCTCAGCTCATCTAGAACACCAGCCCAGAATGAACAGTAAATGGCTGCTGGCCACCACTAACTCCAATTCCTTAATCACTCCAATCTTGCCTCTCCATGTTGTACTTTTTTTGGGGGGTGGGGTGGGGAGGAGGCAGTCCAAACTTGAACTTATAAGAGGACATGGACATTAAAACTTGCAGAATGGCCGGGCATGGATGAGCTAAACTCTTTATCACCTGAGGGAATATTATAAGGATTTCATCAGATGCCTTCAGCAACTCCCTTCCCCTCTCTGGGCCTCAGTTTCCACATCTGTTAAATAGTCAGTGGCCTCCTCTGTCCCTTCAAGTTCCAGAGCTATGATTCAATGATCCACTTCAGTATTTGAGTAACTCACAATGTGGATATTCTTTTCAAGACCTACGCAGATGGACAGTCTTCAAGAGTTCCCTGGGGGCATGGAGAGGTTAAATGATCTGCTCTTGGTCACACAAAATGTGTCACAGGCAGAACTTAAATGCACATCTTTCTTGACTCCAAGCAAGTTCTGTACTTTATCTATCTTAAACCCAGTTCACTCTTGAAATTCATAGATTAGACCACAATAAGTCCCACCCAAGCTCCATTTAATGGGTGTATTTCGGGCCCTTCTGGTTTAGGGTGAATGTCAAAAGGTAACTGTTTCTCTTTGGAAAAGCAACCCAGAGGGTCTTCCCCTCCCAGCTTGATTTTTTTTTTCTTTTTTCTTTCTAATTAAAGAGGTCATCCCTTGACTCATTTCTTAAAGAGGCTTTCACCTCACTCAAACTGAAAACCTGAAAAGACCTTAGCTTGAAAGGACCAGGATTTCCAATTGCATCCCCGCCTGTCTCCAGTCATCCTGATGACTATCTGGTCACTGGACCCAGATGTCTCTGGAGGAGAAAGTGAGGCTGGTGGTGACCTTGCACAGTCCTCCTTCACTCAAATCAAAGTCAACTGCAAGTCATGTCATCATTTCCCTGATGCCATAGTCCTCTTCTAAAACGAAGGACAAACACAACTCTATCCACCAGGCCCTGCTGTCTCTCAAACACTTAACTTGTCTTTCTATGTGCATAAGTTTTTAATTTACCTGTGTAGGCAGCTCCCTCTACCCAAGCAGGTCAGCACCTTTCCTGCACCTTAAGAGTTTATTGGCAACTCAGGGTTGCCTGGAGCACTGAGAAGCCAAGATTACTTGGCCACACAGCTAGAATATGTCAGCTGCAGGATTCGAACTCTGATCTTCCTGACTTTGAGGCCAATCCTCTGCCTACTACACCACACTGATTAATATGGCATAGCTAAAAAGATTTCAAATATTCTCTCCTCAGATTTTTCCACAATACTTTTGATCTGAATTCACTTTTTGGTCCTATCATACACTACCTTGTATTATATCTATCTCACTGTGTATTCAAGCTCCCCCCTCTCCACAGCCCCTCAGGTAGAATGTAAGCTTCATTGAAGGCTGAAGATTGCCTGTATAACATCCTTAGGTTACCTATGCCTAGCACCAAGCCCTGTTCACATCAAAGACTTACTAAGTATTCCATCTAAATGCAACCCAAAAGACATAGGACAGCAACAGGGAGGCTAAGGAATGTTTGCAAACAACATCATGCACATAAGAAGTGGCACAAGAGATATCATAAGGCAGTCTATAACTAGAAAGGTCTGTCCATCCACTGGACAGTCATGGGGAAGATAAGCAATGACAGATGGACAGCCCAAGTGGTATGTGTGTACAAGATGCTCAAAAAATAGAAGAAATGCTTCCAGCAGATCTTCTCTAGAAGGTATAGAAAAACATGGACAAAAATAAAAACCTCCTAAGATAAGAGATTGTATAGGGGGGTGCTATCTGATAAGATGGAGACCATCTATAAGCAGCAAGGAAGTCAGGAATCCAAAGTATCACTGACAAGTTGGGCCATGTCCAGGGGAAGGTGATGGGTATGGTAAAGGGCCTTGAAACTATGTCATACGAGGATCAGTTGAAGGAACCGGAGACTTTCAGGGAGATTTGATATCGGTCTTCAAATATTTGAAGGGTTGTCATGTGAAAGACAAATGAGATTTATTATCCTTGGCTCCAGAGAGGCGAACTAAAACCAACAGGTGGAAATCACACGAAGGTGGCTTTTGGCTCAGTCTAAGGAAGTTATTCCTAACAGTTGGTCCCTTTCAAAAATGGAATCAAGTCTCCTAAGGTAGCAAGCCCTTTGTCACTGGAAAAGTTTAAGCAGAAGTTGGGTGAGCACTTGCTAAGGACCCTATTAACAGTTCAGCTATCACCCAGAGAACTTGTGACAAAATGACCTTCAACATGTCTCCCACTCCTAAGGTCCTGTGTGTCTGCTTTCAGCATGGATTTCCTTTTTATTTCAATCTACTACTGTATTTCTCTCACTTCTCTCTCTCTATTAAAAGCATCCTAAGATATTTCCTAAAGACTGTATTTTGGAACTGGTAAGAACTCCTTAAATGACGAACCAAATTGTTGAATCTAATTAAAGGCTCTTGCTACATTTTGAAAATGATAAATCCTACCCAGTACAATGCAGTATACTTAGTGGTGATTGGATCAATATCTGTTGTTCGTTGGATAATAAGATGTACAGCTGGAAGGGGACTTAGAGATCCTCTGCCCCAATCCTCTCATTTTTCAGATGAGGAAATTGGGGTTCTGAGTACATGAGCAACTTGTCCAAGGTCATACAACCAACAAACTGCAAAGTTGGAATGGTAATGCTAATGAAAATGCAGCTCACTAAAACGTAACCTAACATCTCCAGCACTTTATCCCTGATGAGATTCATTACTGAAGGCATTTAAGAGCTCCATTTGTTTTTGAGTGGGATTGTCTGAGGACACGGTTTTTTATTTATTTATTTTTGGGGGTATAGTTCTCCAGAAAACTTCAAGATCAGATTAATAAAATATACTAATAAAATGAACTGAAATCAGTTCTTAGGAAAATTTATAATTCTGAAATCGATTAAAGCAAATGTTGAACACTATCTTCAAACTATTCTACCTGCTCTGGGGAATAACAAATAAAAACCATTTCCTACCCTTAAGAAGCTTTCCATCATGTTGCAATGCATATTGTAAAAATACATGAGCTCAGATCCACCCTCCAACCGATGCAAACACATAAATCAAATCTATGACAGCCCTCCTCCAGTCAGCATCCATCCCAATCTGAAAGTTTTATGATTGCTCAGGCATCCTAATAAATCAGTGGCAAAGATAATCAAAAAGGCAAATAATCTGAAAAATCAGTTTGACTCTGGTTAGGAGACAGTTTTGAGGACCTCATTAGAAATATAGGTCCTGGGCATTCACAAAACTTCAAATCAAACCCCAAGATCATACCACAAAGGCTGCTAAGCTGGGGTTACTCCACCCTGGAAACAGACTGATTTTTTTGTTTTTTAAGCATTAGCCTAAAGAGTGAGTTTCCTTTAGCCAGCTTGCTGGCTCCCCCAGGAGAGATAACTGTTTGAATGTGGAAGTATTCCTGGTCTACCAGCTCTAGTTAGACAGCAGTAAACAAAGGTCCTGTTTATTACAAAGAAGTACTTAATTCAGTGAAAGCAGGTGACCATGTCAATAAGCATTTAAAAGCAGTGTTTGCTTATGTAATCCACAATGAACAGTGTTTATAATAACTCCACTCAAGTAGATGGTTGTTACTTCAAGAAATGGCGAAAACAATATGAAAAAGGCTTTATGTTTTATCACATGGGGGGAATGGGGAAGAAAAGTGGGGAGAAGGAGAGTTATGGCCTGAAACCTAGGCAGGAATTCTACGTCAAATTCTTCTGTCCTTTCAAAACTTTCACATTTCTCTGATACAAGAAAGAATACTCAAATTCTAATGACTGCATTGAACTCTTCCACTTAATATAACTGCACAAATCTTCAAAAACTGAAAGCACCTACTATTATATTACCTCTGACTTTTCTCTGAGTTTTAGGCAAGCCAGACATTTGAGATGACAAAAACACCCAGTTTTCAGCAGAAGTGAGGAGGCACCAGTCCCTTTGGTAATCCGGCAGCAAACCATAACCAAGCTCCTGGATCCCAGTGCCTTCCACTGCTTTCTGCAATGCTCAGTTTCTAAAATAAGGGGACAACATTTCTCTGTTCATTAGAAAATAGGCCAAGCAGGTAAAACTACAGGAGAGAGATGTCCTCTAAAGAACTCTCATAGTTTGTCCAGTTGGGCAAATTCTGCCTTCTGAGTATTGGCTTTTGAAGAAATTTTATTTTTTTATTTCAGTATTTTGAGATAAGGTGGGAAATAGGGTGTGTGTGTGTGTGTGTGTGTGTGTGTGTGTGTGTGTGTGTGCGCGCACGCACATTTGTATGAAATAGAGTTGTGTGTGTGTTCATGGTTCCCCCCCAAGGAAAAGAAAATGTATTTCAAACCAAAGTTCACAATCGTTCAAAAATTTTATCAAATCCCAACTTGGTGCTGAAGAATGCTAGTGATTACAATGTGGCAACAGTAGCTACAAGCCCCATCCTCCTCTGCCAGTTCTCTGTCTGTCTGGGCCCACTTCAACTTCATAGATTACAAATCAGAAATTTAATTGGGAGAAGAAACTGAAATCAATTAAGAATTCTTATTTTGAAAAGTAAGAGCATTTTACATCCTAAATGCACACCTCACCTCCGCCTCAGTGATTTAAAGAAAACTCTAATTTCTTCAACTCTCCCTGTGGCATGGCCTGCTGAGTCTGATGAGGTAGCTTAGGGAGCGCCAATTTGCCTGCAGGAACACTGCAGTGGGCCCTGCTACCTTTGGGCAGTACAGGCATTGTGGGAAAAGATAATGGGTAGAGAGAGGCTGAAGTCAAGGGGACCATAAAGAAAGTCCACCTAAGTAAGGAAAATATACAGGCTCTGTGAGGCACCTGGGCAGCATGGAAGTTCACAGATACAAGCCTCAATTAGTGAGATTTATTAAAGCCACTCGGAAAACATGCCAATAACCAACCAGGGTAGGGGATGCAGAAAGTCAGGAATAAGTCTCTCTCTCTCTCTCTCTCTCTCTCTCTCTCTCTCTCTCTCTCTCTCTCTCTCTCTCTCTCTTTCTCTCTCTTTCCATATATGTGTATGTCTATGTGTGTGTGTTTCTGTATGATGGAATGTCCTCTCCATGTGGAGGTCATTCCTCTGATCACGTTCCCCTTTCAGACTTTTTATCCACTCATCAAGGACCAGCTCAAGGGCTACCCCTTCAAGAAGCAAAGCCTTCCTTGATCTTTCTTCACCCACCTACCCCCATTTCATGTTCTCTCTCTCCTCATATATCCCCAGACAGTCAAGTCTGATCTTCCCTTTGCTCCTTTCACTCTCTACCCTTTATTATATTTATATGTACAAGAATCTGATGTTATCATAATTATTATATTATTCCAATGCTTGTGAAAAGCTCACTAGAAAGCCAGCTTTACTCAGCTCTACTCGTCCTCACAAGACTGGGCAATAAATAGCCCCTTCTCTGCATTCTGCCAGACCTATTTCTTTACCTTGATGCTGGGTACCTCTTATTCTGAAGGTGAGATCCTTGGGGGATGCTTTAGAAGTGATATAACTGTCAATATTGAGGCTAGGCCACTAATGGAATCATGTGTCTACTGGCAACCCAAGGCCTCTGAGGGAAATGTCCAACATTAGAGAGCGGGGAGGGTAAATGCTGCCAGACTGTAACTCAACTAGGGATTTAGCCTTGGTAGCAGAGGGGCCCCCGTAGGGCATCTATCCCACCTGTTCACATGAGGTGGCAGCTGGAAGCCATATGCCTTGGCCCTTCATTCTCCTAATGTCCAACTGATATATTACAAATGGAATATCAGGGTGGGAAGGGACTTTTGAAGGTCATCTAGTCTTACCCTTACCTAAAACATAAAATCACTTTATAAATGGGGCTATAAGATGTGCAGTGGCAGGGAACCCATTTCATTTAGGGGTAACTGGTTATTTGGGCATTCTCCTTTAGTCAGCCAAAATACACTTCCTGGGTCGCACCCCACTGGTTCTACCCTCTGAAGCTAAAGGGAAGGATATAAATTCATTTTCTATATATCAATCTTTCATATATATATGTATATATATACATATACATATATCTACAAATCATATATAGAATAACCATGCATACATACATACACACATATGTCTAAAGTTCAGAAGTCAGCTCTCATGCCCCACTCCCCTCCCCTGTCCTTTTCATTTTCTTTTGACAAGGTTTCTAGAGCTTCACCATCCTGGTCATTTACTTCCAGACCCACTTTAGTATAACATCCTTGCTGAACTATGGTTCTCAGAACCCAACACAAGATACCTGGTATCTAATCACAACTTGATTAATATAATCTAAAACCTCATACTAAGTCTGCAGTCCACTAAAACTCCTAGGTCATTCTTCATGAATTTTTAAGCCATATTTCTACAACCTTGATGTGTGTGCACTTGTGTGTGTGTGTGTGTGTGTGTGTGTGTGTGTGTGTGTGTGTTTTAATCTGAGGTAAGGAATAAAACTTTGGTCCATCACTCCTGCTTAACAAAGGGTTTGATGCAGTGGAAAGAGTGCTGGACTCTGGGTCAAGAAACATGTGTTAGAATTGCAGCTTCTCCCCTTAACTGACTATGGTGGAATCACAGACAAATCACTCAACTTCAGCAAACCAGGGACCAAATCAGCATTCCCTAACTCACAGGGTTGTTGTGAGGAAAGCACTTGACAAATCTTAAGAGTATCCCTTCAAGGTTCCTGTTATTCACACATTTGATAAGCCTTCCATTTATGCCCATTCAGTTCAACACACATACTAAGTGCCAGTTGATATCACTAATCGCTAGCACTCGTTGAGGATTGGTGGGCCGGCACAGGGTTTTAAATGTTTCCCCTCACTCCTCACAGCCACCTTGGGAGGTAAGTCTATTATTCTCATTTTACAGATGAGGAACCTGAGGCTGAAAGAGGTTGAGAGATATTCTCAGTAAGTTTCTGAGGCCACATTTGAACTTGTCTTTCTGACTCCAATCCAACACTTTATCTGTTGGGACATCTTAATGAAAGATACGGTATCAAGTGGTAAGCAAAGAAAAACAAAAAACGATAGTTCCTTTGATAAGCTTCCACTCTATTGGGAGGGAAATATATAGGCAATTTTTTTTTTTAAAGTCATTTCAGGAGACTGAGGGGATAGGGCCATCAGGTAATGGCACTAAATCAGTTCCTTAAAAAAAAAGTGAGGAAGTCTGAAAGGTGAACATGAGCAGGAAGCATGTGCCAAGTAAGAAGGAAAGCCCTGTGGCAAGAGCAAAGACTGGAGATTGATGTCATTTGTGTAACAACACTTAATAAGATGGTTTGCACAGGACAACGAGTGCATGAAAAGGAATGATATGATAATAGCATGTCTTCATCCAAGTCAGTTGGAGCCATGCTGATCAATCCACACCAAGCAGGCACATTGTGGACTGGTCTCATAAAAATTGAGGCAAAGTAGTCACCCCCACTAACTTTACCTGTATAACTTGGGGCAAATCACTTAATCTCATGAAGGTATGGTTTTCTTCTCTAGAAAACAATGAGACTGGACCAGACAATCTCTAAGATGTCTCCTTTTAAAATTCTTTAATTCCAAGCAAGATTGTGAATGATAACAGCTATCTTTTTTATTGCAATAAAATGTTCAAGATTCAGACAGGGAAGGTATTATTATCTCCACCAAACAAGATACCAATCCCTCCAATCCCTACTCAATTCTTATTCTGAGTTGATGGGACCCAAAGAATTCACTTCCTGGTGGCCAACTACTTCACTGTGAACTTTTCTTCAAATTTAGAAAGATTAGTTTATAAACTATGAGGAGTTGCTGAAGGTTTTCAAGCAGGGTAGTAACAAGTTGAAAGCAGTGTTTTGGCAAGACCAACTTGGCCAGTTTTAAGTAAAGGCAGACTGGACAAAGAGAGACCAATGAGGCTATTGCTCTATTTCCCAGAGGGTCAAGTGATATGGTAACAACAGTGGGTATGAAAAGGAGGGGTTGGATAAAGAAGTCATTAAGAAGGAAGATTCTACTTAAATAAAGGAAGTGTGTAGAGGTTTACTAAAAATCTAGTCAATGCTTAATGTGTTCAAAGTACTATGGTAGGTACTGGTGGAGATAGATCGAATAAAATAAGTTCCCTACCCTCAGGGAGCTCACAGTCTAAGAAAAAGTATACCAACATATATTCAAATGACTGTGTGGCTGATTACACATGAAGACAAGGGAGAAGTCTATTCAGATGAAGAGCACGACTTTAGTTACCTCCCAAAGGCTTTCTACAAAAGCAAAATTGCCCTTTTTCCTCTCGAGTCTCTGCCAAACAACCCACAATGGATTTCAAAATACACAGCTGCTTAGATTTCGAACAGCTGACATCATCCAGAACAATTCAGATAACAATAACACACTGGCACCACTCATTGTGTGTTCAAATGAAATGGGTGGTTAGAAGAGGTTGCTTATAAATACAATGACTTTTGTCTCCATTTCTCCAGGCTCTTCAATGCCCGAAGTCTTCATACTCAGTATATGTTATTCCAGTTCTAACAGCAGCACCCGAACATCCATTTGTAAAGTCCTACTGGTGGCCAGCGATGAAACTACCTAATAGTAAACAAGAGACCGTTAGTTCTGGCAAAGAAAATAAGGGGTTAATATGTCCGAATACTAGATCTCACAAAATACTCAGTTATTTTTCACAGTACAGTGAACTGTCTAGCTTTTCTAAAGGCTTATATTCATAATGCAGAGCCCCAAAAGCAATTGCATCACAGACCACGTAGGGCCTTGTTTTTCATTATCACCTAGCAAGACAACAAGTACATGCTGGAACTAATAAATATTAGGTGATGGAGGATGGTGAAAGATGATCTGCTTGGGGCAGATGGTCTAACTGTAAAGGACAACCAAGAGAAAGCAGAGCTACGCAAATGTGTTTTGATGGGTTTTTTTTAATCCTATCTTCCCCTGTCAAAAAGGATTATCAGGTAATAGATTCAGAGTTTGAAAAGACCTTAAAGGTCATATAGTCCAACCCCCTCATTTTACAAAG
The DNA here is from genome assembly GCF_028372415.1 of Notamacropus eugenii. Lineage (NCBI taxonomy): Eukaryota > Metazoa > Chordata > Mammalia > Diprotodontia > Macropodidae > Notamacropus > Notamacropus eugenii. The sequence continues at coordinate 492,754,449 of NC_092873.1, forward strand.
GAAGCAACTGAGGCCCAGAGAAGAAAAATGACTGCCAAGTGTCACAGAGTATCAGAGTCAGGCTCTGAAACTCATCTTGTCCAATTTCTAAAGAAGCCTTCTTTCCACTGTTTCAAGAATAATCTTCACACTGGAAAGAATGGAACTGATACAATTAAGAGGGAATTGAAACCAAAGAAAAGTGAAGACACATTAAGAGATAGAGCATCTACATGAGTTCCAGGCCCCTATCATGAGGTATAGTACATGCTGGGAAGACAACAAGAACTTATGGGGGTGATTCCTGAGCCACTGTTAATAATCTTCAAGGACCTACAGAGAACAAGAAGCTAACAACCTGGAAACTGGCAAATGTCTTTTTTTTTTGTTTGTTTTTGATTTCAAGGAAAAGGTAGAGTCTCCACAAATTAATATCAAGGGAGCCCTATTCCACTAAGGAATCCAAAAAGTTCATGAGCACTTAGAAAGGGACAGAGAAATCACAGGATTCAGAGATGAAAAGAACTTAATGATCATTTAGCCTAACCCCCTCATTTTACAGATAAGGAAATTGGGTCTTAGAGAAGGAAAGGGGCAGGGCTGGGTTACAAACTTAGGTCCTCTGACCACAAATCAAATGCTCTTTACATCATGCTGCCTTTAGGAATCAAAAATTCAACCAAGAATACAGCAACTGAATCACCATAGCTCACTTTCTGACAGTTCTGATGAGTGTAGGACATTTGACAAAAATCTCTCCCTGTATCCATGTGGACAACGTAGAAACTTGTTAGCTGCAGGTGAATAATGTTAGGTGAATTTAGAACAGGTTTTGGACATTACCCAACAGGTATTGATTAACCAATCAATGTTATCCTGCTGCAGGGTTCTGTCCTTGGTCCCAATTTTTAATAAATGTCTTGAATGAAAATAGAATGTTTATTAATTCTATGGATGACATAAATCTGAGAGCTAATATACTAGATGACAGAATCAGGATGTAAAAGGATCATGACATGGTAGAACCTTGGATCAAATCTACTGATTACATTTATGCCTATTTGATTTCAAATTCTACACTTGGGTTAAAGAAAAGGAATTTCCTAAGTACAAGAAGGGGAAAAACATAAAGAGATAGCAGTTCACTGAGGAGTGGGAGGAGAGGGGGCTGTCTTGGTAATTTCAGTTAACTTCAAGCTCAATGAGTCAATAAAGTGATCTAGCAGTCAAAAAAAAAGCTTAATTTAATTGCTAGGCTACAATTAATAGATATATACTTTCCAGAGCATGAGTGATAATATACCCTTCCACAGTCTGCATTGGTCAGACCACATGTAAAGTATTGTATCTGTTCCTTGGACTCATACTGGGAGAGGCCATTGATGAGCTGAAGCATATCCAAAAGGAAACCAAAATGGAGAGGATACTTGAAATTATGTCTTATAAAAACTGTTGAAGGAGTAGAGGATGCCTGATGAGAAGATATATGGGGAACAATATACGTGTCCAAATATCTGACAAGCCAACATGTCCATGATAAACATCTCCATAATAAATTTAAGCACTGAATTTGTATTTGCTCTTTTAGCTCCAAAGGGTAGAATTAGGACAATGGGTAGAAGACAGAGAATGAGTGATTTCAGATCAACATAAGGAAGAGTTGTTAACCATCAGATTTATATGAAAATGGGACAGATTGCTTCAAAAGGTTGTGAGTGCCCTGGCACTCAAGGAGAGGCTGAATAATGTAACTGAAACATTTATTAAAGGTCAACTATGTGCAAGGGAATAGTCGAGACTCCATGGAAAAATGACCAAATAAAAATGAGCTTAAAGTTCATGAGTTTTACTATATTGTCCATAGGTCCATCACATACAACAAAGTTAAGAACCTCAGTCTTCAAGGAAACTCAGGATTCTAAATGAGGAAGGAAGTGGTACAAAGGCATGAGATGAGAGATGGATTGCCAAGTTCAAGAGTTAGCAAGTAACCATTTTGTCTACAACATAGTGTGCATGAAGGGGAATGATGTGAAAGAAGACTGGAAAGGCAGGGTTACAGCCAAACTGTAAAAGATTTCAAATACCAAAGTGAGGCGTTTTGGGTGCACTGTCTAATCACTGATATGATAAGATGTATTATTTTGGTTCCTTCACTAAATATAGATTGGAAAAGGGAGAATTTAGAAAAGAGAAACCAATCAGAAAGCTATTTTATTATCCAGGTAACTAAGCTGGGATGAAGGCTTGAATATGGGTAGCAGCCAAATAAGGAGGGAGGACAAATGAAAGAGATGCTGAAGAGACAAAACTGACAAAACTTAGTAAATTGAATGCATATGGGGGAAGGAGGTACTGAAAAGATATCAACTGGTTGAATGGATAAGGGATTGGACAAGTCAAACTTCTTAGATTATTTCCAACTCATAACTTCTAATTGTTATCACCTTAATCTGCAAGAGACAAGACATGAGCGCACATATATTGGAAGAATATGGACTGTTACCTCTAAACAGACTCCTCAACAGTTCTGTCACAGAACTCCCCACCCTTAAATAGCTAGATTGATGTCAACTACATAATATTCTACATAATATTCCCAACAACACATAACTTAGTGCTTTAGCTTCAAAAGAGTTAGTCCATGTGGAGGAATGAGTTTACAGACGGACAACGTGGTGTAATAGATTTAAGCTCTGAATCTGCAATCCATAGACCTGTGTAGCAAAACCAGTCATTCAATTTTTCCTACCCTCAGTTTCCTTATCTTTGCCATGAGGATAAAAACAATGATGCATTAAAAATAAAGCACTTAAAAAGCTTCAAAGTTCTAAATAAATTGATTTTCATAATTCAAGAGCAAGTATATGAATATGTCACTTAATTCAACAAACATTCACTAAGCACTCACTGTGGAAGGCACCATTCTAGGTCCTAGAGAAACCAAGACAAAACTACCATACTCTTGCTAGCCTAAATGAGCTTTTCTTTTACTGAGGAGGAAGTGACGTGAAGATGAGATGTGGTATGTGAACAGATAAGAATAATGCCACTAAAGCTATGATGCAGGCAAAGAAGAGATTCAAACAAAGTACTTTAAAAAATTGTACAGTATCAAAATATCTAAGCTTGGAGCTGGAAGGGGGTCTTAGAAACCAAGTGAGAGCTATTCACCAGACTTCTTGGGGCCTCATTTTCCTCATCTATAAAATGAAGGACTTGGGTTTAAACCAAATCCAATGCTCTTTCCTTTGTATTGTGCCGTTATAAGGATCAAATAGGAAATGTGAATAAAGCGCCTTATAAACCTTAAAAGATCATATAAATGTCAGCTAGTATTGTTATTATTAGGATAGGAAAGAAGTCAGCACCGATGAAACTTTCATTGACTTCCTAGCCATGTGTCTTCCCTAACACCCACTCCCCATGTACCCAACTTAAGGGCAAACAACAGAGTTCCAGGGAGCATTTTTTTCTAAGATACATAATTCATTAGGTTGGTGACCAAACTTGCCCACCAGTGCTCATTCAAACCACTAGAGTATCATTATTCCAATGCAAAACATTACTTCAATTTTCCCTGAAAGAGTTCATTTAGCAGCCTAAATGCCAACCAACTGGTAGGATCATAAATACTTGGGGAGGTGCTTTTTTTTTAAGGCAATTATTTTAAAATCTATGTGTGTCCAATATCTTGGCTCTGGAGCAAGAGAAAGATGTGCTTCATAAGAGAAGTAGGAGGAGATGCTGTTCTCTTGGTTCTCTTTGGTGTTTCAGAACACGTTCACTTCAATAGAGCCATGACCTCATTGATGCAGTGCAGACTGAAGCTCCTCTATACTTTTTCATCCTATGCAATTCTTGTCTGTGCCCTTCACTAAGTCTTCATGGAGGATGGACCCAATGGACTGGAGGCCCCTCTCTCAATCCTTTAATACTTCTCAGGAAAAGGTGACACATTAGAGCTGATGCTTTGCTCCTGTTACATATGCTCACCTCCTTTCCCAGTGGCTTTGGAAATGTCTTTTGTGCCTTTTCTTTAACACAATCTTACCTATTCAAAGACTGCAATTCTACAAGGGACCTCAGGGGTCATCTTTCTGAATGCTTACAATTAAGGAAACTGAGACCCAAGTAAGTTAAGTGGCTTGCCAACATCACCTAGGCAATGAGAGGTAGGATTTGAACTCATGTCCTCTGACTCCAAATCTAGTTCTTTTTCTATTATACCACCACAACTCATTTACAACTCCAATCATTCACCTCTTCAAAGGCCTTCAGGTTACCTGGAGTTTTGATTCTTCTGAGGGTTTCAAAATAAGAAAATGAAAATTGTGTTAAGTGTTAAGGTTAGAGAAGTTGGTCATAAGAAGATGTGATGAGCCATCCCAGGTATAAGGCCACAAAATTAAAATGTGGCTCAGGGATCAACATTCACACTTGAAGAGTTCTAAGAAAAAGAAAAGAAAAAGTCCCTAGGCAGACCCAGCTGTCACATTATACTTCACACTCACATCCACAGACTGAAACCTATGGCCATCAAAGGAAGGTCATGAGGAAGAATGAATGATCTGTCTGCTGTGTTTTTCCAGGTCATTATAGCTCATTAACTTAGGTGGAAGGAGAGACTTCACAAGGTCACCTTTGTAAAGAATTACTGAAACCTCTTATTGTCTAATAGCTAGATCTATTGTCCAAAGAAAACCCACTCAGTGCCAAAACTGACCTAATTTCTTACATACTGAGCTCATTATAGAAGAATGCTATGCATAGCATCATAAAATTTATTTCACATTTTTAAAAATACTCCGTCATTTTTTCTATATTCACAAAATGTTAAGACTGGAAGGGCCCTTAGTTGTAAAAACAAAGTATAGCACTGTCTATAGACATAGAAGGAAAGTGGGTGATAAGGAAAGCTGGAATGGAAAGAACTCTGCACTTACACTTAGATGTATATGTTGTTTCTCCCAACAGAACGTAAGTTCTATGAAGGCAAGAATTGTTTCATTTTTGTCTCTTAATCCCCAGAACATACCACGTTGCCTGATGCTTAATAAAGGCATGCTGAATGGTTGATCTCCAGTTTAACCACTTACTGCTTGCATAACCTTTGGCAAGCCTAAATACTTCTCTGTACCTCAGCTCACCATCCAGCTAATGAGAGTCTTAGCCAAGGAAATCTCTAAGGTTTCTTCTAGATCCAGAATGCTTCGAGCCTGTAAATTTAAGTGAGCTGCTCAAGGTCACACAAAGTGTTATTGGCATGCTCAGACCAGTTACCTAACCTCAAATACTCACTCTTTTTTTTACTACTCCATATTGTCCCTCTTCTGTACCATGCCTCTAGCACAAAAGAGGGCTTTGCAGTTCAAAGAAATCCTCTTTTAGAAATGCATACGGACTTGCTCATTTTTCTTTCATGAAATTGTAGTCCTGGTACAATGGTAGGCCAACAATTAACCTCTCACCTGTACATGGAAGAGGCTGGATTCAATGACCTCCAAGGTATCTAAATCTACAATCCTATGATAAAACATGAGATCACCTAATATGACCCCTCCTTTTATTATGGACATAAAAAGTAGTCATATTTTGGAGACTTGAATTAAATCATCTCTTCCTTCCCTCCAATTTAATCATGAAATAAGAAAAGGACAAAAGTCAAGATCTTAAATAGTGAGATTTTCAAGTATACCCTAAAACGACACAAAAAACTTCAAAAGGCATCATTTCCCGCTCCCCTCCACTTGTATCTCCATGCATTCTATTCTCTGAACATTGATATAATCTTACACATATAAGGTATTCAGATCCATTGATACATATGCCTTTTATTGGACTTTCAACCATGTCTCCTATTTGAAACTCAATATTTACTAAGTAACTACTTTAAGCTCATCATTGTATTCGGTAATGTGATTGGCACAAACATTTCAACCCCAGATCTCTTTTAAATCTAGCTGGGGGATATACAACATAAGTACATGAAAGTCAAACCTATATTTGCAAAGCCCTATTTAAGTGAACACTATTACTGTGAGCTCCCAGCTCTGGGCTCCTCGTGGCACTTTTTGTCTTTACCACTAGTTTGGTAATTCTTCATACTATGTTTTGTAGCACCTCTCACATCATTCCAGGAAACATTTTTCTCTTATATTGCATTATTATTTATGAGCTGCATGACTACCAGCACCTTGTGCCCTCTTGACAGGGAATGGGAGAAGACATGGCACATGATGTCCTGTGGAAAATCCTTCTTTTACGCAAGGATGAGGTATTATAAATCCTCTGATCCAGAGATAAGAGCGTACTCATTGTACCAAGTCCTAGAATACTACAGAGCCTACAAAATAAGATCCACAGGGTATAGTTTGACAATCTATATAGGAAAAACCAAATGGATAAAGAATGCCTATTATGCCAACTATAAGATAATTGGAGGGATGTCTTATCAAGCTAAGCTCTTAGCCCATGAACTGAGCCCAGATTTGAAGAGGAGGAAATGAGAAGAAGAAATGGCATATAGAAAACTGAACAAGGTCTTCAAAGATCCTTAGCTACTCCCTGACACAAAAAGGCATGTTCGTAAATAAATATTCTTCAAATGATGCAATATGGCTGAAAATCATAGACCACCACAATTTTCAAGGAATCAAAATTAGGGATGACCTAAAAGGACATGGAAAGCTGCACGGCAGGTTTAAGTAGACCACAATGTACTGACAATGACAACTTCAGCATAAGAGGCATTATCTAGGATGTCAACAATCAGAAAAGAAAGTGGGAGAGCCACGTAGGAAGAGCAAAGCCAAGTGGTACACAGTGGGATTCACACAATGTTAATAGAGCAAGGTGTGAGCCTCATGTATACTAAGTACACACCCGAGAGAGAATGTGTGCTCAGAACTGTTCCAGAATTTGGCAGAATGAGAAGATATGGAAACATTATATTCTTCACCACTGTGGAGAACAGGCACATGGGTGAGATCATGGATCCACTGAAGGAAGTTATTTAGTTATAAACAATTATTATGTGGAGGTGCCATAACATATTTAAAAGAACAGTGAACTAGAGCCATTAGAAATGGATATGAATTCTGACTCTGCCATTTACTCCTAATAATCTTCCTCACTGTAATTTTCACCTAGTTCTGGTCTCTGGGGTCTGATAGAACACTTCTAACAAGGTCTCCAACAAGTTGAACCTTCAAGTATTTTAGGACAGCACTAATGTCCCCCTAATTCTCTTCTCTAGAGAGTTCCTTCAATTGACTGACATATGGTTGTGTCACATCTTCTCACCATCCTTGACACAGCTCCTCTTTACAAAGGAAAGTATGAAAATACCCCTCATAAAATGCTTCATTGAATACAGCCAAGTTCTTCAGATGAGTCTGGATAGCACAATGTATGATGGGACTTATTCCCTCCCTCACCTTGGCCATGATTGTAGTAATTGAATAACTCTTGAATAAATTGGGTCTCCTATTCAAACCATTCTCTATAGCTGTCCAGTCAGCATAGCTGAGTTCCAGGTACGGACTGTACCCATGGGACTTTATTAAAGTATCTGGCTATCTAATCTTTCAATTCAGTGTTAAAATACGCATATAGGTGATGATGTTCTGTGGCAATCCACATCTCCCACTTATATACAATAGAAACCCATCAAAAGCTTATAATAGTGTGGGTACACTTACATTTCAGATTAAATCCTATCCACTGAAATATAACCACATACAATAAAACTCTAATAAAAACAGCTAGCCTGTGAGAAAGGTGTTAGTCCTATTCCACAATGCCAGAATGAAAAAGAGGGTTACACATTATTAAAATCACCTTCAAAACACCAAACTCAATGGCCTTTTCTCAGTATTCATAATCCTTGCTCTTTCTGCAACATGATACTATGGCTCACCTGGCTCACCTTCCAGATACACTTTATTCCTTCCACTTCTGTGACAATCTCCTATTTTCCCTCTAATTTCTCTAAAATTTATTCCTCTCCTTAGCTGCCTCCTGCTCCCCACGACTCCAACCTTGACTTTTCCTCTCCTTTCTTTTTATACTCTCTCCCTTGGTGATTTTATCCATTCTCTTTCACAAACATCACCTCTATACATGTGATCCCCAAATCTGTACCTCTAACTCTGAATTCTTTCCCAAATTCTAGACTTAAATTCCATTAAAAATGTGTTCAGTTTTTTGTCAATGGCATTACCCAAAAACTTAGCACCATCTCCATCACCTCTTGCTTTCCTTATTCCTCATATCCTGAAACAAGCAAGAGGCATTTTGATCTACCAACACAATTGTTTTCACATGCCTTCTTTTATACCAAGTTACTAGCTTAATTCAGGACTTGACCTATGCTATTCCAATAGTCTATAATTATTTTTCTTTCCTTCAAACCTACCCCTTTTCCAGTCCAGTCTACACAATGCTGTCAAGTTTAGTTTCTTCATGTACAGCATTAATTCACTGCTCAAAAATATATCAATCATTTCCTATTTCTTAAAAATTCCTTAAGCTTTATATTCTATATGCTTCAGTGGGGGGAGAGAGAAGGATGGTGGGAGGAGGCAGCCAGAGAGGAAAGCTAGAAGACAAATGAGACACTTCTATACCCTCAAGGGACCTATAATTTAGTAAGTGAGAGAGGCCAGTCAGGCTCCAACCAGACTTTATCTCATCCTAATTCTCCTTAGGTTCTCCAAACTCTAACTAAACCAGCCTACTTATCACTCCCCAGCTATGTACCAGGCTTGCTTACCTTATAGTTCTGCACCTTTGCTCACAAAATCCCCAATCCCTTCCCTCTTCCATCATTACCAGTTCACTGAAATTCTACAAAATCTAAAGCCTGACTTTAAATACTCTCTCTTTGATCAAAGCCTTCCTTGATCCCTTCCCAAGAACAGGAAATCACCTCTAGCTTTTGATATTTCTGACACTAGTCCTGAGCACAGTGCTTGGCACATAGTAAATAGCTTAAAAATACTTCTTCGTTTATTATTTTCTTATCCTCTAGAAGTCCAATGTGTTTGTGCTTTGTTTATGGTCTTATGCTACCTACTGTGTATTATAGTTATATGTGTGGCATGGATCCAATTATCTCCCTTTACTTAATTAAGGATGACTTTTGGGGAGGAGGGATGTAGAAAGGAGATGGGGGTGAAGAATGGTCTACATTTCTGTTTTAATTATTATAGGAGGCTCCATGGAGACTTCTGTAACTTTTATATTCTAAGATTGCCTTGGACACCAAGAGGTTAAGTGATTTGCCCCAGGATCAAACTGCCAATATGTGGCCAGGGAGGGTCCTTAAACCCACGTCTTCCAGATTCTAAAGCTACCTTTCCATCCATTACACCCAACGCCATACCACCTACCACCCAGTCAGTACCTGACACATGGCAGGCCCTTAATAAATGTTTACTGATTACTAAATGAATGTCTGAATGTCTTTTTACATCACTTTGTGCCACACAAAACTGGATTCCAAAATCAGGAAAATGAGTTTCTTTTCAGAGACGTCTATAAAACTTTTATAAACATGAAACATTTATAGTAAAAAGGGAGGAAAAAAGAGGGATACAAAACTGCAGTGGAAAAAAAGTAACTAATAACAAAGAACTCAGAATGAGCATCGGTTATTAATCAATTTCAGTACAGCCTGAACTGGCAATATACAAATCAATATATCCAAGATCTGATAGCTATTCATTTTCCAAGAAAATTAATGGAAATTACATGTGAACATAAATGGCAAAAAACGTAGCTCTTTATTCTTTGAACAAAATCTTTCTTGTTCCGTAAGGCTGGCATAGAGACAAATCATTCTGGGTTATGGTACCAGTTGTGGAGCGACGTTTTAAAATTCAGAATGCATACACACATTGTGTTGTAACGCTACTTATGCTCATACTGCGGCATTTCCAGGGGCGTCCAAAGAACCCAGACTCCTGTCTGATATGGCTATGCCCTCTGTCCCAGTGAAGAAGCTCTCTTCCTGTCTCAGCCCCCTGTGATGGCGGCCTTTAAAGCCCTCTGCCTTGGTGCCACTAAGCAGGACAGTCTCAGCCTTATAGCTGTTATCTATCCAGATGGCTTTCACTTGACTGAATAAACCTCAACATCCTATTCTTAGGAATGATGGGTTCACAAGGGAAAGAATGCATAACTGTTTGGGGCCTGAATTATCTGAATTGGCTGCCAGTTCACCAGGATTCATTACATAGTTTGTGTTACCTTAGTTCTACATAGAGGGTCTTACTTTGTGAGATGAGTCAGGAGAAAGAAGAAAGTAGAATTATATTTTAGATTTTTTTTTAATTTGTGTATTTTTACTTTCTATTTAACACAATGAATAACATAGTGAAATTATAAATACTTCAGAAATTAGAAAGACTTGTTTCCATTTTTGAAAAACAACTTGTGAGTCTGTTTCAGCGCCTTAAGATATCTTAGGCTGTCTATGGGGTGCCAAACCACTAAATCCTTGGGAGACATGTAATCAGCTGCACAAATTTTTCAGTTTTGGGTGGATATTTGATATTTTATGCTTGACTGTATGGTATAACAACAGAGCCTAGGAACTGAAGTCAGGAGAAACATGCATCTAGGTCTGCCTCCACTGTGAGCTCTGAGACCACGTATATGGAGTCCCTTATTACCTCATCTGAAAGATGGAGATAATAATACCAACAACAGTTTCTTTATCTCATGGGATTCTTACAAGGATCAAATGAGATAACGTATGTAGAGTCCTTTGCAAACTACATGTCAGTAATTTAATCAATAACCACATTTACCAAGTACTTACTATGGGCCAGGCATATAAGATAGCTGTTATTATTTTGAAGGACAGGAATATGGATGAGATCTGTTCTATTTCATTCAGCATATGGAATTCCCACATGAGCAAGCTCCCTCTACCAATGCATTTAGCACTTTTTCTGCTAATAATAATCTTAGAGGGTTGCCTAAAGCAGTGAGGAGTTAAATGACTTACCCAGCCAGGATCACAAAGTCTGTTTGTTGGAGTTAGGCCTTAAACCTTGGGCTTCAAAGGCAGCTGTCTGCCCACTCCACCACACTGCCCCTCTATTTCATCATTTCATTGTAAATATAATATTAACATTTTTCACAAGGGAAGCATCTGCAAGGATAAGTACCTGTTATTAGGTGATCTCTTAACCAGAATCTTCTATTAGATGATGCCCCTTTGCCCCTGAAATCTAATAACTTCAGTGAACAACAACCCCAAGATACCTCAAAAATCCTTAAATATGTTCTGAATCACTCAAACTTGAATTGTGCTTAATATTACTTTGATATAATACCTGACTTCATGTAACACTTTTATGCTTTGCAAAGTGCTTTAAACACATTATCTTCTTTGATTCTTATTCTATGTACATGGTTCCAGGCTGTAATTCTTTGAAAACTAGTAATTCCATAGATGGTAAGGTAACTGTCACTACAGAAAATCTGATTAACCAGAAGCCCCCGCCCCAGCTCTCCCACTTGTTCAAACTGCAGAGAACATGGCCCTCAGTCCAAGCTTCTACTCACTAAGCTCAATTTGCCTCTTCAACTTAATTCAATAGTAAAAAATGTGTATTGAGTGCCTACTAGGTACTAGTTAATCAATACCATACTAATTAGAAAATCAATGTAATCTAACATTTTATTTATGAAATTTAACACAGCACAAAACACTAAATTCAACAAGAACTTGGTTAAAGAGTAAGCATTTTCACATTAAGACTAAACAGCTGAATTTTTTTAATCAACATTACCAAATGCCTGTTCTATATAGTCAAATACGCAGCCAACCACAAACAGCAGTAAGTTAAAACTGCAAGCTGTTCTTTTAACAACTTACAAGAATGTCTCTCTGATCTGTGATAAAAACAAAAATATGAATTATCAATTTGGAGGTTTGTTGCTGGACAGCTAGGTGGTACAGTGGATAGAGCACTGGGTCTGGTGTCAGAAAGACCCACCTTCCTGGGTTCAAATCTGACCTGAGACACTTACCACCTGTGTGACCCTCAGAAAGTCAGTTAGCCCTCTTTGCCTCAGTTTCCTTTTCCATCAAATGATTTAGAGAAGGAAACGGCAAACCACTCCAGCATCTTTTCCAAGAAAACCTCAAATGGGGTCTTCAAAACTTTAAAAAAGACTTTAGAACAACTTTAAAAGTTCATCCCTTGTTATGAATTCTACTTTTCTTCCTAGCCATAAGATCATAGAATACAAATTTTAGGTTCATTTCAGGGGTATTAGACACAAGCCATGCTAAGAAAAATGACAAATAAGTAAGGATCTCACTTCTAGTGAGTATGAAGAGCAGGAAGGATTCTTTAACAGCTTCGTGTAAACTGGGTAATATCGATCTTTCTTAAAATGCCAAGTGGCTTTTCTAAGTCAAAAGGGTAAAGTGGTCTCCCTTTTACAACAGATGGTAAAAAAAAGATTTGAGGAATATGTCTCCACTGAACATGCTATCAGGAAAAATTAATTGTTTCTTAAAAAGAAAGAAGACAAGCCTCTAAGTAAAAACAAAGATGAAAAAGGATCTGAAAAGGCAGAGTTTAAAAAGCTTGACCCGTATAAGCAGACTGAGTAGACAAAGAATGTAACCCAGAAGGAAAAGGACCACGAGACCACTCACAGCTAAGTAACAGATACAAATCTTTTCCTGATGAAGGAGCTATGCTTACTAAGAAGAAAATAGTGGCTTGTCTTCCAAGAAAGGATGATGTACATCCACAGGGGCATCAGATAGAAGAACATCCAGGACGGTGGTGGTTGTTGACTCCCTGATGAGTAATACTGAGGCATGTGAATGCCAACCTGACATCAAAAAGAGAGGTCTTCTGTGTTCCTGGGGCAAAGAACTGCCCATGATTTATCAAAATGATAACTATTATCCACTTCTTGTATTAGCCAAAGTGCTATATACTAAATCTATTAAAAGTCCAATGCCTCTCAGGATTTTTAGGCGATGATCAATAAGATGCCAGAAGGATTGAACTCTACAACATAAATCAGAGATGGAGAGGAAGGGAGAGGGAGAAAGACAAGGAGACATAGACAGACACCAACCTACTATTTTGGCTAGAATCAAGTGGAGTAGTGGAAAGTTAATACACACACATACACCACATATGCATGTATATATGCATATATATGCATATATATATACACACACATACATATACATGTGTACATGTGTGTGTACTAATATATAAACCAATTCTAAAAAGAGAGAAGGTAATGGTGCCAGTTATAATTGTAATTGTGATTCAAAGATGATTAAGAAAGAAGACTCTTAACACTGTTGGTTGATTCATGTGGATACACATGATACTTCCAGGATAAATCTAGAAAGTCATCACTAATGCCAGAAAGAATATTGAATTTAAAGTCAGAGTTCCTGGGTTCAAATTTCAGCTTTGCCACTAATCACTCGTGTGACACTGAGAGGCTCACTCAACCTCTGTGTACCAGTTTGCTCATCTCTCAGGACAGTTACAGGTATATAGCTCTGATTCATGATTATAGAGTATTTGGCAACTGAAGGTCTTAGAGACAAAGGTGGTGCTTTTATCACAGCTATTTGTCAAAAAGCAAGGGCTTTCATACACATAGACACAAAAAGGAAATTCTGGAATTAACACTAGGTTAAGATGATGATACCTAAAAAAGGACTTTCAGATTATTGATTTCCAAACCACAGTTTAAAATACAGGAATGATGTGTTCTTGACCAAGGATGAACTATACTTAACAAGAACTAATAAAAGTATATTGAACTAATGTCTTACAAATATAATCAAAAGGCATTTAAAAACCAGAAACTCTAAAGAAGGAAGAAAACTCCCTACATATGATCTGTGTAGCTAGATGCTATAGTAGATCAGATGACAGAGTTAAGATCCAAAAGGATTTTTATAAGTTATAACACTAGACCAAATCTATTAAGATGAAATTTAGTCAGTCAGTCGACAAGTATGTATTAAGCACCTACTATATTCCAGGCACTATGTTAAGTAATGTGAATACAAAGAAAGATAAGACAGTCTCTGCTCTTAAAAAACTTCATAGGAATCAATATAATGTCCTACATTAGGGTTCAGAAATTAACTTCACAAGTACAAAATAATAATGACGATGATGATAAGTTAAATTTTATAAAGCATTTCAGGGTTTTCAAATCATTTAGGCTTAATTATATAGTAATTTGTCTAAAAAGAAATTAATCTGGATACTTTCAGTTCAAGTGCTTTCAGTACAAGTCAACAATACAGAATGGCAGCTAACAAACCTAATGCAGTCTGAGGCTATATTAAGGCAACCATAATTTTGAGGATTAGGGAGGGGACTATCCTACTGTACAAAACGTATTTGGAGTATTATGTTCAAATAAGTAGAACTTGCTGAAAAGGGCACTGATAAACTGAATTATCTTTGAGAAGAGGGTAATTAGAATAGTGAAAGATGTTGAGATTATAAACTAATGAAATGTGATGAGAAGAAATAATGATGTTGAACCTGCAGAAGAAAGTCTTGTGTGGGCCCATAAGAGCTGTGTTCAAGTCTTTTAAGGGTTGTTGAATGGAAAAGGGATGAAGCCTTTTCTGCTTAGCCATAGACTGGAGAGAAACAGGAGCACTGGGTGGAAGCTACAGAAAGGCAAGTTTTTGGCTTGGTTTAAAGAAAATGTCCTGAAGATTAGGGCCATGCACAAGTGGAACAGGTTGTCACTAAAGGAGGCACGTTCACACTCAGTAGAGGTCTTCGGGCAATGATTGGATGACAATTTGTCCAATATGATATAGTGCTCAACATTTTTATACAGTTCATTTTTGTTCATTAAGTGTTGGACAAAAAGCTCCAAGCTCTACTTCAACTCAATTACTGGTGATTTTGTGAAGGGACTTGAGGAGTCAAGTAGTTTAACAATGCCAAAATCACTTCTACAGTATCCGCAGCACAGGGTCACCCACTCCACCTGAACAATTATAATGATAAGGGACTTTCACTGTCATAAAGTCATGGGGCAATCCATATCCAAATACAGACCAAGTTGATGGCCTTGATTTGTGTATATATTTTTCAAACAGATTCTAAATCTATAGGAGAGTAGAGTAGACATACAAGTTGATCGTTATTGATGTTCTTTTGCATGCCTTTTTTAGAATAAATGAGGTGCAATAATTTTTCCTGAGATTTGGTATCCTCTCCTTCATCAGATACATTATATTGTATATTGGTTCTTTGATGCCCTCATAACGAAACAAGTTTGGAAATGCTACAGCTAAATTATAGAGACTCTTAAATGACAGACTAGCCAAGGTTACATTTTATCTTATTGATGGTAAGGAACTACTGAAAGTTTTTTAATAGATTACTAATAAGGTGAGATCCATGCATTGTAATCATTATTTTTTATTGTATTGTGAGGGATGGATGAAAGAAGGGAGAGGCAAGAGATCAGGAGGGCTCTGAAATAACAATCCAAACAATATTGTGAAGGTAGAACTGATTGGAATTAGGCGCTGAAAGGTAGGGGTGAGGGATGATGGATGAAAAGGGAGAAAGTAGAAAAAACTATGTTTAGAACCTGGATGATTGGGAAAATAGTTGGTAACATCAATAGATGCTGATAACAGAATAACAGGGAGGAGATGATGTGTTCGATTTTGGAACAATTGTTGAGTTTGTGGGGCTGGTATTACACCCAGGTAGAAAAATCCCTCAGGCAGCTAAAGATGCTATTCTGAAGATCAGGGAAACATAACAAAGAGAGCAGATAGAAGCTTCTGGAATTTACGCTTTTCCCTCTGGAGCTTTGCAAGTTCCTCCGATTCATTTTTCGTTACATTTTTACAAAATACGATAAAGATGTGCCTTTAAAACACTGGAACCAATGACAATCTCTTCGATTTTACTGGAGAATACAGAAAGGCAGACGCAAAAATGTTCAAAACTGATTATCTTGGAACCACAGAGAGGTTTTTATAAAAAATAACGTCAAAGAGCAGCAAATGAATGCTAAAATATTCTTTTTTCAAATTATATAATACCTTGCCCTGGAAAGACCCATATTTCAAATGTATCCAGGTTCTGAATGTTTCAGTGACGCTAATAAAAATGCTCCTAAATCCTGCTCCGCTCTTTGAAAGGCAGGTCTTAGACCAGTGATCAGTAAGAAAACAATCCAGTGTCTGGTACTTACATCTGTCTAGAAGCATTAGGCAGTCTATAATTCTCTCGCTTTCCCTGTGAGCAAGACTACTGCTATCACTGACTCAACTCAGAATAATGAACTTTAATTGGGCTATTATATGTACCTTATATCTGCTCTGAGTGTGTCATATTCATTTTTTTCAAAAGTTGAGAAAAATCTGAGTTACATTTTGAAAGAAAAACAAAAAGATATACACCACATCTTACGATTCATCATTTGCATAGTACTACCATAAAAATCTTTAAACGCTTTATAAAATCTTCTATTGGTGAACACAGACTGTGGTTCCTCATGCAGTACACAGGAGTTATGATTGTAAATTATATCAGCTATGTATTTCTTCTGACACTTGCAACGTTTCCTATGCTACCTCTGAAACTAACACTCCCAAAGCAAATTGCAAAACAAACTGACAGATTCTAGGACACTGACCAGGACTCAGGTCATCAAGAAATAAATGAATCACTGATGCCAGCTATACTTCTATGAGATAATTCAACAAGCTATCTCAAAATATAAAGTGAATGCTATCCATCCCAAAAATCAGAGAAAAAGGCAGAGGGAGAAAATCAGATAAGCACCAAGTTTATTAAAAAGAAATATTCCTTTTAAAAGTGGCCAAAAGGCAGCTAAATTCACCAGGAGGTGGTTGATCCAAGGCGAGAGATCTCCCCTAACAAGTGTGGGAGCAGGCCACTCTCACTTTAAGGGATGAAATTCATACTTCAATTTCCCTGAAAGCTATTCTGGGGGAGTGGGAAAAGACACTCCAGGGTCCTTTCTCTTTGTTCCCAGCTGAAAAATGAGTGTAGCCAATACCAGACAAATGATGATATGACACCATGAGTACAACAAAACATTGTACTTATATAAATAGGTTTCTATAAATATCAGGGACAGTGAGTAGTATTCAATATGCATTTTCAAATTAGAAACAAAAGGAACTTCAAATTGATAAAGGCTTCCAAAGGACCAGCAAACTACAGGTGATTACAGATGAACCCCTACAAATGAACAAGTAGTGTGACCCCAAAAGAAATGCTTCGTGAGTTATTTCCTCGAAGGGTAAAATGTATTTGCCATTAGAACAACCTTATAAAATAGTGGTTAGCTTCCCTACTATGCTGCAAGAAGTCACTAAACCAATAATGTAGTTACAACCAACAGTTCTTGCTGAAGTCCAGGGTCCTAAAAGCGTGGGACCATGTAGTGGGGGAGTTCATAACAGGTAAAATTGAACCCCTGGCACCATTCCCCTTTTCCCATTCTGGACCCCTTTCTCATCTCCTATGGCTCCTCTCCCAAGGTTTCCAAGTACCCATGAGCTTCCTCAATCCATCTCTCCCAAAAGTGCTCTGTGGCCCTCCCCTGCAATCATAATTCCCAATACTGTGCCACTAGCCTCAGTTTCATATACAGCATTTAAAGTGAGCGGCTCAGAAATTGGGGACAGCCTGTACTATCATCTACTCCACGAATCTGGCTTACTAGTCACAAGTTTTACACATAATTTTCATGAAGAATCTATGAAAACAAAATCGAATACTTGTTCAACAGCACCTGTTCAATCATTCTTAATGTTCCATCACTGCCTAAAATTATCAAAGGCATGATTAAAATTCTACCACCAACCTCTTTATTATTCTACTTTCCTCTCTAATGTCAGTGTAGAATTGGAAGAGGGAGGCACAAGTACACTTGAGGTTTGTTTGCTGTGGTCACTGCTCGTGTTTTTGTTTCATGGATCACCACGGCCAAAGAATTCATTATCGCATGGCCAGCCTACAGGTGGTGAGCCTCTCCATACTTAGCTAGGTTGGCCCTTGGAAAGCAGACAGTGTGTAACTGGGATCATACAATGAGACATCAGAACAACGATTTTGTTCAACTTGTATTTAACTTAAACCAGTGAAATAGCTTATGTTTCCTTAAGTGATTATGAAACATGAGTACTAGATTTAAACCAGAGTAAAATCCTGTTTTAACACTGCTCATTCCTACCATGCATTTTGTAACAATGTAGGTCAAAATAATCGCCTGTATACACAATGATGGCAATCTCTCCCAATGTAACACAGAAAATTAGTAATATAAAAAGAACCATAATGGCTTACATTTAAATCTAACTACTGGTGTTAGTCTTGTCAAGAAAACATGACTCTGCTGTACAGGATGTAAAATCATATATTAATACAGAAGAATCAGAAACAACATGGCACAAGTGTCTCCCAGTAAGAACTCAATCTAATGGGTAGGTGGGTGCTTGGAGAATATCAGTACTACCCTGGTGAAAAGTTAAACCTCAGAGCACCAACTTGTAAATAGGATAGAAGCCAATTCTCAAACTTGCCAGCAAGAATTAGCTCACATAAACCTAAAAAGAAAAGCCCACTGCTATTAAAAAAAATAAAAATTGACTCTCAGAATTTCAAGAGTAAAACTGGCAGTGGTGGCACCACTATTCCTCCATGATATGTGCAAACAATTAAGTTTTGAAAGATAAAAGGAAAACCATAAGTAGAAAGCAAGCATCACACACACAATTAACAATATGAGGAAGTAAAAAAAAAAAACATCAACTGAGAAAAGGTGAGAACTATTCCTTAAATGTTGCACATTCTCACTTGGAGGCCAGTGATGCAAAAGTTAGCTTATTTATGTTGGAAAAGAGGCAGAGGAGAAGGTTATAAATGGAACTTAAATGTCTTCTGGCCTCTCCAAGCCTTCCCCTTTATTCAAACTTGATTTGTCAAATTTGCCAAGGTTCCATAATGTCGGAAGAGTAACATTTTAGAAGTCTACTCTTGGACTTCTTGATGCAGCTAGTTCAGCAAGTAGACAATCCTTAACATTGTATTCAGCTGGGAACTTGGCCTCCCTCAGTCACCTGGGATCTTAGAACCACAAAATTCCATATGGAGATTTTAGCTGAAGGCCTTCCAAGAACCCATGCTCTTGAACCACAGAAGATGCAGACCTGGCAAAGGTGAGCTCTGATCTTCAGTTCCACCTGCCTCCCAACTTTCCACCTAAGTTGCAAACTCCACTTCTAGTTCTATTCTCACCAAGAGCTCACTCATTATGAACTGGAATAGGCTAAAAACAGGAAAGTCAGACCTCTCTTACTGTTTTCCTCTAGGTCATCGTGGTCTAATAATATGAACACAACATTGAGTTTGCAAAGCCAACCTGAAGATCTGATAAGTATCAACTGGGCTTAAACTGTAAATAAAATTATGCATGGTAAGTTCTGTTTATAAATGTAAGAAAAGAAAAGAAGTGAGGATCTGTTTAAGTGGAAGAAAATCTGAAGAAAGAACCTTCATAGTCTTAGCAATGCTATGTAACACAAAGAAAAAAGCCAAGGTGGTAAATATAATAGTAACAAATGTAATAGAAACAATATTTTAAAGAAAATAAAATAATATGCAACAGACAGAAAAACCTAAGAAGATGGTTGAAAAACAAAGCCACACCATTCTCAGTTTAGTTTCTTGTGAATCACGTTGGAATGAGAATCCACCAATAAAACCTGGTGCCTTTCTCACAAAATCAAGATGTAACTCTACTACACAGAATATTAGAAAGTCAGAATTAGAATAACTTTTTCAAAATCATCCAATCCAAGTGATGTATTTTACAAATAAAGACAGTCAGGTAAGGTGAATGATAACTGTGATCATGTCTACTGTAGCACAGCATACAAACACCCTCCCTTGCCCAAGAGGATCCAATTCCAACCCCATTCCCTTTTCCTGGATAGTTGAGAAAATAAGCCCAGAGTAAGTTGAATAACTGAACTCATCTTCCCCAGAGGAAGATGACAGACAGAGTGAAGATAGGGTCTCTCCTCCAGCATTTCTGAACTCAATGGAATACCGATGTTAATGATAGACATACCACCCAGGTGCCAGAAGACCAAAGAGATAAACCATAAGTCTATAAAGGGTAGGAAACAGAGACTTGTTTGTAAGGTGTAAGAAGTTTTATACAGCCCCACACATACACTGTTTGTGCATGAGGCCCAAGACAATGAAGGCCATATGCAAAAAGCAACATGCTAATAATAGAAGCATATTTCAGGGCTGGAAGCACAATAGACATTCTCACACATGAAAGTCATTAAAGAAATGATCCCCCCTACTCACCCACCCAGTAGATAAAAAAAAGAAAACAAAAAAAACAAAAACAATCACCTTCTGCTGAAGACTGAGAAGACAATGAAAGGACCTGAAAGGTAGCTGAGGAGAACAGCTAGTATAGAAGCTAAAGTGAGCAACCAATGCAAAGACTGAAGAAAATAGTAAAGAGGGCTAGGCACAAGATGATCACCTGCTGTCAGGTGAGGAGGGCTTATAAGGAGCTTTGAAGGGTAACAAAAGGGAACAGAAATTGTTAATATTTGCTGGATTCAAAAGACAAGATCACTGACACAGACAATAACTGAGGGGCTGGGAGCAATGGGAAAGAACAAATCCCAACCACATTGACCTGGAGTTCTTACCCAGGGAAGTGCTAAAAGTTGGGAGTTTATGTAGCTTTCCAAGAGAAAGGCAATTCTATGAGAAAGGGGTTATTGCTTTCTTAACTACAACTATTTGCTATTTTGAGCTTTGTGAACCTATGTGCTTTTAAGGGGAACTGATGATTATTACCCATGGCAATGTGTCAGATACTGAAATTCCCAGGTCATCCATGTAAGACAATGAGAACTTCACCATGATGCATTTGGATCCTGACAAGCTCCTGACCCAAAGTTTACATGAGAATTAAATCAAAACAAATCTTTCACCTAGGGGGAAAATTTTACTGGTGCTCAGCTTTTCTAAAAAGAGAAATAGGAAGGGAACATGACTACTTCTGTAGTTTTGGGGATTGCCCTTATACTATCAAGAAGCATGGTTGTAGCACTAACAAAAAAAAGAGAACACGTAGCCCAAAACCAAAAATATCTATTCTCTTCCTGGCAGACAGGTTCTCTGGACCTTTTTTTGCTTAGAAATGCAGAATGTCAGAGTAGAAAGTAGATTTCAAAAGTTAACTAATCAATCTATCCTTCCATCTAATACAGGAATCATCTTTGAACATCCAGCCTCTAACATGTCCAGTAAAGAAGTGTTCAACACTTCATAAAGCACCATTTAAAAACTGCTGTTATTTGTCAGGACATTTTTCCTTAAATCAAGTCAAAATCTGCACCCCTCCCAACATTTACATTCTTATTAGGACTAATAAAGAACAAGCCTAGCTCCTCTTCCACATAAAAATTTGTCAAAGCTTTTGACAAACTGAAGACAATGCTCATCTCCTTTCCTAAGTTTTCTCTTCTGGTGAAACAACCCAAGTCTGTTGTTATCATTGTAGAGGTTTTTGCTTGTTTTTTTCCCAGCAGTTTCCTCCTATGACATGCTTTCAACTCCTTTTTTCCAATCCTAGTTTCTCTAATCTGGGCACATCTCAGCTTTCCAATATCCTTTCTAAAATATGAAGAACCTTACTGAATAAAAGACTTCACACGTAGGATCAATGAGCAGAATACTTGTGACAACAGTCTTCCTTTCTCCAGACACTGTACTTCTATAAAAGCACCCTGTGATTGCATTAATGTCTTTTCAGCAGCCATGTCACATTGCTGACTCATACTGAGCTTATAAGTAACAAAAATACCTAAGTTTGTCTCATAAATTGCTGTTAAGCCCTGTCTCCCTCATCCATCCTGTACTTTAGAGATGACATTTCTCTAAGTGCAGCACTTTACATTCAACTCTATTAAGTTGCATTTTGTTAGTTTTAGTCCTTCACAATCTTAGGATCATAGAAGAGCTAGAAGAGATTTTTGAAGTTAATCATCCATTCCTAGTCCCTTATTTTACATCTACTGTCCATGACCTTCCTGATTGTTTCAGTCTCTTCCTTTGATAAGAAAAAAGAGAACATATAAACAATTAATACATGTTTAAGTAAAGTCTACCTAATTTAATTCTCATGACCAAAGTTGGTAACAGAGGAAGCTCTGTTCCTAAGCAACATGAAAACCACAAGGTATATGATGGCTCAAAAATCTAGCAAGATTCACTGTTAATCAATTTAAATGTCTTATAGAATAAAAACATTAACCATAATCACTCAACAAAGTACCTAATATGTGTCATAGATACTGTGCTGGGTGCTAGGTATATAAATGGATTCTGAACTCAAGGTAATTTAGGGGAAAGGAGGAAGAAACATACTAAGAAGCCCCAAAATGAAGGCAGCCCTTGAGCTAAGGATGCTACATGAGAAAATTCAGGGCCTGAGGAGATGTTGGAGGATATCAGGAGGGAGTGATTCTGCCATGAGAACATACTGGACAGATGGAAGAGTTCGTGGAAGAGATCACAAGTCTGACCCAGAGGCACAACAATAGTAGGGATGAGAAGAGATTTATTTCAATTATTTCAATTATTCATTTATCTGCTAGAGTTCTCACTCTCTCTGCCAAAAGCAGAGTAACTAATACTTTCTTCATGTGCCCTAAGGATAACTTCACCTCACAAGTGGGAGCAGGGGCCACAGGTGACCAAGAAACTCAATAATCAATCTCCTCTTACTAAAAGAGAGGAACTAGTAGGTAGGAACAAAGTGGTGCAAAGGATAAAGTGCCAAACCAAGAGTCAGGAAGACCCAAGTTCAAATCCAGTCTCTGACACTTATTAGCTGAATGACCTTTGGCATTTCACTAGACCTCTGAATGCCTCAATTTCCTCATCTGTAAAATTGGAACCTAACTCCCAAGACTATTGTGAGGATAAAATGAGATAATATTTTTAAAGCATTTGTAAAGCTTAAAGCTCTATACAAATGACAACTGTTGGTGCTGGGATGATAATAATGTGGAGAAGTGACTACTATGCCTCTTAATGAGAAAGGCTACAGGAATCTGGAAGTACATGAATATTGTCCTATTTTCAAAAGAACGGAAAGAAATTCGAGGGGAAAAATCAAAGACTTTCAAAAGGACTTGATAGCAGGATTGCTGTTTCTTCTACAATAGAGAAAAGGCTTTTTAAAGTTGGAAGAACAGTGAGAAGACCATCTTTTTAATAGCTGCTAACCACAGCTTTGAAAGAAAAAAGATATGCTAGTTATAGGCAAGACATTTACAAATAGCAGAAGACTGATGACTAAGAAAAACTAGTTTTCTTTTTAACAGATGAAATTTAGTTTTTTCATTTAAGGCTATACAAAAAACCACTGTCATAAGAAGTTTAGGTGAGCCTGTAAGATTTGAGAATCTTCATCCTACTTTATATAAAATATCTAAACCATCTCCCCAAACATTCTGGACATGTTTTACTTCAACCTGAAAGTTCTGCCTCAATCAGGGAGGAATGGCAAATTTTGATAAATGCATTAATATAATGAGCAGAATTAATCAAGAATTTTAGAAATTGTCAAATGGAAATAGAAAAATACAATAAGACCTTGTACCATGCCACATATTATGGAATTTATCAAAGAGATAAACAAGCTTCAAAGGAGTAAGAAATTTGCCATTGATTTAAACCCCACCGAAAACCTATGGGCAAAATAAAGGTCAGCTTTGGAAAATTTAGCTGTTTCCTCCAAGGTATGTTCTCCAAAATAAAGGCATGGTTTCATGATGAAGAATTAAAGGATGTGTGAAAAATCTTGTGAACTGTGCCAAATCATGTAAAACAAATGACTGCAGCAATGGTAGGACATGTTGCAGATTAAACTTCTTTTAAGTTGTAAAAAACTGTAAGGTTTATTATATGTCAATGAAAAATAATTATTTTTACCTTGTCCCTGGTAATCCGCACACCACTGCATTCCATTTGGACAACAGAGGGCAGAACCAATGAGTGGAAGTTGCAAAGAAACACTTTTAAAATCAGTGTAAAGAAAATCTTCCTAACAATGTAAGCTGTCCCAAAGTGGATAGGCTCCCATGAGAGGCGGTGAGTTCCCCTTCTTTCCAAGATTTTAAGCACAGGCTGGATGAACACTTGCCAAGTGGATTTCAGTGACGATTCATTTCTGGTGTGATTTGAACTAGATAACCAATGAGTTACCTTTTGAAAAAATCTGAGATTCATCAGAATGAATGATTAAACTAGCAGTTGACAAAAGAAAGATCATGGCAGAGAAGAAGAAATATCGATAGTCTGGCCATTCCCTAAGTCAATCCCTGGCTGTAGGTTTATATTTTGAGGCTCTCTTGGGTTTTCTAACTCTCAGTGTAAAGGTGTCATGTTGCAAAAGAAAGTCCATTTGATTTAATGTTAAAAGATTTTGAATCAATTCTGACTCAAAATTATGTGGCCTTGAACAAATCTCTTGGTTTCTCTGGGTCTCAGTTTAATCTATAAATGAAGGAGTCAGACCAGATGATTTCTAAGATCCCTTTCCCAAATCTTAATCCTATGATCCACTATCACCTGTTGTCTTTTCAATTTGTCTGTGGACACAAGGACCTCATGAAGCACTGGGCTACATGCCAATGACAAATTGGTCAATGGTTCATCTTTCACCACTACCACTTTCCACAGGTTTCAATTCCTTCTGTGAAAAGGAATTAAAGAGCTCAAATTAAAAGAGGTGCTCAGTGCACTATGCCTCTATAGAAAATATTATCAATAGGATGTAATCAGTTTCTAAAGAAAGAAAATGTCAAAAAATGTTGAGGAAAAACCTTTGACTGAAAATTAGCTTAAATCTTTTTAATAACAAAATCAGGCCACAACTTTTTCCCCACCAAATTCACATGGGAAACCATGATTTCATCAACTCCTGTAAAATGTGCTTGGTCACTGGCAACATAAAATAACATCCCAACTGACAGGCTTTGACAATGGTGCCCCAACACCTATTTTGTGTGCCATGCTCTGGGCTTAAGCTGTCCATCATAAGTGCTTAAGCTGATTTCACAATATTTGAAAAAGTCAGAGGAGAGGAAAATGAGAATGCAACAGCAAAAACTAAGCCCCATGGCAGATACTAACACTATTCTGACATGGTGTCCATCTTCCTGGGCTACTGCTCACAAGTACAGATACTACTTACAAATTCCATAATCCAATCAAAGTAGGTTACTCCTGGTCTTAGCTGTCATCTGCTTTGAATCACTAGAGAACAAGACTGCTGAAGGGACTCTGTAGTCATCTGCACATTCATCTGAAGTCTAGCCTTCCATCTTCACTTCTCAGTCAACTTTCTTCTGCATTCTATTATTATTGTTATTGTCTCCTCTGAAGCCCCATCCTACAGTTGAATAAGCATTCAAAAAACATATAAAAGTAAATAATTTAACCTTGTAGTGGTAGAAGTAAAGCAAAGAATCAAACAGTTATGACTACTCTTTCCTTAATGAGCTTTTGTGGGTTTATTTTAAAAGGCAATCCTTCATTCCACAAATAGGTATTATCTATTCTATAAGTTGAACTGAGTGGAGCATGAAGAAGAAAAAAAATATAGCCTCTTTCCTCATGGAGGACATTCTTTGGGAGCTACTCCACCTCTCCTTCACAGGCTGTAAGCTGGCTCCCCAGGAGTGCAACTCCCTAAGGTTTCAGATTCAAGATACTTTGTGTGTTCATACTCCTAAAACTGTAGTTCCCTTAACTAGCAATGGAGTGACCAGGCCTTTGTCACCGAGGGCATCAGTGTATGTATGCGAATTGAAGTATATTTCTGGATGTGAATGGTTTTCTGTTCCTTGCAGTAATCTGATGGGTCCATGCTAATCAATAGACACACATGACAAACCTACCTCTCCCTTCCCCATCACTACCTCAACTCACTTCTCCATGGTCCGGTCACCTGAGGTTGCCTTCCCCCACACAACCACACCAGTGTGACTGAACTCACTGTAGCTTTCCTGGATGGGCCATGCCACCAAGCATGAGGATCTGCCCCACACATATCACACAGGCTTAAGAGCAGGATGACCAGTGATGTTTCTACACATCAGCCTCCTTAACCATGGCCTAATGGAGTCCTGGACCCTTTCTTCTTTCTTCTCCAACAAAATTTGCTTTGGTTTCATGTTCCTTCCACTCTCCTAGGCTATTTGTCCAAAGAGACTTATCCCAAATTGAATTTTAAAGGGGTAGATGTATCAGAGGGTACAGATGTCTACTTCTCACTAAAAATTCTCTTTCATTTATCTAAATCAATTCTAAGATATTAACTAGTTTTTATGTAGCCACATAAAAACTTAAGAAAATGCCATGTATGTCCCGAAAACTGTAACCCCAAAGGCTCTTGCCTTCATTACATAAATGAACTAATTGCTTTCAGCAAAGAAAGTTACATAGATTTATGGCAGTTTATTTTATCTGTCTATACTAATACAATCTGTTATCTCTCTGCCACATGAAATTCAGGTGCATAGGCACCCTACAAATGCTTAAAAAGGTAGAGGAGGTAGGAAGAAAATATGCAGAAATGGATATAAACTAACTATAAAATGCACCTCACACTTGCAATTCCATCTCAGTTGTACAAAATTTGTTATGGCTACTTCTCTATACTATATGAAAGATTTTTAGTCATTATTTCCAGAAGCTACACTAAATCCTAAGAGCTGAACTAAAGGAAATGATTTTTAAAAAACCCCAAATACTCACTTTAGTAGGAAAAGGAAGGACATGCTAGCAAACATTATATATGAATTGTCCCAAGTAAAAAAAAAAAATCTTTTCTGAATTATTGTGGGCAAATCAAACTGAAAAATAACTCCCCCAAATAAAAAAGCATTTTGAAACCACTGCCTTAAAGGACTATAAGTAGTACCAATTTATTGCTGAAGATGTTGCTTCACCCAATACAGTGATCTATCTGTCTGATTGAAAATCAACAAACCTAATTAGGACAAAGAAATACATTCTTCCTCTGTAATCTGTTCCTCTGAACGTTAAGTCCTCTAGATCACAGTGCAGAGTAAAGGATAGATCATTCGAATATGGGTCAAAATTAGGGGGGAAAAATGTTACTTATATAAAAACCCATGCATCATCCATCCACAAGACAAACTATGAGATTGTGGTTATGAGCTGGACGACTGTTTAATCAAATATATCAGATATCCTTGCCCTGCAAGACATTATTCACAGTCCAAATTTCATTTAAACAAACAAATAAACCTACCTCAATCAGTAAGCCTAAGTCTGAAATATTTCAGTAAAGCAGTATCTTTGGGGGGCATTTCAAGCAAGGTCAATCCATAATTCATAGAAAAGATTCAATAAGCAATTCATTTTGTAACCACAAACAGCCATTTTGCCTTTCTTTCCAACAGCCCAACCTTTCGCTTCACCTGCTTCTCTCCCTTTCACCTCTATCTTATCCTGATCACCACAGACGAAAACAACTATGACAACTGAAAGAAATCCATGTTGTCTGTGGCAAGAATCTGAAATGCAAAGGAGAGAAGAGATGTACGCTGAAATGCAAATGTGGCCACATCAAAAGTCTCTTCAAGTAATGGTCTCTTAACAAGCTTAGAGTCCTGCTGAGAAATAACCAAGCAGAGCCATCATTTGTAGAAAGAACAAGAACCCTCAATAGGCTTACGCAATACTTGTACTTGTACAGTGAAGATGGTCCTCCATTATTCAGTGTGATTAGAGAAATTCATGTTTCCCCATTGGAGTGTATGCAAATTAAGCAATTTGTATCCTAAGTGTCATCACCAAAAGGTAGGCTGGAGGTGACAACCTTTAGAACATGGCAAACTGACAAAAAAACTGGTGACTGAGGGATTAAAATCTGCCTCCACTATCTAATTGTAAAATATGAAACAGAAATGAGGATTCTATCTTCCTCCCTAGCCTAGGTCAGGTTTGAATAAAAAGCACCAATTGCTCCTATAGCTGCTTCAAAAATTAGGGAGCTGTAAACCTGAAATAACAACTATGCAATGGGTATTCAGGGAACCCCTCTTTCTATTCTTAAGGGTCCTGTCAGGGACTTTGAAATCAGTTTACCAAGATACATTTTGTTTGTCTGCCCCGGTTATTTACCTCCTAGCCTCATGCTTTCCCATTCTGTCTGCCCACTTTTATTTTATTTCAGTTTTCTGTGGGAGAGGGTCAAAAACAGATGTCAGCTTATAAATTAAAACTTGGGCATCTTTGGAATCAATAATCTGCAGCCCTTCCCAAACCCTTTCCTATGCTCTTCCACAGCTCTTTTGCTCCACTAGAATCATCCAAAAACTCAGACAAATTAATGACCTCATGGACGCGGATGTTGAGCCCAACCAGTCCAGGACTTTCTCGTGTGAAGATTGCAGATCCACAGAAAACTCTCCAGAGGATCTACTCAATCCCCTGCAAGTCTTCCTGATGCCTGCTGCTATTTCATGGATATGGATACCACTACCATAGTCAAGCTGTCCATGTTTAAATTTAAACCCTGCTCTTCAATAAATTGCCCCCTTCCTCTCCTCTCTAGATCATACATGTTCCTAAAGATGTTTTTTGTGCCACTTCCTAAATGCACATCATTGTGGAAACAAGCCAGAGTCTCACTCATACCCACCAAGCATCTTTCCATTGCCTTCTGGCCATGGAAACGCAATCACTGTCAACATCAAGACAAAATCCATTCCCTGCCCATTTTCTTTGTTTCACTTAGACTTCAAAGATTTCATCAGCCAGGCCATTCATGTCACAACCCTTCTGCAGCACAGAAGACAGACTTTGTAAGTTGCTAAGGTTAAAAAAAAAAAAACTAAATTGATAGTCAACCTTTTCTTTAGGAACTTTTCTTTCCACAAAGTAGGACTACAGTGGAGGTCATATGATCGTGTTTGTTGTTATGGAGCAGTCAGGTGGTACAATGGATGGAAAGAGCACTGGGCTTAGAACCTGGAAGACTCATCTTCTTGAATTCAAATCCAGTCTCCAACACTTACTAGCCATGTGACCCTGGGCAAGTTCATCTCTGTTCCTAAAGTATAAAATGAACTGGAGAAGGAAATAGCAAACCATTCCAGTATCTCTGCCAGGAAAACCCTAATGGGGTCACAAAGAGTCAGACACAACTGAAACGATTCAATAATCACAAAATAGGGTCATCCATACAGTGGGAGAAGGAACTTTATAAAGAATCCTAAGTGCAACTCTTTCATTTTCCAGTTAAGCAAACTGAGGTCTATGGAAGTTAAGTGACTTCCCCAATATCACAAAAATGTAAGCACCAGCAGTGAGATTCTGGTCCAGGTCCTCTCATTTCTGGGCCAGAGTTCTCTTCAACCGAACCACGTTTTTTTGTGGCTATAGTACCTTACACACAGTAGGCACTTAATAACTGGTTGTTGATTGGCATATCCCTAAAATTCTTTTGAACTGAATGAGGCCTTGGAAATCAGCCAGATCAAGGCCTTCTTTTTATATAAGAAGAAACAGGCTCATGGAGGTGTCTTGCTCATGGTTATCATGATGTGACAAAAGAGCAGCAGAGCAGAATGCAGGACATGTGACTCTTGGTCTAAGGCTGCTCTTTCCTCCACAGTTTGAGGAAGTAATATAAAAATGCCGTCAACGAGCCTTCAAAGCCAGACAGCTAAATTCCATCTTATCAGATGTGCTCAAAATTTGTTCCAGGCGTATATATTTTATGAAATTCTGGGGGATTAAATAACAGCGTGCTTTTTAATGTTAAAAGTCCAATTAAAAGTGAAGTGATTTTAAATTCTCCTAATTTAGGCTATTTCACTTAATATTGTAGTGACTGTAGGCAAAGTAAACAATCAGCCTGGTGTCTATTAGTCTCTGTCTCTGTCTCTGTCTCTGTCTCTCTCTCTCTCTCTCTCTCACTCTCACACACACACACATACACACATACACACACACACACACACACTCTTCAGAAACACACAACACTGTTGCAATTCAGAAGACCACTAGGGCTTCAACAACCCAGGGATTTCTAAACAGGTCTAGAAACCAAATGATTTCTTCTCAAGGAAGAAATGGAGGGTTGGATGTGGATAAAAATGGGGAGGGACTAGTGAGATATATTGAATAGAAACAGTTTTCTTCAGCCTAAAGCAGCACTAGCTTATTCAAGGCACCTATATGTAAGGAATGAGACTTTAAGTCATATGGTTGTTCTAAAACATGGATCCAAGGCTGGACCACAAAAGCAAATTTTAGATGCTAGGTATATACTACATTTCCCCCATATCTTCATGAATAACAATAAGGGTCACACAGGTGGTCCCACCAAATCTCATCCTCAGATTTAATTTTGCACAGTAAATGGCCATCAAGAATCAGGCTCACTTATATAAGACCACAATGAACCTTTAACTTGGCTGCTCAGATAGTCTCTTATGGGTTGGCTCTTCCTTATGAACCTGTCTTTCCAGCCAAATATATCACTATACTTCAGAGATAAAATAATGACCATCCATTACAGCAGAATTCAAGGCAGCTGCTTAAGTAGACTGCAAGAATAAAAATGATGCAGACACCAACCAGAAGAAGAGATTGTGTTACAAATGTCCCCAAGGGACTAAATGAATCAGAGAAACCCTATTTTTCTCTACTTCACAGTCCATTCAACTGGCTCCTGACAAATGGACTAGAAACCACAAACTGGGAGACACACCCAAAAAAAGAGACCTTTATCAAGGACCTTTTGGAAACTCAAAATCTAGCTGATGATTTTTAGTCACTGACCAAAGCAACCAGAAACCAGAATCATCACTAGGAGCAAGTAACATTTATTGGGCATCCAGCTGGATGCCTGGCACTTTGACAAGCATTATAGAGATCATATATTACGGAAAATATGTGAGCCCTGTCCTCTTGAAATCAAATATAGAACACTTGACAGCCCAGTTTTCTGAGCCGAGAAACTAAACCTGCCAATAAAGAAAGTTGAAGCCATTCAAAGAAGCATGAAGAGCCTTAAGATTTAAACTTCTAATGCTTCTAGGCTGTATTTTTTAAAAACTTATTGCATAATTTTCACCAGCAACATAAGATCTTTAATCTATGATAATAGGTGTTTTAGAACAACAATGAAATTTTAAATTCCTTTGGGGGGACTTTCTCCTGAAAACAAAAAGTAGCTTTGGTAGTTGAGTTTGCTTTTATTAGTTAATTTGGCTAGCTTGTTAGTTTTTAACTTTTACTTGTTATTGTCATTGTTTATTGGTTAAAAGCTAAAACTTCTCTGCCAGTGGTGAAAATAGAAATTACTAACCTTACTAAACCTAATTTGTTTATATATATGTGTATATATATATATACACATATGTACATACATATACATATATACATACAGATAGACAGATAGATAGATAGATACATAGATAGATACATAGATACATAGATACATAGATAGATACATAGATACATAGACAGATACATAGATAGATAGATACATCGATAGATAGATAGATAGATAGATAGATAGATAGATAGATAGATAGATAGATAGATAGATATACACACACACACAATCCATCCAACACCTCACCTCTAGAGGCTTTTCTGACTAGGAAGGACTTTCCAGATCTTACGCTTTGCCACTGATTAGCATAGCCTTTCAAGACCCCAGAATCACTCCCATGACAAAATTAAGCATTAAAGGAAGACCTTAGTGAAAGACTATATTACTTAAGTACCCAGGATTTAAAGTGGAAACCACTTTTGGTTTTAAATCATTGTATTGCTACTATACTCAGTGAAACAGAACTTTTAAAAGACTACTATCCCTATTAAATTATAAGCATATATATGGTGGAAAGAACCATACAATGATTTAAAAACATAGAGGACCTTGCATTCTAGAGAAGGATGAGGGAAGAAGACAAACTTACTTTGAAGCACCAGTGCCAAGCAATTTTTTTCTAAACAAAGGACCAATTGTTGATTGGTTGTAATATGAAAAATATTTCAGAGAGGATTAATAACTACAAAGGAAATCAAGAAATGGTAGGAGGGAACGATTCCAGATATGGGGTGCTATCCATGTAAAAGGAGGAAAGCAGGAGGTAAAATGTTGTATAGGGATACAGCAGGTAAGCCAATATGGTGACAACATAGAATGAAAAGTGTAGAAATGTGAAATCATTTTGTTAAGATAAAAGGAAGCCAGAAATGTGGATGGCTTTAAACATCTTTTATATGAGAAGTAATAAGGAGCTACTTAGGCTTCCTGAGCACAGGAGGGACATGGTCAAACTTGTGCTGTAGAAATATTAATTTGACATCTGGGTGAATGATGAATGGGGGAGGTGAGAGGCTAGATACAAGGAGACTAATTAGGAGATTATGGCAATACTACAGATAAGAAGAGTGGTTAGAGTATGAGGAGAGAGAGGGAACAACTGAGAGAAATGTGGAAGCAGAATTAACAAAGATTGTCAAGTTAATGGATGGGAAGAAGGAGAGAGGAGAGCTGAGAATGTCTCTAGGGTGGAAGACTTAGGTGACTAGAAAAATGAATGGTGGTGCCCTGCACAGAAGAAGGGAAGGAGGACAAGATTAAGAGGAAAGATAACAAGTTCAATTTTGAAGTTGAGTTCAGGGATTTGGGAGATCCTTCTAAAGGGAATGAATCTACATTTTGTCCAACTTGTTATCTCCTGAGGGAGAAAAGGAATTACACAGGGGATGCAGTTGAGTAAAAAAGATTATAAAAGCTTTGCAGTAAAAACAGATTCCTTTAAAGGAAATTTCCGCAGAGGCAATTAATGAAAGCAAATTCTATTCTAACAAGAAAACTAAAGATATCAAAGAATCAAACTAAGTATAATACTGTCCTGATAGATGGCTTGAAACAGACCTGAGGGAAGCCAGCCAACATTCTGGGATGCCTGTACAATTACCAGTGGCTACTTTTGCCCCTCTCTGCTCAGCTGTAAAAGTACATCAAATCCCAGGGCCTCTCTCAGTTGCCACTTTTACTAAGGGACAACATACCAACCCCTGACAGCTGTGTTTAGACTTTCCCCAGCTACAGACTTGACTGAAGCTAAAAGATCCCTAAAGTCCTCCAGGAGAGAGACTATCAACGAAAAAAGACATTTCCCCAAAGAGGGTGCTGGAGGTCGTCTAGACAGCTACATATCTAAGCACAAATGGAGAGTGCTAAACATAAAATTATAAGCTCTAATGTAGGAAAAATAATTTCAGCACTCAAAACGTAGCAATTTATGATCATCAGAGACAAGGGGGCTATGGCCCCCTTTTATTGAGCTTTTCAAGTCATCTCTTGAGGAAGCCTTCTGCAATATTTTTTTGTCACTTGGATCAACAATATTTTCAATTAGTGCCTAGCACAGTGTCTGGCCTATAGTAGGTGATTAATAAATCTTTGCGATTATTATTCTTTGGATATGAAATATCATTTCCTTTAAAATATTATCATATGGGTCAAGCAATCATTAATAACTCAATATTTTTAAGTACAATTCAGGAACCTGTCAGCTCATGTATGTAATAGCCCACATTCAGCCTTTTTTTTAGTAGCTTGCCCATCATTATATTTTTTATGCTAACAGGATTTGGGTGTTCTTAATTTATTTAGAACAGGGGTGGAGAACCTGCAGCCTCAAGGCCTCATGTGGCCCTCTAGGTCCTCAAGTGTGACTCTTTGATGGAATCCAAACTTCACAAAACAAATCCCCTTAATAAAATGATTTGTTCTGTAAAACTTGGACTCAGTCCAAAGGCAGCACCCAAGGACCTAGGAGGCCATATGTGGCCTCAAGGCAGCAAGTTCCATCCCTGTTTTAGAATCTACACAATATAACAAATACACAAAACCAAACCGGAAGGATGGTGCTAATTTCAAGATGAAATTCTTTATTCCCTAAACCCACCCCCCCCCCCCCTTCATTTCTTTATAAGAAGAGACAAAGAAACCTGCCTGCAGGTTGAACGGGTTCTGGGCTCCCTCCACCCCAGATTAAGAAAGTCTCAGAATTTATATGAAATAATACTATTAAGGTTTACAAAGCATTTTAAATATACTTCCCAGTTTGAATTTCACAGTTACCTTGTGAGGCAGGTACTATGGGTATCAATCAGCATTACCCTTATTTGACCTAAAAGGAAACAGGCATTTATCTCCAGAGAGTAAAGCAGCTGCCCCAAGGCCCCAAGCTGAGAAGGGTGAGGGCTTCAGGGCCATGCCCAGGTCTCACCTGAATCCAAGTCCAGCTATTTTTCTACCACACTACAGAAAGCAGTTCTTCAAAAGTCCTATAGACTCCTAGGTATGTTCAGGGTATTTAAAAACTTGAATTTTTCAGGGCAACTTTACAACTTCAGATATTGTTCAAACTGAATTTTACTCTATTTCAATAATTTAATATTTGAGCAACATCTTTGTTGCTATCAAAGAAAAATGAGTCTGCCCCTATCTCTATCCCATTTCCCAACCAGGTTCTACTATAATTCTGTCCTGCACCCCTAAAAATTAAGTTGCTCAAACCATAGCTTTTCTCTTTCAAATCCATGTAATTAGGGCCCAAGTGTTCTTCCAATATGCTTAACATAAACATTTTATAATTAAATAATTCAGTAATTCTGATTAAAGATGGATGACATTAGTCATTCAATATGACAAGAATTTATTGAGTATCTCCTGTATGTGCACCACAGTGCTGGGTGCTATTTAAGAGACATTTTTAAAGACTAAGAGGCAGTGTCAAAACTCAAATAACTTAATTCAAGTTTAATTGGATGGACTGAGCAAAAACTCAGACAACTACACTTGGTAAAAAACTCATGTGCAGTACATACAACAACTATGTACTGAGAAGCCCTGTGTCCACAGCTTCGCTCTGAGCACTATGAAGACAAGATATCTGAAGAGAACTAGGCAGGTCAGTCTCACTTCCAAGAGACAGGAGGCAGCATGGTCCTGGCCAGTCAAACTACCTTGACCATCACCTCCGTTTAGAACCTAATAAAGGTAGCCCAGGACCACATGCCCAAGAATCTTAGGACTAGCAATGCTTCCAGCTCTGTGCTCTCAGCCTTCATCCTGGAAAGCAGCCCTTGTGGAGATGCAAGCCTGGGAGCCCCTCCAGCAAGGGCTATAGCCATTACCACCCAAGACCCAGAAAGGAAAGTTCTTGCCTCCAAAGACTGGGACACTATGAAATGGCTCAACATGAGAAACTGATATGATTTTTATCCATGGAAATGTCTACATTACTGCTGCACCCTAAGGACCAAGGGCCTCCATCTGACTTGCAGCTGAAACCTCCCCAAGGTGGGACTTTGTCCATTAGATTGTGAGCTTCCTTTTTTATCTTTACTCCCAGTGCTTTGCACATAGTAGGCACTTAAAAAATGCTTTATTCATCCATTCATTCAATAATAGAGTTTTTGACTTCATGGAACTTAGAGGGCATCACAAGGCTTAGACAACACCAAGACATCTACGCTAATACACACCACAACATAATCAGGGTCATTAGAGAATTATAAAATGGAATGATAAATAAGGTCCTGGGAGTCAGGGAGATACCAGCCAGGGATGGTTACACATGATGGAGGAAGGACAACCATCGAGACAGCTAGCACACTTCAAGGCTTGCTTTAAAGGCTGGCTGGGAATCCAACAAGTAGTGAAAGGTGAGCATGAGAAAGGAACACCAAACATAGGGAAATGATGTGTGTAAAGGCACAAAAGCAGGAGAGGTATTCAAAAGGTATTCAGGCATCAGAGAAGCCAGTTTGACTGGAATACTGAACAGTCTAAGAGCTTCATTCTTTTCTCATTTTGTAATCCCCTTATCCAATACATTATGTTGTGGGGAACAGGTTTAAAAAAAAAAAAGACAGGGGCTCTTCTATGACCTTCCTGGGGAGAGGTCTAGGAACAAGGCTGGGTCTGACTTGATCAAGGCAGGTCACAAAAAGAACTAAGCACAAAGGATGCTACTAAATGGCAAATGCTTCAAAATGTTGGGCTGTCCCTGCTGTTACCATGAGAGGTAGTGTGGAATCAGAAAGCCCACCAGTGGAAAAGGAGGCCTACCCATGATAATGGTGTACAACAAATATCCAAAGGCCTCCCACCAAGGCTTGCTAAGCATAGTATTAAAGATTTCACCACTCAGTTAGAATCATGATCCTATGCATAAATCCTAGCATATTCCATATGCAGTCTAAATTTATGAGTTTCTACTATACATCAACAGGTTACAGTCACTGACCAACAGCATTTTAAGTCCAAATTAAATGTACCAATATTTAAAAGATGATCAATTTAACTGGGTATGCAATCAAGAATCAGAAAAACAATTTATATTTTAATTCTTTAAAAATTAAGTAAAAACTCTCAAAAATATTAATTTTGGAAATAGACACAAATGTAGATATTAACCAAAAAAAAACGAAAAAAATGGGAGTTTGAGACAAGCTCTCTTCAAATCCTGAAAGGATCTCTCCCAAAGTCACCCATCTTTTTCTCCACTCCCACTATCCTATCTCATTGTTCACCTAATTATGCCCAACTCCTCACCAAACAGTCAGTTACCCAGAAGAATTGCTAAACCACATGAATTTTAAAACATACTTGCTGGTGATGAAAAGGCAAGTGCACCTGGAATGCTCTCCACAGTTCTAGTTACTTGCACCTCAATAAAGCACCAAAATAAATTTCAAAAAGAGCTAGAAAACTATGATTTAAATGATCAAGGGGATGGAGGGGAGGGGAGGGGCTGCAACCAGAAGAAAGACCAAAAAAATTAAAATTGTTTAGTCTTGGAAAGATAGAGGCTAAGAGGACATGGAATTAAGCTCTATAAAGTCCTGAAGGCCATGGATAGAGTAAAGAGAGCTAATTATTCACTAAATCCCAGACTACAAAGAGCAAGTACCCCCCATTGAAGTCTGAAGGCAGGAGTCATGGAACTAATAAAAGAACTGCTTTACATAGCCAAGAGCAAACCCATGAAATGCACTACCCAGGCTGAAAATATATACATATATAAATATATATACATATATATCTTGGTGCAAGTGTTCAAATAATTCACACATAACAAGCATGCTCCTGTCTCCCCACCCGAAAAAAGACCAACAACCTCCCCATGACCTTGCCATTTACTCAAGCTTCTATCCCATCTCCACTCCTTTTCACTGCTGAGCTCCTGGGGATTATCCTACACTCAGCCCTTTTACTGCCTAAGCCCTTCAAGTCTCAATTCCCACCATCCTATGGAAGGGCTCTCTCAAAGGTCACCAATGACTTCTTAATCACCAACTCCAATGGCCTTTTCTCACTCCTTATTCTCCTTGAACTGTCCATAGCATGGCACTGTCGACCAAAGCCATCCCTGGTCACCCTCTCTCCACATGACTTTCATGATACATTTTTGCTCTGAACTTCACTCTTTCACCCTTTTCTACCCATTCCCTAAGAGTAGATGTCACCCCAAAGCTCTTGTCCTAGCCCTCAAGTTTATCTCTCCTTTGCATACACCCTCTTCTTTGGTGATTTCACTCATTCCCATGGTTTTAATTATTCCCTCCAAATGGATGGTTATGAAATTTATATAACTATTTTATGTATCTATTATATATATACATGCATATTATTTTTCTATTGTATGTATATATTATATGTATATGCATCTATTGTGTGTATATGTGTGTGTATATATATATATATATATCCATTGGATGTAGTGTATATATCCATCATGCTCTTAACTCCCCCAGATTCTCCTTTCACTTCTCCACCTGCCTACTGGACAGCTCTACATGGATGTGCCATCTGCATCTCAAACTTGACACACACAATACCTCAATCATCTAACCTAAACCTTATTCCCTCTTTCTATCTGTTGATGATACCACAATCCTCCCAGACCCCCAGGCACTAAATCTCAGAGTCATCTTGAACTCTTCACTCTTCCCTTTCAACATCCCTGTCCTGGAGCCAAATCTTCTTGGTTCTACCTCCATTCCATGACTCA
Organism: Notamacropus eugenii; assembly: GCF_028372415.1. Lineage (NCBI taxonomy): Eukaryota > Metazoa > Chordata > Mammalia > Diprotodontia > Macropodidae > Notamacropus > Notamacropus eugenii. The sequence goes on from NC_092873.1 coordinate 492,792,658, forward strand.
CACCTACCTTCTTTCTCTCCACTCACACTGCCACCTTTAACTAAAGCCTGAAACATCTCTCCCCTAGATATTAGCCCCCCGATCTCCCTGCATCTGACCATTCCCCTCTGTGGCCACCAAAATAACACAATGCAGCACTCTTATCAGGTCACCAGCCAGTGGCTCCAAAATGACTATAGGATAAGATACCAACTCTCTCACTTTGGCCATTAAAGGCCTTTGACCATTTCATGCCAACCTACCTGTCTAGGCACTTCTCTCATTCTGCATTTCATTAAAAGTACAGGTGCTAAATCCAACATATTACTTATTGCCTATGTACCTTGTAGCAGGCTATCCCCCATGCCTACTACACAGTCCTTCCTTCTCATTTCTCTACCTTTTTAGTCTCTCTTCCTTCAAGCCTTAGTCCAACATCACCTGTCCTACTTAAACCTTCCTAGCTTGCTAGAGATAAAGTATTCTCTTCCTCCTCCAATTTGACTGCAGCACTTTCTCTCCTTTGTTCATATCCCACTCTATACTATTCATAATTCTACATATATCTTGTCCCAGAAACAAATAAGCTCTATTTAGGCAGGGACTGTGTCATATTTTCACCTTTGTATCCTTAGTACCTAATAGTGTCTTACACCCAGTAAGAATCTAATACTTAATGAAATGAATCTCTTCATAAAATTCATTCAGGGAAAGTTACACAAATCAGGGTGCAGTAACAGTAACTCTCACTGCTTGAGATGGGTCAATATCACAGAGACTATCTATGATGTTCCTTGATAAAACATCACTTAGTACCAACTCTCAAAGGCAGAATACTGATGCACATGGACAGCAGGTCTGACCAAAGGTGATTTCCTATACTCTATATATTGTCATTTTTCTTGAATCACTGTAATTTTAGTCTAACCCTTTTTGAGCTTATTCCATGTGCCATACCCTAACCATATTTTCCCAATGAGTAACATTTAAGTAACATTTGTTGAACACTATTTTACCAGGCATTCAAAGCCTCCCTATAATCTGACTCTTATCTACCTTTTCCTACCAATCTTACAATACACTCACAAAGTCCTCTCTCAAAAACTCCCAAGTGCTGCAATGGATCTGTGACCATATCAACTCCAGGATTCCTTCCAATGACGTAGCTCATAACCCATCCATGCATGTCAGCCCTATGCCACTCTCTTCCATGTGCCTCCCAAGTTCTTCACACTATCATGTGCTAGAGGCCTTCTTCCATTTCTTTTCACGGCAAAAAGGTTTAAGTGGAGTCCTTGTGTCAGTCCATGTCTCTTAATCTCTTACTCGTATTATATTGAACAGTCCATCTTCTCTCCCTTTCATTCACTGGAATGCTTTTCTTTACCCCTGCTCTTCTCAGGAGTTTCTGGATTGTGTATGTATCACAGCGTGTAGCCATAACCCGCAACCGGCAAGCACATCTCCACTGCCCTTTGGTGTGATCATCAGGGCTTTAGAGCCATGGGTACTCCCCCTCTCATTGCTGTTTGCTCTCTATTTCAACCAAGTTAAACATTTCATACTTCTTGGTTCCTGTTCTGCCCTCTTCCATCTCAATGTGTGTATTCACATGATTTCCAACCTTAACATATCTCAAATAGCCTCCCCAAAGTCCTCTTTTGTCCATTAAAATACCTTTTGTTTTTTTTTTAAAGTCCAGAGGACTAAGGTACAACCTCCACCATGAAACCTCTCATCTCTCTCACAGCCCTTTGTTCTATCCTTTATTTGTATAATTTAATCTGTATTAAGGTTATTTCAATAAATTCTTATCTCTTCTACTAAAGTTTTATAACCTCATTGGGGCAGGTAGGTGGTGCAGTGGATAGAGCACCAGTGTAGGAGTCAGGAGGACCTGAGTTCAAATCTCACCTCAGACACTTGACACTCACTAGCTCTGTGATCTTGGGCAAGTCACTTAATCCCAACTGTCTCATCCTGGGTCATCTCCAGTCATCCTGATGAATATCTAGTCACTGGATTCAGATGGTTCTAGAGGAGAAATGAGGCTGGTGACCTGTACAGCCCTCCCTCACTCAAAACAAAGTCAAGTGCAAGTCATGTCATCATTTCTCTGATGACATGGTCTTCTTCAGCAACGAAGGATGAGCACACACAATAATCTCATTACAGAACTGCCCTTTTAGGACCTCTTTAGTCCTGACACCTAAAACAATATAATATTTATAAGCAATGCTTATGATATATTTGTGTTATATTCTATAATATAATTATGTCTGATTAATGTGAACATGATAAATTAAATAATAAATGCTGATTAAAGTTAGCTGACTGCACTAAGTACTATAAAAAGTCAACAATCATTTATTAAGTGTTTTCTAGGCACTGGGCACTGTACTAGGCACAAGAAATACAAAGACAAAAGCAAAGTCTTTTCCTCCAAGGAACATATACTCCAATGGGAAAGACAAGTTAATTAATTAAAAAATGAAGGCAGTGTTTCCACATCTACACAAAGTATTCCTATAAAATCAATTGCAGGGACCTTTGAGTATAGCCTTGATAACATGACATATATTTTACATACATATGTGTGTATATATATAATATAATAATAGGACAAAAATATAAATTATGTAAATATAAAAGCACTCACCTAAGAAATCTGCCTTCTTTGCAAAATAAGATCTATCCTTTTATACTCTACTAAAAAATCTACTATATTTTCTATGGGTAATTTTTTTTCCCTTAGTGATTATGAGTTCATACCTCACTTCTAATACACGGAAAGTGAGATGGTAAAATTACACAATCATCGAATTTGCATAATTAGGAAAACAAAAACATTTAGCATCAATTTAAAAATGAATTAGACAAAAGTTGATTGGGCACTAGTTACTGTTTCTTTCCCATGCATGCTTCACTATCCATGTTTTTTGAAGTGAGACACCACCACCATGAAAAAGACACTCATTACTTTAATTTTCCTGATTGCAATGGAGAAAAGAAAAGAAAGCTTAAAATAATAAATTAACAAAGTTTCAAATTAATATATTTTGCATTAAGAATAGTTTTTCTCTTAATCATTTAATAAGCACAATCACTGGCATTAAAATTCTGCTTGTCTACTTACATTTCATAGCTCTTCAAAAATGGCTCTCCTCCAATGACAAATCAAGAATACAGCATATATGTTAAATATGATAAATAATTACACCATAAATTATAATTATACATTCTTGTGGTCTTTGCAAATTAACTTGAAGTTGAAAATGGAATTGCTACAATTATAACGTTAACACAAAACAAACACACACTTAAGATGGGAGGAGGGAGGAATGGCTGCATTGGAGCTGTCTTTCTTTTTTTTTAATCAACCACCAGAAAAATTATAGAAATCATAAAAGTCTGACACTCCTGGAGAAAAAAAAGGGCCAAGAAATTGCTTCAAGGAATTAGATTTATTTTACTGAATATATTCATTTGGGGAAAAGAAAACGTCTGGAAACCTTAGTGACTTTAGCTCCTTTTACCTGTTGATCTAAAATATTACCTCCAAATCATTTCTTGTGTACATGAGATTAGTATTAAGTTTGAAACACAAGCAATATCCCAGGTTCTTCATTGCATCCCATACATATATTATGATGGCTCTTTTCAGGTTTTAAAAATAAAATCTACAAATGTCAAGTCAAGGACAATAATGGAGGAAAATATGCAGTAATGTAACTAAAGAAGAATATATTTAGCTTTCTGCTTCTCAGTCAAGGCTGAAAATAACTCTCAACACACTACACTATACAAACAAGCTCCATTTGCAAAGGAGAAAAAAATGAAGGCTCCTATCATGTAGCTCTAATATTATAATGTGGGGAGCAGTTAAAATTCCTTTCTGCTGAAAATGATTCTCATTTAGGCTTAGTCAAAGGCCACCCTGTCTATCACCAACTCTAAGGAACACCAAACAGTCCACTTGGAGAAGGTTTTTCCATCGCTCCCATCTCCAGTCTTATCAAAGCACAAGACATCTGCCCCAACTCTGAATAACATGGTGCTTTCAACATAGTCATTCTATATTAAGTGCACAAATATCTTATAGTATGTTTTCCTCTACACAAATGAGGCTTAATGCCAATATGAGGAATATTCTATTTCTCTAGAATCCCTACAAATAATGGATCTCACTTTGCCATCACAAAGGGAACAAACTTTTCCATGTAATCAATTATTAATGCCACTGAAAGAAAAAATTCTTCCTTTCTCCCTGGAAAAACTTCAAAGAATTATGATGGCCTTCAAAATTTTTCTTTCTTTTTTTTTTCTTATCCATGGACTTGAAGATCTTTTCAATAGGAACATGAAGTTTAATGATTTGTAATTCTCATGTAATAATGTATCATCAGGTAGATCTTTAAAATTTACAAAATTCACTTTTACAACTCCCATTTGATCCTCTCAACCTCCCTATGAAGTTGGCAAGAAAAGTTTCACTACCTGCTATTTTACAAAGATTAAAAAATCAGAGTAACTTGTCCATAGTAAATAGCAGAGCCTATACATTAATTCTAATGTGGTCTAAAATATCTTTGAAACATTGATTTAAATTAACTAAACTTGCCATTTTAAATTTAAAAAATAAAGATTTCATACATTTTTTAAATATAAAAAGGTACCTAGGTTCTTTTCTCTTGTTAGATTAAAAGAATCTGCCTCCACCACCTAACATAGGTATTAACTTGATTAAAAACAAAAGAAGAGTGCTGAAATCTAATGAATTTCCACACACCTGGCACCAGAATCCCAGGATCTGAGTTGGAAGGACCTCAAAGGCTATCTATATCAAGTCTAACCCATACTTGCACAAGAATCCCCTCAGTAACATAGCTGACTAGTAGTCATTAACCTCCTCTTGGAACACCTCCAGTGAAGGGGAAACTAGCGCCTCCTAAGCAGGTCATTCCACTTTGGGATAGCTTTAATTGTTAGGAAGTTTTTCCTTACACGGAGCCCAAATCTGCCTCTCTCCAACTTCCACCCATAACTCTCCATAGTATCAATGTCACAGTAATGTCTCAGTTGACAGCAAAGAGTGTGAAGAACTCCAACAGCAGTTTGAATATATAATATAACAAATGCCATATGGGGTCAAAGTCACTGGCGCACGTAGCCCAGAGTCTTGATTGACAAGAGGGAGCACAGTAGGCCACTGAGACAAAAGGTACCGCAGTTGGATCCCTAAAAAGGTTAGGGGTTTATTCAGGAATAGTACTTGATTTATTTCTACTTTACAGTAAAAGATTATGAATAATGCTTATTATTCTCTGAATCCTAAACTGGAGAGACCAGAACTCAAAAGCTGCAATAAGGTAGAATTATTTAGGGTTGACATGTTTTTTGGTGTGCGTACAAAGTACCAAAATACCTGGTCATTGTGGTGAAATATGTCAATTCAGTTTTAATAGTTTTTTTCTATCCTTATATTTGACTACAAAGGACACCACTTTTGTGAGTAACTGAATGTTCTCTTGATAAACTGCAGTCCAAATCAAAATTAAGAATGTGTAATATTGCAGTTCTAAAGAAAATCTCTTTATAATACTGAATGCCATGAAATTTTCTGGTACACCTTATCAAGTCTTCCATTTTTCACCAATTATAATGCTATCATACTTTAAAATTTCAGGAATAATTTGTTTACAACTTAGAAATATAAAGCTGAAATACAGGTTGAAGGAGGAGAGATTCTATGCATGTACCAAAAAATAATTACATTGCCCTGTTTTTATCTTTGACAGGTAAAAAAATTTTTTAAGGGTGGAGAGGTCTCAAATTGGCAAAGTAAGCAGAGTCAAAGAAACATTCTGATGAGCCAATAAGGTTCAACTGTTAAAAGCATGTGACAAATTTTTAAGTCATTACCCTGAAGTTGAGACCAAAAAGAAGGAAAGGTTGGAGAAAAACCTAGCACTTATCTTACCAGCTCCAAGGGGAATCCACTCTGTGCCTTTTTCCTGGATTTTTCCCCTCAACTTGATTTGCCCCTCAACTTGAATAAATAGAACTTTGCTACTCTAAGATTCCAAACTGATAGCAGCTAAGCAAAGGTAAAAATATTTTTCTTAATTTTCCATATATATGTAGATATACAGATAGATGCAACACTAATAGATAACAAGTATAATTTGTATTTGGAATTAGTCAAGAAGTATTCAATGACTGCCAGTAGTATGTGCTAGATAATTATATATAATTTATGTGAACACAAAATATTATTATATAAGATTTAACATTACATTTGCATAGCTGCTTTGAATTTGGGACCTCAGAGAGTTGCAAAGTCCTATTTACTCCACATTAGATATGAAAATCAATTTGTGGGGGGAAATGGAGGAAGAGGGCTAAAGGCAGGGTCACTGTGGAGCCAGCAAGCTCAGGCTGGGCTTCTTCTCCAACATCTCCCCTCCCTTTGATGTTCATTTCTAGCCTCTGACCTCAGCACTTACCGGTGCTCACATGTCTTTCCCAATGGAGCCTCATTAGCTCATCAGAATGTATGTACTTATTTATACACACAGATACATGGACATATATAGTAAACTCAAATCCAAGTGCCCCCCAGCTGGCCACAATGGCACCATGGACACTACCATAAAATTAACTTGATTCCAGCAAGTTAACAAAATGCTTTCCAGTACAGAGAACATAGTAGACTCTTACCAAATATTTGTGACAAGCTGATTATTAATTCCAAATTCAAACTGAACTATGTCCTAACAGACATACCCAAATGACAAATAACCATAGGCTGTTAGAATTACCATCAAAAATGTCTGGGACTCATGTCTTCTCTTTATAATACTTCAGCATGGTTTCAAAATGGAATTCATAATTTTTGAAGAGTAAATAGTTTTTCATACCCTGGATCCCAGGTATGTCTCCTTCCCCATCTTCCCAGACTCTGTTTTAAACCCTAATAATATGGAGAGTCATTTATATGAGCTACAAGAGAATTTTTAAGCCATAGCATAGTGTAGCACCATGGAGAGCCAGATCCAACCTTGACAGCACTCTGGAAGAGATAATTTCAAGACCCATCTTTGACTTATCCTAGCTCTGGGCCTCTGCACAGGTCACTTAATTCTCAGTACTGCAGGCAACTCTCCTGAAATTCTAAGTTTAGAGTAGGTACCCCACCTGCATTGGTAACAGGAGTATCTTCACCAATATTTATTGGGTCACACTTGCAATTTCATTAGTGTAAAGGACCATATCTACTAATTGGGGTTGGTACCTGTGCTCTACAATGTAGACTGGAACACATAGAAGGAAAGGGACTTTAAAATCAGAGGATTTAGAGCTGGGAGGCTCCTTTATTGCTACTGAGCCACACACCCTCATTTTACAGACTGTCAAAGGCAGGAACCTGGGTCTTCCTGATCCCCTGCCAACTTTCACTCTATATCCACATGCATATCTTCAACTTGAGGAAACACCTGGTAGAAAAGGATTTCTCTTTCTATAATAATAAAAAACATTGGTCAACAACATTCATTGAGCACCCAGTTTGCAAGGATTGAAAGCCACTGAGGAAAACAAATAAAGACTTTCATTAGCACCCTAATAATTAGATACCTAACTCCCAGTAAAATCACCTTGAAGGTCAGTGCCATTTGTATATTCCTAAATAGTACTTTTTAAGTATCTCAAAGAAATACTTTCAATAAGTGCTGAGACACAAAGAAAATAAGGAGACAAACTAAACTGAACGACTTAAGGTCATAACACATATGTTGTTAGAGTACCCAAAACTAAAATCCAGGAATCCTGAATGAAAAACATTCTTTGACTAATCAAATGTCTTTTATTTTCTTCTTCTCTTGATCATACCTAATCACTCTTTCATATTATAAGCTCCATGAGGGTAGGCAGTTCTGCCTTAACTAAATTTTTTATCTCCTTTAATGCTCACCACAGAGCTCTGCAAATAGTATACATTTAATAAATATTTGCTGAATATTCATAGAGCTGAAAAATACCTATGTTATTTGAATGTCCTCCCCACACCCATTTTTAGTCAAGGAAACTGAGGCCTGGGGAAGTTCAGAATCTTCCTCAAGGCCACATTGCTGGTACCTAGATGAGGCAGAATTTGAACAAAGGACTCCAATTCTAAACATAGTGTTCTTTTCATTACTTCACACTGAGCTAAGTTTAATGAAAAATGATCATCTTCAACCTAATAGATGTTTTACTAAAGTATAAATAGAACTCCATATAGGAGAGGAGATGAGTAGGAAGTCTTATTCGTAATTATCTCTGGTCACTGTTGCCTTCATTATAAATATTTTCATGAATAATATAGTACAACAATGATTAGTATATTTAATTATATTGAAAATAGAACAAGTTCACATGAATTATTGACTGCAGAAAAAAATGTAAAATATAGTACTTGTTTATGTTAAAAATCCTTAAAACAGGCTTTGAAGGATTCTTTTTAATTGATAAAAATTATATACTTAAAGCAAAAAAAAAAATCTGGCATGATTTGAAATGGTGAAACACTAGAAGTTTTCCCAGTAAATAAGGGGGTAAAGCAAGGATACTCAGTTTTCTCCACCATTATCTGACATACTTCTCAACATTCTAAAAAACCATAATTAAAATTGAAATTAAAGGCATAAACACTGACAAAGACACAGAATAATCTCTACTTGCAGATGACATGATGGTCTACTTGAAGAAAATAGGAAAAAAATTTAGACAAAATTTTCAGTCAAGTATTAGGATATAAAATAATTCCAGAAAAAAAAAAAACTACAAGCATCTCTCTATTACAATACCAAAAATCAGGAATAAATGAAAGAATGAGAAATTCCATTCAAAACAACTACAAAAATGCATAAACTATCTGGTAGTTTATCTATCAATACTATAAAATTCTATTTACAGAAACAAAGATTCAAATAACAACCCATAGTTCATGAATGGACCACGCTGATAAGATAAAAATGATACTACCTCAATTAATTTAAAGATTTAGTGATACCAAACCACCAAAGGTTACTTTACAAACTTAGATAAATAAATGTCTAAATTAATTTGGAAGAGCAAAATGTCTTGAATCTCAAGTGGAATCTTTTTTAAAAAAAGCAGAAATGGAAGGAGTATTACAAGGCTTCAAACTATACTATAAAAGAGTAATCAAAATTATTGTTAAAAAATGGAAAATTGGGCCAATCGCATATTCTAGATATGAAAGAATTAGAAACAATAAAATCTGGTAACCTACCTACAAACATAACCTACATGTGGAAAGACTCCATATTTGACCAAGAACTAATGGTAGTAGCTTTTTAAAGATTTTTGGCAGAAAATCAGTTTAGATCAGCCTCTTACAGGACAAATACATGTACCAAATGATTATTCAATGCAAATATAAAAGCAATTTTTTTTAATTAAAAGAATTGAAGAAGATATCTTTTGCAACTATGTCTAGTAGATAAATTCTTAATCAAATAAAGGGATAAGATGAAAAGGGAAAAAGAAATTTCTGTTTATATAAACAAAATAAATATAGCTAGAATTAGAAGGGAATTATGGGAAATGGAGATCATTTCATCAAGTATCACTGTTACAAGTCTGATATCCAAGACAGGGAATTAATTCATATGTAAGACTAAGAACTGTTCCTCAGTATAGAAGTGGTCAAAGCTACAAATAAATGTCAAAGTTAAAATGTTCAACAATACCATGAAATGATTAATCATTAGTAATAAAAGATATACAAATTAAAATAATGCTGATGTTTTACCTCACACTCAGCAACGGGGCATATATGACAGAAGACAAAAAAAAAGCCAATGTTTGAAATGCTAAGGTAGATAAATACACCAATACCCCTTTGGTGGAACTGTCAATTTGTCCAACCATTCTGGGAAGAAAAAAGATTGCAATTATATGAGAAAAGTCACTAAATTATTCATACCCTTTTATCCAGAGATCTAACTGCTAGGCATATATTATGTTCCAGATCATGGGTGGTGAACTTGAAGTGGTCCTCTGTGGTCCTCAAGTGCAGCCCTTTGACTGAATCCAAACTTCACAGAACAAATCCTCTTAATAAAAGAATTTGTTCTGTAAAACTTAGACTCAGTCAAAAGGCTGTACCTAAGGACCTAGAAGTAGCCTTGGGGCCGCAGGTACCCCACCCCCGTCCCAGGTGATCAAAAACATAAATTCCTACATTGATGAAAATATTCATAGCAGCACTGCACTTACCTGATAGCAAAAAATGATAATATCACAAAATAGATGCCTATCATTTGATAATGGCTGAAGAAATTAAAGAACATGAATGCAACCAAATATTATTACTCTATAAGAAGCAACATGAGGAATTTAGAGGAACGAAGGAAATCTAATGTAGACTGAAATAAACAGAACCAAGAAAAAACACTACCCATACAATAAACAAAATGAACACTAATACAAAACTGAATTCTGAGGAATTGTAATGACCCATCTTGGCCCCAGAGAAAATATGAGGAAATGGCATACCCAACTTCCCTTGGAAATGGGGGAAAGATAAAAGGACTACGAATGGGGAGAACAACAAATGAGGAAGACTGACCGCCCTATCAGACACAGTCACTGCGTTCACTGGTTTAATTCCTCATTACTGTTTTAAGGGAAGAAGTCTCACTGAGGAAGCAGAAATGGCTAAAACAAACACAAAGAGTTCTACACAACAAACCGGGTTAACATTCATAGCATGTTAACATATCCAGGCTCCTAAGAGATGGGTTCAAATTCCACTTTTGACACTAACTGCACAACCATGGAAATGTCATTTAATCTTCTGATTCCTTCATTTATGTATAGGGAGAAACAATACCCATAAGCACCTATTTCTCAGGGTTGTCGTGAGCCTCAAGTGGGAAAAGGTCTATCTTGCCATAAAAATATTAGCTTCTAAGTCACATTTTTGGATCCTTTCAAGGTGTGCCAACCACTTTTCCCACAACCTATTCCCAAATGAAATAAATTGAGATTTCCAGGGGTTATGCGACTTAGTCAATGCTATACAGCAAGTTGGCAAAAGGGACACTGCCACACAGGTCACTTGCACAGCCATTTAATATATGGAGCCCAGATTTTGACCTGATGTCCTGACTCCAAGCTTGGCTACCTGTCCACTACGCTGAACTGTCCCTCCAGCTACTGGGCATCATGACCAAATGTATAAAAATGCAAAACTGTTTAGGGCTCATTTGTAAAATACTGTTCTCACCTACTATGTGAACCTGCCTTACTCCCACTTATTGTGGAGAGGTATGCTCTATTTAGGGTCTCCAGAGATAGGAGAGGAGAGAAGGACCAGGGGTACCATGGTTCATGGGGTCATGAAGAGTTGGACATGACTGAACTGAAAAACAAGACAGAGAAAACCGATGGAACAGCAGTAAAGCTTATAGAGAAGATAAGAGCCTTTTGGTCTGGGTAGAGATAAACGGGTATAGTCAAAAAATGACTAGATACAGAGAAAAAAATCTGTAAATGTTTTTGCCAGGGAAAAGAATGAGAAGAGAATCTTTGGGGAAAGCATAAGCAGGTAAACAGGCATCCAGTGGGAAATTGTTGCTAGGGACATACTCATTGCAATATACAACCTTCATTCTCAGCAGGCCCACAGGAGGTAACACACGGGAATACACACATTGTGCTTCTGCCTCTAGCTACTCTACCTAGCTCTGCCCCAGGCTTTTGTCCTACAGTTGCCTTTAGTTGTCTCTTCCCCTCGGACCCCTTGTCCTTCACAGAGCACATTTTAACAACACCGTTCCCTCATTTCTCTATGCACTAGCTCTGAATTGTTATCAGTGTTGTATGGTATTTTAGGGTTATCTAGCTACTCAAGTTAATAATGATTGTGATCTTACAAAGACGACTTAAGAGAAGAGTCCAAAAGGCCAATTCATGGGTTTCTAAGGGTCAAAAAAAAAAACTGTCCAGTAGAGAGGAAGAAAGGAAAAGTACTCAGTGAGTGAACAGATGAATAAGTCAAGGGATAGAGTCCTTGGCTACATAGGAGCCCAGGAAGATTTTCCAGGAGCATCAGGAGGGTATGTGCTCCAAGTATAGGTATAAAAGATACAAAGATTCTAGTCCAAAATGCTAACATTTAATACAAACATACTTCAAGTAGTCCACTAGTTGTCGGTTTGTAGACAGTTCTTTTTCTTAATAAGATAAAACAAAAATTTGAAATAAAGTAGAAAAAGGACAATAATTATACTGAAGTATGAATTTCTCCACTTCTCGGGAGTTGTTTGAAATCCAATCGATCACGTCTTTTTGTTAATTAAGACTCCTTCTTCTTTGAGAGGCAAATTAATTGCCAGTTTCATTCTTTAAGGCCACATATATGGTGTGTATATATTATCAACATCACAAAGCCATTGTTAGTTTTGGAATCATGATAACATCAATTTCAATAAGTTTTATTCCATTTGATTCAAGCATTTATTCAGTTGAGTAGAAGGTGATATTTATACCTAAATATGCAAAGTATAGGAAACAAGAAGGTAAACTAGAGTTCTAAGGCAAAGAGGGAAACTGATCCAAAAAATGTATACCTTAAGACTCAATGGGAAGTGTTTCTATGCCTATGGACAAAGATACTGTCTATAACATGAACAGGGTAGGTAAAGGGGGGCAGGAGGGGAGAGGGACATTATATATTAAGGAAATATATTCATGTGAAGAAATATAAAAAGGAAACAAAGTAAAAAAATAAAAATAAAATTTAAATAAAAACCATGATGGAGAGCATTTTGGCTGAGAGTGAGTGAAGGTTTATTAGCTTATCATCTAAGGAGTCAACAAACCACTGGGACAGAAAGAGGACACAATAAGTTAAGAAAAATACCACCAAGTCTTCCATAATTTTGTAAATCTACAGTACTATGAAGACTTTTAAATTACTGAAGTATATCTATAGGAGTTCTCTCTGCCCAAAGTGTAGAAATTAATAATAATGACTTACTGCAATGATAATTTATCATGCCTCATAAGGTGAAAAAAAAGCAATGGAATGTTTTTCAACCTGATTCTCACTCACAAGGAAGAAAAGGCTGCTGAGGTAAAGATGGGAACCTTACGAGAAAATGACTGCTTTGCCTTACTTTGTGGTAAGGAAAAGTGAAAAATAAGTCAGTTATACATCTTAAAATTTAGGAGGGCAGATTTCACAGGGTTCAGAGAAGAATAAATAAGAAGTCATGGAAAAGAAATCAACTGAGGAAGCTGGTCCAAGAGACATGGAATAACTCTCAAGAATGAAATTCAAAAAAAGACAGAAACGACTTCTATGAGCAGGAAAAAAAGGAATTCTCTGAAGAGAATACCATGGAAACACAGAGAAGTCAACGACTAACTTTAGATTATAAAGAGAAGACTGTCAAAAATATATACCTATATATATATGTATGTATGTGTGTATGTATATATGTATGTATGCGTATGTATTTATATATATGTATATAATAGAGGATGGAATGCAAAAATGTGCCTTAGTCCTATAAGACTTCTTCTACAAAGAACCAATACTTGAAGTGGTCTGAGGAGAAAGCCAAGGGCAATTTTTAAAAAGGGGGAGGAAAGCTATACCTGTAAAGAGGGAAATGGGGGTTCAAAGAGGCTTAAAGTACTCCTTGAGATGGACAGAGGGAGGCTAACAGACAAGAAAGAGAGAACAGAGCTGCCTGCTTTGCATTTGTTTTCTCTAGAAAAGAACTAGCCAGTTAGGAAGGACACAACAAAAGGAGCAAGCTGGAAACAGAAAACCAAGATGATCAAAGAGATAGCAAAAGAGCCCCTAGCTGCCCTTAAAAAAATACAAGTCACCAGGCTAGCACGATCTACAGCCCAAAGTACTGGAAGAACCGAATATTGCTGTTGATCTAAGATAAGGGTCTTATCTGTAAAATATTACAGAGAATCAGAGAAAGGCTGTGGGACTGGATGGCATTTAAGGTTCTTCTAAAGCTGTTCGGTGAGAGGCAAATCTTACCTCAATTTTCAAAAGAGAGAGTGAGCTTGACTGAAAACTAACAAAGATAGTGAAGGGGACAGGTTACAGCAAGGAAATGATGCACTGATTACAGTCAGCCTAATGCCTTAAACAACAACAGAAGATGCCAAGCTAATGACATTTCCATTTTTGTAAGATTAGTAGAGCAAGAGAATGCTATAAGGTCTACCCAAAGAAAAGCACTTATTATAGTCTTCTAAAAGCAAGGATTGTTTCCTTCTTTTGTTTTTGCTTCCCCATCACCTAACCTGATGCCTGACATAGAACTACGTAATATGTGATTGGTCGATTTTGTTTTTTGACAGACTGAACAGAGAGATATAGGCTAAGGTTGATAGTTTAGTTAGGTGGCTTGGAAAGTATATGTTATGCTGGATTCAGAACAGTTGCTAATGATTTCATGTCATTTGGGGAGGTTTCTAGATAATTGCCTAGGGATCAGTGCTTGGCCTTGGACTATGTGACGTGGTCATCAATGACTTACATGAAAACATATCATGCTTATCAGATTTACAGGTGACACAGCTGACACATTGAATGTCAAAATCAAAATCCAAAACTATCTCAGCAGGATGGAGTATTGGCCTAAATCTAATAAGATGACATTTAACATGAACAAATGTAAAGTCTTATACAGGTCCCCTCCCAAAATTTCAGAAGTGCAAGATAGGGAAGGCATGGCTAAATAGTCATTCACCTGGAAAAGATAGAGAGGTTTTAATGGACCGCAAGGTAAATAAGCTACCAGTGTGATATGATAGTCAAAAAATATACAGCAAGATTGTAATAATGCCATCTTAGGCTGCATTCAAAGAGGTTTTATATAAGAATCTGGCCATATTCTGCCCTGATCCAAAAATATCTGGAGAAATGTTGTTTCTTTCAAGGTATCACATTTTAGGAAAGTTATTAACAAATTGTAGAGCATCTGGAGGGACCAAGAAGGTGAAAAGACAAAAGAGTAAAAACAACATTGTTGCTACTAGCTCGTCTTGTCAAATGTCGAATTTACTTTGAAGGAGTCTATGACAAAATCTCGATCTCGCTACAAAAAAAAAAGTACACCCCCTGAGACTCATTTTTATAGTACAGTCATCAGACAAAAAACTACAGATGGCACAAGAATCTCTGGGTGACAAAACAGTTCAAACAAAAGCTGCTAAAAATGGTTAAGAAAACAGAAAAACTCAGATAATCTCCCGTCAAATAATTTCTATTTCATACCTTCAGGCAGATCTGGACAACACAGAAACAATTAGGTATATGTACATGCAGATATACATAAGTTGTACAGATATACATAAGAGGTATATACACACAGTATAAAAGGAAGAAAATCTCAGAGGAAAGGCAATAACTTGGGAGGGAGCATACAGAGGAGGGAAAAAAAGGAAATGTAGATTGTAGGCCACACCACACAGACTCAACAATGTCAGTAAGTTCTCCACAAGGAAGGATTCCAGGAATCTTGGAGAATAGGGTCAATGTATGGCACAAAGGAGACTAAGGAGTTTGCAATCCAAAGATCCATAGATTAACGGAAAGGTGCCAAGCATGAAAATCCAAATGTTTGATCCGTCCCCCTCCTCCTTCTCCTCCTCCTCATTCTCTTTATCAGATACATATAGTATACAAGAAAAGATCAGACAGTGATCTAAGGACTTGTTTTTACACAGTCTCTTTGTGGTACAGTACAAAGAACAATGAATTTAGAGCCAGAATAATTGGACTCACATCTTGGCTCTGCTTGTAAGCTATGGGACCTTGAGCAAGTCATTTCCCTTCTGTGCGAGGTCTCATTTCGTTTTTCATTTACAAAATGAAGGGTGATGGTCAGGGTGATGTCTAAAGTCTTAAATCCTGTGATCCCAGGTAAGTTTACAGTAAAGAAATTGTACAGTCCCACAATCTCACACTCAAGTATTGGTAAGTAGGAATGATGGGCACCTCATCCAATTTAACTTGTCAAACAGAAACTTGGGAAGAAGCCAAGGAAAGCATGTGAACAAACATATCACAAGGAAATAAGGGGAAAGGGGGCAGGTGGGCAAAGGAGAATCCAGCCTAAAAACATATCTAGACACATCCCTCTTCCTCCAGGACTAAAACATAACAAGGCAGTACTTCACAGCCAGGTTCAACTAATCTTGAAGAGAAAGCGTGAATAATAAATAAATGGGATCAATATCAGTTTAAATAAAATAGCCAGGTTAAAAACAAAATAAAACCTTTTTGTATAACAGATCATAACTAAACCATGACCCACCCACCCCTTTCAAAATCCCTTTTCTACCTGCTGATTCAGTGTAATAGGTGTGGGATAGCCTTGTTAGGGTCAGAAATGATGGGCTGGCCTCTTCAATGGGTAAAGAGGATTTCCTCTGTTCCATGTTTTCTTTCTTTTTCCATGTTTCACTAAGTAGAGGTATTTTTAAGTTACTTTGTACACGGTTTAGTACAGATCACGGTTTCCTTTCCCTTCTTTCATCCGCTATCCCTAGGGCAGTTTAACTGCCAAGGAGATAAATGGCCCCATTACTCTTTCCTGAGACATTCCCCCTCCCCTTCCTCCGAGCCAGGGGGGTGGGTGGAGCCAAGTGGTAGACCCAACCCCTCTAGGCCATAATCCTTCAATTCAACCTGTTCTAGTCCACCTGAAAGAGACAGCTTTATGCCTCTTTCCTAGGTCTTGTGGGGGATACGGGAAAGGGAACAGAATAAGGAAATTGGTCTGAGTGGGTGGAAGCAGGGTAAGCCAGGAGTCTGCCCATTAGCTCCACTGCCAAAGGGGGTGGAGGTAACAAAAAGTGCTTGGGATAGAAAGGTGCTTCATTAATTTATGAGTCTGCCTCCGGATACATATCCTCATACTCTGCATCTTAGTCATTAGGTCAGACTTATGCCTAAGTTCCAAGGTGCTAGACCCATGAGGGCAGGAATCTAGGCTAGAATTCAGTAGAGATAGTCCAAAGATTTGGTGTAGGAAGTATAAGGAACAAAGATTTGCTGGGAGGAAGGATTTTAGACCAGGAAGCAAGACTTGGAACACAATCAAGGAGCCAAGAAGTATGGGGAGATCTCAATTTATACACATCTCTCCTTCTCTGATCCCCTGTCTTGAGGGGTCTAATATTATTCCTCAACCAGTTCCAGTGCTAAAAACCTAATTCACACAAATACACAAAAAACAAGTTGTCCTTAGACATAGGTTAAATGATGGATTTGATTTATGGGGTTCCCTGCACCCCAAGAATTTCCCGTTATGATCTGGAAAGGGGCCAGGAGACTGCATTGAGTCTTAAAGGCATTTTCCTACTTAAAAGCACCCTATTAAAATGCACCTATCATTGATAGGGGCAATTTCTTTGGTATAGGAAACTACTAATGTGGAAACTCCCTTAATCAATACACACTGTTAAGCCTACAACTAACTCCGAATATTACAACTGCCTGAATTACTGAAAGGTTAAGTGATTTGTCTGACCAGGGTCATAGCCAGTAAGTGTCAGAGGCAGGACTTGGACTCAGGTTCTCCTGACTCTTGAGACTGGTTGTCTATCCCCTCCACCATGCTTACTCTATTATGTATAATGCGTAGTATATGTAGACGTAAGTAGATATGTGTACATATATACACGTTTTATAGGAAATACTGAATTAATAATTATTTTATTAGATATCTATAAAAATAACTTATTAGGAATTAGATGAGATCTAAGACAACTGGAGAAGAGGTAGACTTGGGGCAAGAAAGAGCAAAAATAAATTCTACCTACTTTAACGTTCTTCCCCTAACTTAGAATCTAAAACAATTCGCTATGGCCTATAGATCGAGGCCCTCCAGAATACCAGCCCATTTTACATATTTGTAACTTTAAAAAAATCTGTCTCCACGCTTTCTTGCTTGCTTTTCCTCATCTGTTCTCTTTGTCCATCCAATCCAATGTTTAGTCCACAACATAGCTTAACACTCCATGTTACAAAGCATGATGGGCTACAGTTATCTCTTCGCCTCAACTCCTAGAGCAATCCTTGTTCACACCCTTTATTTGGCATTTCTGTTCAGTTCTGGCCTGGTTTATTCAGGACTTTTTCATGAGTAGTAAACATTTTATTCCCCAATTAGACTAAGCTACTTGATATCATAGATGCTTAGCTCCTTCATAGCATACTACCTTCCAACTAAGAGAATAAATATTTGTTATTAAAACACCTTAAACTCATCTATCCATTTACAGTTATACAAAATTATATACAAAAAGATCTTACTTGATATCCTTATAATAACTGTAAGTTGGATACAAATGATATATTCCTATTTTACAAACAGGAAAATGAAGAAGAAAATACTCTTGTAAAGTAACTTGGCCAAGGTTACATAAAACACTTAAGTGCTTATCTGTTCCAAGAAAAAAGGAAGGCCCTCTGCTAAACACTTAGGACATGAAGATAAAAATAACATGGTCCCTAACGTCCAGGAGCTTACCCCTTCTCAGCCAGTTGGTGATCCGAGTTAGTAATAGAGCACAACTTTCCTGCCTGACGGGGTCATCGTGGCTCAAATACTTTCATCAGTACTCAGTGAACAACTGATCTGTATAACTCAGGTTTTTAATGGATATCACCCAACAAGGAAGTAAGGTCGGTCTGATATCCTACAGCCAGAATGAAATTAAAAGATTCAATACATTTTAAGATGATCAACTCAATTCCTTAACCCATTATGGCCCAGAAATGGGAGATTCTAACAAGAATCTCCAGAGAAGTTATTCCATGGGGGAAGGGAGGGGTGAAGGTGGGTAAGAGAGGTAACATTGTGTGTAGATGTTCCTGTGTTATGGGGAGGGAACAATTCCACTCCTCAAGGTGCCATTCCCAAACTGGCCAGAGGGACAACTGATGGCACCATCCTCTTTGACTACAGAATTGAACCAAATGAAATAACCAGTATAGTAAGAATGGAACCTATAGTCTAATCTATCAGTCCTATAGACTAAATGGAAAAAAAAAACTGAGTTCAAAAGACCCTGCAAACAATCTGCCCTATAATGTTAAGTCCTTATTTCAATAGTGGGTTTTAGCATATCAGTATCTTCTTTAACTTGAAAGTATTCTTCAACAAAGAATTTATTCAATATAGTTCCTAGCAGGCACCTCCACATAGGTAAGCACTAGACCACAAAGAAGAATTTCTGGCTACGCTAGCAGAATATTGCATATCAAACAAAACACTAAAAGAAAATCTATAAACATTAGAATAATGGACAAAAAAAAGCATGCTAAACTACATCACTTTGTGATGTAGAAGCAGCTGGGGCCAGTAGGGTTCTTTACTGTAGACATATGGGCAAAACAAATCAATCCTACTCCCATGGGGTATGATAATGATGCCTGAGGAGTCATCCAAGACACATCTTTTAACTATGGCATTGCGTTTATACCTTTCCTACATTTAGTGGGTTCTATCCAAAGGCAGTTCCAACAACTCCATGGGCACCATTTACAATTAGGTCACTATTCTCCAGATGGCCAAGTTCAAAGCTTTAGAAAGGAAAAACCTATTTTGGGAAGTTTTCTTTTTTCTTTCTGAAACTTCAACCGATATTTTTCCCACACTTCAGTACTCACTATGTATTCATTCCGAACAATGTAACCTAGTTTTCCTTGGTAGAGCTAAGTACTTTTTTTTTTTTTTTTTTTGCAAATACAATCTAATAGACTTTTTCTCCTCAAAAGATGATTTGGCACACTGGAAAATGCAATTTTTTGGAGACGGAGGACCTGGGTTTAGATTCCAGCTCTGTCACCTACTACTTGTGTGACCTTGAGCAAGTCACATTCCCTGCCGGTCTCGGTTTCCTTATCTGCAAGAGGAGGAAGGGTTGGCTTAGATGACTTCCCAACTCTAAATCTGACTTCCCAACTCTAAATCTGACTTCCCGACTGGCTTTATTCTAAAAGTAAAATGATTTCGGTGAAACATGTCCTTAAAGATTTGTTGTTGTTCAAAAAATGGTCTGCCCATTTTATGCAAAGTAGATTGTTACATTTTCCATTATGTGACATCCCACCTCAAGCCTGGGCTCCGGTCGCTACAGCCCAGCAAAGAAAGTCCTCTAAATCAAAGGTCAACAGAGACCTCGATAGAAGTCAGCATTTTTCCGATACTTCGGGCCAAAAAGAAATGGCAGGCCGACCAAGGAAGATACAGAAGGTGCCAGGAGACTGACTATCCATGACACAGAAAGAGGGAAGAGAAAGGAACGGAGAGAACTAGCGAAGAGCTGGGCTGCCAGTTGCTGGTGCCAGAGGAAGCCACGAACCTGATCCCTATGGAATGCAGAGCATCACGATGGATGTGACCAGATGCAGGGCGAGGACCAAACCGGACAAGGGATGCAGAAAGCAAGCCTTCCTTCTGGGTTCCCTCCCTTCCTCCCTCCTCCCCTACTTACCTCCTGACTTACCTATCCGGCCCCGCCCAACCCAGGCCAGGTGAGGGAGCGCACCTGCCAGATGCCCTCCCCTCTCCCCCAGAGGGCCGGCTCTGAATCCCGGGCGGTCACTCGCTGCCACCGAGGACAATGTGCCCGGAGCGGCCGTGCTGGAGACGCAATGGGCCGCCCCCCGACGTCCCCGTTGAGGGCGGGGTCGAGCACTGGGCCCAGCCTGGGCAGCGACAGGAGGATGGAGCGGGAGGCGACGCCCGGCTGGGACGTGGGCCAGCACTCCCGGCCGGGCCGCCTCCTCCCTGGGGACCCACCTTCGGGGGCGCGGCGCGTCCCTACCCACCCGGGGCAGGCTGCGCCTCTGGCGGGGAGGATGCTGCGCCGCTCCGCCCCTGCCGCGCCGCTCCCCTCGCGTCCTGTCCGGTCCTCCCCGTCCAGCCCGCCGCCCGCGGCAGCCGCTGTTTGGGGCTCCGGCTCCGGGTCCCACCGCGCGCCCAGTCCCTGCAGCAGCTGGAGCAGCTGCTGCCCGAACAGGGGGCGGGGACTACCGGCGGACCAGACCATTCCAGGTTCGTGGAGGGGTGGGGTGCATGCGGAGAGGCCTGCAGGAGAAGCGGGAGCCTCGGGAGCTGGGCGCCCCAGAGCGGACGCCAAGGTCCGAGGCGGCCCTCCGGCCGCAGCCCTGCCCGGAGGGATGCGCCGGAGAAGAGCGGGAGCCGAGATGGCCCGTCCCCGGCGGGGCCGGAAAGGATGCCTTCAGCCCGGCCTCTCCTGGCCTTCCACCCCTCCCCACGCGCTCCCGGTACGTTGGCCCAGGCTCGCGGGCACCTCCAGAACGCGGCAAACACTGGACCTAGCAACGGAGGGTGCGGGGCGTGGCCTTGTCCTTGGAGATGCTGCGGGCCGCCCGCCCGGCCGCCCACCCGCAGAGAGCTTGCGGGCACCGCGCTGCACCGGGGGCCCTGCGGCCGTGCCCGGGCTGCTGACCTCCAGGTGATGCGCACCTTCCCCCAGGAGCCCTGGGATGAGCCAGCAAAGAGCATCCTCTCGGGTCTTCGCCAGCATCCCAGCCAGGCTCGAAGACGAGAGGTCAGCTGGACACTGGCGAGACCTTCAGGTGGGCATCCCCATCCCCTTCATCTCCTCCATTAGGAGATGACAGCCACGAAGCCCGGAGGCTGCTGCGTCCACCCCACGCGTGGAAGAGTGGCGGTTAAGAGGAAGGAGGCCCTATTCCCTGTGAAGGTGATGGAGGACTACAAGTGACTTCTTTGGAGATGGACGAGGCCAATCCCCTCACCTGAAAGTTGAGGGAGGTCCAGGGACTTGCTGAAGACCATACAAGTAGTAATCGACAGCACCGGGAACAGATTCTGCTGACCCCCACTCCAGCGCTCTTTTCACTGCGTACCAAGCTGATGTCACTAGAAGGAGAGAGAAAGGAGGAGAGGGAACCAGGCACGCCCTCACAAAAATTCACCGTAGTAACATCAGAGCCCAAATATTGGCTTGGATGAATTCATCCATATGGCGGTTCTCACATTCTTATGAAAGCTTATATGGGTTTTCCCGGGATCTCTTTACCAGGATCAGCACAGGTACCCATTGTGCCTTCTATATGATGAGATGCTTATTGTTGGCAAAGACCCATGCCTCGTATTTATCTCCTTTTGATGTCCTAGCACAGTGCTTTGCTCATGCCGGGCAGTCAGTCAATATTTGTTGAATTGTGGCGGGGACATCCAGGGTTAGCCCTATATAAAAGCAGAGCAGACAACTAACATTGAGTGATTGTAGAGTTACTGAGAACCCCGATCTTACCTTCTCCTATTTGGCATTAGATCCTTAGAGTTGACCCTTTGAACAGCAATGATTTCACTGGTGTAGGGAGCACATTCCCTGCGAAGAAACTCCTTCCACCGATACCAGCTGACAATTATTCTGCCTTGGACAGTCTCTGAGAATTGCTTGAGAGAGAGCACCAAAAGGTGATTTGTCCAGGATCAGATAGCCAATATGTGTCTGAGTCAAGACTTAATCCCAAGTGTTGAAGACTGAGGCTGGCTATCTAGCCATCATTTCATTCTAGCCCACTAATGTGTTATACCTCTGGAAAATATACAATCCTAACCTTTCTGGTTTGTATTTTGATAGATCTGTGAACTCATTGGTTCACTTATGTGGGAACTCCCTCCAATTAACCAGCCAGCAACCAAACCATGACTTCTCATCCTCCTATATGTTAGTTTATCTCATCCTTGGCTGGAAAGGTCTTTTGAGAGTAAAGTGAGAAGACAGGGTGCCTATGGGCAAAAGCTGCCCAGAGAGATAAGGCATAAAAAGGAAAAGAGTAGGAGCCCCAGTGACCAATTTAGATTACTATCACCTTTGTCTATGACATTAAGCTTAAATATTCATGTAAGGAAGGCACCCTTGCTCACCATATGTCAGACAAAAACCTCTTGGTTGTTTGTTAATACCTTTAGGATGATCAACAACTTGTTTGAGGTTAAGTTGGAAGAGATGATAACCACAAAATGTGGGGTTATAACAATTCAACAGAAACTTCTTAAGCACCTACAATTTTCAAGATGCTTTGGTAGAAACTGGGAATAGAATACAAAACTGAAAAGTAATGGCTTCTGCCTTAATTTAATAGGGGATGAAATTTAGTTGGAAGAATACAAATTAAAATGAGAACTATGGATAGCAGAACTCAGAGAGGTATGCCACATTGGGAAGAGAGGGTCTCTCTTCTCTTTTTAGGAAGGAAGGCCTCGTGGTAGGAAATTGTGTCTGACTTGATCCTTTTTAAAAGAGAATTATCTATTTCAGAAACTGAGGGCAAAAAATACAGACGTGAGAGGGCAGGACAAAGTCAGAGAATAGCTAGGGATCTACTTTAAATCTCTTCCCTCTAATTTAGTGACATTGTCCTCTTTTGGTTATCATTCATTGTCCTACGAGTGTGACTACTGAGTACTCCCTCTTGATCTTCTTGAAGGATTATCATCCATGTTATATCCTCCAAGTCCTCAGGTGTCTTCTTTCCTCTTGCCACATGGTGATCTTGATGATTATTTACACTTAAACTAATCTGTGACCTCATTGGTTCATTGTTGTGGGTCTTCTCTCTAACAATGCAGACATCCACTCATCTGGGCCTTGTACATACTAATCTATAACCTAATCTGTCAATGTCCCAGCAACTCTCAACCTGTAAACTTCAGAATACAGTTATCCCTTCCACATCTCGGGTTAGGCCCAAGGTACCACCACGATCTGGAAAATCCATGTAAAATTTTTTGGCCCATCCTTCATGCCAGAGAAGTATAAATTATTACGGTATTAAAAGATGAAATATGTTAATATTAGATAATACTTTACATACATTTTATGCTTTTCTGAGTTTCTAATTTTTTTTCCTGTGTCATCTGCTGGCCTTCCCAAGATGTATCAAAATTATGACGGGAAAAGTCACCAGGTAGAAGGGTTGACTGCAGTGACAGTCTCCATTGGAAGAAGGAATTTCCTCACTGAGGAACTCTATCAATAAAATCACGTTCCAGACCAAAATACGTTACCTCAAAGGGATGAATCTCTATTTGGAAGATTTAAAACATTTATCATATTGGTGGGGATATTTCTGTGGAGGCCACCATTATCCCTCCAATCACCCTGGTTGACAGTGTTGGCATTTACTCTGACACCTCACTCTCTTTCTCTCTTACCTTCCTTATCCTATTGGTTGCTAGATCTTGTCCTTTATACTTCCACAATATCTTCTGCATTTTCTCTCTTCTCTGCACTTACTTGGTTACCGCCGTAGTTGAGGCCCTCATCATCTCTTGCCTAGACTATTACCATTACCTCCTAATTGTATTTTCTTCCTTGGGTGGAGAGAGCTCCAAGCTAGTCTATCCTCTACATAGCTTCCAAACCGATTTTCTTTGTATAGGTCTGATCATTTTGGATGATCAAACTCCATTTACCTCCAAAAACCTCCATTTACCTGTAATATCTAATACTACCTCCAATGTTTACCTTGTTGAACTTTTAACAGCCTGGCCCCTACCTTATTATTTATCCCATTCTATGTCTAGTGAAACTAGATTTCTTAATGTTCTCGCCATAAGATACTACTACATCTCCCATCTCTGTACCTTTGTGCTGACTGTCCCCTGAGCCAGGAAGGCATTCCTCTTGACATTCTCCTCTATCCTTTAAAACACTACTCAGATTATACCCACTTGAAGGTATTGCTCTTTCTCTAAGTTACTGGTGTCTTCCTCACCAAAAAAAAAGGGGGAAAATTACTTTGTAATTATATGCACATCTCTGCTGATGAATGAGACCTGTGAGAGCAAAGATCCTATTTTCATCTTTCTGTCCTAAGTGCCTAACGTAGCACCTATCAAATAATAGGTTCTTAAAAGTGCTTGTTGGTTGGTTGATTTTATCAGCTAATGGTTCAGTTATCATCTCTTGGCTGATGACTTCCAAATCTATATATCCATTCGTAATCTCTCTCTTGAGTTTTGGCCACGAACTGACTGCTTTGCTGGACAACTCCACAGGCATCAACATATCAAAAACAAAATTTATTGTATTTCCATCCAAATCCATTATTCCTCCAAACTTTTCTGGATTTTTTAGGGAACTATTATCCTTCCAGTTACACAATCAATAGACACTTATTAAGTATCTGAAACATGCCAGGCACTGTGCTTAGTGCTGGAGATACAAAAAGAGGCAGAAGACAGTTACTGACCTCAAGGAGTTTGTAATCTAATGGGGGAGAAAACGTATGAACAAATATATACCAAGGCTTATAACTTTACCGTTATTTTTGACTCTTCCCTTTCCTTCACATCCCATCACTTAACAAGTTTTATTAATCCTACTAGCCTCCAGAATCTTTTTGCAGATGGTTTGTTCTTCCATTCAAATATTCTCTATCTGATTTCAGTCTCTTGACAATTCTGGCATGAATTATTTCAATAACCTCTTAATTGGTAACATTCTTTCCAGTCTCTTTTCTCTCTAGTCCATCCACTATCCTACTACCAAAATGATGTTTCTAAAAGCACAGCTCACTGCACCACTCCCTTATTCTATAAATTTCCTATTCTGTAAATGATAAAATACAAAATTCTCAACCTAACATTGAAAGTCCTCTACCATATAACTCCAATCTACCCTTCCGGATTTATGATGCATCATGCCCCTTTGTGTACCCCCAGTTCAAGCTACGTTGACCTATTAACTGTTGCCTGTACACAACATTCTATCTCCCGTCTCTCTATCTTTACTCATGTCTGGAATCCTCTCCTTCTGGATTATTCCTCCTCCTGCCCATGGACTCCCTAGGCTGTGTCAAAGCACAACTGAAGTGACACTCCCTAACCAAAACCTTTCCTGACCCACCCATTCTCCAGTGTCCTCTCTTCTCCTTGAAAACTACTTGCTGTATCATTTCATGTATGTTAAGTATTTACTTCTCTGGCTATCTATTTGATCACTTCAGTAAAATGTAAGCTCCTGAGGGTAGGAATGGTTTTGTTTTTGTCTTTATATCCTCAGTACCTAGTTCAATAGTTGCACATAGTAAACGCTTAATATATACTTGTTGAAGGAAGAGGGGACTTTTGCCAAAAACTGAAATCAAGCTTACTAGCCCATAGTTTATAGACAACCTTTTCTTCCCCGGTTGAAAAATCAAGAACATATTTGTCTATCTTCAGTCCTGCTTCCCCTCTCTCTATCTCCATGACCAACATTTCAGATATCACAAAAAGTGACTCAGCTATCATGTCCACTAGTTCTTTGAATATCCAAAAATGTCCTTCATCTGGGCCATTGACTGAATTCATCAGAGGCAGCATGATGGTCCCTTATTAACTTCCTACTTATCTTTGGTAGCACTTCCTGTTAGCCATTTTTTGGTTCTGCCATTTCTAGTACAGAGGTCATTTATGCCTTTTCTTTCTCAGAGAAAACAGAAATGAAATAAGAATTAACCCTCTCTTTGTTTTTAACCAGTTGCCATCCTCCTTTCCACCCCAAGCAGCCTTCATATCCTTTCCTTCATCCTCTTCTCTACCCTAACTACCAAACCCTATTTGATGTCATTTAACTTTCTTCACCTAAAATGCAGCTAACTCTACATTTTAGCATTCCTAGAAACTATGTTTAAAGATTTGGACCACACTTTCATTTTCATATATATGTACATATATATATGCATATTATTTATTTATTTATTTTTAGTCAGTTTAAAAAATTTAAATGTAATTTTAATTAATTTTTAATATAATATATTATAGTAATATATAATAATAGAGTAAATTTTTAATTTAATTCATTTTAATCAGAATTCACCTGAGCCTTCACCTGGAGGACCCTTCAATTTTATTCTTAAGAGTCTCCTGTCTCTGTTGACAACTAGGTGGCCCAGTGAGTAGAACATTGACCCTGGAGTCAACAAGACCTGAGTTCAAAAATACAGCTTCAGACACTTGACACTTAATAGCTGTGTGACCCTGGTCAAGTTACAATTGCCTCACAAAAGAAGAAAAGATAAAAAAAAGAGTCTCCTATCTGTCTTGGGCTAATACCCCATGTGTAAATGATGCCCATGGAATCCTATCGATCAATCAGTCAGTCAGTAGTTAATTAGTGCCTACTATGTTCCAGGGGCTAAGAATACAAAAAGTGTCAGATGTTAGTCCCTTCCCTCAAGAAGCTTACAATCTAACAGGAGAGACAACTTGCAAACAAATATACACAAAACAAGTTATGTATAGGATAAATAGGAAATAGTTAATGGAGGGAAATTACTACCAGTCCTTCCTCTGAACCATCTGAAATTTGCTCTCTCCAAATCTATGTGGGTCTCAAACTATGTCCAGTATTTTATCTATTCTGTATTGTATCTAGCTTGGTGAACAGAAATGAGCAATTTTAAACTTCCCCAATCCTTTTCAGTTTGAAAACTCTTTTTACTTAAATGTATATTCTGCCAAGCAAATTCATTCTTATTCCTTTTCGTCAGGAGCAATCTATTTCTGACGAAGAACAAGACTGTCATCCCTATATTTTAAGCCTTGATCCAGAAATCTAAATCCCTTTCTCAGAGATGATTTTCTTAACCAGCTGTTTCATTCCCAAATCAGTGTTTCTTTTCAACATTGCTTTCCTCCCATGAGCAGCAATGATTTAAAAACACCACCAGTGTCCCAATGGTCTTCACTTTCTTGGCAAAGTCGTCATAATCTTTGACCATGTGATTTCTAGGTTCTTTCAGACAATACCATTTGTGGCCCATGGAACAGGGCTTGGAGAAGTTCTCTGCTATCTCCTATATAAATGCCTCAGTGCCTCTCATCTGGGAGATACCACCCACTCCTATTCTTAGCTTCTTCCTATGACCTATCCTGGATGGCCTCTAGCTGGCCAGGACCTACATATCTATTGAATCATTCCTTGAAGGAATGCTTTGTCCTCAGAGAAACTAGCTCTCCCTCTTCTGGAAGAGCCTCAGATTTCTATGCATGACCATCTTTTTTCCCTTTCCACTTCTCTGAGATATTCTTCCCTTCTTCACCTTCTTGGCACAGATCAGGTTTGAGCCCTTTGGCCTTTCAGGTCTTTTTTCTACTTTTCTTCTGCTTTTAAAGGTATATTCATTTTTTCCTGATTTCCTGAAGAGTGAAAGAAAATTCCTG
The DNA here is from genome assembly GCF_028372415.1 of Notamacropus eugenii. Taxonomy (NCBI): domain Eukaryota; kingdom Metazoa; phylum Chordata; class Mammalia; order Diprotodontia; family Macropodidae; genus Notamacropus; species Notamacropus eugenii. The sequence goes on from NC_092873.1 coordinate 492,820,911, forward strand.
AAATGTCTTCACTTCCTCTTCTAAGAGATCAGGCTTTACTTTAAACATAGATGGCATTTGCTTTGTCATAACAGAAATTCACAGTGAATTCAGTTTGTTGCAAATAAGAATTTTTCATGCTATCCTTATGAGCAAAATGGAGACCAGTGGCCTGTTAAGATGGATTCATAACTCTTTGAATGACTGGACCCAAAGAGTTGTGATTAGGGAGGGACATAGGATTCTCTCCTTGGCCCTATTCTGTTCAACAAAGTCATCCGACTTGGATGGAGACATAGCTGGTGTGCTATAAAACTGAAGTGAGGAACCAAGGAGATCTTGGAGGGCTAGAAAAAAGTAGTCAAATCTAATAAGATTAAATTTAATAGGTATAAAGGTAAAGTACTACACTTGGGTTGGAAAAAAATATCAACTGTACAGGTACAGGATGATGGGGGAAACATGATCAGACAACAGTGCATGTTAAAAAAAAATGGCCTGGGGGTTTAGCGAACTAAAAACTCAATATGAGTCAGTAGTGTTGACATGACAACCAGAAAGGTAATGTAATCTTTAGCTGCATTAATAGAAGTATGTTCTCTGCTTAGACCACATCTGGAGGATTGAATTTATTTCTTTGTAGGGGCTACATTGTAGGAATTATGCTGACAAGCTGGAGCAGGTTCATAGGAGGGCAACCAGTATGATTAAAGGACTGTAAATACATCCTATCCAAGGATAACTTGAAGGAACTAGGGGTGTTTATCTTTGAGAAAAGAAGACATAGGGACAGGATAACTATGCTGACATCTTTTAAGGGTTTCATATGGAAGACTGATGAGATGTATCCTTCTTGGTCCCATAGAGTGGAACCCAGAAAAGACAGGGAGAAGGAAATTGCAGAGGCAATTATTCTTGATGTTTACAAAAACTTTGTAATACCTTTGTCCAAAGTAGTGAGTCTCTCTTTAATGCCTTCCCTAAATCATTTAACAGAAGAAATTAAATGTGTACTTTCTCCTCAGTTGGATTTGATTTACTGGTAACCCGCTGAGATCCCTCCCTGTTGAGAGATCCTGTCATTCCCTTGGAAATGAGCTCTGCCCTTCTTCCTTCATTCCCCAAGAAAGGGAAGACAAAATGAAGGTTTGTAACATGGGTAAAATTATTCCCATTCATACATAGGAGTGGGCTGGCTCTGCCTACACATGACCACTGTTAGAAATCTTTATGAGGAAAACAACACATACATGCAAGCAATAATCTTGCTCCTTGTATAATAGATGTCCTGTATATTCCAGATCAAAAATTATGTCTGTTTTATTTGAAAAGGCAAAACCATGTTTCTTTGTTGGTAGCCTCAGGCACTAAAATTGACTGAGGAACTCTTCTTCCCTTTGCCAAATTTATGCCTTTCGGGTCTCAAGAGAAAATACTAGAGTAGTAGAAGAAAGGTGCATGAAGGAGAAATCTTAAAATAGAACTTTATTAGAACTCTCCTGGACTTAATTCCAATAACAAGTTCACTGGAAATGTTGAATATACAAGCAAACCAATGTGTTTTTCCTTCATTAAAACATTATTGGTATCCTTTGCTTTACATCACTTCCCATCCCTTCTCAGGGAGCCATCCCTTGTAGCAAAGAATTACAAAGAAAAAGAATTGCAATAAAATCAAGTAACCCATCACCCATGTCTAACAGTATATGCAATATTCCATACATGTAGTCATCTACTTCTGCAAAGGAAATATATTTTCTCATCTCTTCCCCAAGGCCAACCTTGATCATTATAATAACCCAATGTTCAGTTCCAGTTTTTTTGTTCTTTTCTTATATCATTATGGTCATTTTGTACATTTTCTCCATTGTTTTCCTTACATCACTCTGCATTAGTTCAAATAAGGTCATCCTTTGTTTCTCTGAATTTTTCATATTCATTGCTTCTGATGGTACAGTAATAATTCATTGCAGTCATGTACCACCATTTGTTTAGCCATTTCCTAATGAGTAGAATCTAGTTGTTTCCAGTTCTTTGCTTCCACAAAAAGTACTGCTATGATTGTGTTTTTCATATATTTGGGACTTTTTGTCTTTGACCTCCTTGTCAGTATATGGAATATACTTTCAGCAGTAGAATCTCAGCATCAAAAGGTTACAGCCCTTAAAATTGGCTATTTCCATATTTTGCCATTATCTGTGTACATACCTGATATAATCTGGCTGCTTTTCATACTTTTTTTTCTATAGTATCATTTGTACCTCTTCTGTACCTCAGGGGAAATGTTGTTAAGGGGCCCAATTGAGGTATTTCTACTGTTTCCCTTAGGGACTATGATGTTAGGGGTCTAGTTTTGTACTTCCACTATTCTTGGTGGGAAAAAAGCATTTTCTTGAAAAACATTAAGCAAGACAGAAAACAGATATATTGTTAACAGAAGTCTTCACCACTCTTCTGGAGGTGATCCAGCATAGACTCTAGATTGAGAAGGGTTTCCTATGGATAGTCTTCACACCCTCTTGTGTGTGTATGATGAGACTATGTCAATTGTATCAAGTCCCAAGATCATGCAGAGATTACTAGAAAAGATCTGCATTCACTCAAAAGTGTTTGAGCTATCCATCTACACAGGAAAGACCAAATAGATAAAGAGTGGTTATTGCCCATTATTCAACATGTATCTGAATGCAACTAGGATAAAAAGAGAGGGAAGAGTGGGGGAGGGAAATCTTTGCGTGAAATATCTCCAACAAGGGTCTGGTAGCCAAGATACATTGGGATTTAATACAATAACCCAAGATGAAGAGCCATTCTCAATGGACAAATGGTCAAAATATATGAATAAACAGTATTCAAAAGATTGCCAATTATTAAAAAAAAACATAAGAAAGATTCTTTCAAATCACAAATTGAAACATCTGAAGTTTCACCACACTCCCAGCAAATTGGTAAAGATGACTCTAGTCTACAAATGGACCTTTTATTTCATTGATGTAGGAGTTCCTTTTAGTGATGTAGATGATATCCCATCCATGCTTGCCCATTCTTTGTGAAACTTGCATGCTCTTCTGTAAATTCACCATAGGTAGTCCACCCCACATGTTACAGGCTTTCCTCTTTTCTTCAGTATCTCAAGGGTACCAATGGAGCCCTCTGGCCATCCACCTACCATCTCTAAATCTTATCAAGTGATCATTCCGCCAACTTCTGATAAAATGCTTTACTCCTATTCTTTGAGGTTCCTATTTAATTGCAGCCTATTCACACCCAGCATGCTGCTTCAGTTTCATTCATATGAAATGTTCCAATGTTTTTAATACAACAACTGTTTAAATCATTTGACAAACTGATAGGAAGAAAACTCAGAATCATATTTTGGTCTTTTTCCTTAGCATGAGATAATGTGTGGAGGGGAAGTATTCTGCAGCAACAGATATTATCACTAATAAAACTCCAGGTCCCCAGGTCTCAGTAGTTATATGACTACATACCTATTTGTCTATCTTTATTGTTAGATTAAATTGTAGATATGTCTCACAGCACCATTAATGGTACCCCATAAATCACATGAGAGTAACAATCTTTCATAGGTCCTTTGAACATTCCAAATGTTCAATATGACAACCTTTCCTTATTTCAGTACTTCAGGAATTCCTGATCTCATCCATGTTGATGCTTTCTCCACCGATGCAGAGCAAAGCCTTTCTGTCTCTTAGTAGACTGTCTTAATGAGTCTGTGACCCGAAAATTCATCACCTAGTGGGTGACAAGCCTCTCGGAACTTAGCTGGGCTTGATCCTTGGACATGAGATGGGCAATCTAATCACCAGGCCAGTACTCCAAGCTTTTCTGGCGTGGTTCAACCTGCTAGAGCTCGTTATTTTCTGGCATCACCCTCCAGAACCCAGAGTTAACTCTGGGTTACAACGCAAGCCAGTGCTACTTTTTTAATCTTTGGAGTTTATAACTTAACAAGTATGGATTGTCACAAAGTCTGGCATCTGAATGCGGATGATGTATGAACCTTTCATTTCAGTGCTGTTATTTTAATTACAGCCTTATTATTGTGGCTTTCCCTTTAATCTGTAGAGAATAAACACAATGTTCCCACTCCTATTTGAGGAGGAGAAAAACATTGCGAATCCATTTTGTCCCTAAGTGAATCATCCTGTCTAAAATTTCCGGGCAGATGTTAAATGTAAAGTCTAGTGTTTTGAAGCTTGATGAATCAAGATCATCAGTCCAGCTACTCCCTCCACTGGTAGAGATGACAACCCGTCCTGGCCTTCACATTTGACACTATTCTTGTCCATGTTCCTTCACTGGGGACATGGCCATTGAATTCAATGACGTTTTCTGAGTATTTCTCTATATATCAGTGCAACACTCAAATGATCCATCTCTTTTCAGTCTTGACCCCTTCCCCACCAGTTCCTCACTGAACTTCTCACTTCCTTTGTACCTTCCTTGTTTGTACATAATTGTTTGCTTGTTGTCTCCTCCCATTAAAATGCAAGTTCCTTGAGGGAAGGTAACATATTTTTTGCCTTTCTTTGTATCACCTATACACAGCACAGTGCCTGACCCGGAGTCAACTATAAATGCTTGTTGAATGCCTACCTGTTTCTCTGTAGCTCCCATTAATGAATTTTTCCCTTCCTTTTAGAGTAATCTTTATCAGGAATGATATGGTTTTGTTTTTTCCAGTTCTCATGCACAGGTTACCAGCAGTGACTGGCAATGTGCTACTTAAACCCACCACACATCTTTCCATTGTTCTTTGGTTCATTTGCAGTTTTGATTTTCTAAACATAAGGTGTTCCATGATTCTCAGCTACATAGAATTGTGGAAGACCATGAACTTTAGAGAATCACAATCAGGATTTTCCAGGCAGAGTTTCAGTGTCATGGAGCCACTGGGATCGTTGAACATGCTGCTTGGGTTTCCAAATGCAGCCCATATAAATGGAGTAAAAACACAATTATAAAGTCTTACTTGAGAGCAAAGTCTTTCTGGAGAGCATTTTCAGTATTTCTCTAGTGCCAAATAAAGGTTTTAAGTTTCTAATAAGTAAGTAAGTCATCAACAAGTAATCATTAACCCTAACTGAGTCTTTCCATACAATAAAAATATTATTATTATAATGTCTGTACCTAACTCCTAAACTATAGGGACTGGGTCTGCTTTTAACTTATCTCTCTGTCTAGCCTATAACCCTATAGTATTAAAATATGAGTTAAAGGAAAAGTTTTTTTGTGGAATGCTAGACATCCAACACTATACCTGACCTAGAGGGGTTTACAATTTATTGTTACACTGATGTTATATACAAAAGCATGTATCAGAACATATAGCACGTACTTACACTTTACAGACATTGCCGTGAATGGATAGAGGGCAATACCCGCAATCAGCTGGAATGCTGCCTCAGACACTTGCCAGACATGGACCCTGAAGAGGTCACTTAATTGCCTCAGTTTACTCTTAAGAGGTGCTAATTGTACTCAGTCCTCACAGAAACATCTCAATTCAACCTAACATATAACTCTGCACACACTAGGCCCTTAATAAATGAATTGAGTATGATTAGAATTCCCTGCTTCCTTGAAATGAGTTCCTAGGTTACCTTGGAACATATAAGAATTGTGTGTAGTAAAACTAAGTACCAGAATCCTCTCTGAAGTGCTGCCACCCGAGGACAAGCCTAGGAAAGGTCAGAGTGACTTATCACCAGAATTTTGGCACACTACAGACACACAAGACATCCCAAAGGGAAACAAGCAAGACGTGCTTTTTACTTGTATTACTTTCAGAGGAGGATTAGAGCCCAGGGAATATATAAAAGGCAAGGCCCATTGGGAATTTTGACTGTGAAACATATCCCACACTTTCCAATTCATTATCATGGGAATCCCATACTACAGTGGCCCCATCCACAGGATTCCTCCCCTCTCTTTGCTTACACTGCATCACGTGGCACTTCTTGCAGCCCTTTTTGGAAGATGCAGAAGGATACAGTATGAGGAAAGAGAAGGAAGGAATCCTGCAGCTGTGGCTACAGTAGTTGCTTTGGCAAAAATAATCTCTGTGTGGCCAACCTTCCAGTTATGAGTCATTCTGACCCACACTAGGCTGGGCCTCAGGTGGCAGGACTTCAGAGAAGGATTCCAATACTGCGTTTGACTAAATATAATTCATATGCATTCCAGGGTAACCCAGGAACTCAATCCAAGGAAGAGAGGATTCTGGTACTATTACGTTCATTTATTAGGTGCCTAGTGTGCCTAGGATATTATAACAGGTGCTTAGGAAGACATAAAATTTACATGAAATGTTTTCTCTGCCCTCACGGAGCTAATGCCTACCAGGAGGATAAGATCATGGGAGCACAGACTTGGACTCAAAAGGGGACTGTAATCTGGCCCTTCATTTTACAGAGAAGAAAATTGAGGCCCAAAGACATTAAAGCTTTTCCCAAGGACCCACAGGATTCAAAGCCAGGTCTCAACTGTCAGTATATGATAACTAACATTAGAGAGGGGTCAACCAAAGCACTTTAAGAGAGCATGGTACAATTAGAAAAATAATAATTAACCTGAAGTCAAAAGGCATTGAGTTACAAATTCTTCTTCCAGTGTTTACAAGTTCTGTGACAATGAGAGATTCACTTAACTTCTTCCAGCCTCAACTTCCTTACCTATAAAAGGGGGAAATCCCACCAGTAGTATTCATCTCACAGGCAGCATGGTATAGTTCTCCCATTTTGAGAAGAGGGAAGACCAGGCTTCTGTGGTTCTGAGAGTACCTTTTCCCCTACCCTAGCCCTAGCTTTTCTTCTCTCTTTTACATATTGCCTTCTTCTGTTTGAATGTAAGTTCCCCAACGGAAAGGACTGTGGGTGGTTTTTTTTTCATGTATTCATATCTACAGCACTTAGCACAATTTCTATTACATAGCAAGAAGTTAATAAATATTTGTTGTCTGCCTCTTGCCTTGATGTAGTACATAGGAAACAGCATAACGGATAGGGTGTTGGAGTTAAAAATCTAAAAGTCTTAATTTCAAATCCTGCTTAAACATTTATTATCTGTGTAATGATTGACCTTCAAATTCCCTTATAGCTTTAAAACTATGTCCAGGGTTTTGTAAACCTTAAAACTCATCTGTCAGTCCTTATAATTAGTGACATATTAAGAATCAGTCAGCCAGAAATTAACTCATCTAGAATGCCCAGGTATTATTACCTATAGAGTTTAAAACAAGGTGTAATATATTTCAGTGGATTCCTGATCATCTTGGTAGGATGACTCCTTTCACTGGGACAGATAATGACATCTTATCTTTTAAAATTTTTATGCATGTATTTCTTTAAATTCTTTACATAGGATATACAACCAATGCACCAGGGGTTTTTTCTATGTTAAGGGTATTAATGCAGGATTAATGCAAATAATGCTTTATCTTTGTTTCCTTGTAACCTAGTAAAGTGCACACAAGTGATCAATAAATGTTGAATAAATGATAGCTACCTGATTGCCTCAACTCCTTCTTTAGATATATCTTCTTGTGCAATTTGTTGTCCATGACATAATGCAGTCCATGTACACCCATACCATATCTTTCTTTTGCATTTTAGATCACCTGCAACTTTGATTCTATGTTTTGTAGGCAGGTAGCATCAATAATGGAATATTGGTGTTCAATAAATTAGTCAAAAAATTAAATGCCTACTCTGTGTCAAGCACTGTCCTAGTTCTTGAGAATACAAATATGAAATAATCCTGTCTTCTGTCTGATATGTTTCTGTAACAGTGAACAGCTTGGGATATATTGTTTAATTTCCCAACTGTTACTAAAACTGATCTTTTTCTTTTAGTCAAATTTGGGTCCAGCTCATGTCTATCATCTGCACCTATCCAAGTTATAGATAATACTAGACTAACTAAAGAGGTTATGCATGCATTTATGTTTTGTATAACATAAACAATGAACTTCTTTGTTGTAGGAGTCTATCCAGTGGGAAATAGCTAAATTTTTTGTCACATGAATGTGAATGGAATTTTTTTTAACAAAAGAAAGAATTCAAAGAAGTGTGTGAAGATGAATATGAACTGATGCAAAGTAAAGTGCACAAAACCAAGAAAGCAACATATACAGTAACTACAACAATAGAAGAAGAAACTAAACACTATATAATTATAGTGATGAAGTTTGGTCCTATTGGGGAAATAGAGATAGAAAATATTTCATATAATGCTCAGCAAGTTGAAATGTTAGTTTTGCTGGACAAGTAGAGGACAACCTAAATTATATCAGTCTTAAAATTCTCATCATAAGCAAAACCAGAAGACAGAAGAAAGTTACAATTAAGTGGAAGGATGACTCACAGTTTGTCCTTGGAAATCAAGTATCAGCAGAATTGATTTCATCTTACATCCAGAGGAAGCAAGAAACATTCATGGAACATTTAGTTAACTTGTGTTTAGTGTTCATGTTGAATATAAGTTTAAAAAGAAAACACTGAGATGATTGTACATTATTCTATATCTGTTGTATTGGATGATAATGGAGAGAAATTCTTGAAAAAAAATGAGACTTCCCAAAATAAATAAACATATACTCTAATTCTCATTGACTCAAAAGAAAAATTAGGAATAGGGAAGGATAAATGAAAAAAAAATGATCAGAAATAAGGAATGATTGAAGCCAAACACTATGTAACTATGCCTGAGGTTACTAAAGTATACACACTTTTTCTCTCAGCCGTGCCAATAGTAAGCCTGTATCTCAAATAGATCAAATAAAAAGGAAAATGACCTATACAAAAATATTCACAGCAACTCTTTTTGTAGTAGCAACGATCTAGAAACTATATAAATGGGATGCCTGTCAGTTGGAAGGATGGGTAAATAAATTATTGTTTATGATTGTAATGGAATATTCTTGTGCCATACAAAATGATGAAGGGTATGGTTTAAGAGAAACCTGGGAAGACTTGAATAATAAACCGATGCAAACTGAAGTGAGAAGAATCAGGAGAACTACTTAAACAGTATCAAGAGCACTACAAAAACAATTTTGAAAGCTCTGAAAATTCTGATTGATGCAGTGAGTGACTAGACATGATTCTTGTGATAAAGTGATAAAGTATACCTATCTACTTCCTGATAAGAGAGTTGATAGACTCATGATGATGAACAAAAGATCTATTTTTGGACATGATTAGTGAGGGGAATTTGTTTTGTTTGATTGTTTATATATGTAAAAAAGTTATTTTTCCCCAATTCGGGGTGGGGAGAAAAAATGAAAGGGGGATTTTATTGTTAATTTAAAAAGAAAAATAAAAAATCTTATATTCTGAGGAAAAAATATGTAACCTTATGAGCAGTGTCACCTCAACAGAAATAATGGAGAGAAAAACTAGTTTAAAGAAAGACTGGAAAGAAAGCCATTTAAGTAAAGTCATCATAAGAATATTTTGAGGATAAAGATGGAAGAATGATAAACATGGGAGGAAAAAAAGATGGAAAAGATCTGCAGAGATCTTAATAAGAAATCAATTTCATTACCAAATATAATGAGACTTCCATACTTGCACTCTAACATGACAGTCCTATTTATACTTATGGAGGCAGTATAAATGGCACTTAAAGAGAGAAAAGATTGGAAAGATAACTGATGGACTAGGGTCCACAGGAAGTTTGTGTGAAAACAATGTAATTATAAGAGCAGCCAGTATCAAGGGATCAATTCTTGAGGTATCCTAAGAAAAGGAAGATATAAAATAATGGAAAATAATCTCAACTATTATTATGACCAAAAAAGAGTGATTGAATAGTAATAACTACTGGATCATGTATGCCTAAATCAAGGGAATCCTTGATAATGGTTATTTAAAAAGAACCAGCAGAGTTCCTCAATAGATACTCTAAGTCAGAGAATTTATGATAAGAAATTTTATGAATGAAATTAATATGATAATCCTTCAGCCAAACATCACAGCTTACTCAACATCAGAGAATTCATACTAGACAGAAATATTATGAATAGCATGATTTAAGGAAGGCTTTTCACCTGAGCAAAAGCTTTATTCAATATTTGTTCATAATGATGGGCAACAAATAGAAGAGTTTTGTTACTACCATGTTAAATTTAACATCTTCCTTCAAAGAATATGTATAAGAGCAGTTCATAGTTTCATATACAATGTAGTTGTGGGATCTTTATGTATTGAAATATTTATATTCATTAGTCCTGGTTATTAAATTTTGAAAGAAAATCTTCAAATTTTATAATAGAAAAATTTTATGTATATAATGAATGTAGAAAACCCTTTGGCCAAAACATAAAACTTGCTGATTATCAGATTATTAGCACTGGAAAAAAGATTCTTGAAGGTAGCAAATACAAAGATTTCAGCCAGAACTATAATTCTTTATGGTGCATTTGAACTAAGGAGGAATGCTACTGATGAAGGAAATCTTTCTGTTTTCCAATGGCAATTGTTGCACCTTTTTAATTGGTGAAATCACAAAGCAAAAAATTCCACAGGAAAAAGAAGATGGCTAAGGATAGAACTTTGAAGGACAACCATGGTTACTGGGCATGACCTAGATGATCAAACAAAGAAGTCTTGAAAGAATGATCAAACAGGAATAACCAGGAGAGAAGAGGTAATGAGTACCTACTCGTTAAGTTACAATTAAGAGAGTCTCCAGGAGAAGAAAGTCAGGCAGAAGAGAGTCAACAAATACTTATTTTTAAACCCTTGCTATGTGCCAAGCACTGTTATAAGTGCTGGGAATACAAAGAAGGCAAAGGATAATCTCTGCTGTTAAGGAGCTCATAGTCTAATGAAAGAGACAACATGCAAACAACCATGAGCGATATATGGGATAAATTGTAGATAATTAACAGAGGGAATGCATTAGAATCAAGGAAGATCAGGAGAGTCTTCTTATACAAGGTGGGATTTTAGCCAAGCAAAGCCTAGAAGGCAGAGATGAGGTGAAAGAGTTGAAGATGTAAGACTAGAGAGGTTAGAGCTTGATTTAATAGATTTGAGAATCACCAGCACAGAGATGATATTGAATTCATGGAAGCTAATGAGATCACTTAACTATAGAGAAAAAAGAGGATGATCCAGCACAGAGTCCAGTGGGACACCCATGGTTAGTGGGAATGACCTGGATGCAGATTTAGCAAAGGAGACTGGGGAATGGTCAAGTAAGTAGAATAAGAACCAGGAGAAAGTGATGCCTTCAAAACCTAGAGGGGAGAATGTATTAAGAAGAGGGTGATCATCAGTGCCACGGACTACAGAGAAGCTAAGAAGGATGGAAATTGGGAAAAGGCCATTAAATTTGGCATTTAAAAGACCATTAATAACTTTGAAGAGAGATTTGTTTGAATGATAGGGTCAGAAGTCAGACTGTTAAGTTAGGAAAAAAGTTAAGAAAAAGTGAGAGGAAAGGACATTGAGCTACTAATTATAGATGGCCCTCTCCAAGAGTTAATCCATAAAGGGGAGGAGAGATGTGGAATGATAGTTAGTAGGGATAGATGCATCAAATGAGGGCTTTTCAAGGATTGAGGAGGCATGAGCATGTTTGTAGGAGTAAAGAAGCAGCCAGTAGACAGAGAGTGGAGATAAATGAGAGCGTGGAGATGATATTGAAGCGAAATGCAATCATTTCTACCTTAGACAAATCTGACTTGACAAGGAGAGGGGTCACAACTTCACGCGAGACAGGTGGAGATAATAGCAGAAGATATCTGGGAGATGTCCCATAAAGAAGAGGGGAGAAGAAATCCTCAATAAATGACCTTAATTTTTCCAGTGGGAGGTTTGAAGAGAGACAAAACATTGTGGAAAAGCCATTATGGTAAGTGGGATAAGGTAGTCAATGGGGAGGGGGGGAGGTATATAAAATGGATTGTCTTGCAGCAGTGAGGGTCTAGTCAAGATCACATAACAGAAATTTGTAGTGGATCCAGTCAGCATGGTTTTGTGATTTTTTCCACTGGATTCTAAAGCATGAAGGTAGGAGCAAAGGCAGTGCATGATGGGAGTGATTCAAGGCTGAAGCTTGTCAGGGCCAAGAGCGTTCAGCATTTTCAGAAAGGGTAGTCAACATTTTCAGATGCTTCAGATAGGTTAGGAAAGGTGATGATTAAGGGAGCTGCTATTAGAGATGGGAATTAAGAGATCTTTGGGGAGGCTGAGCCAAGGTGGCAGAAGAGCAGGAAGAAGTATAACCAAGAGCTCCAGAACAGTTCTGCCATGAAGATCTAGAAAATACAAGAGCTTTAGTCCTGAATGAGAAATATAGGGAAACCTGTGAGTCACATTGCAGTCCAAGACATTAGAAGGAGACAAAGTGCCTGGAGACACTAGGAATGATATCTAAACAGAGGTACACCTTGCAGAGCATTCCAGTGTGCAAGAACTGAAGTCTGAGGCTGTGCACCAGAGGAAGAAGTCCCAGACACATTCAGAGAGTCCCTTCCCTTGAGTTTGCAGGAACAGGTGTGCTAATTGAGAGTTTTGTTCATTATTCATCAATACCCAGTTCTTGGTCACAGATCCAGGGTGGACCGAAGAGGGGACCTATGCCTAGGAATAGCATTCCAGAGTAAGGAGTTGTCATAGATCCTAAGCTGAGTACTGAGCAAGGAGCAATTTCAGTAGTAAACAATAGCTATGCGGTTCTGTTCCCAGGAGCAGGGGTTCTCAGTTCCAGCTTCCAGTCAACTCTGAAATTGTAGTGGAATACCCAAAACAGGAATTGCAGATGGGTGGGGAGCCCATAGTCCTGTCACTCTGAATCTGTAGAGCTGTCCAACTGGCTAATGCTTGGTTGGTGTTGCCCTTCGTTCTTGAAGAGGACCAAAATGACCATCACTATGTTAGAGTCAAGTTACAGTGTGTCTGACTGTGACTGATCAGACCTGTATGAACTTAGAATGTTCTACCACAGGTTGAGCACAAATAGTTCATATGAATATTGAGGTGAAAATGTCTCTAAATTTGCCCATCTCATGTTTCTTTTGAGCTACTTCAATTCTGCTTTTCTTATAGAGCATAGCACCCTCTTTGATGCAGATTTGCCAGGCTGAGCAGTCCTTTGCCAGCATCTCCCATATCATGTGATCAATTCCAGAGTTTTTCATAAAGACTTTGAGAGTCTCCATGTATCACTTCTTCAGATCACCATATAAGCATCTTCCTTGTGTGAGTTGATGATAAAATAGTCTTTTAGGCAAACATACACTTGACATTTGAACAAGTGGCCAACCCATCAGAGTCATGTACTCTGCAGTGGAGTTTTAATGCTTGGCAAGTTAGCTTGAGAAAGGATCTTGGTATCTGGTACCTTATCCTCCTAGGTATCTTCAGAATCTTTCTAAGTCATTCAAATGGAAGAGATTTAGATTCCTGGCATGGCAGTGGTAGACTGTCCAGGTTTCACAGACATACAGAAATGAGTTCGGCACAATGGCTCTGTAGACCTTCAGTTTGGTAGGCAGTATAGTACTTCTTTTCTCCCACACTTTCCTTCAGAGCCTCCCAAACATCAAGCTACCTCTGGCAACTCATGCATGAAACTTATTATCAATGTGTATACTACCAAGGTAAGTGAACTTATCCACAATATTCAAAACTTGTCCATTTACTGTAACTAATGGTTCCATATATGGATTCTGTGGCCCTGGCTAGTGGAGAACCTGTGTTTTTTGTTTTTTGGTTTTTTTTGGGTTTTTTTGGTGTTAATTGCTAGACCAAAATTAGCACAAGCACCAAGGAATTCATACTTTGTTGCATCTAAACTTCAGAAGCAGCATTGAATGCGCAATCATCTGCAAACAAAAAAAGTGCACATACTCCCCCTCTGTTTTACTCTTAGTTTATAGCCTTTTAAAGTTCAATAATTTGCCATCAGTGTAGATGTTCCTCCTCATTAAAGGCATCTGACAACGTTGGCTAATAACGATTGGCTGACAGTAGTTTGGAATTCCAACCAGGGGCAAGTCCACAGATGTGTTGCTCAGAGCTACACTCTGGTCAGAAACTTGCAGAACACAGACCATAAGGGTAGTGATCAAACTTTACTGATGATCAGACCTCTTTGGGAGCACTGAAAACTTGTAGGTCCCTAGCCTGAGCTGTCCTTGAGATTCTGAAATAACACAATACCTAGTACCCCAAGAAGACAGCAGAAGGATTTGAGAGAACAAAAGCTCTGCTTAGACGTTCTCCTTAGAAGTGATTAGAGCACAGCCCTAAAATAAATTTTAATTCAGGAAGTAGTCTGGAAAAATAAGCAAACCAAAAAAAGAATCTTGTCACAAAGAACTATTATGGTAACAGGGATATTCAACACAAAAACACAGAAGGAAGGAATAACTCCAAAACATTTACAAACAAAGCCTCAAAGAAACCCAACTTGGGCACAAGTTCAACTGGAATTCATGGAAGAGATGAAATAAGAGGGATTTTTTAAACAATCCTAAAATGATTTCTTAAAATGGAAGTGTTAGAGAAAAAATGGATGGATAAAAGAATGAGCAATTGAAGAAAGATTTAGAAAGAATTACCAACTTAGATCGAGTACAAAACCTTACCCAAAAAACAAACTCACTCAAAATGAGAATGGATAAATAAAATCTTATGTCTTCATGAGACAGCAAGAGATATGAAAACAAAGTCAAAAGACTGAAAAAAATAAGAAAATGTTAGGCATCTTACAGTAAAATCAACTGACCTAAAAAACATATCAAGAAGAGATAATATAAGAATCATTAGACTTCCTGAAAGATATGACCCAAAAAAGACACCTAGATATCATATTTCAAGTAATCAAGGTAGGTTTGGCATCTGAGACCTTGGGTTGGAAAGGGGCCTAGGACTTATTATCTTGACTGATTCTACTGCTTTGTTGGAATTATTTGCTTTGAGAAGAGGAAAAACAATCAACTAAGTCATATTTCTTTGTGGAAGAGCAGTATGTCTCCAGGAGGGTTGTTGCTAATATGTCTATAGTCCCATGTTGTCTTTGTTCCTGGGGAAGTCTTATGTTCCAGGCTGTACCATGAGTTTTCTGAGGTCTTAAGGATATAGAACATTAACTCAAAGAAATTTGACTTAGTTCACTATTTTTCTTCCTTCCAAAGCAAACAACTCTGTCACTAGACCCCTTTCCAGGACCAAGGTTTCAGATGCCAAGCTTACTTAAGAGCCAAGAACATTCTCCACCTATAGGGTATCTTCTGGGCATATGTCATCAACTCAGGATAGGGAAAATGTTGCCAAATGTGAGTTGACTCAACTGATGTTTGGAGATAGATGAGATTGGTACCACCCTCCATCATCCTAAGACCCTGGAGGTTAAGAGCCTCAGTCAACAGTTACTTCCTCCTCCCATTTTCTTGCAAGTCAGAATTACTGTCCATAGGGGTAAAAATCCCTTTCCTCTGCGATCATTCCATACTTTTTTCCATACAGCTCATCCCTCCTCCTTCCAAGTCTTTATTCTGTTTTCCCTTTCTGTTGTTTGGAACCACTCTTTAATTGTTAATATGCTTCCCTTCATATTGAATCTCTTCTCATGGTCATTCCATCTTACAGTCACAGAAACCTGGCTCCCTCTGGAAGCACCAGTTATCTCCTCTAGTACTTTACACCTCTTTTCTTTTGCCCCATGAGACCCTGAGCAAGGATATAGACATATTTCTTGACATACTTCCCTGCTGCTATCCCACACCAACCTCTCTCTTTTAATTTGAATTCCATTCAAATTCTGGTCACCATTGTTCACCAGCTTTCAGATCACTTTTTTCTCTGTTTTTTCCTTTCAGCAAACTCATTACTTGTCTCTCATTTTCCTTTCTACACCAACATCCACCTCATAGGTGGGAGTTTGGTGATAAACACAGATATCTTTTCAATGATCCTGGCCTCCTAGTTGGTCAGCCTTCTTACCCACCATGATCTCTGCCTTCATTGTTTCTCAACCATGAACACAAATGGTTACATCTTGCCCTGTTGCTACTTACATTTGATCTATTGCCAAATCCCAACAAGGCATTAGCACAGTGCCAGGAACATAGTAGGTGCTTGATAAATTTTGACTGATTGATTGATTGAATTATCATCACCCTCCCTATCCACCTCCACTCCTACTCTGATGTAGCATAATTGTTGATGGAGAAAGTCACAAATGTGCAACACTGGGAAACCTACAAGTTTTCCATCTAACCACCTTGTTCATGGCAATCCTTTGATCCTTCACTGATTTGACTTTATCTTACTCCCTATGACATCTGTTCTAAACCTGTTATGTCTTTGAGCCCTCAGTATCAACCCCTCTGCTTTTCTCTCATCAAACAAAAAAAAAAAATTAGGGCCGTCCACCATGGGATCCTTCTCTTCATTCAATATCCCCAAACCCTTTTATATCATCCCCTATTCTCTTCTCCTTTGGTTGAGTCTCTGAACCAAAGAGATGGCCTTATCTTTTGTCATAGTTTTTACTTGTACCCTTTGATCTAATTCCCTCCTATCTCCTCTCATAATTGCCTCCTCATATAAGCCCCATCATTTGAGATAACCTTCAATCTCTCCTCAAATACTAGATCCTTCTCCTATGCCTACAAACATCCTAACCTTCCCCATCCTAAAAAACAATCTTACCCTCAACCCTCCCATGCCCTCAAACTCTTATGCTACATGTCTTCTTTTCACATCCAAACCCCTAAAAATGGTGATGTGTAGTAGCTAGTATTTATATAAAACCTCAAAGTTTGTGAAGCACTTTAGAAATATCCTTATATAGACATATTCTTAGCAACAACCTTAAGAATTAGAAATTACTAGTTTCATAGGTGAGGAAACTGAAGCAGAGATAGTCATTCACTCAGGGTCACACATCTCATAAATGTCAGATGCAAGATTTAAACTCAGGTCTTCCTGATTCTAGGTCTAACACTCTACCCACATGGACATCACTCCATTTAACTCTCTTCACTTACTGTCCTCACTTTCTCCCAACCTATTCATTTCTCCCCCTGCAATCTAGCTTCCTAAACAACCACTCTACTGAAATTACTTTCCTTCAAGTTACCAATGATCTTTAATGTAAAATCTGTTAAATCCAACTTCACCTCTGGAGTTTTCAACAGTATCGACTTTTTCTTATTCCTAAATACTCCCATCATCCTTGACTTTTGTGACACTTGATTTACCTGGTTCTCCTTCTTATGTGACTTCTTTTTCTTAGTATCCTTTGCTTACTTCTTGCCCTCCTAATCTCCACTTTACAAAAGCTCTGACTTCAAACTCTGAGGCTCAGCTCAAGAATTACCTTCTGCAGAAGGTCTTTCCCAGTCTACGCAGCTTCTGGTATCTTATCTTCTATGTTCATTTTCCATATATTCTTCATTTATCTTGTATTCACTAATGTATGTATAAGTCATTTCCCCCATTAGAATAAACTTTTTGAGGGAAGAGATTGTTTCTGCTTTTGTCTTTGCAACATTTAGCACAGTGCCTGGTGCATAGTAAGTGCTTAATAAAAGTTCGTTGATTTATTGATAATGATAATTATATGTTTGTATGATAATACATACACATAGCCCTTAATACCCTTCTTAAACTCCAGTCTCACACTGCTGCCTTTTAAATATCTCTACCTATATGTCTCATCTATATCTCAAAGTCAACACACCCAGAACATTTTGAATTCCTCCCTAAACCCATTCTATGACCCAGGGTTCAAATCATTTCTCCTTGTCACCAATCTGCATAGCAAATCTATTAAAAGTCTTATTGATCTATATCCATTCTTCACTCCCATCCTCCTCCCTACTTATACAAGCCATGCCTTAGGTCAGACCCTCATCACCTCTTACCTGGGCTATTTCAACAACCTCCTAATTGCTCTCTCTCCTACCAGTCTCTCCCTTCATCATTTTTCACATCGCTGGCAAAATAAAGCTTCTTATGGCACAGAACTGAACACGTCACTCCTCTGTTCAAAACTTTTCAGTGAATCCTATTGACTCTAAAATA
Source organism: Notamacropus eugenii (assembly GCF_028372415.1). Lineage (NCBI taxonomy): Eukaryota > Metazoa > Chordata > Mammalia > Diprotodontia > Macropodidae > Notamacropus > Notamacropus eugenii. Next base: position 492,838,961 of record NC_092873.1, read on the forward strand.
AAGCACATTTCTAACCTTCAACAATTTGGCCCTAGCATACGAGCCTTATTCCATACCACTCACTTGTATTCATTCTGTGTTCCAGCCAACCTGACTTTGAATTCAAGATGCTATCTCCCATCCCTAGGCTGTTGTACGAACTGTCCCCCATGGATGCAATGTACTCCCATCTCACATCTGCCTCTCAGATTCCTTATCTATCTTCAAGACTCATCTCATGTACCATGTCCTTTAGGAATTTTCTCTGCTCCCTGCAGTGGTTAAACTATCTTTTCAAATTACCTTGTGTGAATTCATTTATGTACATGTTGTAACTCTCCATGAGAATATAAACTTCTTGAGAACAGAGAACTGTTTCATTTTTGTCCTTGAATCTCTCGTGGCTAGTTCAGTGATGGAACTGATGCATAATATGATAATGTTTTTCAAACTACTCACATAGATAGGATGGAGAAATGGGCTCAGAACTGTCTAGGTGGCCAGATTCTAAAAGTTGTCATGACTGGTTCAATGTCCATGTTACAAGAGATTTCTAGTGGAGAACTATGAGCATCTCTGATTGGTCTCATGTGGCAGCCCAGAAACCTACTGAGTGCTACGTGAACCAGATTAGAACGTAATTGGAAAATGCTAAACAAAATAAAGAAAAATATAATTCAACACAGAAAATTCTAATTTGTGATTTTCTAATCACAATGTGTGTGACTCATAAAGATCTGTTTCTATTTGAGTTTGACACCACTGGGCTAGAGTATTGGACTGAATCCATAACTAATATTCAGTTATCAATATGAAATCAACCAATAACCAATATGAAATTAATAAAGACAAATAGAAAATCTTACATTTTATAGCAAAAAATCAATTTCAGAAGAATGAGACAGATCCAGGGGTTGTTAGATATAAGTTATTCTGAAAAAGATCTGAGGATTCTGCTGGACTTCAATATATGCGAGCAACTTGGTGTTATTGCCTAACAACAATAACAGCAATGCAATCGTAGGCTGCATTGAGAGGCATAGCTTCTGGTAACAGGAAGATGATAGTCCTATTGAAATTTTAAATCCTATCTGGAATATCATGTTCAGTTCTGGGCACCGTGGTTCAGGAAGATTATTGAAATGGGGGAAGAGTATCCAGAGGAGGACAACTAGGATGGTGAAAGGTCTTGTGTCAATGTCATATGGGGACTAGTTTAAAGAACTGGACATGTTTAACCTAGATAACGACAGTTTCAGAGAGACAGGACAGCTGTCTTCAAGTGTTTGAAGGCTATCATGTGGAAGATAGATTAAACTTGTTATATTTGGTCTCAGATGTCAGAACCAGCAGTGGTTCCATGGAGGTTACAAACAGACCGATTTAGACTCAACGTCAAGAGAAAACTCCTACCAATGAGGACTCTCCAAGACCAAGTGGCCTTGGGAAATGGGAAATTCTCCCCCTCCCTTTGTAGATCTTTATGTGTTAGATCTTTATGTAAGGACCAGACAGCCACTTGTTAGGTATGTTGGAGTTTGGATATAGGGAGATGGCAGAGAAGGTCCCTTCCAATTCTTAAATTCCAAGTTTCTGCAAAATGTATAGAATTTAACTTATTTCCCACAGGTTGGCTAAATTGAAAAAAAAGACTGATTTGGTATTCAAATCTATTGCCTTAGTTTTTGTTGTTGTTGCTTAGTTTTACCCAATTCTTTGTGACCCTATTTTGGAGTTTTCTTGGCAGAGATACTGGAGTGGTTTGTTATTTCCTTTTCTAGCTCATTGCACAGATGAGGAAACTGAGGCAAGCAGGGTTAAGTGAGGGCTCAGGGTCACACAGCTAGTAAGTGTCTGAGGCCAGATTTAAACTCGGGAAGATGAGTCTTCCTGACTTCAGACCCAGCACTCTAGCCACTGGGATGCCTACTTTCTTCTGGCTATTAGTTACTGCCCTTAGTCACTGGTTCTTGTTGAAAGTGAATTTGGAGAGGACGTAACTGACTCCATTTGGTGAAAACAGAACAAAAGGGGAGTCAGTTGTGTCCTTTCCCCAAACCATTCTCAACATCAAACACCAAGCTTCCAACCCTGACCTCTTTAATGCTCAAAACAGTAAAATTCCTTGAGAAGCTTCTCTCAGAAAAGTACACCACTCAAATCTAACAAATCACAAATCCAATAAGAAACGCCAAGACTAGAAAGGAATTTGGGGAAGGAAAAAGCCTTTGTTCCTACCATCAACTATTGAAAAGCTTCCTCCAAGTAGGAGATTCTGAAGAAAATAAAATTAAAAATTAAAAAAATAAAATAAAATAAAGCTTGAAAATATATATTTAAAAATTAATAATAATAGTATAAATATCATGCATGACCTTGGCATTAAGAAGACCAGGAGCCTTGTGACTCTGGGAAAGTCTTAGTGCCCCCATGTAATTCTGAATTTCATGTAATTTATAGAAAAGGTAAATTTATAGAAAAGATTAAATTAATTGGTAGAGAGAATTCCTACCCAAAAACTTTCTATACTGATAAAATCCCATAACTTCTTTCAAAGAAAATTGTGGAGTTAGAGGAGCAGAATCCAAATCGTCTTTCTGGATCTTCCTCTGTGCTTGGTATTGGGTAAATCACTTAAATCTCTCTGCGCCTCAGTTTTTTCACCTGTAATATTCTGTAGCTCTATCATCCTTTGATCATATTTTATAGTGTAATTTAATTTTAACTTTGAAATAAAATAAGCATTTCCATAATACATTATATTTTTTATCATAATTTGATTATAATTGATCACCAGGTTTCTATCTGTGCCCATGGCAGGAATACTCACATCAATGAGCCCACAAGGTCCCTTTCAGTCTTGGATGGACCTTCGTTATGCTAGGAAAATATTGCATGTGCTCAGCAACTAACACACTTGTGCTAATGTGTTGAATGACAGACTTTGCATGCTTTGCCTTTTTCCCATTTCATTTTTATCCGGTCATCACTTGACTAGCCGAAGGATTTGTCAAGGATTTCCTAAATATAGTAGCTACTCTGAAAAACAAATTAAATGTCCATATTTACACAAGAGTGGCTGTAGTAGGATTAAGCAAAAACTTCCTTTATCCCACTCACTAGGTCTCTTCTGTAATGAATCAGAGATTTTCCATTTGTTATAGCATGAGCCCCCATGGAAGTATCCTAGAGATTCTAACAAGAAAGAGAACATTTGTGATGTATGGATGTCATCCAAGTCAAAACAGGAAAGGTCTTACACATTTGTCCATGTTAAATTAATTTTCCTTCAACTTCCTTCTGAGTAAAAATGTGAAGAAATAAAAGAAGAGAATTGTCTTTATAACTGTTACTCTTACTGCTAACCCAGAGAAACATTTTTTAAAAAGAAAGCATACATAAAGTTTATATCTCTATATATGTACACATATGAATAAAGTAGAGTCTTTCCATTTGGTACTGTCAAAGATGCTGTCTTATAAATATGCAGGATAAGTGGGAAGATTCTTAAACTGAGTATCAGATTCTCTGAACAAATCATGTAACCTAATTTGCCTTAGTTTCCTCATCTGTAAAATGAGCTGGAGAAGACAATGGCAAACCACTCCAGTATCTTTGCCAAGAAAAATCCAAATGCAGTCACAAAGAGTCAGACACCACTGAAAATAACAACAAAAATCAGTTTCTCACTGCCCTACATCAGAGAATATACTCTGGCACCAAATAAAAAGTCACTCATAAAACATACCAAAAATAGGCTTTATTAATATAAACAATTCTTAAATATCTACAAGTGATTAATCTGATGTGTAACATCACTGGCAGCCTTGTGCCTTAGCCCTCAGACGAGAAGTCGGGACTTTAGTAAGTCTGAGGAAGTGGGAGGAAAACAAACAAAGGCCTTCATGGTGATCATTAAGATAGATTTATTCCAAGGATACACTAGCCTTGAAGTCCTATTGCAGGGTTTTACAACCGCTCCAACAGAGATGGGTTTCGGAAATGGAGGAAGTACAAGTCAGTTTCTCTTCATAGCATGTTCTCCCTTGGGAGGTATATTGGGCCTCAACAGTCTGCTGGAACTGAGATTACTTAGGCCCTTCATTCCAAATGACCCTTCTGCCACTTGATGAATATATCAAGAGTTTATGTCTTTAGGGCAGGAAGAAAAGAAGAGCCCCAGAAAATGGCTCTGTGCCAAGGACATAGTATGCACCAAACACTATGAAAAAGAAAAAGAGGACTGAGATAAGAAGACATTTGGAAATCATCCATCTGAAGGACCCTGGCCTCATTCCCAAGAAAATGAAAACTACCTGGGGAAAAAAACAAAACAAAACATAAGCAATCTGGGTGATAAAGCCATAGCTATCCAATAATTAATACCTTAACCCAACCTCGCTGTGGACCATCACCCTGAGTTCTTGTAATGATAGCAGAAGTCCAACAGGCATTGGGTATAGTACAGAATAAGTATATATGAGGGATTATGTTTTTTAGTTTGGCATATATTCCTAACGTTTTGTGAATTCGAAAGATCTTAATTTAAAAAAAAAAACAATCCCTAGTTTGATCTAATACTTGGAGATCTTCTGGGGGGTAAAATATCACAGGAAGGGACTTCACGCAATCCATCTCGTCCAACCTGTATCTGAAAAAGAAAATCATTTACAGTCTATGTGACAAATGGATCGAGCCTTTGCCAGAAAACAACCCATGAGGAGGAACCCCACCACCTTCCCAAGTAGCCCGTTGCGCTAAGGGATCGCATTTATTGTAAGGAGATTTGTCTTCATTTCAAGCCTGAACCTGCTTCTCTGTGACTTTTACCCACTGCCCTCTGGCAAAATGCAGAACAAGCCTTAATCCCTTTTCCATATGACAATCCTTCAGATACATGAAGACAGCTCTCCTTTCTTCTCCTCTTCAGGCTAAAGCATCACCAGTTGTTTCAGCTAGTCCTTATATGGCATGATCTTGAGACACTCCAAACCATCTTAATCACCCTCCTTTGGATGGCCTCCAGAACAACTGTTCTTCCCAAATTATGACACCTAGCGCTGAACTAAATATTCCATATGTGTCTGACTACGGCAACATACAACGGGGCCATCACCTCCCAAGTCTTAGTTACAAATTGCAGCAGTCTCAGTTTCTTCTCCTTATCCTTAGGATAACCATTTAGAGGAAGGAACCCAGTTTTGCTTCATTTCACTCTCACCTCAGCCATCTCCAAATTTCACACCCTCCTCCTTGCCTACTACAGTGTCCCTTTCCCAACCTCTCTCCAGTTTCCAGCCCTCCATATGCCTGCTTTCTCCCATTAGAATTTAAACTTTTTGAAGACAGGAACAGACTTGTCTTGCTTATATTTGTATCACCGGTGCTCATGACTCCAAGTCTAGATAGATAGCTAGAGAGGGAGAGAGAGAGAGGGAGAGAGGGAGAGAGAGAGAGAGATCTGTCTATCTTGACTTGGAATCATGAGACTTTGTTTGAATCCCAGTGATATGACACTCATAGATATCTCATCATCCTGCATTATTACCAGCCTTGATCCTCGGTCTTACTGGTACACTTGGTACTCTCTCATCCTCTGACTTCAGGGTAGATCAAAGAGCTCCTCCCAAAGCCTCCATTTAAAGGCACCCAGGACAGCTATTTCTTCATTTCCCACCTTGCTGTACCCCTTTGTTTTTCTCCATTATTCCCCCGCACAGGGTGCCTTCTTTCTCCTTTTCCCCATACTTTTCAAATTAATTTTGTGTTGTCTTATCCGATTTGATTGTAAGTTCTTTGAGGGCAGGGGCAGTCTGCATCCCCAGACCTTAGCACAGTACCTGGCATATATTAGGAGCTTAATAAATATTTATTGTCTCACTCTGTGATGCTCAACAAATAATTTTTCTTCCCTAACCCTCAATTTTCTCATCTGTAGCACAGGACTAATACTGCCAACACTACAGGCTCCCATAATTAAAAATGACTGTAACCCAGAGGTCCATGGAAAAGCTCATCATCACCAATGCAAGCAGCCTACAACACATTACAAGCAAAGAACTACAAAGAAGAACCCTGAGTAAAGAGTGTAGTCAAGGAAACATGGTGGCGCTTCAATGATTCCACTTCTTGGAGAGACCAGTAACACCTGGTTATAGGTGTTACCTGGAGCAGAGCAAGAATGTTACATTTACATGGGCCTTAACCACCTTCACCACCCTCCTTTCTAGCCCCTGAGGCTGAGACACAAGAGTAGGGATTCTCTACTATTTGTGCTAATTTTGACCTGACTATTAACACCAAGAAAACAGAGGTGTTCCACAAGCCAGCACTTATCCATTCATACAAGGAACCCTTAGTTACCGCAAATGGAGAAATTTTATATGCTGTGGCTAAGTTCACTTATCTTGGTAGTATATTTTCCAGGGATTTACACACTGATAATGAGGTTGACATATGTATTGCCAGAGCTAGCTCAGTGTTTGGGTGTCTCTAAAGGAAAATGTGCGAGAGAAGAGGTATTATTAAGTTGCCTACCAAACTGAAGATCTACAGAGTCATTGTGCTGACCTCATTGTTGTTTGTCTGTCAAACCTGGACAGTCTACCAGCACCATGCCAAGAAACTGAATTGCTTCCATTTGAACCGTCTTAAGTAGATTACAAAGATTACCTGGTAAAATGAAGTACCAGACACTGAGATCCTTTCTCAAGCAAAACTACTAAGTGTCCAAGCTCTACTGCAGAGAGTGCAGCTCCACTGGGCTGACTGTGTTGGTTGAATGCCAAATATACATTTGCCTAAAAGACCATTTGCAGAGAACTCACACAAGGCAAAAACTCACCCAGAGGTCAAAAGAAGAGATATGAGGGCACTCTTTGGGTCTCTCTGAAGAACTTTGGAATCAATTGTAAGACATAGAAGACACTGGCATAGGACCATTCAACATGAGAGGTCCACATCAAAGAAGGCCCTGTGCCCCAAGAGCAAAACAGAATTGCAATAACTCAAAAGAAATGTGAGATGCCTAAATTGAGAGACATTTACACTTCAAATGGTCATATGGACTATTTGTGCCTGACTTGTAGTAGACCTTTTCAATTTCATATTCAATACAGCCAGACACACTGTACCTTGACACTAGTGATGTCATTTTGGTCCTCTCTGAACATAAACAACCAACCAATTTTCTAGCTATCTCATAATCAGATTTCACCCTCCAATTTGTTTTGCAAACCACTGCCAAACTCTTGTTTTCTCTTTGTTTGAGCATGTTACTTCCTCACTCAAAAACCTTTATTTAGTGGCTACCCATTGCCTAGGTCAACCTTTCAGAATTAAGATCCAAACTTTTCACCCTAAGGCCCCTCAAAGCTGGCCCTAACATAAATTTGTCTCTTACCCCTCCCTGAATCCCAGATCCTCCACTACAGCAGAATGATTTATTAATGATCATTCAAATTTACCTATTTTTTTTCCCTGTTGATACTCATTTAATTATATCTCCAAATCTAGTATGCTCTTCCTTTATTCCTGCATGCCTCCAAATTCTGACAATTCTAAATAAATAAATAAATCTCCATTTATCTGTGAAATTTTTCAGGATATTACAGCCTACCATTGACCCTCCTACCTTTGAACTTCAGTGTTCGTTTGACAGTTAATTGTGTTCTGCCTTGTGGCAACTAATATTATTCTACTCAACTGTTATTTATCATGTAGCACCCACTCTGGACTATTTCCCCATGTGGCAGATACTATTCCCAAGATCTAACATACCCCATGGGTCTACATTCCTAAAACTAGAGCTCATAAGTCCCTACTGGTGGGCATAACATTAATAGTCAGCCAGTAGATAAAATTAGCTCAAGGCAAAGGCACTTACTAGAATGGTCTTGTAAAAATTGTAACTCCAAAGCATTTCTTCCCCAAACCTAAAGCATACTCTTCCACAAATACACACACAGTCAGTGGAAAGAGTAAACACAAATTTAGAGTTCACTGTTAGTAAGTCACATGTGACTGAGGCCTCCAGGACCTCCGATCCTTGATGGACTTTCTTCTCTAATGGAATCCTTACACTGTACACACATACATCCTTCCTGTGCTCATGCAGTATCTTCACTCTGAAAGTTACCCAGTTGGTTTCCCGGGATCTACCCCTCTTTAAAGTTCAATACTATATTTTCAGGGCTAGTTTTTCCTTGAATTTATGGTTGCCTCTCTTCTTAGCTACTGCCCCTTCCCTAACTTGACAACTACTTTTGTGGGTCCACATCTGTTTGGAAAGAATGTCTCTTGATCAATTGCTAGTTCTTGTATGGACTGACAATGTAGCTTTAAAGGTGCCATCAAGGGCCATAGCCAGTCTTCTTCTGCTCAATAGCAAGTTAGTTACCCCTTCAAATGAAAGCAAGGAAAGCTTCTTTCAACTTCATAAAGGTGTATGACAGGGCATGACCATGTCTTTATAGGTAGTCCAGAAAACACATCATTATCTTTCTGATTACATTCTGGGCTTTCTCAATTTGGGGGGGGGGGTTGTGTGTGTGTTTGTGGGTGTTTGTGTCCCTGACCAACCCCCCTACAATCACATGCATTTGCTGTTTGACATATCTCAGGTTTGTGCTTCATTTTTCCATTAGATTGTAAGGCTCTTGAGGTCAGAGACTGGTACTTTTTGCATTCCCCACTCTTCCTAGCACAGTGGATGCTGAATCAATATTCATTGGTAGAATGCTGCGTAAGGTCACCAGTAGATATAGAAGAAAGATTAGATGGCTTCCCATTATTCTCACTGTTTCAAACATCTCCAGTGGTATGTCTTACTGATTTGGGAGAGCAGTCCATCTTTGTGTATACATAACAAACCCTCAGAGCAGAAGTATATTCCAGGTCATCTGTGTAACTCTTGCAGAAAGCAAAACATAGCCATATATATTTAAAGGAAAATAATGCTTTCCTATATCTAGGATAGCCACCAGTTCTCCCTTCCAGTCCAAGATGATGGATGCATCCAGTTTTTCTTTGCCATTGTGATCCTTTAACCACTTCCTCTCAAATCTGACAAGTCTGGTCTGTCCTGAAATGGATATTTGCATTTCTGATGGGTAATTATGGTAGACTTGCCAATGTGAACATAAGACTAAAATCTGAAAGGGTCTCAAATCTAGTTCAGAGTGGAAAAAGTAAAAAAGAGTTTAGCTTTATTCAGAAAGGAGAGACACTGGGTTTGGTACTAAAATCTAGGTTGAAATTCCACCTCTAACACATATTAGTTGTGTGACCCTAAGCAAGTCACCTAACCCCTCCATGACCCAGTCAAGTCTCCAAGATTATAAATTGCAGAACAGGTGCCGATCTACATTTATAGATCAGATTCCTTGCCAGAAGCTTCCTACACTGATGAAGTTACAAGTCTAGACCAAAAAAATGTTAAAAGTTAAAAATAAAATAAACTGTCTGATGAACTAGAGATCAAAGAAACCAGGGCAGTCAATTCTGCTTTAGGGTTGGCCCACAGGGGCAGGTAATCACCAGGTTAGTTCTTCAGGAGGGCTTATTCCACTTGCCAGGCAAATAACCTGCATTACACATACTGACCTTTCAGCCCAACAGTTCCTGACTTTAGGCATGGGTAATTCCCAAAGAAGTACAAGGCATGAATATCTGGCCCGATATCAACAATCCAGTCCAATGGAATCTTCTGTTGCCTCTGATCTTTCCCTCTTGACTGCCAAGACTACGAGGTCCCACAGCTCTAGGCAGGGCAGAGGGGAGAGTGATTGAAATTCAGCAAGCAACACAGGAAAAAAGGAGGGAAATGTGAAACAGCAGAATATTTCATTGGAAATCCACAGTTCTTAGAAATCTGCAATTTATCCCAACTACTTCCTTGAAATAAGTGAGTTTATTCTTACAGATAATATTCTCCTACAAATTTTAAATTTTTTAATACTGTAAAACAAAATACAATGATTTTTATTTTTAAAATAAACTAATTCCAGCCTGGTTCTAAATTGTTATGACTTCTCTCCTCTGTCATCCTCTCTATTAATGATCTCAGCAGCTCCCATGTGTTCCATGCCATCTTTGCACTGATTACTCCCAAATCAATACATCTAACCCTGATCTCTCTCTTAAACTTCACTTGCACGCTGTCAAATGCCTTCTGGATATCTCCTCTTGGTTGTCCCTTAGGGACCTCAAACTTAATTTATGTGAAACCAAATGCATTACCTTCTAACATAAACCTTCCCCTTCCTCCAAATGTCCCTATTTCTGTTAAGGGTACCATCATCCTCCCAGTCACCAAGGTCTGTTTCCCCAGAGTCATCTCTGAGTCCTCTGCACGCCTTTGTGTCTCATAGCCAATCACTCACCATGTCCTATCAATACCATCTCAAACATCCATTCCCCTTCCCTACAGCACCATTCTACTTCATCAATCCGCTCCTCCACAACCACAATAATTTACTTATTGGTCTTCCTACTTCCAGTGTCTCCCTTCTCCCTCCAATCCATCTTCTACATGACTATCAAATTGATTTTCGTGAAATGTTAACTTTCTTGCTCAGAAAACTTCCAATATTAGCCCTATAGGCTAATATACCAAATTCATGCCCTGGCCTTTAAGACCCTCTACCATGTAGGACCCACTGATTTTTCCAACTTCATAATTCATTTTTCCACTTAGGAAAACCTGAGTTCAAATTCTGCCTAAGACACAAGTAACTGTTGACCCTGGGCAAGTTACTTAACAGTAAAATGGCTATAATACCAGCACCTACCTCCCAGGGTTGTGGTGAGGACCAATAAGGTAATATTGGTACATGCTCAACGCAGTGCCTGGCCCACAGGAGATAACGAATAAGTGCTTGTTCCCGCCTTCCCTTCTTTCTTTCTTTCTTTCTTTTCTAATCAAATGGAACTGAAGGTGACACTACACCCCCTGCCTTCATGCATTCCATTCCAGGAATGTATTCATTCCTTTTCTGTCTTTCAGAATCCTTGGCTTCCCTCAAGGCTCAACTCAGGGGCCACCCCTCTGTGAAGGCTCCATGGTTAGTTGCTTCATTCACGTGGATTTTCTTTGTACTAGGTTTGTTGGTATAAATTGAAAATTTGCCTAACTCACTACATCTATCTATTCTCAGACAGTAATTCAGACCCCATCTAGCTAGCCACAGGATACTTGCGCACATCTAGTATGGGCATCTTGTTATAAACACTTCCACTGCCTCTCTCTCCTCCTGACCAGGAATTTTGATTTTCTAGACCTGGAGTCCCCCAAATCATCCTTACCTTCTTACTCCTACCCCCATCACACATGTTTGGGACTAAGAGGTTGTGACTGGTGGGGTAGTGAAAACTCCCCTTAACCTACTGTAATAATTCCAACCTTGTTTCACTTTCCTTTTCATCCCACCGACTACCAGCACATACCAGCATCTAGCCAAGTGGTGCATCTGACCATCCACCCTGCCTCTACCTATGTTCCAAGCAAAAATTGACTGAAAGGGCAAAGACAGAAAACTATAAAAGACAAATATTGGACCTCAAAAACCATAATGCTGTTGAATAAGCACTTGCAACAAGACAGTCACCATGGTGTTATAGCGAATAGAATGCTGGACTTAGACCCAAAAAACCTGGGTAGGAGTTCTGCCTTTCATACTTAGTAGCTGTATGACAGTCAAGTCACTAAATCCTCTCTGAGCCCCAAGCAGTTCTCTCAGACTTGTAAAATGGATTGTTGTGTCGTAAGCCCTTTGAGGGCAAGGACTGCCTCTAGCCTCCTTTTGAATCCCTAGTATTTCACACAGTGCCTGACACCTAGTAGGTGTTTAATAAATGTTTGTTGAATTAAATTGAATCTACTAAGTTGTTAGTGGGTTGCCAGGGGTGGAGAGAATTCCCACACCAACAAAATCACATAATTTTAGTAGACAGCATGGTCCAGGGGAATGAATCTAGATTTCTAGTCACAGGGCCTGAGTTAAAATTCCTGCTCTACTGTTACTTACTACCTGGGTAAACTTGAAGCCAATCATTTCCCCGTTCAATGTCTCCGTTTTGAGGGAGTTGGACTAAATAACCTCTAAAGAGTTCGAAATATTAATTAATATTTCAATATTAATAGTTAATAATTGTTATTAATATTAATTAATATTAACAACAAGGTAGGGGACAGAAGTATCATTACCTCCATTTTACAGACAAAATAAAAATTAAGGCTTTAATGACGCTGCATGATTTACTCAAGACCACTCAGCAATTAAACGTCTGAGGCAGGATTCATGCCCCGATCTTCTCATCTGAAACCTAAGACTCCTTCCCTACCTGGATCAATCAAGCAGGAGCCCTAATTACAGATTCTGAAGGAAAGCAAAATATATGACAGAAGTAACTAGAGAAGGAAATAAGTTTAAGGGGAATGAGGAGAGAGAGAAAGTATAAAAGTGGTTTTCAGTCATCAGATTGGATTGCATTGTACATACACACGTATATACAATATATAGTACATAGATATATATATGAACATATTATATATGTGTGTATATACATACGTGTGTATGTACATACATATTTATTTGTGTGTGTATTTGTTCTGAGAAGCCAGGGAAGTGTGTAATTCATTTTAGAAAAAGATTGCCATTAGAAGTTAAAACCGAGTTCTAGATCTTAAAAGAATTTAGCTTCTTTGAAAACTCACTTGTGTGAAATCTCTTGTTCTTCATTGAAGCTAAATAAATGAGGTTTCATTGTCCAAAGCAGAGGCAGCAGTCTGGAGAATTGCTTCTACCGTCTGCTTTGCTTTGTGGGAAACTGGTGTGAGTTTTATCTGAAGCGGCAGCAGCGGCGGCAACAGGCCATTCAGCTGAACTGCATGTAACTGAAAGAGAAAATGGCACAATACAGACTATGGACCTTAGGTACTATTCAGGGGTCCAGCAAAGATGGCAAAAGAAGGATGAGAAGAAGGACCAGGAGGAGAAAGAAAAGGGGACTTACCTTTTCAATGATAAATAGCAGAATAAGAAATCAGCTCACAGTGGAACAATTGGCTCCCATTTTCATGATGGGGGAATCAAAAATAATTTTTGGATGATGGCATTCCAGTAGTGAAATTCGTTCATTTGGGGAGAAAACAAAACAAAACTTTAAGTTCTCCAAAACAAAGTTGATTGTTCCAACTAAAGGGGCAATGCAGTGCAATAGATAAGAGTTCTATATTAAGAGTCAAAGGATCTGAGTTCAAATTCTGCCTCTGCCACTTACTAGTTGCATGACCTTAGGCAAGCTACTTACCCTCTGTCTGCCTCAGTTTCCTCATTTAAAAAATGAGGGGGTTGGATTAGATAACCTGAAAAGATCTTTTCCAGCTCTAAATTTTTAATCTTGGCTTCCTATTCTATAGAATCATAAGATCATTGGGTCCTAGCAATAAGGACTTCAAGCTATAGAGTTTGAAGAGACCTTAGTGGTCGAATTCAGCTTCTCCACTTTACTACTGGGGAAACTTTTCCCACAAGGGAGTTAAGTTGACTTAATTGCCTAAGGTTACCCAGGAAGTAAGCTTCAGAGAGAGAACTTGAATGAACTTTTTTTTTTTTCATTAAAAAGCCAAGATCAGAGATTTTGCCAGGATCTTAGGGGGTCATCTTAATCTAAGTCTTTCATTTCCTAGGAGAGTTCTGATTCAACTCCCTCTCTAAACTTGACTTCCTCCTCACTAGCAACCTTCTCACCCATCCTAAAGCTTTCAGGTTTGGTGAGTTCTTAGCCTAGACTCTCAATGAATGAATGGCCCACATCATGATTTCACTCCTAGGTCACCTCACTCTCAGAACTTCTCTCTGCCTCCTCACCATCAGCCTTGCTTTATCAAGGGAAATCTCTCACTTAGTAAACAGTAACATTATGATTGGACCTAACGTTGACCAAAGTTTGGGATGCACTCTGAGACAATTCATTGTTAACTCTCCATGTTTTCTTTCTCCCTCTCCCAAATGCAGCCAATTCTTCTCCAGCAACTGGGCAGCAGTCTTTCAGCTTAGGACAGACCAGAGTCCTCATAGACCAAAGAAGTTGATGCCAAAGCTCTAGTCATTCCACTTTTTTCTGGAATTTGCTCATCTGTAAATCAGAAGAATCCCAGGAAATCACAGGATTGGCACCCAGTACAAACCATCCTCAAGAAAGAGTCCCTACTACAATTTGTTTGTGTGTGGGGGAGGGTGAGGGAGAGGGGGGAATGACAAGTGGTTAACCAGCCTCTCTGCTTGAAGACTTTTAGTCCCCCCAACCCAAGGCTGTCCATTCTACTTTTGGACAGCTTAAATCAACACACCAGCTTTTCCTGACTTGAAGCCTAAATTTGCCTCTTTGCAATTTCTACCCACTGCTCCTAATTCTATCCCCTGGGGCAGCGGAAAAGGAGGTGAGCTTCTGAAAGAGAAAATTACACAACAAAAATGGCCAGAGAAGGAAACACTTAAGGTGAATGAGGAGAAGGAAATCACAAAGACAATTTGAGGGCATTGAACTTGTGAACAAGCCTGGAGACTAAATTTGGGGAAAAGAAATTGGGAGAATTGGAAGAAATTGAAAGGATAAGAAAGACAGCTCAGCTTGAAGGAAGAATCAAAGAAAAGAAATTGAGGAAGAGAAAAAGGGATAGGAGGGGGAAGAAGAGGTGTTTGAATGCCTGTTCCTTTCCCATTCCCTTTCGTCCATTTTTATCAACCTAGGTACATGTTATTTATCACCTCCCCACAATCTCTCAATGCTATCCAGGTCAGAGCTTTTCCTCTCTCAGTTCCTTCCCCTCCATTCAGAGCCCATAGAAACATGTTACCACCTCTATGGCTTTTGGGACTCTTACTCTGTTCTTAACAAACCTTTACATACCTTTGAAACAGCTCTTTGACTCTTGTTCCACCTCATTTCATTGGAAACTGAACCTTTGCCCGAGGATTCCCAAGGTCCTCAAATCCTCCTCTAGTTTAGGTTGTTGCATCCGCTACTCACCCTTATCTTGCAATGCCAAGGAGAAGGATGTAGATACCCTCGCTCCCTCTCTCCTTGCTGCTCCCATATCTCAATAACGTTTGACCTTTTGACATTTAAATTCAATCTGATCAGGCCTCCCATTTCTTTCCTCATTACTTTGTTTAATAAGAGCTTATTGCTTGACTGACTGCTGTCACCCGCCAACCTCTAGCTCACTCTCCTATAGGGCTAAGAGCCTTCCACTGCCATTATCCTGGGTCACTTCAGTATTTGACATAGAGAAGCTTTGAAGTCCTTTGACCTCATGGCTCCTTAGCTTCCTCAACATCACACTCTCTGTTTCCCCTGCACTTCAACCATCCTTGGGCTTGGTTACATGGTACTGTTTCACCTTTGAGATCTCAGACTCTTGAATTTTGTTCTCAGACCGCAATCACCTTGCCTTCCAGTCTCCTTCTGCCTTGGCCCCGATGAACCTGGTCTTTAATCTCTGGTTGCCCTCCTGCCTACTCTTCCATTCAAATTTCACTCTCCTCCCTATCTGATTTTGACATATTGGACCGACAATTATCAATCTAAAATCCCATGTACCCTCAAAAACCTCCTGCCCATTGGAGTTTGCTAATTCTTACCCTTCCCCCTTTTCCCCCAGTGAACTCTCCACCATCCAACTTCCCCATTCATTCCCACATCATTGAATACTACTGAAGCAAGTCATGCTGATTTTACCCACTACAAACTTATGGTGCATAACATTAGCTCACTGCTGCTAGGCAATCCTTCTATTTAGCTCTAGTTGATTCCAAAACTCATTCCATTCAGTGGCTATTTTAAACTTTGTCCTTTCTCATCAAGCACTCACATCCATCCCTCACAGCAGACAACCTAAACTCTTACTTTAACAAGTTGCTTCAACTTTCCCCTCTATACCTCAAAAGTTATTATCTGGACCCATTTCATCCTTCTTCCCTTCCTGTTTTAGAAGACAAAACTTCTCTACTCCTTCCAAGGCTAATGGCTCATCCCTAGGTCAGTGATCGCATCACAGAATTTCTTTACTGGAAAGGACCTTGGATGTCATCTCCTTTAATCCATACCTGAACAAAAATCATGCGCCCTGCAATGTATGCCATTTTCTATCATTTGCTCCCAGGGGCTCAAAAGCACATCTGCCAGACCTTTCAGAGCTCTCAGAAATGATCTAACTGGGCGTGATGACTTGAACTCAATAAGAGCTGCTAGATGTTCTTTTACTTAACTTTGATTTTTTTATTAACACACTTTACCTCTCCATTTTCTTAGCTTTTGTACAGTTAGCCATTTAATTGTTTTGTATCTTTGTTATTAAATCCTTGTCGGTTACCATTTGTTCCCTCAAGTCCAAAAATTACTCTTCTTAGCAGGGAAAATGGGTGCAAAATCAAGAGTTAAACAGCTCTGTCTTCAATTTCCTATTGCCCACACCCAATCTACCACTGGGGACTTATCCTGTTCCTTCCCTGATCCTTTTTTCTTTCCCATAATAGCTAAAAAACAAAAAGTCAGCATTTTGTCTTACTTAGCTGTCTTTGCCATCCTCAACTCATTCTGAGTTTTAGCACTCCTGACACTGTTCTTAATTCTGTATTCATCTTCTGTTGCCTTTCTTTGCTTCCAACTTTTGTGCATAAAGTTAAGTTGGTTGATTATCTCACTTCTATGTCCTCTAGGACCTTGATCTTGTGGTCACTACCGTCTATTTCATCGAGCTTCCAACTTTTCCTATCCTCTAGTTCTTTCTCATCTATCAACAGTCATGTTCACATAAACCAATTTTTTTTAAGTCTTCTCTTCATCATTCTTACCCTTCCAATTTCCATCTCATCTCTCTCTTCCCCTTCAGAGCCACTTTTGCAAAACTAGTCTCAACCTCATACCACCTTTGACTGACCACCTACTCTCTCCACAACCCTCTGTACTGTTTTCTCATCAATGTGGTCCTTAACTGCTATCATCTTATTTTACAGATGAGATAATTAGGACTTGGCCAATTTCACTGACTTGCTGAAGGTCACATAGCTAGTCAGTGGTAGAGCTCTGAACAGATCTCTAATCTCCTGAGTCACCATCCATTAGGGATATTTTTTCTGCTGTTATTACTGTTGTTTCTCATGTCTAAATATCATTTCTTTGACCTGAGAACTAGTCACAGTTTATAAAATTTGCATTTTGGGTTTCTGAACAGGGGTAGAAAATGACTGATCAGTAAGGTCAAAAAAACCTAATGTGTTTTGGAAAATTGGAAGTCAGAATGATATCAGAATATTACTTGATGAGAACCTCTGGTGCCAACACTCATAAGTTTAAAAAAAAAGTACAGTATGGAAAGAACAGTGCATCCCAGGTGAAAGCAATAGTGCTAAACTAATTACAAGAGACAATTGATTTCATTATAAGTAAAAAAAAAAAAAACCCAAAACAAAACTTGTTTTGCTTTTTCATTATCACAGTTTACCTCCCCCACTTCCTTAGCATTTTGACTGCTTCTCATTTAACTCTGTTATGCAGCCTGAAGCCTCTCATAGACATCCCAGGATACGTGATGCGGGTACAGACTTCCTGCCTTGTCGTGGAATTAAACAAACGTCCCCTTGGTGCTAGCACTGTGATTCACCCCCCCTGCAGCCTTCCTTGCAAAGGAGGACAAATAAACTGCATTCAAAAGGGAAAGATGTACCCTCTGATTTTTCATCTCTTAAAAACCCTACTTAACAGTGAACATCTTTCAAATACAGTACAGTCAGAGCCCAGAGAATCAAAGGGCTGGAAGTGGCCTCATGTGGGGTATCTACCTAGCTCTCCTGCCTCCAAGGAAGATATTTGTTGAATGCATGTTGGAGATGACAGCATAGACCATTCGTGACAAATGATTGATGATTGTACTTTTAAGGCCTCCTGGGGCTAAAAGCTTTGGTAAGTCTTGTAACCTCTTCCAGAGTTTAACAGCCCTGAGTAACAAGGAAGTTTATTTTGATATTGGATGCCTCTTTCTTCTTCCTGTATCTGCACTTGTTGAGGTTGTATTTGGTCCCACCTATGTACAGAATCAACTTTCAGAGGTGAAAATTGTTAAGGACAGGAACTGGACGTGCAGGTTTATGGGTATAGGGAACTACCATTAGGTAAATGCCTTCTACCAATGCAGGTTGGCACCTTCTCTGCTGCTCACAGTCTGAATGAGTTGCCTGGAGGACTGGGAAGTCCACTGACTCATCCAGGATCACACAACCAGTAGGTGTCACGGGCAAGATTTGAATTCAGTTCTTGCTGATTTCAAGGCCATCTCTCTACCCACTTATGTTATTACTAAAAACATAAGTGAACATTCTATAGGTTGCACTCTCAACAACCTAAGTGAATTATGACATAATTAAATGGTTAATAACAGAATACCACTTAGGTTCTTATTAATAACAATTGCTAGCATTTGTATGAGGCTTGCAAAATACTTTTAAATAAATCATCTCATTTGAGCCTCAGAGCAACCTCATGAGGTGGGTGATACGGTTGTTATTATCTCCATTTACAAATAAGGAAATTGAGGTGGATAGAGCTTAAATGGCTTGTTGGGTAATAATAGGCATAAAGTAATGAACATGGTTTCAAAGAACCAGTGGTATAATTATAGGATAGGAGACACACAGAGAAACTGTAATTCCTCTTTACAAAAAAAAAAACAAAAAAACAAACAAATCTGGGGATATAAACAGACTACAAATTCAAGAGATAAGTAGTGAGACATGGCTGCCCCCAAAGCTAATGTGATCTTGGATTGCATGAATGTCCTTCCAGGCAGCCCATCAGAACACCAGGGCCCAGGTAGAACCAGTAGCACCTTACCATTGCAGTGCTGCTATGTGCTTCCTCTGCTCCTCCCTCCCATATACCCCTTACCTCCCACTCCTACTTTGCTCAAGGACAAATAAATCCATATTACCATTGCTACTCCTGGAAAGAACATGATGATTTATTTCTTTATGGCTCTACTTGGACTCTGAAAAACCAAGTCTTAGTCAACCTATGTCAGAGCTCTACTTATCTTCTCTCCCCACTCTCATACCCATCCATGCCCTGTTCTTGTAAAGTCTCCATTCAACTGTACTCTTACCTTCCATTACAACAGCCTGTCTTTTCAGACTAATTACACATTTTTTCAAGTCCATACTCTGTTCTCCAGCCCAATGGCTTATTACCCTCTGGGGTTCACCTCCTTGCCTTTATACTGGCTGTCCACAATTTCTGGAAGGCTTTTGCTCCTTAGCATTACCTCTTGGGACCTCTAGATCTCTTTAAGCTCAGGTAGCACCTCCTTTAAGAGGTCTCTCCCAACACCGCCAGTTGTCAGTTCCTCTTCTGCCTTTTGTCTTTCTTTGTATCCTTAGTGCTTAAGGTACTGCCTGGTACATAGTAGGTGATTAGCAAATTCTGTGTGTGTGTGTGGAGAGAGAGAGAGAGAGAGAGAGACATTAAAAAAGAGAGAGAGACATTTGTTACTCAGTTTCCTGGGTTGGAGGCACTGCTCTTCAAAAGGCTCTTGATTTCAGGATTTTAGGCTGTCTCCATCTCCTGATTGAAGAGGAAAAGCCCAAGACTTTAAAGAGCAACTTTTTAATTGACTCAGTAGTGATTGAGTAAGCTCCCTGAAAGCACTGTAACATTCTAGTTCCACATTTGTATCTTATTCATATATTGCAAATATATAAAATAGTCCTAAGTCTAATGAGAACTTTATCATATTTGATAACCATTTTCTATTTTTAACCCATCATCAACAAAATAATGTCAAGAACAACAGATATAAAACACAGCACTTTTCCAGAAGACAATTTAAGTATATCATGGTTCTCCTTAGCCTTTAATTCATTATCGACTCTACTAAATAAATCTAATTATGACTTGCAAATTAAAGAGAGAGTTGACCAAAACATCTTATTAATCATTTGATGTAATTGGGTGACATCAAACAAATGGCTCTGAAAAAATTCAACATTAAACAGCTCCTTCCTCTTGTAGAATTCTTCTCCAATGATGTCTGAATGTTGTGAAATAGATAAGAGCAAAGAAAAGGATACACAGAGAGAAGGCTTTGTGCTGGAATCCAGGTGTCATATTGAACTAATCATTGAAGGTGATACTTACAAATACATGGGTCTTTTACAGGCAAGAGATTTAGAGCATAAAGATATCAAGGAAAAGGTTATAGTATAATACGTTAAAAGACTCACAAGCATCCTGAAATCAAAGTTGAGTGGGAAGAGCACGCTTAAAATAATTAATACCTATCTGGAACTATAAAATAGACAACAGATTTGGAAAGCAAATTAATAGAAGCCAATGCAATATTAATGATACACACAATCTGTCATCTTAGGAAAGCTATAGAAAGATGAATACTTCCTTTTCAAAAAGGAGGAAGAGACTTGAAAGACATTCTTAGAAGGACATAAAAGAACCCCTACAAAAACACTTTCAGAACAAAGAGACATCACTTCTTGAAGCAATTGTCAAGACTGACAACAGGTAAAAGCCATTGGATTTGTTGAATATAACCAAAAATGGTTTTTTTTTCCTGATGAAGTTTATAAAACAGTTAAGATTCATGAATGGAGTCTAAAGGTCCTGGTTCTTCCACGTGAACTAGGCTGACAGAAAAGTATTGAACAAGTTCCTGTCATACAGACCTATTTGTGGAAATGTAGGAGTTTACAAGGGTAATTAAGAAGTAGGTCATTGCCACCAGAAAATATAAAAGTTATCCTTAAGGAGCCAAAGCTTAGTGATCAATGCAAGGAAAAGATAGAAACTATGCACCACATCCCTGAATGTTGTAAAAATTTAGAACGTATTGAGTACCTAACAAGGCATGACCTAGTGGCTAGAATTAGACATCAAGAGCTTGGTCACTATCTTTCATGGACTAACAGTTGACAAACTCTCATACTATTCATACAGACCTCTTAACTTTTCTGGAGAACTCAATTAATAAACTATGCTGGAACCAGGCAATTATCACAGTCTAAACTGTTACCCACAATCACTCAGATATAACATTGATTCATAAAAGTGAAGAAAAACATTTTAATAGATATTGCCATACCAAATTTCCATTCTCTATGATCTACATGGAAGAAAGCACTTTAAAATATGAAGCCCTGGTAGAAAAAATGAAAATCACATAGAAAGAAGTTAAGGTACATGTCATCCCTATTGAGCTATCTACTACTAGAGCTGTATAGAGGATTCCTTTAGTGACCTTACCAACCCAAAACCTTTGTTCAATTTAGACAAATCATCTCTATCTGTAGTCTGTTATATATAAAGGAATAATAACAGGATGTCAATTTATCTTAGGACTTTTCATGAACCTTATCAAGCCGTATTAGAAGAAAGAAGTGATAATGATAAGATTTTAGTAATAACAAAAAACTGTTCAAATTGAAATCTCCCTTTCATGAACCTTAGTTTCCTCTCCTTTAAAAGGTTAGATGGTGTCTTAGGTGTTTTCAAACTTTAACATCATAAGATTCAAATAAACTCATATAAATCATCAGCATTTCTATATATCACCAGCAAAACCCTGCAAAAAGAGATAGCAAGAGATAACCCATTTAAAATAACTAAAGACTGTATAAAATACCTGAGAGTATGTCTGCCAACATAAACCCAGGAACTACATGAACATAATTATGAAACATTTTTTATACAAATCAGACTTAAATAATTGGAAAAATATTAATTGTTCATGGATAGGCAGAGTCAATATAATAAAAATGACAGTTCTATTTAAACCATCCTACTTATTCAATACCATCCCAAATTAAATTACCAGAAAAAATTTATTAGTTAGGAAAAAGAATAAAAAAATATATTTGGAAGAATAAGCAGTCAAGAATATAAAAGAAGTTCATTAAAAAATAATGTAAAGAAAAGAGGTTTAGCAGTACTAGATCTTAAACTTCATTATAAGATGGTAATTATCAAAAATGTCTGGAATTGGCTAAGAAATAGAAAGGCAGATGGAACAGTGGAACAGAGTAGAAACAATACACAGTAGTAAATTATTATAATAACCTTGACTTTGACAAATGTATAGATTTAAGCTTTAGGGATAAGAATACACTATTTGGTAAAAAGTTGTTGGAAAAACTGGAAAGCAATTTGGCAAAAATTGATTATAGACCAATATCTTATACCATTTACCAAGATAGGGTCAAAATGGATACATGACAGAGATATAAAAGGATATATGATAAGGAAACTAGAATGTGGAACATATTACCTATCAAATTTATAGATAGGAGAAAAATTACAAATAAATGAGATAGCATTGTAAATGTAAAATGGATAAATTTTGATTACATTAAACTAAAAGGGGTTTGTTCTAATATAGCTGATATTAGAAGGAAAGTGGAAAATTGAGAGAAAAGTTTTATACAGTTTATCAGATAAAGGTGATATCTCAAACATATAGAGAACTTTGTCAAATTTATAAAACTACAAACCATTCCTCAATTGATAAGTGGTTAAAGAATATGAACAAGCAGTTTTTTGATAAAGAAGTCAAAACTATACACAGTTACATGAAAAAAATTCTCTAAATCATTATCAATTAGAGAAATGCAAATTAAAGTAACTTTGAGACATCTTTTCACACCTAACTTATTGACTAAAATGATAGGAGAAAATGTCAAATGTTGGAGGGGATGTGGAAAGATGGAAAATTAATACACAATTAGTACAATTAAAAAAGCACTGGGTTTGAAGTCAGAAGTCCTAGGTTCTGATGGTGCTTTGCCACTTTCCTATCTATGGGACCTTACGTGCTTCACTTTTCTTCTCCAGCCTGATTTCTTATTCTAAGCCAAGATGTCATTCACAGGAATTGAGATATTTGTTTTACAACTGTTGGGCTCTTGTTTGATAGTCTGTTTTGTTTTGCATAAGAGAAACCCTAAATCTACTAAGCTGGAAAGATTCCTCTACAGGAATTATAATCATGATAACTCATGTTTATGTAGCTTTTAAGTTTTACAAAACATTTTACTCAAAACAGTTCTTTTAGGTAGCTTAGACAAATAGTATATTAGGACTATAAACTGGACTGGACCTGGGATTTCACTGGTATAGAGAACTCAATTGGGAAACTCCCTCTCCCAATGCAGATTTGTCCCTTCTCTGCAATTTCCAGTCTTGGAGAGTGGTCTAGAGCAAAGCACATGCAACCCACAACTTTCCCAAGTACAGCTCTAACCAGATTAACATGTAATTGTGAAATATCCAACAGAATAAATAAAAATATAGGAAAAGATAATCTTAATACATGGTTTTCTAAATCAATATATGAACTGTAGGGATCTTCATCCAGAGTTTGGTGGCCCCTATTTTTATTTGAATTTGACACCACTGGCCTAAAGCATTGAAAAGCTAAGTGACTTACCTAGGGATATATAGTCTTCTTGGCTTAAAGGCCAATTTTCTACCCATCATGCCATACTGCCTTTCCAATTATAATATTCACCTCCATTTTATAGATGAGGAAACTGAGACTCTGAAAAGTGAAATGACTTGCCTTTGGTCACATAGGTAGGACACTGGACAAAGCTTGCCTTGTTTGTGCTTTCCGGAAACACTGAAAAAAATACTTGAAAATATCCCATATAATTCTTACACTTAGCAGATCTGATTCATCTCGATGGTTCTGTGCTCCGTCGTGTATAAGAAAGTATTTCTAGACACAAGAGTATTTCTTTTCTGAAAGAGGGTAACACCGGGGAGAAGGAAAAAGGAAAAACTCCTAGTTTTTTGATTGAATGATTTGGAAAGAGCTACAAACACACTCCCTTAAAAACAGAACTGATAGTGGTTTCAGCAATACTTAAGTTTCCAAATAGTTTTCTCAGCAAAAAAAGAAATGTCATTTTCTAACAACAAAACTTAGATTTTTATACCAACTACAATAGTATTTTAAAAAAGAAAAGTTCACTTACTACATAGAATAGGGGAGGGGGGGAATGTACCTCACATTAATATAATGACAGATCTTGAATTGACCAACCACAACTCGATCCTTTATCTTTTAATGGATATTAAAAGAAGTAGCATCATTTGAGGAATCCAGTGCCAACCCTGGAGTCAGAAAGACTTGAGTTCAAAATCCCCCCTCTGGAACGATTTCAGAAAAACCTGGGAAGACTTATATGAACTGATGCAAAGTGAAGTCAAGTGAGCAGAGTCAGCATGATGCACACAGTAACAGCAATATTGTAAATCAGCTATGAAGGACTTAACTACTCTGATCAATTCAATAATCCAAGATATTGCCTAAAGACTCATGATGAAAATTCCGTCCACCTCCAGAGAGATAACTAATGAAATCTGATAAAGATCAAAGAATATTTTTTCACTTCATTTTTCTTGCTTTTTTTTCATTTTGCAACACAGCTAATATGCAAATGTTTTTCATGACTTCACATACATAATTGAGATCATATTGCTTTCCTTCTCAATAGTTGAAGGAAGACCTAGAGGGAGGGAGAGAATTTGGAACTCAAAATTTTAAACAATAAAATTAGCTAATAATTTTTTAAAATTAATAAAATCCTCCTCTTAACATATATTTAGCTCCTCTGAGCCTTGATTTTGTTTATTCCCATTTTTATAGCAGAACTGGTAAATCTTGTAGTGCCTACCTCATACAGTAATTGTATGGTTCAAAAGGAATCATGTATGGAAAAAACTGCATTTTTTAAGAGTTCCCTGTACATGCCAGCTATCATCATCATACCAGTATCAGCTAAAATTTATATTGTGCTAAAAAGGGAGTCAGGATGGTAGAGTTGTGGATAGAGTGAGTCTTGAAGCCAGGAGTCAAATCTTGCTGTAGACAAGAACTTTGTGCATGGTTTTCCCCCCTTTAGAACCCAAGTTTTTTGAGGGCAGGGAGAGTTTCTTTCTATTTGCTTTTGTATTTAGCACTTAGTAAATGCTAGTTAACTGACTGGATGACTGATCTTATTGAACTGCAAATCACTTAACTGTTCATTGCTTCAGGCAATTCACCAAGATTAAAAATTTCAGAGAAAGTCATAAACTGCATTGGTTGATGGAGTTTCCCAAGCCAAAAGTCCTCTATACTGGTAAAATCACATGGCCAGTCCCTATTCCCAAATAGGGAGAACTCCATATTATCTTTCCAATCTTATATAATATTTTTGTTTACAACATAAAAATAAAGTCTACCATTTCCAAATGCCCTAAAGTGGAAAGAGCACTGAACCTTTGGTCATCAGACTGTGTTCAACACCTAGCTCACTCAGTTGCTAAATACCTGTTAGCCTCCCTAGGCTTAGTCTGTAAGATGGGGATATTAGTACCTTTGTTACCTACCTCACAGAGTTGTCACAAGACAAAACTGAAAGGATGCATGGAAACTTTTCTAATGTACCCAAATACAAAGGTACTTTAAGGTTGACTTCATTGATTTGTTTTTATTACATTCCTGCATAAAAAAGAGTGAAAATAAGGCAGAATTTTAAATAGGCCCTCTTCACCCTTCAATGCAAAAATAAATATTCCTTCTATCTTCTTATGTTCTCCCCCTGCAGGCTAAACTTTGCCTGGTATGATGCATACAGACTCTGAGTTGTCAGCTTAATAAATAAAACAAGCATAATAATATTGATATGGTGTTTCAATTTTCAGGGTGATTTTTACATAAATTTTATGTAAATTTGTAAATTACAATAAACTTGATCTTCATAACAGCCCAATGTAGGCAGGATACCCTAGAACCTTGGGTCAGAAGCAATGAAATGAAATTTAACAGGGGCAAATGTAAAGTCTTACATCTGATATTCTCATAGAATTACTTTTGGAAGATCAGATGAGAAGTAGTATGGCCCAGTAGATAGAGAGCTGGTTTCAGAGTCAAGGAGCCTTGGGTTCAAATTTTACCTTTGCTGCCTACTGGATATGTGATTCAAGGCAAGCTATTTAACTTCTCAGTGTCTCTTACTGGGAGCTTCTTATACCAATGTAATAATAGGTCTCGTTCAAAAATAAATAAGATGGGAGAAGACATAACTCAGTAGCAGGATCTGGGGATTTTAAATGGCCTACAAAACCAATAAGAGGCTGCAGTGTGATAGGAAAGGGGTCAAGAAATCTCATTCAATAGCTGTAGTCAGAGGCCTCACGTCCAGGCTAGAGAGAAGGGCTTGCTGGGCTTTGCCCTAGTCAGACTATATTGACATTGATGAACTAGAAAGCATCCAGAATGCTGAACAGCCTCTGTATCACACCATCTGATGATTGGCTAAGGGAACTAGAAGTGTTGACCAGAAAAAGAAAAAAGACTTCATAGGAATCTATTTACTGAATTTCAGAGTTGGAAATGACTTGAGTGGTAATCTTGATCCATCAGCCCCTAAAACAGAATTCACACTATAGAATACCCAACAAGTGGTCTTCTGGACTTTGATGAAAAGACTTCCAATGACAGGGAATCCCACACAACCATGCCACTTTAGTAGAATTCTAATGGCAAGTATTTCCTTCTACAAGCCTCAGTTTGCTTTCTACAATTTATACCTATTTTTAGTTTTCTCTTCTGGGATCAGAGTGTCTTATTTCTATTTCAAGATTTTAAACACTTGGAGATAACTAGTATGACCACTGCTAAGTTTTCTCCAGGCTAAATATTCTCAGGTCATTCAACTGATCCCCATATGGTCATCATCCTGGTCACCACCATCTTTACACTCTATAGTTTGTCAGTCACCTTCTGAAAATAGGGTGCCTGACACTGAACTAACTCTGTTCTGACAAGGGGAAAGTACAGAAGGGTGACCATCACATTCTTTATTCTGGACATGGTGACTCAGAATGCAACCTAAGATTGTATTAGCTTTCTTTGATTGACACATCAATCACCTAGTTTATATTAGGAATTAGATGTTCCATAGACATGTTAAACTCAACAACAACAACAAAAATTCATGATCTTAATCTCTAAATCTTTTCCTCTTCCAAACTTCCTTTTTGTGGTCCAGTCCACCACCATACATCCAGTCACCCAGGTCTAAAACCTCAATGCCATCCTCAACTCTACTCTCCACATATCCAACCAACCACCAAACCTTATGACTTCTACCTCCCCAATATCTCTTGTTATTCCCTTCTCTCTAGTCATGGCTCTAACTCAAGAACCCTAAATGCCTCTACTACTTCAGGAGCCTCATAGTTGATTGCTTTGCTTCTGGTCTCTCCTCTCCCTTCTTCATTTTTCACATGACCATCAACCTGATTTTTCCCAATGGTACTCCTCTACTCGAGGTGTTATGTCTAGAATCAAATGTAAACTTCTCTGACACACAAAGCCTTTATAACCCAGCCACAAGCTAACTTTTCAGCCCCATTCCACATCAATCCTCTTTACATGCTCCACAATCCTGCCAAACTGACTTTTTAAAAAGATTACCATTCTCCCACTCAACATTCTATGTTCCATCTCTGGACTCTTCTACTGACTTTGCTCTATGAGTAGACTTCATTTCATTCTCTCCTCTGCCCTTGGCATACCTGATTTTCTCCAAGACTTAGCTGAAGTGCCAACTTCTAGATAAAGCTTTCATAATTCCACCCCGCTCCACAGATATCAGTGTCTCCCTCGTCTCAAATTACTATATATTTATTTTTACCTGTTTTGTATAAACCCTATAGGTACATACTTGTCATTCATCGTAAGATTTAAGCCCTTGCCCCTAGGGCAAGGATTTCACTTTTCTCCATATATCCCCAGGGCCTGACATATAGTAGGTGCTTTATAAATGCTTATTGATTTGACTTATGACAATTTAACCTATTTGAGTTTTTAGTCCACTAAAATCCTCTAGGCCTTTTTTTTCCCTAAAGAACTATTGCCTTTAGGTATTTGAAAAACTGTCACGTGAAAGTGAAATCAGACTTGTTCTCTTGGCCCCAGAAGGCAGAACTCAGAGAATTTCTAAATAGCTTCCTTCAGGTGCCATCTCCTATGGCAGACCTTTCTTGATACCCCTAGGTGTTAGTGCTGGTATCTCCTGAAACTATCCTGTACATACTTCTCTACTTACAGGTTGGAGCTGCCCAGTAGAATGAACACTCCTTGAGGGCAGTGAACATTTTTGTTTTGTTTTGGGTCTTTGTGGTCCTAAAGCTGAGCAGAATGCTTTATACAGAGTAGATACTCAATCAAGGTTTGCTGAATTGGCTAGGACTGGATTCCAAGCCCTCAATAAGCCACAAGAGAGTTCCTCACCTTACGCTGGTGCATTGGGGTCCTTGTCTTCACTTCATTCCCCACCTCATCCCAAGCTAAATCAGGACACCTTTCTCACCTCTTTCCCTGGGTGCAAAACTTCCCAATTATTCCTCTGCTTATTCAGTTATGGTTGAAATAGATGGTCTTTGGGGTCCTTTCCAAACTTGAGGTTGTGTAAATAGTCTTGATTTTTACAGATGAGGAAATTGGGCTTCACTGTGGTTAATTGACTTTCTTTAGACCACACATACCAATATAGTGACTGACCTGAGACTAGACTTCAAATTTGCCTGACTCCTAGGTGAGATCTGTTTTCTCTTCATGACTTCATGAAAAACATTCTTCTGTGAATCAGATAGAATGCTCTCTGAATCCTTTCCAATATGGTGGAAATCAAGTTCACTTTCTCTGGAAAAGGTAGTTAGCCTCATGGCACCAGCACAGAGAAGAAACAGAAGGGGCAAAAGAAGGAACCAAAGTTTCACTCTATATTTATACACGTGCATGTAGAAAACAGAGAACCTTATACTTGCATCTTAGACAGCCGTCAGCACATAGCCCTTTTTGCACACACATGGTCTTGTCACTGCAGCCTTTTCTGAGCCTGTCTCCCTTCCCTCCCCCAACTGCTGACCCAGCTGCTCTCTCCCATAGTTTGTTATTTTTTATTTTTGGCCATGAGCATATATGGGGAGGGAAGGTGCTCTTCCCACCCTCAGGTCCCAGCTGTCACTGCTTATAATGTTAACTCCACACCCCTCACCCTTACCTCTAATGAAACAAGGCAGTCAAGTGGTGTTAAAAATATTTTTATATGTAATATATATCTACATGTTTATATATTACACACATACAATATATACACACGTGTGTATGTATATATAAAACTGCCTTGTATTCTGTTGTTTTTTGCCTTTCATTTTTTCCCTTAGTTATTACTATCCTATTTTGAGGAATTTATGGCCAGAGCATTACTTATTTCCTGACTCTACACAGACAAAGGAAATGAGAACTCAAAAAAAAGATAGGTTAGGGACCTTATGCTATCTTTGTTATTGGTATGAGGTTAGCAAGGTAGTAGCATAAGCTAGAGCTATCTGTGTTCCCAACACTGACAACCTAAAGATGGGAAAAGGACAGATGGATATTGTGACTGCTGTAGCCCTTCAGCTGAAGTGTGTCAGCTATTTTGAGAAGACAGGACCTAGGGCATATTGGGATGTAGATGAATAGAAGCTGTTATTGGGGAAAAAGCAAGGCTGATGGGAGAGATAAAAAGATGATAAAATAGAATGAAAAGGGAATGACATGAAGAGTAAATAAGAAGACTTGAAGTGGTTAGAAAGGTGGATATGGGATAAAATATTGTCCATGATACCACAATATTCATGAACTCTTTTCAGTGACTGAAGTTAAAATTAAATCATAATTTGCACTATAGAGATTTTTAATTGCACAAAGCCTTCATTTGCACAAAGACTATTGGCAATGTATCTCTGTCTCAAAAGTAATATCAGATCATAAGTTTAAAGATTTTAACATTTAAAGATTTTAAACATCTAATGAAGCTTTTATATTGAAGATCCAGGCACCCACAGAGTTAAAAACTCATATATTGGCAGAAAACTGGAGCTTGGATGGGATCTTAAGATTATTGAAGGTAGGACTTAGAACTTAGAACTGGAAGTGACCTTAAAAGAACCCAGCCCCTCATTTAACAGATGAGGAAACAGAACCAGCACCCAAGGTGGTAAGTGAAAGAGATTCAAATTCAGGTTTTGTGACTAATAAGCCTATGACTTATTCTATTTCATCATGCAGTTTCCTCATAATCCCCCATGCAAAGTGAATAAGAGATTGTAACGAGTCTGCTTCATTATTTATGTTATGCTACTAATGATTCACCTAACAGTCTGACAAATACTGCTGAACTTTGAGTTTAATATAAAGGATAATAAACATGATTTTTCTTTCCTAGTGTGTTTTCTCACTTTTAATTGTCTCTAAGACATGTTGAATTTTAATAAGAGCCTTCTCTGAAAACAGGAGGTATGCATCATTTCTCAAATAGCATTATTCTTCTATCTAGATAAGTGGACAAAAATAAGGTATTCACCACTGAAGGGGCTGGTGGAGTTTTGATTCACCTAAACAAGTGCTGTAGATGAGAAAATTCCAGATATAAGCAGGGTAGTAAAGAAAAAAGTCTTAGGAACAATTCTTGGTGTAATTCAACAAGTTAAAGCGTCTCCAAAATGAAGTCTGGAACTATCTAAATTCCCATTCTAATCACCATCTTGTGTCCCTAGAACATTGTTGCTATATCCTCTCAGGGCTCTAGGATTATCCCTGAAGAGTTGGAGAGTATCCTTCAAATGCTGTCATTCTGAGTCCTCATGGGCATGCTTCCCTCCCTGACTTTTGGTTACTATTAATGTTGGCCTAATGTTTACTACAGAGTTATTGTTGGCAGAGTTAGTATAAAACATTCCTATAAAAGCCTGTGATGCACCACCTCATATATACATAAAATCTAAGGGAAAGTTGGCTCAAAATTAGGGGAGATGTGGTAAAAGGACTAACTTACAACTACTTGAAGTTCCTTCACTGAAGTCTTCGGATGTTCAATTTAGGTATAGTTTTTTGGTTTTTTTCTTCTGGGCTCTTTGTGGAGCCTTGCATTTGTGTCCAGTCTCTCCTTGGCTCCTGATTTAGATAACACTCTTGAATATTCTTAGGATATATCAGTGGAAAGAAGGGAAATACGAAACTCTGCTAGACTCTTCAAAGTTCACAGCCTACTCCTCCAGTCAAACGTTTGGGAGAAGAGATCAAGGCCATAGTTAAGGTACTCTCCACCTCTAAGCAATTACTTCTCCTGCAAATAATGCAGTCTTAGGGACCTGATACTTTTTCCTTTATGTTTGTCCTATACCCCTATTCTACAGTAAGTCATCTGCATTAACTCCAAATATCTTTTTCTGTCATTTAAAAGGCAAAAAAAAATTTTTTTCTAAAGTATGGGGGGGAAAGCTTAAAGATTTTAAACATCTAATGAAGCTTTTATATTGAAGATCCAGGCACCCACAGAGTTAAAAACTCATATATTGGCAGAAAACTGGAGCTTGGATGGGATCTTCATAAAGATAGTTCTTATATTTTCATAAAGATAGTTCTTATATTTCATTGCTTTCACATCACATAATCATATAATCTCAGTCAGATGAGACTTCAGCTCATAAGAAAAAAAGAATTTCTAGTATAACACACCTGATAAATGGTCATTTAGGTTTTACTTAAAGATCTCCATTATAGGAAGACCCAATACTTCCCAATACTGCACATTTCACTTTCAGATCACTCTAATTGTTAATAGGTTTTTCTTTACAGGGAACCTGAAATTGCTTTTTTTTTTTTTTGCAATTTTCACTCATTGCTCCCATTTCTTCCCTCTGATTATATATTGTGGCCTGCTCATACCTACTATTTTGTCTTTTAATTTCCTTCTGTAGGATATTTATTTTTAATTCTTTGAAGATATTTGTATTCTATGTCTCCACGTATCATATGTAACACCAATAATATGTATTTTAAATGCTTCCATGTATTATTAAGTGAGTTTTTCAATTTCCTGAGGGCAATCTCATTTACTCCCTCTTACTCAATTCTGGGCCAAACTAGTACTATCTGTCCAAATATACATGCTGATGAACAAATTGATTGTCCATCCAAAATACATAATCTGAGCAAGAGATATTTTATCCACCTAGCCTTTCTTATGTGGATAGTCAGGTCAAACCTCCAGAAACTTCCAAAGTCTTCAGGAAAATATCTGCAACTACCTCTTTATTATCACCTGTTTATTTAACATTCTTGGTAATTTCACATCCACACTCAGCTCTGATTTTTTACTGCTGTTCCATAAAATGGCAGTAGTAGCCCTCTGACTGAAGAACATCCAATGAAAGCTGTTATATTGAAAGTCCAGGCACCCACAGCTAGAGTTAAAAACTCATATATTGGCAGAATGAGAACAAACTGAAGTACCTTTTCTCTAGCTCTATATCCTGTTTCTTATCTGGTGTGATAAATCCTCATTTTCCTAAATCCCCTAGACTTAGTTGTTATCTGAGGACTGATTTAGGTTTCATTTTGCATACTGCTACCACCCAGAGCTCTTTCAGTCCTGACCCTTGGATCCCAGGCCACTGACTTCCATCTGCTGGTGCTGTGATTTGGCCTCACACTTTCACTCCTTTTCCCAGCTCTTCCTTTGGAACTGATACCTGCTCTACCAGCCTCTTTCCTATTCTGTAATATTCCCAAACACAGGATGGCAACTTGGAGCAGATAATCAGTTTGCCAGCATGATTTCTCTTAGTTAACAAGTATTTATTAAGCTCCTCCTGTGTACTGCAGACACTATGCTAAGTTCCAAGAATAAGAGATAATGAGGGTCTTCATCACCATGGTTGAGGATCAGGGCAGTAGGGAGGGAATATATCTTAAGAAACCAAAACCAAAATCAAACAACATTGTTCTCAGTAGTTATTTTCTAGTTAAAAGCTTTGTCTTAACTGACTCACCTGGCCAATTCAAGCACTGTTCTCCTCTAGCCTGGTACAGTGACTTCAATTTCAAACAATTCATCCTCTTTTCTATTCCTGTTTCTCTGAGCAGCTTTTCTCTCCATCCTTTCTTCTCCTCATATCAAGTTACCTTTTCACATAGATATCAACCAACCATGAAATTGGCATTTTTAAAGCCCAAGATCATTTTTACATTGGTTCACTTTTCATCTACAGAGGAAAAGTTTATAATACATATAATTTGTGGAGTATTTTTTACCATTAAGATTTAACTTATCTAATTTAAAATCTAGAATCAATTTTTTAAGAAGTGGTCAAAAGACATTAATAGGAGATTTTTAAAATTTTGATCATTTAATCAATCAACTCTTTCTGACTTGTGTCCTTTTCAATTCTACCAATTTCAAATTAAATCCAATTTCCCCAGAAGAATGTCATTGAGATAAAGGGATCATTTCTAAAACTTTGTCTTTTTTATTTTTATGGCTAAATAATTATCTTTTTCCTGGAAAACAGATTCTTAGGATGTCTCCAATTCAAGGACATAAATATTTTTCATCATAATTCCTATTGAAATGACCTAAAAGCATGATTATTAGGAGCAGTGATGCCTGAAACTCAGAAAGGAATCTCATTTACTAGCAATTTTTTAAAATAATTACACTTTTTATCTGTCACTTATCACCAGTCTCCTAGAACACTGTCTGGCACGTAGTAGGCACTTAATAAATCTTTATTCAATTGAACTAAATCACTACTATGTCAATGACTCTTTAATCTATATCTCTCACTGCAACCCCTCCCTTGAGCTTCAGTTCTGCATTTCCAGGTCTTTCGGATATTTCCGCTTCAGAGTTCAGGTGGTCTCTGACTTCATGATATAATACCTTTGGCTCCAACAAAAGTGTTTTGATTTTTTTTTAAATCATGATTTGTTATGATTCTGTACAATGAGCAGTGTAGCATACTATAGGTCATACCCTGGACTTGAAGACGGGGGATCTAAGTCCGAAACAGGCGCAGCCTCTGTGATATTGGGCTGGTCACTTGAGTTCTCCGTGCCCAGGTCTCATCTGTAAAATGAGAGGGTTGGACCAGATGTCCTTGAAGGCCACTTCCAGCTCAAAATCTGTGCCTTACTCCCTCCAAGAACTCTAATCTCCAGTGACACTGGCCTTCTTGCGATTCCTTGAACATGAAACTCCATCTTCTGGCTCCAAATAGTTTCACTGGCTGTCCCTGAGGTCTGGAACACTCTCCTTTCTCCCCTCTGTTTCCTGGCTGCCCTGGTTTCATTCAGGTCCCCAGCTAAAATCCCATCTTCTGTGAGAAACCATCCCTTGTCCTGTGTCGTATTAGTGCCTTCCCTCAGATCTTATTCTCAGCTTACCCTTTATATGTCTTGTGCCTACTGAGTTGTTTGTATGTTATCTCCCCTATTAGCAACTAAGCTGCTTGAGGGAAGGGTCTTTATTTTTGCTTTGCTTTGTATTCTTAGCACTTAGCATGGGACCTGATACATAGTAAGCACTATATAAATGCATTTTAACTC
Source organism: Notamacropus eugenii (assembly GCF_028372415.1). NCBI lineage: Eukaryota > Metazoa > Chordata > Mammalia > Diprotodontia > Macropodidae > Notamacropus > Notamacropus eugenii. The sequence continues at coordinate 492,873,435 of NC_092873.1, forward strand.
ACTGACCCATAGTAGGAATTTAATAAATGCTTACATGACTGATACTGGATGCAATCCATCTGCACCCTGAGATGGAAGAAGCAGTACCCTGTTTCCATAAGCTATCAAGTGGTAGAGACAGGGCTGCAGACCCAACTAACATCCCTGAGGTAAAGAACCACCACTGAGGAGAAAGTCAGGAGTTAACATAAGAGATGGTTAGCTCCCTGGGGCACAGATAATAGTCATGAAGGAAGAGATCAACCAGATGGCTAAAACAGCTTTCTGTCTGGTTCCTGCCTTTGTCACTGAGTCTCTGTTTAAAGGAATAGAAGTCACTTTGTTGAATTCAATGGAATTGAATTGACCTAAGGAAATTCTAGCTTAAGTACAACTCATATGTCAAGCACTGGTCCTAGACAGTCCCTTTCTCACTTAAGGCATAGTTGAAATTTATGTTACTTATGCTTCAAGTCACTCTACCCAGTAGGTGAAACCACTCCTAGCAAAAGAGAACCTCCTTTGTCCCCAGGAGATTTAGAGGGATTCAGGTCCAAACTTGAGGGAATATCATAAGACCCAATGAGACCTTCAATTATGAAATATCACATTTATCACCACTAGCACACAAGGTATTATATGCTACTTAGCATGTTCAAGAATAATAAATTATTAGAATTGGAAAGAATTTTATACATTATCTTGTCCACCATTTTAAAGATGTAAAAACTTAGACCCCCAAGAGGGGTAATATGTATTTCCCAAGGCTTTGTAGTTAATGAATGGCAGCTTTAACTTTTCTTTTTAACTTCAAACTCAAATTTTTAAAATCACAACAGGCTTATGGATCTCCTTTGAAATGGACAGTTCCCTCCAGGACACAAAAATGAAAATGACCTGGCCAGGGTGGAATGGCTTCCTCACCAACTCTAGTCCTAGTATTAGGAAACCAATCAGCAAATTGGAAAAGCCCAATTTCCTACTCAGTGGTGGTTCCTTATCTCTGAGCTATTACCTGGGTCTGCAGCCTTTGCCTCTACTATTCAATAGCTCATGGAAGAGGGATACTGCTTCCTCCATTCAGGGAATGGATCTTTTGCCCAACTCTAGTGATTAATGACCCTGTTTCAGCCCCTGAGGATTCAATGCAGATAGATGAGGCTCAGTCCTAGTTGACCTCTATAGCACAGGCAAGGCAAACAGAAGGGAGCCTCCTCTGGTATTATGGCTATCTGGGTCACTGATAGGCAAGATGCAACCATCTGGAACTCTCAGAAACAGCAGGAAAAAAATAAGAGGGTTCTATAAGGCATTAAGCAACCAAGAGTAACATCCCACCCTTAGCCCTATCTCTCAGATATTTCTTGGTACAGCCTATCTGATCAGGGGAAAAGAAATTGAGATGGATGTGATTAAGAAAAAAAAGTCATAACCATGTTGGTGATCCTCCTGGAAGTCTCATTGTTTGATCTCCTCCACACAGGACCACTCAGAACTATATGGAGTTCTAGAGAATCTTCTTTTTTTCTTCTTCTAAACTATGGAGGAATGAACTGATCTCATTTAGGAATGAGTATGCTCAATGGTCAAGGCAGGTTTGGGGTATGAAGGCCAATAGTGACTGAAAATGATGGCTTGCATTACAGACTTCACCAAGACGTCCTTCTGGTATCCGTATTGAAATCCTGTGCTTCATGATTCTCTTTGCTATTATGCTTCTCCAGTTTAATATTAAGTAATTGTTCAAACATTTTCAGCCATCTTTGAAAGGTTACAGAGAAAGGGGTAGTTGACGTGAGCCTGAAGAAGGGTAAAGGTTATTTGGATTTGAAAATGAAGAAAATAGAATCTGAAAACTTCAGAAGAATGAAAGGAGTTTGTCCACTCCTGACAAAATTATTGAATATATTATGAAAGAGATGCTTAATAAATAAACAGAAGAAGAAACAATCAGGCATCAGCAGTTACCCATCCAGAAGAAGTCATGCCAAAGTAACTCCATTTCATTTTTGACATGATTACTAGATAGAGAAATCTAATTCAATTCAATACACATTTATTAAGCATCCACTTTGTGCTGAGTACTATACTTAGTGCTGAAGATACAGATAAAAAAAATAAAGAATGTCCTTGCCTTCAAAGAGCTTACAATCTAGTGGGGAAGGACACACAAAAAGAAGCTGAAAAGGGGAGGAGGTAGTCAGGGGGTCTTTGGGTCTTTATGTTGCATAAAGTCAAAACCAACCAGAGTTGCTAACAACAAATGGAGAATTACCTACAAAGTTCAGATCCCAACCCTCTTTGGTGTTGTTGTTGAATTGTCTCAGTCATGTCCAACTTGTCCAATCCCATCTGGGGATTACTGAGCGAAGACACTGGAGTGGTTTGCCATTTTCCTCTCCATCTCATTTTACAGATGTGGAACTGTGGCGAACAGAGTTTAGTGACTTGCTCAGTGCCATGTAGCTAACAGATATCTAAGGCCAGATTTGAATTCAGGAAAATGAATCTCCAGGCCTAGCACCCTATCCACTGTACCACCTAGCTGCCCCAGCCCTCTATAAAGAAAGACCTTGAGAGCTGAGGAGTTTAGTTTAAAGATGGCATAGATATAGTTTAGTTAGATTATAGTAACCAGAGACAAAACCCCTAATGTTATCCTCCTGTGAAAAGAAAGAGAGGAGAATTAAACAACATGGCAGTCAGATCATTACTGCTTTGATGACAACATGGAAGGAGGTCTCCCACAGAGTGCCTTCTAAGGAGCTGGGCTTGGTTCTGGAGTGTTCTAACTTTTTTTAATCAATGACTAAAATCATAAATGGCATATTTATGAAAATTATTGATGGAACAACACTGGGAGTCAAAGCAAAGACACTGAATGAAAGAATAAGAAGCCAGAAAACTAAGCCAGTAGGTAGAATACTGGATAGAAAGCTGGGCCACGTGTCAGGAAGACCTGAGTTTAAATCAAGCCTTAGATGCTTTAGCATGTGACATGGGCAAGTCATTTAACTTGTTTCCCTGGGTTTCTTCAACTGTAAAAGGGAGATTTTATCCCTTTCCCCCCATGATTATTGTGAAAACATTTATAAACCACTTAGGACAGTGGTTTATACAGCATATGCTGTACAAAAAAGGCTTGTAGTACTTGTCATCATAATTGTAAAAATATTTAGCAAACTGGAGGACTTCAAAGAAAATGAAATTTAATAGGATTATTGTAAAGTCTTCCATTAGGTTTAAAAAATAATCTAAAGTACAAGTAGGGGAGGTGTGAGAAGGGAGTCATTTGAAAAAGAAGAGGAGGAGGAGGAGAAGAGGAGGAGGGGGAAGAAGAAGAAGAAGAAGAAGAAGAAGAAGAAGAAGAAGAAGAAGAAGGAGAAGGAGAAGGAGAAGGAGAAAGAGAAAGAGAAGAAGAAGGAGAAGAAGGAGAAGAAGAAGGAAGGGAAAGAAGGAAGAAAGGAAGAAGGAAGAAAAGAGAGAAAGGAAAAAAGGAAAAAAGAAGGAAGGAGAGAGAAAGGAAGAAAGAAGAATAAGCAGGAAGATGAGCATAAGAAAAAGAGGAAGAAGAAAATGGGAGGAGGAAAAGGAGGAAGAGGAAGAGAAGGAGAAGAAAAAGAAAGGAGGAGGAAGAAGATGAAGAAGAAGATGATGATGATGATGCCTCCAGAGACAGAAGTCTTTCCCTCCTTAGAGGTCCTTAAGTAAGTCAAGTCAAGTTAACAAGCATTTACTAAGTGCTAAATGCTTGTTAACCATTCATTAGCGATATTAGAATAGATTAAATGACTTCTGAGGTACCCTTCCAACTCTGAGATTCTATGATCCTGTGATATGAATAAGGATCAACTGGTAACAACTTTTAAGAGTCTCCAGACACAGCTTCATGTCTCAACTCTGACATTCTAAAAACTACACTAAGATGTATATGTAAGCATGGTATGTCTACCATGGTGTATGCTACATACATTAATAAATCCATATATATATGTATAAATAAATATTTTACAGATTTACATAGACAGAAAGCCCATTGTGTACATTATATTATTATATACTCATTGCATAATAGTATAAATATATGTATATCTGTATATGTGTGTATATAAATACACACACACACATATATCAGATTTTCAGCCTGTATCATTTTATGGAAATGTACCCACAAATATTAATCCTATATTACTGGAGTGAACTACAATGCTCATTCTAAAAATATCACATTTTCTCTTAGTTAATGAAATCTAAACTTTCCACATGCACTCATCCTGTCCTTTTGTCACCACACTGTCACTAATGCAGAAAGAATGGCTGATCTGGTACTTATTCAAAAAGCAACTTGATTTTGAAATCTTTACCACAAATTCAATTTTTTTCTTCTCAAAAATAGAGTAAAGGCAAAAAATTGAACCCTTTGATTTTTTTTTTTTTTTTAAAGAGAGAAAAATCATGCTGTGGTCAAATTCACATGCCATGTCAATTTATTTTTCTTTGATTGGAAAAAAATTAACTTTGCTTTAGCAAATTAGATATGTACATTTCAGAGCAGTTACAGAACTCCCCTCCCTGCTTCTGCTTCCTTTATAATGTTTACTCTCCCCTAACTGAAGAGGACTCTTTCCATTGCTGGACACAGGGGAAATGACCATTTAATTTCCATTCAGAGAAGCTTAGTTTCTCAGTACTAGTTTAAAGCCTTGGAGGATGTTATGAAAATGGAAGTTGTCATTATTCTACTAATATAACCAGGGAACAACTGGGAACAGCTTCTACAAATGCATGTGTCCCAGTTCCTTTTAACTAGTTTATAGATTCACTAAAGCAAAATAAATAAGTAAAAAAATAAAATAAAAGTTCTCTCTTGTTCCTGTAAATAACTTCCTAAACCTAAGCCTAGCCTCAAAACACAAGAGAAAATCAATGTGTATTCGGATTTTATAGCATCAAAGAAAATGCAAGTACCATTTAGAAAAAGAGAATGTGTCTAAGGGTCACCATCTCTAGGGTGGGGGGAGAGAAAAATGGGGGAGAAATTTACATGATCACTTTATTATATATTTAAAAGGATTCACAATTTCTATATAGTAGATATGCAGTTTAATGTGCAATCATTTTTTAAAAAAATTATACTATGTTATGGAAATGCTTATTTTATTCCATAAATTAAAAAATAAATAATTTTTTAAAAAGTTAAAATTCATTTGGGAAAGAGTATTAATTGTTCACTGTCAAACATGGTATTTACCTTAGCTAAGACCATAAATGGACCTTCTATTTTTACTGGTATTTTGGAAATGCTCAACTCTAAAAAACAGTCTGTTAACTTTCTTTCGATTTGACTATGCAGTAACTTCAAAAAAAGAGTAAAAAGCATGTTCTGCCAGCCAAGTCTATTCTATAAAGAGGAGTATGACACCTCAATCCCTTGCAATCTGGCTTCTGAGCCTACCACTCCACTGAAAGTGCTTTCTCAAAGGTCACCAGGAGCTTCTTAATTCATCTTTCACATTGCTTAACTGTCTAATGTCATGGCCTTTTCTCTGTCTTCATCCTCCTTGATCATACTGCAGCATTTGACACCATTGACCACCCCCACCTTTTGGGTAATCTCTCCACCCCATTCTTCTGAGCGCTGTCCTTACCCTCTGCTGCCCTTAACTCTCAGGCTGTGCCTTGTCAGCCTCCTTTGCTGGTACATTTCCTTCTCACTCCCATAGTGTTGAGGTCCCACAAAGTTCCCACAAAACCTCATCACCAGCACAGCTCCTCCTGTGCTCTCCAGCTCAGCAATGTACACACATATGTGTGTGTATATGCATACACACACACATATATACATACATGTGTGGAGATAGATACATAGATATATAGATATCAACAATCTTTCCTCTAAGCTCCAATTCCATAGCCACCATGGCACCTCAAGCTGAGTAGATCTAAAATTAAACTTATTATCTTTCCACCTAGACATGTACCTTCTCCCAACTTCCTTATTTCTGTAAATGATACCATTGTCCTTCTAACACCAAGGTTTGACATCTCAGAATAATTTTTTTTAACTTTTCCTGCTCCTTTACTCGTCCTCCACCTTCCCTCAGGTGCTACATCCTCTGTATTTTACTTCCAACTCTATTCAGATATGAGGTACTTAGGATGTGCCAGGTGTTGGGCTAAGTGCTAAGAACAGAAAGATAAAGGAAGTCAGTCTCTACCCTAGAGGAGGTTGCATTGTACTAGGAAGATACAAGATGTCCATAAATAGGTACATAGAAAAAAAATATGCATTATCTAAAGTCATTTCAAGAAGGAAAGTAGTCCAGCTACTAAGGGTATTGGAAAAAGTATCATGACAAAAGGGGTGCTTGAGTTGTCCTTTGAAGAACGCTCAGAAAAGTCGAGATTTGGAGGGAGGACATGTCACACATGAGAAAAATCCCGAACAGCCTCCAAGATGACAAATGGAATATGGAACAGCTAGCAAGCCAGTTTGTTTTAAGCAGAGAATTCTAAAGGCCTTTACAGTTACCTTCACAGTAACTTTTACACACATTCCCTCCCCTCTACTCACCCTGGCACCACCACTGGATGGGACTTGCCCTCCTCACTTATCATCTGGACTATTGTAATAGGTTCCCAATTGATCTCTTTGCTTCCAGTCTCTCCTGTCTCCAATTCCTCTTTCATATAGCTGCCAAAATAATCTTCCAAATGTCTAGGTCTACCCAGCACCTAGCACAGTGCCTGGTGCACTTAGGAAATGTTTATTGATTGATTGAAATGTTTATTGATATTTCTAACTTCAAGTGGCTCCTTATTATTCCTAGAATGAAATGGACACCCTCTATTCTGGTACTTGAGAAGCTTCAGTTTGTCTCCACTTTGCTTTCCCATCCTTATTTCCCACTATAACCCTTTACACACTTAGTATCACAGCCCAACTGGACTATTTCCTGAGTTTATTCCATAATTTCCCACTTCACTGAATTTGGGTAAGCTTGTCTCCATGCCTGGAATGCAACCTTTTAAAAAAAATTTGCGGGAAATTAATTTCCACGTGGAAATTCTTTTCTTCAATGTCCATCTCAGGTACCCTTGACTCTAGAAAGTTCGCTCCTCAGCACTGAGAGCTGAAGGTTCTCTGCCTTCTCCAATTTTCACAGAACAATTTGTTGTCCATGCTCTTATCACATCTTACTTTGTATCATATTTGTTTGTTAGAATAACTTACTTGTTTTATTAATATTTTTCAATTTTACTTATTTTTATATATTAATAAACTTACTTGCATATATTCCTTTGTATCTGATTCTAGGTTTCTTGAGGAAACTGGGCAGGAACTGGGTTGGTTTTCAACTTTTTTTTTTGCCCCAGTACCTGGCACCATTTTGTTTTTCACATACTAATGCTTAATGAAAGTTTGTTGAATTGAAATGACTATTTCTAAAGTATTATTTTGTTCTTATTTTTCCATTTTCAGAAGCTCAAAGTGGCTCTTAATTGCCTGCCCAATCAAATAAAAACTCCTAATCATGTACTTCAAAACACTCTAGCCGTTAGCCCCATTTTAATTAACTGCATTTTTATTTCAATAAACTTGTCTTACATCCTGCACCTCAGCCCAGAAAAATGGCCATCTAAACCCATATGTGTCCCAAGAACCAGCTCTACTTCTAAGCATTCACTCATAGTATCCACCCCAATTTAAATATCCTCCTCCCTTCTCTCTGATTAAATCCCTCTGCTCTTGCCAAATTGGATTTGTGAATTATCTCCCTTCTGAAGCCAACTAGATTAATATTTCCTAACCCTAGTTTCTTCCATCACTTAGACAACCCTTTTAGCACAGCTATAATTAGTTATGTATAAGTGTATATTCTGGACATGTGTTTTTGTGTTTTTGATTTCTTATTTTTGGTTGGCACAGTTCCTCCATGAAATTGTTAGATCCCAAAGGGCTTAAGTTTATACAGTTTCCTGAAAAATGTCGGGAGCACTAAAGCCCACGAGAAGCTAAAGCTTATGGTAAATGCTAAGGAAAACAGAAAGGATTTCTTTAAGCTATACTGGGGACATGGGGAAGATCAAACAAAGGATAGGGCCACCTCTGGGTGTAGATTACATTTTAATTGGGGACAATGAAGAGAAGGTAAAAGTATTCAACTTCTATTTTGCTCTTTTTCTACCAAGGAGATGGATCCTCAAACAGGGAAATATAGAACAAAACTTTATAACAGAGAATTAGAACTCAACACTAAAGAGGATGCCATCAAAGAGCATCTCACTGTCCTCAGTGAGTTCAAGTCAACAGGTAGGCATATAGGGTATCCCAGAGAACTGAAAGAAATTGAGGAGGAGCTGCTGAATCACTCTTTGAAAAATGATAGAGGATAGAATCCTTGCATTGTTTTCCCACCCTACATCCAAGGACAGCAGATCTGTTTTTATCCCTGACTTGAACTTGTTGATTGACCAGACTACTTCCTGCTGGATCAGGTATCTCCTAATAGATAAGCAACTGCCTTGAAAGATTCAATCGCCAATGGAAAAATAGGAAGAGATGTGAAAATTCTTTCCCTTCCCTCTACTGGTAGAGCTATTGGAGGAATGTGGGAATTATACTCCACAAAGCTGCTCCCTGCCTCTAACACTTCCAACCCTTCCCAGGATAATCAGGCTCAACTTTTCAAAGGGTGTGGGTGCATGACTGATCAGTAAATGGCCAAGCTTCCCTTTCAATTTAATAGAGAATTTATTCATATTTCCAAAAGGAATAGACAAGGTGTATGTGTGTATGTGTGAGAGAGTTTGTGTGTATGTGTGTGTGTGTGTGTGTGTGTATTAGCATATTAGTACCTCCTCACCTAATATCTCCCTTACTTTCAATGTCATTTGGGAAGGAAGAGGAGAGAGAAAAATGAACTTTTCCCATTCTCCTCTCTCAATCAAAAAAAAAAAAAAGAAAAGAAAAACTACACAACAATCAAGGAAGCACAAAATCTAAGTTGGAAGAGTTCTTGTTGATCACCTAGTTCAGGGATGAGGAAACTTGTGGCCTCGAAGCAACATGTGGCCCTCTCGATCCTCAAGTGTGGTCCTCTGACTGAATCCAAACTTCACAGAACAAATCCCCTTAATAAAAGGATTTGTTCAGTAAAATCTGGACTCATTCTAAAGGCCGTACTCAAGGACCTAACAGGCTGCAGCATCCTTATCCCTGATCTAGTTCAGCCATACTTTAAAAAAAAAGAATCCTTCTACATAATACGACCTCCAATGAGGGACACCCCAATTACCTTTGAGGAAGCATGTTCCATTTTGGAATAGCACTATTATTAAGGAGTTTTTTCTTACACAGAACCTATATTTGCCTCTTTTCAACTTCCACCCATTTCAAGCTATCTTGACCTCATTTGAACACAGCTATGATGTTCTCACTAAGTCTTTTCTCTGCCAGTCTAAACACACCCAGTTTCTTTAACTGATCTTCACATTCCATGACCTAAAGACCTTTCACCATCCTGGTTGGCCTCCAGCTCATTACTGCTCTCTAAAGTGTGGTGCCCAGAACTAAATATGGCCTGGCAAAAGCAGAATATTGTGGATGATCTCCTCCTTTTTCCTGGATTCTGGGTCTGGAATTAAATGTGTCCAAAATTAGAAGGGACTGCTTTACTGATTTTGCCATTACCAGAGGTTTTCGAACAGATCTGAATGATCACTGGTTACCAATGTTAAGGAAAGGATTCCCGCTCAGGTAGAGGCTGGACTACATAATGTATAGGTCCTTTCCACCACTGAGCCTCTATTTTGTTTGCCTTCTATTGAATCTATTGTAGTAATTCCCACTGAACTGACACTCAAGAGTGTTGACATTCAGAAACCCTGGGTGGCTGCCACATATAGTCCCAGAGGTCAGGAATTGGAATATCATTTAAAAGTGTGTTTTCAGAAACATTTAGTAGGTTATAGTAAGAATCATAGTCTCATGCTTGGGATGGGGACCTTTGAGGCCATCTGGTCCAACCCACTCATTTTACAGATGAGGAGACTGAATTACTTGAGGGCAAGGACCATGTATGCATACTGCAATTACTTAATAAATGGTTGTTGGATGAAGATGTGAATGAATGAACTCTGATTGTGGAAAAGACTGGGGAGAGCATATTAAATATCATTTAGTAGTCACTGCACAACACCAGAAAATGCAATAAGGAACAATGCTCCATTAACAGGGAAAAATATGCCTCATGGCTTCATGAACAGGACATTTTAACTGGATGTGAAATGACCCAAATCAGAATATTAGAGAAAAATGACCCCTTTATAAAGACAGATTTAAGATCCATATTTCAGTGCTGATATGCTATGCTCTCTCCCAAATCCTTCTGTTTCTAAATTAGCTACATTGGTATTCTACATTGTCTCTGACTAATCAGGCAGTGGAGCTTGCCTGCCCTTTATCTGATAACTTAGATAAGACTAAAAAATGGGGGAGAGGGTGTAATAGAAAAAGTGCTTAACGTTGTTCATAATTTTTTGAATTAACGAAAATGAAAAATAAATTCGTTCTTTCAACAAGCATTTATTAAGGACCCACTATCCAGCTACACTTAGACACCTCTCTGAGCCCCTAAGCTGCAACAGAGATGTCTAAAAAAGGGAATTTTCCCACTGGGTGTATGCTACATAAATAAGCAGCAAATCTGGTCTTAATACTAAGTCACTAGATGTACAGGTTACATGCAGATACATATTACATAATATAGTTAAATAAAATAGATCTTACAGTATTTGTGCCAGCCTTCCCAGAGTATGGGAAAAGAGTATGCGATTTAGAACTAGCAATTCTAGTTGCTCTTTGAAAGTATCAGCTTCTGTCACTCAGTTAAGCATTTAGTAAGTGTTTGTTATGTGCCAGGAATTGTACTAACCACTGAGCATCCAAATACAAGTAAAAAAAAACACAGTCCCTATTCTCAAAAAGCTTACATTCTACTGGGGAGAAGGCAATACATAAAAGGGGGCTGAAAAGAGGGTTGGAGGGAGATATTCACATGGGAACAAAACCTAAGAAGTTAGAAGTAAAGCCAAGAGAAGAGGACAGAGGTCCTAGGGTCATTCTTCGAAATGGAGGACCTAGGAGGAACTCACCAGTGGGAGAAAGGGCTTTTGGGAGAGGAAAATGGAAGGTTCTAGGATGAGAAGGCCATAGGCATGGAGAAAAGTTCTAGTGAGAAGGAAGCTTAGGCACAGTGGCAAAGTCTGGAGAATCAAAAACCGAGTTGGGTGAGCTCAATCAAGCAGCGAATCACCTTAGTCCCTTGCTGAGTGTCTTTCTTAGATGATCTTTCTATTTCCCAAGCACTGGAAAACCTTCAAAGGTAATATTCTCTGGATCCAACCCCGAGTTATGGGTTTTGTTCATTCTCTTAGTGCTCACTTAGTTTTAGAGGAATGAGCTGTTGCCTCAGTTCAGAGAGTGGATGTGCCCTTGTACCCTTCCTTCACTGTTTTTGTCTTTCTTCTATGTATCAAGCCATGAGATGTCTCCAATTAGACCACATTGTCTTCTCTTACATATGGCATGCTCTGCAGATAAGAGTTTCAAGCTTCCAGTACTTTAAGAAAATTGACACAGATCTCAAATTATCTGAACACACCTAGATTAAGCACTCTTCGCTCCCCACTAGGGAGCATGTCCACACACCATTCTTGGTTCTAGTCAAAAGTAAGAAAGTTTGGACAGAGGGGGAGCCTGAGTCCTGGATTTGAGAGAAAAGTCCCTTAATTGGCTGCTGAGCCAGAAAAAAACTAATGCCTCAGTGTCTATACAAAAGCAAATAATTAACTATATTCCCCCACTCCTGTTTCCTTTCCGGTTTCAAATTGAGAAGAATATTTGAAGCTGAAATATTGAGTGGAAGAAGGATAAGTTACCCTTTATCCCACCTGTCCTCTATGTGGCCATGAACACATGGCAACCTCACTCTTTTGTGTTTGTTTCTTTCCTCAATTTTAGGCAAGCTGGTTTCATGCGATGGACATGTCTAGGTCTGGCAACAGCCTGATGAGTTCTAAAAGGTCTGAAGATCCTGAGAAGCCTTCAAGGTAGTGGCTGTGGTATCCACAGAACAACAGCAGCTGGTTTCATGGGAAGAATCTGCATCCAAGTGGTTGACCACCAACAAGAGGACTGACCCAAGCTTGGATCCTGTTACCAGCAGACAAGGGCAAAATCGAGGAAAAATGTAAAATGGCTGATGAGCAGCTTTTCAAACTCTTTTATGCACTGAGGGAGCTCAAATATTAGCTTTTCAAAAGATTATGACCATGGTTATCAATTACATTACTGAATCTCATTCATCTTGAATTTCCTCTTTCATCTCCACCTTCTTGTTTTCCTTGCATCCATCTCATGTAACATCCCACCTTATCAAAAAGCAGTCTTGATCTCTTAAATCTAGTGTCTTCCATCAGAGATTATTAACTATTTATCCTGTATACATTGTCTATACATAATTGTTTATTTTTCCTTCACTAGATAGTAGGCATATATATGTATATATATATATATGTATATATGTGTATATGTTTGCGTGTGTATGCAAATAAATCAAGGCAATTTTAGGAATACATATCTGTATATACATACACATGGAGTAAATGAGCTTCAGGATGAAGAGCCAGGGCATAAGAGAGGAAGTACACACACACACACACACACACACGTGTGAGTATGCAAAAAATCAAAGCAGTGTTGGGAATAGATATACATATATACATGCACATATGCATACACATATATATGCATAATACATACAGATATACACATGGAGTGAATGAGCTTCAGGATGAAAAGACAGGGCATACTAGAGGACGTCTGGAGTGTGATTTTGTACAGGCTATCCCCATCTCTGCTTCAGAGATTCCTTCCTTTCCTTCAAGATTCAACTCAAAAGTCAGCTCCTACATGAAGCCTTTCTGGATCTCCAACAACTGCTACTCCCTCCCAACCCCAAATCCTCTTGTATATATTTTGTATCTACTTATGTAAGTGTTTCCCCAATTAGAATATAAGCTCCTTGAGGGCAGAGACTGTATCATCGTCTTTGTAACTCTAGTGTCTAGCATGTTAGAGCTGATTAATAAATGCTTTGGGACTGATTGGAGATTGCGTGTCCTCGGGCACATGTTATATCCCTATCAAGCAGTGAAATCACGTTAGCCCCTGTACTGAGTGTCTTTCTCAGATGAAGTTTCTGTTTCTCAAGCACTGGAGAATCTTTAAAGGTAAACTTCTCTAACCCTGAGTTATGGGTTTTGTGCATTCTCTTAGAGCACTGAACTACCTCAGTCCTTAGGGTTTTCAGCTAGCAGCATCCTCGGTCCTCTTATAAGTGTCAGCCATGGGCTGTCAAAGTGTTCAGGTACTGAGACTCAATTTACTGCATGTCCTATTCCACTAGTAACTTAAATAGATTGGAGCTGGTCCAAATCAATGCTGGAACACTGGGGAAAAGTGGCTGGGTCTGGATATTCTATGAACATGGCATTAACCTTTCCAGTGACACGCACTGCTTCCCTGGGAAACTATTTTATTATATATCTACTAAGATGATTAGACCTTGTCACTCAGAGCATAGAGATACAGTTCTGAACAGGCTATAGAAACACATGCTTCATGCTTTTTTTTTTTCTTTTTATCAAATTACTAGATTATAAAGACCAAATGAGAGCCACTGTCCAGCCCAACAGAACTTTTTGCTTCCTCAGCCCTCACGGTCTTTGTTACATGGACCTACCATGAGTCTAAATGGAAAGTGTTGCTGGGCAGGGATTCAAATTCTCTGAGATCCCATCTCCGTTTCCTGATCCCAGTACTCTGGATTTTAGCTTTTAGAAAACCAAGAACTAGTTCATCTCTCAAATACATGAATCTCAACCACAGTTGTGTCAGACCAGCACCCATCTCCCAAAGTGGGCAGACTTGACATTGGGGCACAGGTCCCCTTGGTCCCTTGGGGAGAAGGACTCAAAATAACTGGAAGAGTATGTCTTTACTCCTTTAGTAACATAAACAGTCTGGATTGGCCTCTATTTTATTCTCAGTGGTTCATACCTTCTTGGATTTCACTTTGGGGATCTGTGGCTAATTTTTATAGTTTCAAATTTTGCCTTGGTTCACACTTCTCCCTCCACTGCCAAAAACATTCTGTGTCAGCAGGGCAGCTACTCCTACTGCTTAGTCAAACTGTCTTGGTAATGATAACAATTCCTTTGTCCAATTGGTTCTGCCCAGTGCAGTTCATTCATCCCTAGCCATCTCATCTTTTTGATCAGGCATTGTCTCTTCAACCAAAGGACAAAAGTGGATGCCTCTGTCTCCTCTTGAAGAGATGGGGTAGTTAGGAATTTAACATCAATGTCCTCCATGCCCTCAGAACCATGAAATAGCCATTTTTAAAGAGTAGCATATGTGGTTCTCCAAGTAATCTGCTTGTGAGGTATGTATGATGTCATAGGCAGATCCCCTGAGGTTCCCTGCATTCCCCTATCAAGTGTCTGCTACTTCTGCTTCATAGTCATCGTATATTCAGGTAATCTGAGGGGTAGGGGGGACTATGAACTTGGTATTTAAAATGATTTTGATAAGAGTATTTCAATATAATTGACTTCTTCTATAGTCCTATGTTAATTATTTTTCGCATTTAAAAACATTAGGCAGACCATCTAAGGGGTCTAAGAAACAAGAACAATCAGGAACCTCTAAGGTAAGCAGATACTCTCCCCATTGACTCTGAAAGTAACTATATTTTATCTGTTCTATGATTAATAGCCCAGCCTGTAATACCTCTATAAGCATTAGGTTAGGAACCAAAGGGGAAAGTCTCTCACTATTCCATAATCCCCTTGTCTCTTTGGTCCATCCTTTCTTCTCTAGGACAGACATCTGGTTATTTAGAAAATCCTAGCTGGAGGCATATGGATTAAGAACAAATTTCCAAATATACCCTTTTCTAGTTATCTCTTGGGTATAAAAAAAGGCCCAAGAGTGTCAGACAGTTCACACAAGACAGTAACTATAATATATTGCTTCCTGCATACCTCCTCTAGAAGCTCATATTCCCCCTGTTGATTGGGAGTAAAGGAGATGCCTATGGACTGTGAGAAAAGCACCACTGAGGACATATTCTTGACACCAGCATTCCTTGGTGAAGGTTTATAACTACTGCTACATACCGACCCTCTACTAAATGGACAGTCATGATAACCACTCATCCCTGTCAAGCAATTGTATGAAGTTCCCTCCAGAACTTAATATATTCTCAAGATTATCTTCCATTTTAGTTATCTATGAATATTTCATATCCCCCTTCTCAATTGTAAGCTGTACAGTAGGTGCTTAATAAATGCTTGATGAATTAAATTGGACAGATATCAAATTTTCATCTTGTTAGTACTTTGCTGAAAGAAGAATATATTATAGTTGAGATGTGGACTCAAATAGATTTATATCTTCTGAGGATTCCTATTACAGTGAGATTTTTTTTCCTTCTTATTTCTATAACACTCAAAACAGAATGATTAATTTTATAACCATTAGCCACAGTGAGGTTTAATCAAACGTGTTCTCCAGCTTTAGAGGGCTGATGCTGAGTTCTGGTAGAACTTTATTCTTCCCTGAACCTCATTGCAGGCTTGTTTCGAGTTATATATCATGTGCATAGCCTTCCATCAATCCCATATTGGTCTTTATAGTATCAGACTGCAAGGAGAAGAAAAGTATGTAAAGGTAATCTTTAAAATTCATATTTTATATTACATTTAAAGGACTACATGATTTCTCTTATTATTTCTGTTTGTTAATGGGTTATACCTTTGAGTGATATACAAAAGTTTTCTCAGACTAAAAGCACTCTTCCAGTGAAGCCTTCTTCTGGTGCTCCGTCATAACACAGAAGTGCCCCTGGGCTCTTGAAGCCCAAGCGAATGAAGCACAAAACTCAGAGAGTTTCTACTTAGCTAGGAAAGCTTTGAGTGTGGCTCCAGACTGCTTCTGAGGACTATTCTTGCTAAGGACAGAGAGGCTCAGAGCCAGTAGATTGCCCACCGGGTAATAAACTCTATGGCCATGACAACCCATGAAACTGATAAAAATACCAACAGCAATACCTTAGACAGTCCCCTTTCACTCACACAGTGATGATGGCGAAATTACACCAAAGGGGCAGGATATGCTAAAAATCACAGTTCTTAGACTTCCAAACATTAATTTAATTGTTGATATTTGACATCTAGAGGCAGCACGGTATAGGGAATTGAACCAGGGAGATCCTGGGTTCCAATTCTGATATCAATGCCCAAATGATCAGGTACAAATCACTTAACTTCCATATTTCCAAAGTTTTTCTGTGGGACCTGCCTACTGAGTAATAAACAAGTAGGGATATTTGTCAGTGTGGAGAGCTGTCACGCTGGAAGTTCCCAGTACTGAAGAAAATCAGGAATCCTTTATGTACTCATGTAATCTAAATAGTAGATCTACCTCACAAACTTCTTGTTCTTTGTCCTCACCAAAACCTCTAGTCCCTCATCCCTCCTCTACACTAACTTCCCTTCCTTCTTTCCTTCCATAATAAGGACCTTATGGTTGATTATATGGTTCAGCCATTTACCAATAGTTACCCTTGAATCCCTCACCCTCTTGACGTACTTCAATTCACACCTTGTCAAACCACAACCCTACGATACCTCCATCTTCTGCCTTCTCCATTACTAATCATTTGCTATTGAACTCCCCTAAAGAAAGTTAGTCATGTTAACTAGGTTCACTAAAACTGTTCAGCTGGTTCCTCACTACTGCATGGCAATCTTTTATCCTTCCCTGATTGACTCTTTATCACAGTCTGCAACAATGCCTATTCCAAATCTTCTCAGACCTACAACACCATTTCTTGATTCCTCCCTTCCAACATTTCTGAGAAAATAGAGACCATCAATCTCAAGTTTCCTTTTTCCTATGATACATTTCAAAATCCCCATTCATAATTATCTCCTTTATTCACTGATTATGAGGGAGGCCTTCCTGACAAAGTTAACCCCTCTGTGCTTTTGATCCATCGCCTCCTTTTTCATTTCAGAGCTTATCCCTTCACTCATTCCCATAATTTCATCTTCATTCTCTCTTTATTGATTTCTTCCCTGCAACCTCAAACTACATTGACCTCTCTGCTCATTGTAAAATAAAAGACCTTTCCTTGATCTGCCACATCTCCTCACTATCATTCTATATCTAGATTATTTTTTCATAATTGAAGTCCTATAAAGGTATAACCTCCATTTCCTCACCTCCCAATCACTTTTCTGCAATCTGGCTGCTAACCCCATCACTTAACTGAACTGTTTTATCCAAAAAGAGATCTCTGAATTGATTAATTCGATGGCCTTTACACGATTCTTGCTCTGCAACCTCTCTGTAGTTTTCAATACTGTCAATAACCCCATCCTCCTAGATATTCTGTCCTTTCTTGGATTCCTTGACACTGCTCTCATTTGGTTTTCCTACGTGCCTGACTATTTTCTCAGTGTCTTTTGCTGAATCAATCACCCTTTGATCCACTTATGTATGTACCTCCCACCCCAACCTTCTGTGTTGAGTCCTCTCCTTTCTTTACATTCACTCCCTTGGTTCCCATGAGACCAGTTGTCATCTCTTTGCAGACAATTGCCAAATTTGTATACATCACCCTAAATTATTTTCACTCGTGAACTTCCATCCTTTTATTCAATCAATCAATCAACAAGGATTTATTAAGTGCCTAATTGCCTGCTGGATATCTCCATCTGGATATCTGGATATAACATGGCAAAAAGAAAACCCATTATATTTTCTTCCCCAAATCCATCCCTCCTCCAAACCTTTCTATTCCTATTGATGGCACCATCATCCTTCTAGTCAGCCCAGTTTGGAAGCGTGGAGTCATTCTGAACTCTTCCCTCTTTTTACCTCCCCATATTCAATCAGTTTCCAGGTCTTAGAGAGTTGCCAAGGGTACTGTTAATCCTACCCACACAACATCTGTCACATCTGTTCCCTTTTTTTCCACCCACACAGTCTCAATCTCCTGGCAAGACCTCTCCACCTCTCTCCTGGACAACTGTAATAGCCTTTAATTGCTCTCCCTGAATTCGGTCTCTTCCTTCTCCCATTCCTCTTCCACTAGGCTTCTAAAATATTGATTTGAACATATCATCCTTCCCCTCCTTAACTCAAAAATAATTAATAATTACCTATTACTTCTAGGGAAAGTACAAACTTATTTAAACATAAACTTGAGACCCACTCAATCTGACTTCTACCTAACTTTTTAGTCTTTTCCCTATTATTCCCCTTCAAGTACTCTCCATTGCAGTCAAACTAGACTACTAGCTGTCCCCTCTCTATTAAAGTTATCCCCTGCTACCATTGTTTTGTACACATAGCCCCTCTCACATGGAATGCTCTCTCTTCATCTTCCCATCTACAATCCCTTTTCTCTATCGAGGCATAACTCTGATGTTACCTTGTACAGGAAGTCTTTCCAGTGACCCCAATTAGCATTCTCTCCTTCTTGAAATTACTTTGATTACTTTGTATTTGTTGACTTCCATACATGTTTTACTCCTTTCTCCATCACCATTACTACCACCACCACATCCCCACAGAATATAAGCTCTTTGAGAACCGGGACTATTGCATCTTTTCTTTATATCCTCAGCAACTAGATTAGTGCTTTGCATATAGTAGGTATTTAATAAATTTTTTAACTAAACTGTTGAATGACTACTAGTACTGAAAGAATAGAAGTAATAAAAATCATTATGTTCCTGAAGAAGTTAATCACCTCTATATTGATTCTTGCTATATACAAACCCAGACATAAGCCATTTATAGATAAATGAAAGAAAGGCTCGGGTTCTAAGCAAGGTAAATAAAATATTTGGTGGTTTCATTGTATGTTTAAGGAAAGTAAGAAGCATTGGTCTGTGAGATTCTTGATCATCTCACTGTGCAATGTTTGCAATGAGAAAGGAAACAAAAAAAAAAACCTAAAAAAAAAAAGAGAGAGAAAGGAAACCACTATAAAGAGAACTGCACCCGATATACTAAAATATCTTTTGCTTGGAAAGCAGAGGATACAAATGTGTGGATAAAAAGCAAGGATAATTAGTGATTTAATGAAAAGAAGCAAATTTGAATGCAAGAATTGGGTAGATAAGATGTTGTGACAGAAATATAATTACAGAAAGAAGTTGTTTTTCCTTTTTTTTCTTGTCCAGAACTGCAATTGGGAATATAAGACATTCCCAACATGGAAATTACCTTCCCCAATACAGATTGGCAATTTGCCTATGATTTATAATCTTAGAGGGTTTCTGAGGGCCCTGAGAGTTTAACCACCTTACCTATGGTCAGATAAATCCAAATTCAACCCAATTTTTCTTGATTTTATGGCTAGCCTTCAGTCCAGTGTGCCATGATGGCTTTCAACATGGGAAAGGAATACATCATTCAATAGGAACAGAATAAAATTGAGGGAACAGAGTAGAGTAGCATGGTACATTAGGGATATACACTCCTGGGAGTGAATCTAGGAACTACAGGGTGCTACACACCCTAGTACACAGCATATAGGTGGAGATAAAAAATGGGAGAAATAAAAGTGGTATTGTTGTGGTGGTATTCTATAGAACACCTGGAGAGAAGGAAGAACATGAACAGGATTTGGGGAAACAGATCACGAACCTGGCATGGAGGCACGATATTGTAGTGATGGGAATTCTTCAATTATGCTGACATCTGCTACAGCTCTCTCTGCTAAAACTAATGCAGCTAATAAATTCTTGGCTTGCTTTAATGATAATTTCATTTTATAAAAAGGTGTTGGAAGTGACAAAGGGAAGTGCTAATTTGGACCTGATTCTGCCCAACAAGGAGAAACTGGTTGCTGAAGTAGAAAGAATGGGAACTTTGGGGACAAATGAGCACTGCATCATAGAACTCTTGATAGAGAAGAGCAAATCTAGGCATAGGCTGACAAGCACTCTGAAAATAATCCTAATAGTTAGAATTTATATAGCGCTAAGGTTTACAAAGTTTTCTTTATATATTATCTCATTTGTTCTTAACAATAGTTTACAGATGGGGATATGGAAACTCAGAGAGGTTAAGTGGTTTGTCTGTAATCACAGGACTAGTAAATGCAGAGGTGCTGAGCCCAGATTTCTCCTGATGTTAAATCCATTACTTTATTCACTGTATCATACTGCCTCTCACAAGAGATTTGGGGATAGAATTTAAAAGGTCCAGAGAAAAGAGGGATAGAATCCCAGAGCCTATTGTTCTACAGAAGTCTACCCAAGAAGGATGGGGCATTTTTAAGGAGGAAATTTTAAAGAGGCAAAGGGAAACACTTCCATTAAGAAAGAAAAGCAAATGGTACCTAAAGAGATTTATATGAAGAGAATTCAGGGCCAACTAAATTTAAAAAAAAAACAAAACCAGAAGATGGAAGGAAGAGATGATAACAAAGCTTAAATACAAAAGGAGAGAGGTCTATGGGTGTTAAGGAGAGCTAAACCTCAGAGTGACTTGAGTTTGGCAGGGATTGTAGGAGCAACAAAATGAAAGCTTTTTTTAAAAAAAAAAACCATATAGGGGAAAAGAGGAGAATCAAAGAAAGGATAATACTGTTGTTTCGGTAAGATGGGACAAGGAAAATCCATAATGGAAAAAAGAGAACTCCTCAATTCTCATTTTGCTTGTATTCTTTTGGCTAAGGAGAATGAAATTTATACTGAGAAGAGCAGAAACAAAATGATTAATAGAGAGAAGAAACCCAAGACAAGTGAGGAATGGTGGGAAAGTACCAGTGAACTCAAGGAATCATGTTTTGGGGAACTATACCCTGGGGTACAAGAGTTATTGGCAGATGAGATCACTATCTGTGAGCTTTAAAAACTCACAAAGAATGAGAGGTGCAATGGGACTGGAAGGAGACAAGTGTCTCTTTTTTTTTTTTTTTCAAGAAGAAAGAATGTTCCAACTATAATCCAGTGAGTTTGACTTTGGTTCCTGGCAAATTCTAGAGTATAATTTGAAAGGTTTGTTTGCGTGAACATGTAGAAAGAAAAGAAGTGATCACATAGTTTTATCAAGACTAGGTTATTCCAGGCTCACTACACCACCCTTTCTTTTAGAAAGAGTTGCTATGACTGATGAGAAGATCTGGGGGATGCTGTACATAAAATCTCCCTAGATTAAATAAGATATTTTTTCAGGGTCTTGAACGCCATCTTTAAGAACAAGATGGAGATATATTCAGTAGATGAGAGAACAGTTAGATGAATTTGAAACTTTTTGAAAAGCCATTAATGAATCCATAGACATCTTATACTTAACATATCCAAAACTGAACTCATCTTTCCCTCTGAACTGCTATAATAGTCTTCTGGTTGGTTTCTATGCCTCAAGCTTCTCTCTACTCTAGTCCAGTCTCCACTTAGCTATCAAATTGATATTCCTAAAGCACACGTGTAACCATAGAGAGGGGTCTCTAGTGGGATTAACTCCTCAGGATTCTGAGTTCTTCATTAACTATGTTCTGTATCTCATTTCTATCAATTATTTGAATTATCAAATTTATAGATGATGCAAAGCTGGAGGGAACACATAAAAGTTTATGTATGAAAACATTTCAACAGACTGGTATAATGGTCAGAATTCAGCAAGATAAAATTTCAAACAATCAGCATTTTCTAAACTCCTGTTGTGCCAGGTACTGTGCTAAATGCTGAAGATAAAAAAAAGAGACAAAAAGAGTCCCTATCCTTAAGGAGTTTCCAAACTAATGGGGGAGATAATATGAAAACAAATATAGACAAAGCAAACTACATATTGGGTAAGTAGGAAATAATTCACAGAGGGAAGCCACTGGACTTAAAAGGCATTGAGGAAGGCTTCCAATTTTAGTAGAGACAATACAAAATCTTACCCTTGGTTCAAAAGAATTAACTTTCCAATCATAAGGGAATTAGAGTATACCTAGATAATAATTTGAGTCATAACTATCTGTGTTTTTCGTGTACTATCAGTTTAATATGAGTCAATAATGGGACCCAGCAACTTTAAAAAAAAATTAGTTTTTAGAAGGTTCTAAGAAACAAAGATAGCAGGAATAAAATGGTAATAATATGACTGTAATCTTCCCTGGTTAGACCACATCTCAAATATTTGTTCAGTTCTGGGCACCGTATTTCTTGAAAAACATCGATAAGTTATAGGATGTACAGATAAGAGCACGCAGGATGAAGATCACAGCATATGAGGGTCAACTGAAAGAAGTAGTCATTCAGTTGAGAGAAGAAAGGACTTAGGCAGGACCTTATAGCTATCTTCAAGTGTGTAAAAGATTATGAAGAGGCTGACTTAAGGTTTGTTTTAAGCAAAACCACCCTAAAAATTGGATTATCCCTAAGTGGAAAGGGCTGCTCCATGGAGGTATGCTTGTTGATTTGTTAAGGTAGTGAGTTCTCCTCTCTAGAAATTCTTAAGCAAAGTCTGAATAACTAATTGTTGGTTATGTTATAGAAGTGACAGTAATTCAGACACGTATTGTACTTAATCGCCACAGAGGTCCCCAGCAACGCTAGATCCAAGAATCTCTAAAGGTCTCTTGATAACACTATCGAAAAAATTTTGTTAAGCTATTCCTTGAGTATCTATCTCAATCAAATCATAAACCAGGGAGACAGAAGAACATTAAAGGGGTTCACCACTACTTTGGAGGATGTCTTACACCATAGTCAAATGGAAGAGGTATTCATTACAGATAATTTACCAGATACTCTCCAGATACTCCCCATCTTATTTTTTTTAATATGACATTGTACTAATTGCATCAAACCTGGAGACACAACAGGGCCTCCTCAGTGAGAACCACAGACAAGAAAATCTGTTTAGGTGAACAATCTGTGTTGCCTCGAGTAAGACACATAGTTAGTGGAGGCCATTAAGTTCATCTATCAGTAATAATAGTAATGCTAATCCTAACACTAATAACTAATAGCTGCCATTTCTGTAGTGATTTTAGGTTTGCAAAGCACGTTACATACATTTATCTAATTTGATCAGTCCATATATCTTGGACAGGCATTGCAGATGGACAATGAATTGGGCACGAAATTGAATAGATGTAGAATGAGCTAGATCACATTCGGGAAATTACACGGTGCTTTCAATTATTCTAAGTTGCTCCCTGCTGCCAAAGTACATCTTTCGAACATCAATATTCTCCTGGTGATGCTGTATGGCTGCAAATCATGGATCTTAGAAGAATTAAAATTGCAGGTGATCCAAAGGGCAATGGAAAGACATATGGTGGAGGTAAGTAAGCAGACTGTTGAATATTACCAATGATGACTTGCAAATAAAGAATGAGCTAAAAGACATCTCCAAGGGTATGTATGATTAGAAAAGCAGGTGAGTTGGTCATGTAGTAAAAGTGAAAGATAATAGGTGAATGGTCTGAGTGTAGCACAGGCATGAACTAACGAGTAAAAAATAAAAACAACTCAGACAAGTCCTACACTGTGTTAGGTAGATAGGGTAGGGAGGATTTATACGGGGACACAAATAAGAATTTTTCAGGATAGGAAAGCATGGATGGACTTCTGGAGGGAAATACCCAAGCTAATAAGATCACAGTTCCATCCAGTATGGATGGATGGATAGATATAAATAAATAGATAGAGATAGATAGAATACAAAGATCCAAAATCAAATAGCAACCATAATTTTTTGAAGTGGTAATTCATTAAGTAACCATCACTGGAAACATCAGATTTTGCTAATTTTGAAAAGTCATTATCCCTACTTTGTCACATCCCACTCACTACTCCAGGACCAAAGATAACTCTTCTAATTTCTCTTCAGGATTATCATCCAATATCCTGTTTTCTATTTGTGAGCTATTCTAGGGTTCTTCTAAGGCTCCTCCCCTTTTCTCCCTTTATATTCTCTTTCTACATTCATTAATTATGAATATGTCCCAAAGCTCTATCCTCAGCTCTCTTCTCTTCTTCCTCTGTACTATTTCACTTGATGATCCCATCTACTGCTATGGATTCTATTGTCATCTCTATACAGATAATTCTCAGAACTATTTATCCAGTCTTATTTTTCCTTCTAATCTCTAGTCTCACCTATCCAACTCCTTAATGGGCACCTCAAAGTAAATGTATAGACAACTTAAGTTCAATAAATCCAAAATTAAATTCAGCTTTCCATCTAGACTGCTGCAATAGCCTTCTGGTTGGTTTCCATGCCTCAGTCTTCTCTCCACTTCCATCCAACCTCTGCTTAGTTATCAAAGAGATATTCCTAAAGCACAAATCTGACCATGCCACTGCCTTATTCAGTCAACTCCAGAAACTTCCTGTTGTCTCCAGGATCAAATATAAAATCTTCTGTTTGACTTCTAAAACCCTTCATATCAGGGCCCTTCTCCTACTTTTTTTAATCTTACATTTTACTCCCCTTCACATACTCTATTATCCAGTGACTCTGTCTTCTCTGATATTTCTCACACAAGACATTCCATTTCCTGACTCCATGCATTTTCACTGATTGTTCCTCATCTTTGGGAATCTCTCCTTCCTTGTCCCTACCTCCTTCCTTCCCTGCATTCCTTTAAGTCTCAGATAAATGCCACCTTCAACAAAGGTGCTTTTCTAGTCCTTAATCTTAGTATTTTTCCTCTGACATCACCTCCAATTTATCCTATACATATCTCATTTGTATATAGTTGTTTGCATGTTATCTCCCCCAC
Source organism: Notamacropus eugenii (assembly GCF_028372415.1). Taxonomy (NCBI): domain Eukaryota; kingdom Metazoa; phylum Chordata; class Mammalia; order Diprotodontia; family Macropodidae; genus Notamacropus; species Notamacropus eugenii. The sequence continues at coordinate 492,898,289 of NC_092873.1, forward strand.
TAGACCATGAACTCCTTGGAGAAAGAGATTGTTTCTGCCCTTCTTTACATCGCCAGTGCTTAGCATAGGCCTGACACATAGTAGGCTCTTAATATTTGACTTACACTCTCTGAACTTATCAGTTCCCATGGATTTCACTATTGTCTCTCTAGAGATGACCCTGAAGTTTATGCATCCATATTTCATCTCTTTTTTGAGTTCTAGTCTCACACCTCCAACTGCCTGTTGATGTCTCCATTGAAACATTGCATTGGTATCTCAGATGCAACATGTCCAAAATAGAACTCAGTGTCTTTCCCTTAAATCCAAACCTCTTTCTAACTCCCCTTACAATTGAGGACACCACCATTTTCTAGCCCCCCAGGTTCACAACATAGGGATCAACCTCAACTCTTTACTCTTACTCAACCCTCATATCTTACTGTCCTATTGATTCTACCTCCTCAACATCTTTCATATTTTCCCTCTTTACTCACAGCACCACTGCTCTAGTCCAGATCCTCATCATCTCTTTCCTAGATTATTGCAATATTGTTCTACTTAATCCCTCAACATTTACTATTTCTCCATACCAAGTCATCTTCCTTATAGCTGCCAAATTGATTTTCCTGAAATACAAGTCTATGCTCAAGAAGTTTCAGTTGCTCCCTATTTAGTATAGGAGTAGAGTACGGGGTGTTCAGAGAAAGTAGCAGATTTGCTAAACCAGGTTAAATATAACTGATAGACCTCAAACCTGTCAGTGAGTTAGGAAAATGTCTACCACAAGCATGAGAAGACTTCTCCTAGAAGAATGGGTGATTGAGTACAGTGGATGTGAAAGCATCTGAAGCAAGCTCTGCGGAGTGCTTAGAGCTTGGAGAGGCATTGAAGACACTGAGGTCATCCACTGCATCCCAGATCACCAGTAGTCCTGACTTTTGTCCTGCCACCAGACTTTGATGACTCAGGAAGAGAGAGTGAGGCTGGTAACTCCTCCTCGGTTAAATCCAATTCATGCACAAGTCAAGTCAACATGCATTGGTCTCCTTTGAAAACAACAGACAAACAAGATTAACTCCGGGATCAAATACAAACTTCTCTGTTTGACACACAAAGTCCTAAATAATCCCTCCCCTTCCCACCTTTTCTGGGATGATTATCTTAACCACCTCCATAAACTCTACATTTTAGACAAATTGAACTATTCACTGTTTCCCAGACATAGCGTTCTATAGCCTCTCTACACTTTCGCACATTCTGAACACTGTTTGGAATATTCTCCCTCTTCACCACTGCCTCTTGAAATTCCTCACTCCCTTCAAGGATCATCTCTTGAGCTCATGTCCTTCAAAAGCCCTTTTCTGATTCCCCCAATTATTTAGTGCCTCTCCCAATCATTGTGTATTTATTTAAAATATGTCCTACATTTATTCATCTACAAACTGTTTTACTCTAGTAGGAAATGAACAGGGACTCTCTTACTTTTATATCTGTATTCTCAGGGTCTGGAAGTCAACAGATATTTAATAAATGCTTGATTATTGACTGACTGGTATTGGATACCAGTTGGGCTAATGCTGCATGGCCTGACCAGATGATCCTTTGATACTAGCTCTGTGAATACAGAATCTGCCTAATGGTACATAGGTTGACCAGTCTGTCTTAATTCTATGGGCCCTAGAAACAATCGTATCTTCTCCTTAAGTATCCCACCATCCCTGTTTCCCCTTAATGATAGTTCAATGCAGCTCAGCGACAAGTGCCTTGGCACTGTCACTTGTCAAAGTGCTGACTCAGCTCTAAGTTCTACGCTTCAACTCTACCCTTGGCATGATGCTGTCTGATTCCATAATAACAGTGCCAACACTTGGGGCCAGAGCTTCCATTACCATTTTGAGCTAGAAATCCTGTGTCAGCATTGTTAATTGGAAGAATCCATCAGAGACCCAAGGAAAAGGTGACCTGTGCCATGTATAATTGCACCACCATTCTGTGGGTGAAATGTGACATTTATCTGGGGTGTTTAAGGAGAAAGAAGGGTCTTTCTTACTGGAAATACAGGCTGCAATTCTATTGCCTTTGGGCAGAATTGGTTTATCAGGAGAGAAGAATATATTCAAATAAGTTTTCAAGACATACAGAAAGGCACAGCTGCAACTAAGTGGATATCCTGGGGAGTCTTCCTTTGCACCCGTTTTTCTGTGTGCTCCAACTGTGCACTGACCCACTGAGAAAGCAGCAGGGATAGAGGGGGAAACAACTGTGTTATGTTTGCTCCTCCTCTCCACTTCCAAGCATCTGGCATACTAGGTAAAACCTATCCCTGGAATATTGATTTGTAATTCAATAAATATCGATTTTACCTGGTGCTTACAGTGTTCACAACACTATCCTGATAACCAAAGGAATCGATTACACTTAGAAAATACATGGTCCCAGCCTCATGAAGTTTTCAGTCTAACAGAACAGTCAGACACAAACGCAGATAATTGTAATGCACAACACAATATGAAAGGAGAGTTGCAGAACAAAATTCTCTTTGAATTCAGAGGGGAAAAGTTATTGCATATTGAGGAGATCATTCATGGTTAAGGTAACATTTACATAGCACTTTAAGTTATGGGCAGAGGTTCACCAAGTAGAAAGGAGGAAGAAAGATGCTCCAGTCAGAAGGAACATTGCTGGCAAGAGCATGGAGATAGGAGTGTGTAAGATGTGCTTGAGACGCAGAGAATAATCCAGTTTGATCAGGGAATGAAGTGAATATGGGCACTTAATATGAGAAAGAAGAGCTTTAATCTTATTGAGAAGGGGGAAAAGGGGAGCCATTGGTGATTTTTTTCAGAAGAAAAGTGACATGATCAGATTCAGGCATGAGAAAAGTTATTTTAGCATATTAGAAGTTCTTGCAACCATTCAATTTGGTGCCAGTACATACGTGTGCACTAGTATGGAGTCAGTGGCAATGGAGAAGAAGGGTCAATCCAAGAAGTATTGAAGTATGGTGGATTGGATTTTGTAAATCATGGACCCTGAGAAGTAAGAGTCAAAGATAAACATAAATTGGATGAGTGGTAATATAAGAAAAAGGAGGAGCAAATCTAGGAAGAATGATAAGTCTAGTTTTAGACATGTTGAGTCTGAAGTGTCCATGGGACATTAAAATGGAGATAGCCTTTATGCACTTGAATACATACGTCTTCAGCTAAGAAGAGAGGTATGTATGGACTGGAGAGATCAATTTGGGCGTCATTTCTGTAAAAGTGATAGTTGGAACCATGGAACTGAAAGACAATGCCAATGGAAGGAGTGTGAAAAGGGAAGATGAAGTTCATGACAGACTTTGAAGGAATATGCACATTAAATTGTCAGAAAAGGGATGAAAAGTTGATGAATGGAGGAAATAGGGGAACACTGAGAGTTTTGTCTTCCTGTTTCTAGCACCTACTACAATGCTTTTCACACTAATAAATTTTTGTTTAATAAATATTTGCTGATTAGTGAATTGAATTGAGTCAAGGGTAGCCACCCAAGATGGCTATGTGGGTCTGCCCCAAACCAGGACTTTTAAATTATCCCCTAAATTCACCCATGATCTCACATGGTCATTCTTTCTCATAAACATTACTTGTTTCTATGATTTGTTCTTTGACCCACTCATTATTTAGGATTTTATTATTAATTCTTCATTTGGGTGTGTATATTTTGTTTGTGGTCCCTGAATCAATGACTTATTTTATTAAGTTATGGTCTGTAACAGATGTATTTATTATTTCTGCCTTTCTACATTTGTTTGCAACATCTTTGAGCCATAATATATGATCAAGTTTTGTAAAATGTTCAATGTCATGCAGAGAAAGATCTATTTTCTTTTGTGGTCTCATTTTGAAGACTTCATAAGTCTTTTAGTTCTAGTTTCTCTAGCAATTTTCTCAGTACTATATTTTCTCTTTAGTTTATCCTTCTGTTAGACTTATCCTAAAATGAAAGAGGGATGTTAAAGTCTGTCACTATAGTGTTCCTATGTATTCTTTTTTTTAAAAATTATTTAGTATTTTATTTTTCCCAAGCTACATGTAAAAACAATTTCTAACATTTGTTTTTAAAACTCTGAGTCCCAGATTCTCTCTCTTAGTCCCTCCCCAATCCTTCTCATTGAGAAGAAAAGCAATTCAATATAGGTTATACATGTGTAGCCATGCAAGGCATATCCCTAATAGTCATGTTGTGAAAGAAAATACAGACCAAAAAAATTCCAGAAAAATAAAGACAATAAAAAAGTATGCTTCAATCTGTATTCTTTCTCTGGGGATGTATAGCATTTTTCATCATAAGTCTTTCGGAGTTGTCTTGGATCGTTATATTGCTGAGAATAGCTAAGGCATTCAAAGCTGATCTTACAATATTGCTGTTACTTTGTACAGAGTACATTTCACTTTGTATCAGCCCATGCAATCTTTCCATGTTTTTCTGAGAGCATTCTGCTCATCATTTCTTATAATATAATAGTATTCCATCATAGTCACATATCACAACTTGTTTAGCCATTCCCCAGTTGATGGGCTTCCCCACCACTTCCAATTTTTCTCCCCAGAAAAGAGCTGCTATAAGTATCTTTATGTGTGTGTGTGTGTGTGTGTGTGTGTGTGTGTGTGTGTGTGTGTGTGTGATTTTCCTTTTTGATTTTTTCTTTTGGGATTCAGACCTAGTAATGGTATTGCTAACTCAAAGGCTATTTGTGGTTTTATAGCACCTTTGTGCATAGTTCCAAATTACTCTACAGAATGGCTGAATCAATTCAACCCAGTTAAAGTCTCATTCTCCCACATCCCCTCCAACATTTGTCATTCACTTTTTCTATCCTATTAGCCAATCTAATAGGTATCAGGTAGTACCTCAGAATTGTTTTAATTTGTATTTCTCTAATCAATAGTGAGTTAGAATATTTTTTCTACATAGTTATAGATAGCTTTGATTACTTCATCTGAAAATTGATTATATCTTTGGATCATTTATCAATTGGTTCCTATTTTTATAAATTTGACTCAGTTCTCTATGTGTTTGAGAAATTTTATCAGAGAAACTTGCTTCAAATATTTTTTCACAGTTACTATTGCTAACTGGATTTCCTTCCATCTTATCCCCCCCCCCCCATTTATTCTAATCTCTCTCTCCTTTCACCCTGTTCCTCCTCAAAAGTATTTTGCTTCTGACTATCCCCTCCCCCAATCTATCCTCCCTTCTATCACACACCCTTACCTTATCCCCTTCCCCTCCTACTTATCTGTAGGGAAAGATAGATTTCTATACCCCATTGACTATTTCCCTCTTTGCACCACTTCTATGAGAGTAAGGTTCACTCACTCCTCCTCATTTCCCCCCTCTTCCCCTCCACTGTAAAGGCATTTTCTTGCTCTTTTATGTGAGATCATTTACCCCATTCTACACTTCCCTTTCTCTTTCTCCCAGTACATTCCTCTCTCACCCCTTAATTTTATTTTTTAAATATCATCCCTTCATATTCAACTCATGCCTGTACTCTTTCTCTATATACCTTCCTTCTAATTACCTTAATAATGAGAAAGGTCTTGAGTTACAAATATCATCATCCATGTAGGAATATAAACTTTTACTATATATTCTTATAGCTCATTTGAGGTTTCCTTTAAGAATTTAGATGCTAAGACATCTGTAGTATATAAATTCATTACTAATATTGGTTTGTTGTCTATGGTTCCTTTCACATAATGTAGTTTCCATGTTTATGCCTTTTTAAAAAAAAATTTGAAGGGTTTTGCTTCATCTGATCATATGCTTTTAACTCCTACTTTTTTTGATTTACTTGACGCATAGAACATTTTCCCCATCTTCTCACTTTTATTTTGTGCATGTCTGTTTTATTATATGTGTTTCTTGAAAGCAACAAATTTTAGAGTTTTATGTTCTTATCCAACCTGTCACTTTTTCACTTTATTGGATTGTTTAGTCCATTCACATTTAAAGGAATAAGAGTTAGATTTATATTTTCCTCCATTTGTCTGTAATATTGTTTTTTTAAATTTATTTATTTCTGATAGTATTCATTTGATAGTATTTTGATTTGATGGTATTTATTTGTATAGTATTTATTTGGTAGTATTTTGATTTATTGATAGTAAACGTAGTACTATGTCTCTTCAGTTACTTTAACATAATCATTTTAAAGTTGTTCTTAATCCCTTTGGTTTTCATCCCCTCATCCCTAGTCACTTCTCTCATTTGTTACTCCTCTCCCTTTGGAGTCTTGCTTATTAGTTTCATTTTCTTTCCTGATTTTATCTGATTAATTCCTCCTTCCCTTTTCCTTCTCAGTCAAGTAGATTCCCCTTTTCTTCTCCTTTTCTTTAACTAGTCCTATTTACTATTTTTTATTGCATTTTCTCCCTTTTCCCAAGAAATTTCTCTCCTTCACTTCCCACAGGTCCTTTCAAACCACATCTCATCAGATCCATGGATCTGAAATGAAACAAGTTTGCTCACATGACAGCCTCTGATCTAGATTTTGTATCTTATTGGTTTGGAACATTTTCAGCTTATGAGAATAGGAATGAAAATGGAAAAGGAAAAATGGTCAGTTACTTCATTCCTTTATCATTTTTGAAGATTTTTAAAGCATTTTCTTCCTCATAGCTATGTGAGGTAGAAGCATTATTGTCTACATTTTACAGATGAAAGAGCCAAAGTTCAGAGAGGCTAAATAATGATTCATCCAAAACAAGGATTGAACTCAGTGCTTCAAATTCCAAGACCAGGGTACTTTTCTCTGCAGCATACAGTGCCTCCACCCTTCACATACACATACACACACACACACACACACACACACACACACGCACTTGGGATTTATAAGGAAGCTTATCCCCTAAGGGATTTGATGAAAGGAAAAATTGTTAATGCTACAAGATATGTGACTCAGAATGGGGGTGGAAGGAAGACAGTGATTTGGGTACATGTGAAATCTTTCAAGAAAGGAAAATGTGGGACTGATCTGCTTTACCAGTTAATATATCTACCCATAGACACAATGGTCTTATGAAGAATAAATTACCTGACTTTTTACTTTCCTTTAATATCTTACTAACAAATAGAAGCTGCAAAATGAAGTTTTCCAAGTTACAGCAAAATTTTGGGAAGACAACATTGGTTTTGGAATCTGGAGACTTGGATTTGACTCCTTATTCTTCCATGGGTCTCTAACTCTGGATAAGGGATTTTATTTTTCTGACCTCATTCTGCTGACCTACAAAATGACTAGATGATCTCAAAAGTCCTTCTCAGTCCTAAATGTGATGATATAAAATGTATTAAAAAGAAAAACAAAAAACCATAACTCTCTTGTCTAAATCATAGACTTTGAAAAAAATACTTGTACTTCCACTATTATCTACAAAGCCAAGATCTCTGTCAGCTAGGGGTAATGGAAAAGTCATACAGTGGTTTCATGATTACTGGAAAACTGGAATTAAGAGTAACCAGGGGAAACCAGGAAATAAGCATTTACCTTTCAAAAAAATTTTATTATGAAGTTAAAACACATCAATAAACACGGACATTTTGCTATTCAGAGAACAAAAAGGGTTTGTAACTAAAACAATTTCATACAGTACAAATATATATACATTTATTTGCTTTTACATTACATTTCATAGAATACATTTGACACAATGCATCAAGTACATATTATATTTAACACAGTAGTAACAAAATACACGTAACTTTTTGTTCCTTTTTGAACTTTCTTCAGCTCCCTTCTCCATATTTTTAAAATATTACACTGACACTCTGTTTGTTTCTTCTGTTTTTGCAGTCCTATCACTAACCCCCAACTTTCCTTTACGCTCTTTCCCAACAATAAAACAAACCCAACAAAACAAAGCATGCAGTCTTCCCTTGTTAAAAAAAAAAAAAAGAGTATACAAAATAAAATAACCTGGTGGTTATCATTCTGTACCACCAGTCCATCACCTCTCTAACAAGAGCTGGGAAGCAGTTTTCATCCTTAGTCTTCTAAAGTCATGATTGGTCACTACATTGATCATAATTCAGAAGTCTTTCAAAGCTATTTTCCTTTACATTTTTATGGTCTTTTTTGGAAATTGTTCTATTCACTTACCTCTGCATCAAAACATGCAAGTCTTCCTGGGTTTCTGTCAATCCATCATATTTGTTATTTCTTAAGGTGTGACAATTTCCCCTTACATTTATACAGAATAATTTTTTCAACCATTCCCCAAATGATGAGTATCCACTTTGTCTCCAGTTCTCTGTTACAAGAAAAAGCACTGCTTGAAACATTTTATTACATATTGATCCTTTCATGTTCCTTTTGACTTCTGTAGGACATATTCCTGGTCATGGCTAAATCCAAGGCTATGCACAGTTTTTGTGATTTTTTTTTTAAGATAAACTTCCAAGATGTTTTCCAGAATGGTTGAACCAATTCAAACCTCTATCCATTCATTAGCATTCCTGTCATCCCATAGCCCCTCCAGCAATTGCCAATTTCATCTTTTGTCATTTTTGCTAGGTAGGGTACTAGGTAGAATCTTAAAATATTTCTAGAATCTTGGAATTCTTTTAATTTGCATTTCTCTTATTAGTTATTTAGGTGTTGCTTTTTAAAAAAATATGGCTGCTGAAATCTTGAATTATTTCTTTTGAAAACAGCTTGTTCACATCCTTTGACTATTTATCTGTTGAGGGGATGACTCCTATTCTTGTACATTAAAATACATCTTCATATTGACATTTACTAGCCATGGTGAAGCATGGAAGAGTTAAACCAGCAATTCTATACAAATGGATTTTCTGCTCTCCATTCTTTGTATTTTAAAATTCTTAGGGAATAGAATGAGGCAATAGCAAAGTCATTAGTTTAAGAAGCAATCAAGTAATCCTAGTTAGAAATATCGGGAACAAGACAATCATTTGAAGTTTTTTGATTCATCCCAAAGAGATGGAGGGCTCTGGCAGGGTATCAGGAAGTCCATTGGATATTAGAGTAACTGCCAAGTTGAGTGGGAACAGAAATGGGAGCCAATTCAAGGAAGTTAGATGAATTGTTTTTGATCATGTATTAACTTAGGAATAATAAAATGATAACTCACTTCTATATAGCCCTTTAAGGTTTATAATGTACATTTCTCACAACTGTGAAGCTGGTTATATAAGCAACCCCCCTTTTACAAATGAAGAAATTAAGAGCCACAGAGTGATTTGCCTATTGTCATTCAGCTAGTAATTGCTAGTCATGAAGCTCCAGCCCAGGTCCTCCGACTCTAAACCCTGTACTCTTTATTTAGTTTCTTCTTTGCTTAATTGTACCCTGTAGTTAACTCCTTCATAAATCCATTTCTCCAACTACATCTGTTCAAGTGGGACTACTAAATTTCAATATCCATAAAATTTTTAAAAGCAAGAGATCTCCTTTTAAGAAATACCTGTCTGCAGCAGAGAGAGATTAAAGCTTATGGCAGCTCCATTAATCAAATAGCAAATTACACACTTTAAATATTCATTTCATAAAAGAAAATTGTTACTAAGTGGGAAAATATTACCTGAAAATAGATCAAGCTGTTCAGAGAGGTGCTGTTTTCTGACCAGGATCCTGATGTGAACATAAGGTATAATCTGTTCATAATATGTACAGTACAACTTTTTTTTAAGACCTCAGTTCTGTTCAGTGACAAATTTTAACAGTATCTGTTCTGCACTAGAAGGTTATTCAGCACCTAACCAGAACTCTCCCTTCTCACATAAATGACATGAAATCATCCAACCTTTGTTTAAACACCTTTAGTGATGGGGAGTCTCTTACCACCTGAGGCAATCCATTCCACTTATGACTAGTGATACTCATTAAGAAGTTTTTCCTTACATGGAACGAAAAATCTATCACCTGCAACTTCTATACATTATTTCCTGTTCTGTCTTTTAGAATTAAGCAGAATAAGTCTAACCTCTCTTCCAAAAGATGTTCTAAAAGAGATCCTACTTAGGTACAGTGTAATCTTTGTGGTCAAGCAATCAGGGGGTTTTTCCTCTTTCTTTGAGGAAAAGGGTGTGTGCGTCTCCCTTAGGCACATCACTTAACCTTTCTGTGCTTTTATCATTCATCAAATGGGAATAATAATTGATTTTACTATCTCATAAGATTGCTATGAAGATCAAATGAGAAGGCACAGGAATGAACGTTCAAAATCTTAAAAGCTCTCAGTATCCAACTCCTTGGAAAGAAGTGGGACAGGATGAGGTCACTTTTTCTGCACAATTTGGTGGATCTGTATTTTCAGGCCTGCCTCCTAATGCCTTATTTGCAGAATTCCTCATTCAACAATTCAGTTAAATTTAACCAATATTTATTATTCACCTACTTTGCATGAGGTACTTCGTTAGGCAGTAGGGTTATACAGTCAAAAATAAAACAGACTTTCTGCTCTAGAATTTACACGCTAAAGTAAATATAAGTTAATTTGAGGAAAGAGCAGATGTTTGCAAATAGAGAGAACAAAAGCTTTACATAAGAAGAACTATACAACCTGATCCTTAATGGAAATAGTAGAAGCCATTTTTAAAATAATTGATTTTGGTTTTTGTCAAAAACTGAGGACAGCATTAAGCATAGATTATGAAAAATATTATTGTGGAAAAAGAAAAACTTTGAAAGCTCTCCTTCCCCTCCTCCACATGTGCTTTTTACACATATTCACCCTTTCAATTAATATTCCTCCTAAGAAATTCTACTTTGATGATGCCTCATCATGGTGTGAAGAGGACATTGGGTTCTTGAGGGCAATGCCAGGACAAAAAAAGTTCTGGCATGTTCTCCTAAACTAGAAACACTTCCAGTTCTGTCCCAGTGACAAATTGTTTCTGCTGTTTGGGGACCAACCTTGGCTATGTATAGGGCAGCTCATCACCAACCCTTTGGTAAGTAGATGATTAATTCTCTTCCATGGTTATTCATGTAACTATAATATTAAAAAATGGTTCTTTTGTTTCTGCAATTATGGTGATGAAATGATGGGAAATGGGACAGAAAGTGACAAGAATCACACCATTTTAGGATGTCTACAAATATTGGATGGTGGCATTCTACACATGAAGTCCTTGACCAATAACCTATGAGTTGAAATATAACTAGTGAAACAGAGGCATAGTCATATTTATATTCTTAGAATAAATCAGAAGGCATAAAGATATATCTAAAATGAAAGTATGATTTAGATTCTCCTTGACAAGGTGAATAGATTTCCCTTGTATCCTAAAGTTTTAATATGAACTCAGGATCATTTATTCTATCCAGTTCATTGCATGTCTGTGTTCTAGGGGGGGAAATCTGCAAAAGTCTATGTGTTACTTTTCTCATATTTACTTTAAAAATATCCTTGAAAAAGATTTTATAGAGATTAAAAAATACTTATTTGAATTGGTAGATGCTAGTGTCTTCTAGGTCAATTTGTGTTGGTGATAATGGCATCTGCAATGTTTTCCATTCTTTTGGAATCTTACCCTCTTAGAAATATCTTAAACTGATCCCTCAGTACCTTTCAAATTATTATCTCCATTACACATTTCTTCTATTTATATTTGGACAGATGCATTCATTCTGCTTGACTTTTCTTTTAAGTGAATATTTTACATTTTCATTTCACATATAAAGTGTTAAGAATTCAAATGTGATGGCTTCTTTTCACTAATAATGAGAATACTTCACTATAGAAATACTAACAAATGTGTTCTATCTCATAAATATTTGTTGTCTTCATTGAAGTTTTATTGATAAGTACTTTTTGGATAAGCTGACAGTGTTAACGTCAAGTTTTCTATAGGCTCATTTTCTCTTCTACTATTTCTTTCACATTTTGTGAGGTAATACTATTCAATATCTTCTGTAATCCTTCTCCATAATGTGTTGCAAATGAGAATTGCATTCTAAAACAGTGTTGCCTGTGGCTGCCATGATTTTTCCATTTGACAAGAACAAATGTTTGTTGGCTCTGCTAGCTTCTAGGTTCTTTCAGTCTCATCATTATGAGAACTGCTCTCTATTCATTAAAGTTATCTAGGAAATGGTACTATTCACAGTCAATGTCTTATATTTTATCTATTTCCCATTTTTCAAAGTCAACAACTTGTTTAAATAGGTCAGGTTGGAATTGGTGTTATTGAACACTGTATCTACTCATCTTTATCTTTGCCTTCAAACTTGATATTGATTTTGACCTTTGCTGTAACTAACCAATTATCTGACTACATAGAGATGTCTGCTTCTGAAATGACTGTTACATTGGTAACAAATCATTTCTGTTAAGATATGGACAGTTTAATTTTTATTTAACGCTGTTCAGTGTTGGCTGTACACAGAGCTTTTCAGATCTCCTCTTAAAGACTTTGTGAAATGCAGACTTGAGCTTCTGTATTATCACTAAGGATCTGTCTTCTTTCACATCTTAATCTCAATGCGTATTTTCCAATAGTCTTCTCACCATTCTACTTTTTGCCCACTTTTACATTGAAGTAATAAACTGAATCATAAAAATCTGTTGCATTCATGTGTGTCAAGAAATATGTTTATTTCATTTGAAGATTATCAGATTTCCCAGAATTTCTTTAAATCTTCATTCTCTACATTAGATTTTGGCACTTAAATTTTAAATATCCTCAGGGTAGTTTCCTTGTTCATCATAAACACAAAAATGATGATTCAATTTGTTTCAGTTAAGGTCAATTCGACAAAGAATTATTAAGTGATTATAGTGTCCACTGCACATCCAGAAAAGAAACTTTAAGGGGACCACACACTCCATTTGATTGTCAATTCACCTATTTTTTTTTTTTAATCTGAAGCACAGAAGCCTGCAGGAGAAGGGCCTGCTCCTTCAATCAGTCACAGTACACCTCTCAGTGACACATTCCCAAAACAAGGTTATAATTCTACCATAGATTCTGCAAATCTCTTATCGGGTTAATTCTATCAAAGATCTATATCACAATCCAATTCAACCAAATAAATATGTATTAAATTCATACTAGATGTAAAACATTGTCCTATATTCTGAATTTACAAAAACAAAAGTGATAACCTGATTCAGGAAGTTTCATTTTACTTGGGAGTAGGGGTGAAGTAGATGTCATGTACTTAAGCAAATACAATTCTATAGGTCTTAACCAATAACTTACAGTTAATTATTTAATTGTATCACTGTGTATCAAAATGTGTTAAATTACAAAAGAAAAACATCATTCATTTTGGAAATGTCTTGAAGTGAACATTTCACATGTATATATACACATATATTTTAATAAGAATTGTTCAGATTATCTTAGTTCTAAATTTTCTTGGCAGGAGTAATTCTAATTCATGAGTTCCATAGAGAATTCATCAGTTGTTATCTGGACTGAAGTGTGGCTCTTCTTGGATGTTCCTTTACATACACAAAAACTTAAGTCATTGACTGTAGGGAGGTATTCTGTTAAGAGCCAATGAAACAATCCATTACCAAAAGTTTATCACAAATATAATATAAATTTTATTATTATTATTATAAATTCCTTATGAGTTAAAGTTTGATTCCCCAGTCCATTTGTCAATTTCCTTCACAGTTTAAAGAACTAGAATTCAGATTAAATCAGGCTTGAGAAACTTTTCTTCCTTTTCATACTATGTGACACTGCATTTCAGAAAAAGAGTATTTTTGTGTTGGCCAAAATCCAAAGGGAAGATTTGATTTTCACTTGCATATCTCACATAAAAGCTCTTGCTAAATCCCTTGTCATTTGAGTGCCACTGTCCCCTAAATCAGACGCATAAAATGTGTGGTTTGTTAAATTCAACGCCATGTTTTTCTTGTGACTCAAGAAAATACATAATACCCATATTTACGAATATGGCTACTTTTCTGTTAAATCAATAAACTGGGATCGAGACAGAAAGCTTTCATAGAATCATAGATCTTAGGGCTTCATCCCTTCTGTGCCTGAGATGTGAAAGGGAAAATCTCACAAAATGAATGAAAATGACAACTATTTGATCTCCTGTAATAGGAACAGTTAGTATCCAATGTTCTGTCTTATTGTATTTGAAGAGCTGAGAGCAATATTATAGCAAGAATTACTCATCAAGACTTAACATTTGTTCTTTCATGAAGAAAAGTTTGCAAATTACATCATAAAAGTATGTGCGCTTCATTTCTCTTCCAGCCAGTCACCCCTGCTTTGGTCTCACTTTTTCTCTTCGCTCTTGGGGTTCCTAGGGGAACAACCTATTTTGCACTAGACCCATACTATCCAAATAACTCATGGTAGTAGGAGAGAGTTAAATTTGCTCCTCCCATATGATGTATTGGTGTGTTACTGCTCTTACCTTCAGGGCTACATGGTGGCCCCCTCAACTTGCCAGAAGGCTAGATTTAGGGACTCTTGCACTCCTTGAGAAAGCTAGGTCCTGAAGCTTTCACTACCTTACCACTGCCTCAGTTGGCTGACATTTCTGGACCAAGAAATTTCACCACTGCCTTTCCATGTCTGGGTCCAGAAATTCTTGCTACTTCTACAGCACCCCTGCTTGCTTCCATCTTTTAGAACCTGCCCAGTGTCTCTTCATGGCTGGTTTCCATGCTACTTCATAACCGTTATTCTCATTTCTGAATGCTCTTGAAACGAGCCTTTCAATTTTGTTAGTAAGGGCAAATCTAGTTTAGATGGATTTCAAACCAAGTTTTCTTTAAGTTGCTTATTATTTAAGTTGCTTTTCTTTTCTCTTTTGTAATGCCACATTTGTATCACATTATCATCCCCTATAATATTTTACAAATGAACTTGTACTCTACAAGTTTGTCTTGGCTCTCTACTTAAAAATTGCCCAAGTGTCTGGTGGTAGTACTCTTTTAGCCTCCTCACTGTGGCAGTCTTTAAGAAATGATGATAAAGTCAACATCTTTACTGTTTTCTATTTCCCATTTTAGTTATCTTAGTTATTGTTGTTCAGCCATTTTTATTTTAGAGAAAGTTTTTGTTCTGTTATACATTGAACTAGATGAATTCTGAGGTCACTTCTGATGCTATGGTCCTGTAAGAAAGTCATTTAAAGTTGATAATTCCAGTTCCATTAAACAATAGAAGGTAATCCAGCACTTGCTATATATGCAGTGCCCCATACTAAGTGATTAGTGTATGTAAGTTAGTACATGACAGTTTCTGCCTTCAAGAAGCCTCCAGGATAGTGAGAAATGATATTCAATTATGAAAAAATGAGTTGACAAAAGAGTGCTACAGATGAGTGCCATAGAAATGCAGAGGAGGGAAAGATAACTGGGATTTAAATGTTTATGGAAGTGTTCATAGAAAAATTGGAATTTGAGTTAGCCAGGCACAAGTAGGATCTGAATAGTGATTCTAGTTAGGAGAGTACTTACAAACAGAGATGGGAGCAAAGATGTTGAGATGTTAGACTCTATATTGTACCTTAAGAGTCTGTATTCCTAGTATTAACCAACAAGTTTATTCCTCCTTTGCAGATCAGGTCCCAAAAACTCTAAAGTCCTTCACCAAGTGTACTGCCAACATTCCCAATTAGAAATTAAGTTAAAAATAAAAAACAGAAAATGTTAACACAAACAGAAAAGTCAATTTATCCATTGCTCTCCCCTGAGTGAAGGGGATCTAAAACTAGCTAAATTATTTAAAGTTGGAACAGACCTGAGAGGTCATTTAACTCAACCAATCTTTTTTATAATAAAGGAACTGATGTCTAGGGAAGTAAATGATTTACCCAAGGTCACAAAGATAGTAAGAGGCAAAGAAGGCATTTTAACTTAGGCCCTAATTTTTGAGGGAATATTCTTTCCACCATACCATAAGAAAGCTATGAAACTCTTGTCCTGATTTCTAGGTGCCACAGTCATTATGTATGTACATGCCAAAGAGAAAAGAGACTATCCTTTCTATCAGCTTAAACACAAGTTCAAATGTGGACAGTTTATTAATTCCCTGACCTTGAAAAGGATCTTCTAACCAATTATTCCATTTCTGTCACTGATATTGCTTCTGGTTTTGAATACGTCCTCTCCTATATCCAATATATCCCCAACTCATATGATTTTTACCTTCAAAACATCTCTAGGATTCACCTTATCCTATCTATCCTTGTTTCCCATGACAATCTAGATCCTAAATACTTCATGCCTAAAAAACTGTAAAAGTCTACTAGCTAGTTTCTCTGTCTCATCTCTTTCCCTTCTCTGTATACCAACCACAGCTGTTTCTTATTTCCCACTCCATATCTCTCTGATCGGTTTTCAAGACCCTCTAAGAATGGGTCTCACTGTATTTATCCATCTTTATTTCCCACTACTTCACAACACACAATGTCACTGTCCTCTGTACATTTTTAACACTATATCGCTACATATGCAGACTAGCACTTGAGAAGAAACTCAGTATTCCCACTAACCACTTGAATCAATTCTCCTGCAGACAAATTTGCAAATCAGTGTAAGACCTAATTTATTTTCTGACAGTCTGTAAAACAGACACAAATAGCATTTAACGGGTAAGTCTCCTTGTTAACAATCTGAGTACATCTTGTATTTTTATTATCCCCTATCTTGAATTCAGAAGATTAAAATCGTGCCCAAGTTGTACATTACCCTTGTTATCTCTGTGAAAAATATGAGTTCATGAAGACCACAGTATACAAAAAGTGTCTCATCACGTATATAAGAATATGTATCATATGTATGGTATATATGTCATATATGTTATAGAATTTTTTCTTGGAGTAGGACTGTATTGCAAAGAAATGTGCTTTGGGATAAAACATATTGCTTCAAAATGTAAAGGTTATTTTTGTTTGATGTAAAAATAAGCTGTATATTCAATATTGTATTACTCATGATAATAAAAGGGAATTTTTAGGTTAAGTGACTTCCTATTGCTACAGATCCTGTAAACACAACCTCTTTGTCCATAATGACTCTGGTTTTCTTCAGGTCATTTTAAACTACCATATTACCTTGGTGATTTAAATTAATTGGATGCAGTGCATTCTAAATTATTCAAGTGCTGAATTATAGAACATTTTCAAAGAAATTCATTCTTCAAGATTTGTTACTTAGCTGCTATGTGTCAGCTATTATGCTACGAACTGAGGGGGCTACAAAGATGACTAAGATATGTTCCCCGACCTCAGTTTATAATCTGAGTAGAAAGATAAGGTAACACAAATAACTTTAATAATATGTGGTAAGTACCATCAGAAAAGCACAAATAGGCATTTTCATTTACTTTCAATTGGGAACTTTTCAACAAACTCGGTTGAACAAATTTTTAACATTTACTGTATGCAAAACACTTGGATATGCACAGAGGTCAAAGGACTGCACCATTCACTAGTAAAGCAACAAGGATTTAGGACAAAAACTGACACCTTGTCAAGGAGCCACATTGGAAAGGGGGAAATTATTCCTCCTCCTGGACCATTGCTGGCCATGTCTGCTATATGTCCTTTCTAAGAACACACACACACACACACACACACACACACACACACACACACACATACACACAGGCAAAGAAAGGGAGTGGGAGATAGAGGGAGAGGGGGAGAGGGGGAGAGAGAGAGAGAGAGAGAGAGAGAGGGAGGGAGGGAGGGAGGGAGGGAGAGAGAGAGAGCGCACAGTCTGTCCTGAAAATAACAATTTCAGTGGCATAATTCTCAGGGCAATACAAGAAACTTACACATAAAACCTGTGTCCTATTGATGAGTTTGGGGCTATATACTGATTTAATTTGAAGCTTTCTTGATATTTATTTTTCTTGAATGTGCAACTATTTAAGGTTTTACTAGGGAACAGAAGAATTTGGCTTATTTTCCCCCACTCATAGTCTACCCTGGAAACATATACTCTATCAAAAAATATTCCTCGGCTCCCATGCAAGCACTCGGGCTAATAGGTTATTGAATATAGGACAAGTTTTATTTGATTTGGTGATAACAAGAACCACAATAAACACAAAGAAATCATGACCAAGTCCATTAGCAGGCGATACACAAGTCCCCTTTCCTCTTTGTAGGTTTCCAACAAACCATCTAAACAGTCCTCCAGACTTTACATGGGTCACTAACTCTACCCTCCCTCCCCCAACCCAAACAACGGGAAAGAAATTAGGGCTACCAGTCAAGCACCTGTTCATTCTTGTAAGTCTCATATTCCCTAAGGATGCACAGTCCACATGACTCACAGTACCAGTGAGGGGAGAGATCCAGATTATTCCTCCATATCATGGTTCCTTGTTATGCCAATACTGTTGCCCATCTCTGTCTGACAATGGCTACTACTTTCCTTCTGTTTCTCCATACAGTACTGATTCCTTGATACACATGGTTCCCTAAAGAAATGATGGTTCCATCAAGAGACAAGCAGTTTCTCTGAAGAACTACATGATTGTGTCTGACTCCCTCAATTTCCCAATATATGTATTTTTGATTCATTATTGGTCTGTACCTACATATCTCCTCTAGAACAGGGATGATTCAAGACACTGAAGGTGGCAGTAAGAGTGAAGAATCAGTCTAATGTAAGTAAGAGAAGGGGAAAACTGTGAGGATGCAGGAGGCTGTGCTCAGACAGTGGAATTTCAAAGTTCTAGATTTTGGAAGTGGTATGATTGCAAGTTCTAAGGTTGTGCCAACAACATGGTTTTAGACAGGGAGATGGGTTCAAATCTTAACCAACACTTCTTACCTCTACAAGTCCTCTTTGGGCAAGTCATTTAACCTCCTTCTACCTCAGTTTTCTTAAATGTAAAGGGCACTAAAACACCTCTATTCCCTACTTCAAAACATTATTATGATTATCAAATGAGAATAAAAATAAAAGGCAACTCCTAAAGCACTATAAAAATGCCAGTTAAGAATACATTATTATTAACATTGCACTGTCTACATCACAGTTGTTATGAAGAAAGTATTTTATAAACCTGAACATATTATATAACTGTGAACTATTATTATCATATGACTTAAGTGGGGAAGAGTAATGCAAAAGAAAAAAGGTCCTTGAGAAATGGTGTCAGAAGACTAACTCTATTTGCCCCTCCCTCCTCCTTGCCCTATAAGGCAGGAGAAGAGATAGGAGATTGCAAGGAATTTGATAGTCTAACAGGAGATCCCAATTCTGGTTAAAACAAGAAAGTGTGGAAAACTTTGGCTGGAAAGTTAGAAATCAGGGTATTTGCCGAGATTAGAAGAGGTACCCTAAGGCACAAGAGAAAATTCTAGAAGATAGGATAACTCTGAAAGGAGTCTAGGGAGAGGTTGAGTTGATTAGAATAAAGTTGAAGGCTCAGGAAGGTTGAAATAAGCATAACAAAGCAAAAAAAATATTTTAAATAGATATAACTCAACACATTTCTAAGACAAAATCAGATTCTATGAAAATATATGAACCACAAGGTCAAATTGTAGCCAGTTGGCAACCCTGGTTCCTTCCCTAATGCACGTCTGTGTTTGCACTCTCTTCATTGGGTTTGCCTGTCATCCATCATTACATGGACATGGCTAGTAGAGCTATACATGTTTATTCACTGCTTTTTTTCCCTTTAGGACTAAATAGCAAGGGGACTATTAAGAAATAAGACAGGAAAGCTTTATTGGAGACAAATCCTTAAGAGCCTTGAATACTAGGTTAAGGTGTGTAGATTTAATTTGGTAGGCAAAGTAGAGCTATTGAAGATTTTTAAGCACGACAGGCAAATGATCAAATCTGTACTTTAGGAAGATTGATTTGGTGACTCTTAGAAGGGTAAACTTGAACCAAGGAGAGCCTACAGCACGCTATTATAATAGTCCAGACAAGGGGTAATAAGAGTTTTAACTAGGTGTTCTCAATAGAAATGGGAAGGAAATTTATTTTATTATTGACAACATGATTAGGATGCTGAGGGTATGTTTGGCAATGCCCTATGCTTGAGAATTTATTTCAGTATACATGCTGATAACTACTTGGACATGCTGGTCTCCCATTTCAGCAAACTCCTCAATTCCCATAGGCCTTCACTACTCTTCAAACAAAGAGCAAAGATCATACCTAAATTCTACCATTATCTGTATATAGCCTATGATCGAATTCCATGATCAAAAAAATATGAAATTTCTCTATCAGACCATAATGTCCTCTCTTTCTACCTCTCAAAAGACATTTCATCCTCCAGGCAAGTTCTCATCACCCCACTGCATCACCTACTTCCAGTCTATCACTCTTTCTCTGGTTTCCTTTTCTTTTCTTTGCAATCTTGACCCAATAGCTGACTCCCTGTCCCCCTTGTCTTGTGCTTTCTCCACCATGAACCCTAGGTGACCCCAACTATCTCCTTAGCATAGCACCTGGTATGCCATTGGACACTAATGGAAGTTACACAACCATTCATGTTGCTGCAAATCTCTTGGCCCCTTATTGTTGCATGACAATCCTGCTGTTTTTCCCTGATTGTCTATCACACTCCCCATAGTAGTGGGTCCAACCTTCTCTTCTCTCTTCAAGATTTTGCTGTCAACTCAGTTTTGCCTTCCAGTTTGCTGAGAAAACAGAAGCCATCCATCATGAACTCCCTCTTCTTCCCAATTCATTACCACAAGATCTCCTAACATATTTCTCTTCTCCTTTGCTCCAGTATCTGACAAATGTAGCTATTCTCCTACCAAGGCCAATCCCTCTACTTATGCCTTCAATTCCTTTCGCATATATACATTATATATGCATGTATACACACATACATGTATACATACACACATGTAAACATATATACATGTATATGTATACATATATGTATATCTTCAATTTTACTACTATTTCTACCTCTCAATTTTCAATCCTTTTCTAACTGCTTTTGCTGATGCCTACAAACATTTCCTGGTTTCCCCATCATTAAAGGATCTTCGCTTGATCCTAAGTCTCCTAAGTTTTCATCTTATATCTGGCTTATCACTGTTGTTATTTTTTAGTCATTTTTCAGTAGTGTTTGACTCTTCATGACCCCATTTGGGGTTTTCTGGGCAAAGATATTGGAATGTCTTGCCATTTCTTTCTCCAGATCATTTTACAGAAAAGGAAACTGAGGCAAATAGTGTTAAGAGACTTGCTCAAGGTCACACAGCTAATGAATGTCTGAGGCCAGATTTGAACTCAGGAAGCTGATGCTTCCTAACTTCAAGTCCAGCACCCTATGCATTATGGCACCACCTAGCTGACCCAGACTTTCACTACCAAACTCCTAGAACAAGCCATTGACATTTGTTGCCTCTATTTTTTTCTGGGCAGGTAGGTGGCACAGTGGATAGAGCAGCAGGCCTGGAGTCAGGAAGATATGAGTTTTAATCCAGTCTCAGATACTTACTAGCTGTGTGACCTTGACCAAGTCATTTAGCCCTGTTTACCTCAGTTTCCTCATCTGCAAAATGAACTGGAAAAAAAAAGAAATGGTAGGCCACTCTAGTAGCCTTGCCAAAACAAAAAACAAAACCCACATGAGGTCATGAAGAATTGGATATGATTGAACAACAACAACCTTTCTTCTTTTCAATTCTAAACTTGTTCCAATCTGACTCCCAGTCAAATGAAATTGCTTTCTCCAAGGTTACCAACAATCCTTTTATTGCTAAATCTGATGACTTTATCTTAGTCCTCATCTTTCTTGACCACTTCACAGAATCTGAATTTTCTCCCCAAGTTTTTTTTAGTGTGACAATATACTCCTTTGATTCTTCTTCTATCAGACTGTTACTACTCTCTCTTCTGATAGATCATCACTAATTTTTCACTCCCTAATTATGGATGTCTATCAAGGCTTTGTCTTCTTCTCTCTATACATTCTCTTAGTTGATGATATCATCAGTTCTTGTGTTTTCAATAATCATTTCTATGCAAATGATCATCTGATATATATGGTCCTAGTTTCCTTAAGTACTAGGTTCCCCATTACCCACTGCCTCTTGGATATCTTCAATTAGATGACCCATAGGCATCTAAACTCTTGGAACGGAATACATTACCTTCTCCACTCTAAATCCACTACTCTGTCAGACAACTCTTCAGTTTGGGATACCATCATCCTTCCAGGCCCCCGAGTTAGCAGCCTTAGAGATCCTCAATCTGTTCTCTTCCTTCACTACATCTCACCATATCAGTTGGAGCCTAAAAGGGCAAGGGGATCCCATTGAATGCTGATCCATCTCCAGTCATCCTGATGAATATCTGGTCACTGGATCCGGATGGCTCAGAAGGAGAAAGTGAGGCCGGTGACCTTGCACAGCCCTCCCTCATGCAAATCAAAGTCAACTGCAAGTCATGTCATCATTTCCCTGATATCATGGTCCTCTTCAAAAATGAAGGACAAACACAACAACCATATCAGTTGCCAAATCTTGTTAAGACTACCTTTATAATATATCTAGGATTTATCCACTTCTCATCCCTCACGAGTACCACCCTAGTTCAGAACCTTGACTGTCCTATTGATCTCAGCTTTCACCTTCTCCCTACTCCAATCCATTCTTTCTATAATTGCCAAAAAACTTTATGAAAGGACAAGTCTATCCACATCACCCTCTGCTCAAGACCCCATTGCACCCAGGATAAAAACCCCAAATGACACTAAAAACCTTTTACAATCTGAGATCAGACTCCCTTTCCAAGTTTATTTCATATTATTTTCCTTCCCAAAGTCTGCATTCCAGCCAACTGGCCTATTTACTGCTCCCTGAATTTGGCATTCCATCTTACACCTCCACACATTTGTACAGGCTGTTCCTCGTGGCTGGCATGAACTTCTTTCAATTGCTAGGTTCTTTCAAGGTTCAGCTCAGGTTACAATTCCTATAGGAAGCCATTCCTAATTTTACGAGCTGCTAGTGTACTGTTCTTTTGAAAATAAGTTGATTCTACTCAGTAGAATCTAAATTCCTTGAGGGCAAGGATTGCACTTTATTTTGTCTCTCTATCCTCTATATCTAGCATAGGGTATATCTATTCTTATTAGATCGGATTGGCTAGGATCAACTGGGAAAATGGAATGCTTATCCTGAAGGGAAAAGACTTTTGGAGGCTTAGAGCTGTCTTTATGTTCTTGAAGAGTCATCCTATGGGACAGGAATTAAGCTCACTTTTCTTGGTCCCAGAGGCCCAAAGTAGGTACAATGGGCAGCAGTTGAAAAGGTCAGATATATGTTTCATGTATGGGAAAAAACCCAAAACTTCACCATTAGAGCTGCTCCAAATTAGAATAAGTTGCTTCAGGAGGTAATGAGTTCTTCATTACTGGAGACCTTCAAGTGCAGACTGGATGACCACTTGCCAGAGATGTTGCAAAAGAGGCTGCTGTTCAAGTCGGGGTTGGACGAGATGGTCTCTGAAGTCCCTTCCAACTCTGAGACTCTGAAAATAGATTAATTCAACTTAGAATAAGAAAAGTGTTGCCTAGAAATGGTCTTTAGGTTACTTGCTTTAATGAATGACAATTATTTGTAATTCACATATAAATTAATCTTGCAGTAATGGGTATCTCTAAGTGTTTGAAGATGCACTTCTACTGTGCTTGAGTTAAGATAGTTATGTATTTTAAACATTTCCTCTTTAATTTCATTTATGCTACTAATCTGCAGTATGAGAACTTATAAGCAAAGTCAATCTATAGTCTAACACCTATTAAACTACTTCAAATTCAAGGGAACTTAATTTTGCTTGATTTTCACATGAACCAAATTCTGAGGTTAGGTTGCCTATATAGATTCATCATAGTGAGAAAGCTTGAAAAATAAGGTCTTATTGTTAAAAGTGAAAAAAAATTAAAAATCTTCCTATTTCAAGATGTTAATTTTGATATATATCTTCAGGGGAATCTAACTTTATCTGTTTTCAAATAAAAAGCTTCCTGTAATTTCTCTTAATGTTATGGAGTTAGTAGAAATTCTACAGTTCCATCTCCACCAGTTTACAAAGCATCACTAAAGCTAGTTGTAGAGGAGAAAGGGACTTCAAATCCTACTACCTATCTTCTAACTTTGTGCATGATAGAAAGACTAGTAGTTGTTTCAAATCTTTGCAGGTCCCTGCAGAGTTGAGCCTCTCTGCAGCAAATGGAACAATAAGAATTATTCTATCCACGTAGAACTGGTCAGGGAGAAAACTAAAATAAAAAAAAAAATCCAAACAGCTTTTCAGTATGTACTTACACCTTAACCCAAATCTTTTGTGACGCATCAAAGACCTTTTCAGAGCCAATGGTATTTTGAAAACTCTAATAACTGCATCCAAATCTGGACATCTATTAAAATGCGTTATTTTCTCTTTTCCACTATACTTATCTGTTGATAATTCATTAAAATAGTATATGTCCTGCATATAATGGTGAAACAGCATTTTTGTTGTGATGTCATAAGTATTTTGAGTTCTCTTCAGAATTTATGTCATGAAGGTCATACGTCAGATCTTAGCAACATTTGTTATGCCCATTGAAATAATATATAAAATTCAAGCTGCTCTGATTATATGCCCAATTATTTCATGTCATTTATTCTCATCACTGAACAAATTCCCCTTTATTATATCCTGTGCCTCAGTTTCTCCATCTGTAAAATGAGGGCCATAGGAATTGTGTTACCAAATTCAAGACTGCTGTAAGAAAAGCACTAGAATAAAGTTTAATTCAACAGGCATTTAAGTGCTTGCTAAAACAGTCCCTGTTTTCTATGACAATACCCTCTACTTGATGATTCAAGATTTGTTTTTGTTTTTTTTGTCTTTGTCTAGACTCTAGAACAGTGCCCAGCATATTGTAGGTGTTTAATAAATACTTTTTGGATGATTGAATGCAAAGCTTCAAGAGTTATATAAATATGGATTATTTTCTCCATGTTCACTGGAGGTAGTATTTAATCAAAATCTCCTAGCTGCAGCACATAGAGTTAAAATTATCATGTTTCCAAGTGTGTTCATAATGGGACACTTATATGCTAACAAGCAACATCCTAGCGACAGAGGTTACTGGAAAATCTTACTAATTACCATAATCAGTTCCCCCTTTTTTTTGTCTTCTTGGAGCTGCTTGCATCTTTAAAATCTTGAGGTATTTCTCAGTATATTGCTTTTAAATAAATAAAAGTATTTATTAACCCTATTGTGCTCCTGGCACAGCCAGCCAAAAGATACAAAAGAAATTAGAGGAGTGGGCCCTGGAACCCTGAGGTTAGTAACTTACTTTTTAAAGTCGGGTTTTAGAATTCGCATTTACAGAGCATTGGAGCTCAAAGACAAAATCCACATTTTAAAAATGCTCTTGTTACAAATATTAACTCATAAACAACTAGGAACATCCTTGAAAGTGCAAAATTTTATAAAGTGTACAGTAAAAGGAGACCAAGATTATGCAATGAAAAATAGCACTGAATTTACAATAAATTCTGAATTTTAATCCTGCTTTTATTTACTGCCTCTGTGATCTTAGGCAAATCATTGAACCTAACTGGGCTTCTGTTTCCTCATCTGATAAAGTCAAGGTCCCTTCCAGCTCCAAGTCTTATGAACTTTATTTTGAGATCATTACAGAAAGTTGATATAAATACAATACCAAAGATTATCAATACAGTATATCTGGATTGCTATTGCTCTGCAAAAATATTTGCAGTAGGTCAATCAAGGAGTTCTAAACTCAATTTCTTGGCTAATCAAGTTCATCAGGCTACTCCCCTGATCATCACTCTACATAATATATCTTGTGAAGCAACATGTTGTAAAATAATAACTTGCCTTTTATATAGTGTAGCTCAAAGTACTTTATATACATTACTTCATCAGCAACTTTGTAGGAGTTGGTTCGTTATGTGTTGTCATCCACATTTTACAGAGGAGGAAACTGAGGTTTATTCGCCCGTGGTCACAGGTAGCTTTTGAGTCCTTGACTAAGTAGTAATCTACCCAAATCATTCAATGACAAATGTATTAAACTCGAATTAAGCACCTACTAAGCCCGAGGTGCGGCGAAGATACCGTGCCGTGTTATACAAAATCCAAAACAAAGGCGGGGAAGGGGATCAAACAAGGTGTTTTACAGAGGAGGGTCGCACCTGTCTTATACCTTGGAGAAATCAAAGATTCTGAAAAACAAAGCTTAAAAAAAATGCATCTCTTACTACGGGGTCCGCTCGCAAAAATGTACATGACGGTGCGCCCGAAGCGGGAGATGCGCTTGGGATAACCGCAGGAATCTTACAGTTTGGCAGCGCGCTCTGTTACCGGAGTAGCGCGAGATAAGGCGGGAAAGGTTTATAGCAGGAACTCGCACAGAGAAAAGAGCGCTTGCATTCCGAGTTTGTATCTGCGCTCTCCTCTTTACGATCCCTGCGATCCCTTTTCTCGCTTAATCTATGCTGTTAAAAGAATGTTTAAATGAGTTGACTTCGCTAAGATCCTTCCCAGGTCTAAGTCTTGCGAACCCTCTATCTACTGTTCCCTTCTATGCTAAAATGACCGAAATCTGTGAGACCCGAGTGTGCAAAAGCGGCGTGTGAAAGGGGAGAATCCTCAGCATCTTTAAAAGTGCTTGTCTACTGTGCGATAAATACTTTGTTACAGGATTTTAAGCGGTTGGGTCCCGCCGCTGATAGAACAGATTGAGACCCATCCGCTGGCTTCTCTCTACCTGTTTCCATTTCAATCGCCAGCGGCCCGGCGGGCATCGAATCCCGTCGGCCACTTCTCTGGGCTGCCGATTCCCTGCTCTCCGCAGCTTATCCATCTCGTAGAGCAGACTCACCCTAGGTGCCTAGCAGCCCTTTCTCCTGTGAAAACACCTCTAGGTCTTTTAGCGTTCTTTTGGTACCACTCCGTGGCAATACTCAGCCGGCCCATCTATTTACCCTTCAATTTTTTACTCCATGACCGACCCTTCTCTTTCTCTCTTAGAATACATTTTGGACAGTGTCTTCCCGCAATGCGCAAATCAATGCAGCAAGGCATCGGACTTGCAAGTCATCGCTGGCAATCGGCTTCTCCAGCCTCCTTACCGCTCTTGTTCAGGGTGACCCCGCATTCCCGATTCTTTCCCGATCCGCAGCCGCGCGGCCAAGCTCTCCCAGTTATATTGTATCACTAAGAAAATATTGGGGTTCAGAATAAAAATATAGAGAGATAAAATGGGGTTCGGGTAGATTTATTCTTTTTTCCTTTTTAATATTTGTGCCTGAGAACTGCTTAGGATTAGGAAACGCACTGCGCAATTTCCATGGAAAACTTGTTTGGCGCATGCCCGCCTGGGCCGGGAAAGCGAGCGAGAGAGGCTGGGAAACACGCATTAAAAATGGGAATGGGGTCTTTAGCAGGGGTCCGTAGGTAGAGACTGAACTGATGAACATAAGCGCCCCTGCCCCTGCAGTCAAGGGCTGCTGGGGCCGTTGGGACTGGGTGGTCAGGGCCGGCGGGCTCGCTGGACTCGTAACTTACGGACTGGTTTACGCACAGAAAAGTACCCACACGCAGTCCATTAACACAGCATTGCGTGCGCTCTAAGTGACAATAGCCTGGACCCCATGTCCGAGCCATTGTCCCCTTGCCCTGGGCTCAGGGGCACCGCTTTCTTTTTCTTTACTAGCCCGCTGGGTTCGGGTTCGCGCTCGGCTTGGCCGGCGTACCGCAGGTAACTTGGCTTGAAAAACCCGGTTAGCGAACGCGGCCGCCTCGGCTTGGATTGCTGCAACAGCTGCGGCTGCCCTCTTGTGGACAAGGTGCTCCGCGGGACAGCTGCAGGAGCGTCGAAGAAGGCTCGGGTACCACGGGCTCTGCAGAGAGACCAGAAAGCCCAGTGCGTAGCGGGCTATCCATGCCACCCTTGAAAACCAAGGTGTCTTTAATAAAGGGGTTCTAAAGTGACCAATGAAATCCTGCTCACACATATGTATTTAGTTACTATGTTATTCTTTATGAGTGCCCACCTTGTTCCCACTGTCCCACTCTAGAGAGACGCCCCAGAAAAACAGAATCAGGCAGGCTAGGGCCTTCTCCACACTTAGTCATTGACCGTCACCTGAAGATCCAGTCTGCATCCCCCCCTGCCTTTCCCCAGCCCTCTCCTCAGTTACGAGTCCCAGGACCCGTTGGAATCACTTCTGAGTTTGTATGTTTTTGGGGAAGGGGTCTGCTTGGGGAAAGGGTCTACTATCTCTCTGGCTGGGCCAGACTGGCTACGTGAGGCAGCCTGGCAAGGAACAGGCAGACGGGTGAGGGAGGGGGGCTTGCTCCTCCGTGAGGGGAGGGGGAGCAGGGGGTGGAGCCTGATGGGGAGGGGGGCAGGGGTGGGTGGGGTTGGGGGCGTGTCTGCCCGCCAGCGAGAGTGTCTATCCCGCGCCCGCCAGTGCCAGTGCCACTGCTGTTGTGACCACCGTCGCCAGCAGCCTCCAAGGAGTTCCCTGAGCGGAACCCCTTAGAGTTTGCGAGTGAGCCGGGAGCTGTCCTCAGCAGCTCTCTGCCCGCACGCCTGCCGCAGGCACCCCAGTCACTGAGCAGTCAGGCGGCTTGCCCGCCTCACCCAGAGCCGACGACGTCCAAGCGTCCTGAAGACCTTCCCCTTCCCTCCCCTCCTTCCCCCGAAGATCCCGATCTCCCTGACTCCCCAACCATGGGAAACGCTGGAGCAGCTGCTAGAAGGTGCACCGAAGGTGAGAGTGGTGAGTCCTCCCAGGTGGGGAGGGCGGACGGACTTAGCCTCTTCCCCAGTCCCCCTACACGTCTGTCCGCCTGCCTTTTGGTCCCTGAGGGTCTCCTCTAATTCTGGCCAGCCTCCCCTAAATAAGTCCTTTAAGACCTATCCTTCAAACTCCTATAAGTCCCGTCTATTACTTTAGCCTTAGTCCCGTCTGGTTTAGTCTGTCTCAACGACGTGCTACCCCTCTGTCCAGCTCGTTAAAGAGCTCACTGGACGAATGAAGGACGGGGACAGGAGCAAATTCGAAGTGCTCCTCCCGAAGTCCACACAAGGATGCACCCCACGAATTCCTAGACACTACCCAGTCCAAAGTCCGGTCTACTGGCCGCAGACAACTTGGGGCAGCTGTCTCTAGCTCCCCATGTTTTTTTCCCGCCCTCCCAGTTCCTTACCTCCTACCTTTATGGTCCAGTTCAGTTTGTAAGTCCCCTTCTGTCCCAGTTCTCACCATCAGTCCACCAGACGGTAACCAGTCCTCTCTTGAGCCTCTACCCGTCTGAGGGGCAGGCTGGGGCTCTCCCAGGACAGACGGACTTGAGCAAAGACGAGGCAGGTGTTCCTCTCCCCCTGCCCAGATTAATCCCCTTTGAAAAGAGGCTATGAGGCTAGCAGGGGAGGGTGTGGGCGGGCAGGGGTCCTATTAGGGAGAGTGACAGTGAGTGCGTGCGCAAGTGTGTGCGCGAGTGTGTGCGCGCTTGTGCAAGCGTGCTTGTGCAAGCGCGAAGCGAGGTAATGAAACCTCCACGCACGCACGCGGGACCTGCCCGGTAAGTACTAAAGTCACGTTTCTTTTCCCCTTTTTTTCCCTCCTTCAGTATGTGTTAAGCTCTGAGCGCCCGGCTACAGCCGCGCGCACTTGTGCCAATCCCCTGAGCGAGCGCCACTCTTGACGCACGCGCCCCCTCCTCCTCTTGAGGGACTCAAGGAGGGCAAAAAAACACCTATTAGCCACCCTACGCCCCTTCACACTTGGCACTAACTCCCCTCCTCCCACCGCCCCATGAGGCACAGCTGTAAAAGACTCCCCCGCACCCCCATTGGCGGTGCGCCCTCACGGCAAACAGACTAGGAGCGCTGTCTGAGGTATATCCTTCATAATGTCTATGCTTTCGCACCTTTTGGGAGGGGGGAAATGCTGATTTAGCTAAGGGGGCGTATTTGAGGGGAGCAAAAGGGCCAACGCCGACGTTTCTAGAACCCCCGCCCCCCAAAAAACTGTCGCAATAAGTTTTATCAAAAATGAAAAGGTGACGCTCGAATTGAGCGGGAGTAAAATGATACTTCGCCACATACGCAATCATGTTGATTCCTCCGCTTTGGGGAGGGGGAAGTATGGCAACTACCACAAACAGTACAAAACACGACAATTCATGCCCCACCCGCACTCCTCTGCACCCCCCCCCCCGCCGCACTCCCCTCCCCCGCCCCAACCCCCTCTCGCTCTTCTTTCTCCTCCTCCTCCCTCATCTCCTTTTTCTCCCCTCCTGTCTCTCCTCTTCTAACTCCCTCCTCCCCCCTCATCCTCCCACTCTCTCCTCTTCTCCTCCTTCCCCTCCCTCCTCTTCTCCTCCTTTTCCTCCCTCCTCTTCTCCTCCTTTTCCTCCCTCCTCTTCTCCTCCTTCCCCTCCCTCTTCTCCTCCTCCCTCCTCCTACCCCTCCCTTCTCTCCTCCTCCTACCCCTCCCTTCTCTCCTCCTCCTACCCCTCCCTCCTCTTCTCCTCCTACCCCTCCCTCCTCTTCTCCTCCTACTCCTCCCTCTTCTCCTTCTCCCCTCCCTTCTCTCCTCCCCTCCTTCCTCTCACTCCTCCCTTCTCTCCCCCTCCCTCCTCTCCTCTCCCCCTCCCTCCTCTCTTCTCTCCCCCTCCCTCCTCTCCTCCTCCCCCTCCCTCTTCCTATATATTGCCAACTTAATGCTAATGCATGATTACATCCTTATATGTACAATGTACACACTGATGTATAGTCTGCTGGGGTTAGAAGATATTTTGTAACTGGTCAAATAAAAAGCACATACTGGTTTGTTTCTTATGAACTCCAGGGAACATTTAAAGTGAATTGAAGGCATACATAATGTCAAACTTTAGAGGATTCTATCTCTGCATTTTAAATAAATTTGGTTTTGTTTATTGACCAGTTAATGAATATTTTTTTCTTTAGCCAGGTTTCTGTGCTAGAGCCAAAGTAAAGCAATTTTTCCTAATCAGCATAAAGAAAAAAATTAATTCTAAATTATGTGCCCTTAAATCATTAAAGAATAATTTTTAAATCTTCCAAAATTCACTGATCAATTGATTTTCTATCTGTTTTAATTTGAATATGAAAACTGAATATTTGGCTTCATGGTGGTAGACCAGTATGGTCTTGCTGTTTACTTGTCATGAGCCAATAAAAAAGTGTTTTAAGATGTTTTCAAAACTATAAGAAAATAATCATTTTTAAGCTATCATGTTAATGAAGGGCTAATATAGAAGCAGATCTACTTGCTGTCTGCTGCTTTTGAAAAAAATGGAAAAAATTATAGAAACTTAGAAGCCTGCTATAGAGAAAAATATCCATCGAGTGTCAAATTAGTTATTTATCCTATTAATTTAATTTAAATGTCTCATTAAAGTGACTAAAACATGTGTTGGTGCCTTATTCCTAATACAAAAGAATGTATTTGTGAATTGAATCATGCAAGTGTTTTCCTTTTAGCCATGGATGGAGACGGATATCTTGAGAATGATCCTTATGGTAAGATGGGTTTTATGATGATCTGCATATTTAATTATTGGGCTACTAAAGTAGTCCTTCCTTGCCAGTGTTAATGTAAGGTTCACATGTATGGAAACATTCTCAATACATTTAAGAAATTGAAAAGGAGAAACCCCCAACATTTAATTAATTATTTCTATACACTCTTTATATAATGAGTTTCTTTTTAAAGGCTCAAATGTTCATTGCCAGCCTAGTTCGCATGTGTTCAGTACATTATACATGCAAACTGAAGATTACTGAATAGTTTCGAACAAATGATAGAAAGTGATAGGAAATAGCAAATGATATAACTTAGGGACAACTACTTAATATGTTGTGTCCCTGATTTGTGTGCATAATTTCAGCTGGAAGAGTGTTATTCAAGGGCATTGTTAATGTCCTATTAGAGCTAACCAGGTAATTGACCAATTGATAAATCATAAGAATAAATAAAAGAACCATTACCATAACACTGGGGAGGTTTATTGCTTTCGGTACTTACTGAAAATTAATTTAGTTAGCCTAGCTGTGAATCACCTAAGTGTTTAATCTGTTTTTTCTTTAAATAATTTTTCAACACTTGAGTGGATTCAGTGACCTCATAGATGTAGTCACTCCCTCCAGTGGTGCAGATTACCATGCCTATACTCCCTTCCGTAACACAGATCACAACCCATAAACTCCCTTCAATGGTGCAGCTCACAGGTTGTCCACACCTCATTCTATGTGCTTCTTATAGCAATTTACAGCTATCCATTATCATTCTAATAAATATAATGCAATAGAAGCAATGAATAAGTATTTATTAAACACCTGTTATGTGAAAGGCAGTAGACTAAAATGTGGAGGTACAAACACAGGCAAGAAAATCAATAGAGCTCTATTACAACTCCTCTATTCATAAACTCATAGATTTTGAATTAGAAGTAACCTTAAATGTCATCCAGTTCACTTGCCTCATTTTACCAATTAAGAAGCTGAGAGGTAAAGTGAGTTGCCAAAGGTCAATGAGTAGAACCAGGATTTGAAACTATGTCTTCTGACTTCAAAATCCTGAACTCCATCCCTTATTCTAACTGAACTGGTTTTTAGATTTTTTTTTTTATGGTAGTGGGCTAGCCACCCCTCCAATTACTTTAGTTTTTTGTTTTCAACAAAGGGAAAATAATGAACTCTGCAGTGTGGTTGGCTAACTACCTATACTTAAAATCCTGGTAAAATTCCAGAACATTCTATTGAAGTAGAGGCTAGTGAAAAGCTAGAAAAGGAAATGGTGATCATGAAGAGGCAACGTGACTGGCAGGCTTGGGGAAGGGGGCTAGAGAAGCCATGCCAGATTAACTTCATACTCTTTTTTGACATTCTCCTCTACCCACTCTTACCCCCTCCCTCTCAGGCCCCATCCCTGCCCCCCTTATCCTGCCAGGACCCATCTCTATCTCCTCCCTCCCCCTTCAAGTTCCATTCCTTGTCACCCCTTCTCCCCACCAAACCCCATTCCTGGTCCCTCCCAAGCTCCCTCCCTACCCTTCCAAACCCCATGCCTTGCTCCCCCTCCCTCTCAAGCCTCATCCCTTGCCCCCCTCCCTCCCTCCCAACTTCCATCCCTGGCCCCTCCCTTCTCCAAGTCTCATACCTTGCTCCCTCCTCTCTTCATTCAACCCCCCTACTCACCTGTCTTACACCTTGTCAAAAAAGGAAATGAAGTAATTCTGCCCTTACCTTTGTTTAACCAAGCCACAAATGATGCTAACTTTTTGTGATCATGGTTCCCCAACCATCTTTAATAGTACCTTCTAGAATTGTCACAGGAATTGAATTAAAGCTCATGGGCCAGGCATCCCATAGCCTTCATTCCCCTCCTCCAATTCATTTCTCCTTTTCCAGTCCTTTAGCATGCCTCCTATTCTACAAAACCTTTCATAGGTTATTAATGTAGCAACTGAACCCACCTGTTCTTTTAGGAGCCCAAGATTACATTTAACAGGATTTGATGATTTAAACCCAGCTAAAGCACTTGGCTTGGAATTTACTTTCTACTTCTCTTGAGTATCAGTTCCCCAGTAAATATTTGTTTCATTCTCTCTATTCCAAAAATTATTCTCCTTATTAGAGAAAACAGAAGAATTAAATAATTACCTGCTTTCTCTCCATTGTCTGTGATAAGTCAGCCTGTTCCCCTCGAGAAGCAGCCTCTTTCTTCTTTGATCTTTTCTCTTTTCCCGATATCACTATAAAACCCTAAATAAAGAGGCAGCCCCCAGTTTTATTTGTCCTTAATGTGCATAGGGAACCTTTGCTCTCCTAAGCCTTGATGCTCTTTTTATTTTTATGTAACTATCAATGCTTTCAAATTCATCTCCTGTTCCTTGCTTTAGCTCTGTTTTTCACCTATTATTGAAAAACTCTTAAATTCATTACTGAGTTCCTTTTGCATCCACATTTATCTCTTTAGGCAATTCCCCATGTTTCTCATTAGAATGATTTTTCTTTTTGCCCTCAGAATTTCATTCATATGTAGTAGCTATGGCCCAAAAGGCAACTCACTTTGCCCATTGTCTCCTTGATGATATGGAGACTTGATCTGTCCTAAATCCTTGTCTCCCACCACCCCCTCCATTGCAGTACCCCTTTATTGTAGCATTAATTCAAATTATTAGCTTTAGTTTCAGTAGCATTACAGGTTAAAAACTAATAGGGAATGAGAAGCAAGGACACACACACATGAACATGAACTTCGAGGGAGGCTAGGACAGCCACATCCCCCACCCCCATTACCCATATATAGTTATATATTTGTAGGTTTCAAATTGCTATGTAAGTTATTAAAATTGTTTATGCCAACGTAAAAAGGAGCCAGGTTCCTCTTTGACAGGAACAACGTAATTTATGCCAGATGGAGAAAAAACAAAAGGAAAAGAATGGCCAGAGTAATAAGTAGCAAAGACTTTGCGTAACCCTGACTTAAGAAATATAATAATAGCTTGTAGTGATATAGTACTTCAGGGTTTAAAGCCCTGTGTGTGTGTGTGTATATACATATATAAAATATATATATGATATATGTATATAAAATATACATATATTATGTGATACATCCATCTTTTGAAGGGAACCCTTTATAATCTGTTCTCCTAAAACCCATTGTCCCCAAGACTTCCTTAGGGGTAGCTACAACACAGAGGAAGACAAGCACAGACACATAAGGAAAATTAAGCCCACCAAACTGGCAGGTCTTTCCTGTTATTGCAAGAAGAAATCTCACCTGGGTCTCTTACCCTTCCTCTTTACAACATACACAATTCTGTGAATACATAATCCTTGGCCAATCTCAAATATCAGCCTAGAGGAGGGATTCTTAATCATGAACATCTCCTTCCCTGTTTTTAAGGAGGGGTCTGTGAATTTTAAAAAATATCTATGATTGTATTTAAATATAGTTCGTTTTCTTTCTAATGCTAAATTAGTTATTTTATGCTTTAAAAACAATTATTTTGAGAAGGGGTCCATAGGCTTCAACAGAATGCTGCCCAATGGGTCCAGGATACAAAAAAGGATAAAGACCCTTGACCTAAACATTCTAAGTCTTTCTGCTTTTGTACAGTGTCCCCAAAATCTTAATGCAGGTTTAAACTTTAATAGCGATCAGCTAACTGTTATTTTAAGCAATTAAAGCTTTAAACTGCACTAAGACTTTTGGGATACCCTATATACTGACTAGACCTCTTAAAAGTAGGGGAGAGGTTAGCTCCCCCTATAGGGATATTGGAAACAGCTGCTGCTTTCCTGCCCTGCAGATCAGCTGCCTTGACTCACTGAATAATATCACAGCAGTATTCTTTCTGCTGTACCATTCTTACTTATGTGAAAAGTTAATTAAGTTAACTAAGCTATTTATATGAAAAGTTAACTATATTTCAATTTAAATTTTAGTCACACATGCATGTACATATGGATATATGCAAGTACATTCCCTATATATGTTCTTCCTCTGATGTCTCATCATGGGGACAACTTTGGGTTTTCAAAGGCTATGCCAATGAAGCATAAGCCCTAACAGATGAAAAGGCAAATTTTATGTGACTGAGTAGACTAAGTCTGCTGTTCAAAGATCAGCTTAGTTAATTACCAAGAAACTCATCACAAGTAAGCTGTTCATCAGGATTTGGGGGCATTTTAAATGAAAATTAGTCATGGCCCTCAGTCCTACGTAACCCCTATCTGGTTCCCAATTGATGGTTGAGATGAAGTAGCAGAAGATGAGGGCAGGGGTTCTTATTTTGGACCCCTTGGACCTCTTATGGTCTCCTCAGAATCAAGTTTTTAAGTAAATAAAGTAAAATACACAAAATTATAAATAAAACCAAATATATTGAAATACAGTTATCAAAATTTTTTTAAAAGTTCAGAGACTCCAAGTTAAGAATCCCTGCTTTAGTAAATAGTATTACTGAGTTGCTCTGACAAAAAAAAATTTTGACCTTAAATTAGTTCTGATTAAATCTAGGCTTATGAATTTGCCAATTGTCAACTAATCTGTTTTTTTTTTCTAAAAATTAATAAGAAAAACAGGTCTTTTGTGACCTCATCCAATCATAGATATTCCCATTAATAATATGTATGGTTTGTTTTACATAAGGCAATCTCAGATTCCTTTTTTTCAAAGCAAATACATTGCAGATGTAATAGGTTTAAAAAAAATAGATGGTTTACATGTTTAATGACCAAAAGTAAGTCATCCCATTGACTGCAACCTTTTCAAAGATGAATGTTCCTTTAAAAAAATGTACTGCCCTATACTTAAACACTTAAAAATTTGTTCTATCTATCTAAATGTTTCCGACACTGTTGGTAGATCATATGCTTTGAAGTGTGTTATTTTAATAGAAATGATATGGTATATGGAGTCTTATCCTGGTAACTTGTGAATATGTAAAATGTGTGATTTGGGTTAGGTATATGCTTGGTTAATTGTGAAACAAATTTTCTCTGGGTGAGGTACTTGTTTGGTTAGAATGACCTTGGCTTCATAAGAACCTGAACTTTGTTAAGCTAAACTTTTAAATGTCTTGATACTAAAATTCTTTTTTTTAATTGAAAAGGAAATTATTGGAAATTATTTTCTTTTAATTAATAAAGCATAAGCCCTGTAAGATACTCACATTGTTAACTTTACGTAGGGTAAATTTTTTTCTAGATTTAAAGTATTAAAATAATAATAATGAGAGGACAGAAGACTAGACTCTGAAAATCAGAAGTTCTGGGTTCTAATCCTTTTTCATCCACTAACTAGCACTAAATAAGTCATAACTCAGTTTTTTGTTTCATCAACTATGAATTAAAGTGGTTGGTCTAAATGACCTCTGAACTCCTTTAAGTCTTGAAAACGCTGTGATTTTGATACCCTCATTAAGGATTTTTTAAAAATTAATGACAAGACAGATATATATATATATATGTATATGTAATAACAATAGATGGATAGATAGATAGATACATAGATACATACGTACATACATACAGCCATAGGAAATTAAAGGCTGTATGGGTAAAAAAAAGTGGCATGTCAGTTTCAATGTGAGCAAAAGTGAGGTAGTCTACAGGTGTCTCAAAGGCCTTAGTGCATTTTTAAGCCATTTTTAGCTTTAAAATATTTGAGCTAAATAAGCTTGAGGATTTGAACCTCAGCTCTGCTAGTTAGTACCCATATAATTGTAAGTAAATCATTTAATTTCTCTGAACTCATTTCCTCTTCTGTAAAGTGAGGATTGAACTAGATGAGTCTGAGGTGCCTCTAAGAAAGGCTCATCAGGTTCTAAATTTATGACATTATTAATTCAAGTAAAGAAATTCAACAAGAAAGGTGTAGCTGAGGCTGGGAGCCTCAGGGAATCTTTTCATATGTACCTACTGGTGCATAAGGTAAGCAGGGACTCATTATATCAAACTGAGGAGGGGGACCAATAGGTAATTGAAGCTTGTGATCCCCTCTCCTTCAAGAATCTTATTTAATGTCCCTGTGCTTTGGTACTCACCCTAGAGGATGGGTCAACCAGATGGGTGAGTCAATGATGATACAGTCATTCAGATTTCCAGGACCCATATCTGAAAAGCGATTGTTCTGAGACTCTACCATAGACTCCAAGGGTGTGTTCAAAAGCATAAGATTTTATAGTAAAAAAAGAAAAAAACTCAACCTATTCCTTTTAACAAACATTTGTTAATATATACTAAGGCTATCTATAGCTGTAAGTTTCTTGAACAATTTTACGCTATGTTTCAATTGGTAAGACTAAGTAAGGGATCATTATGGGGATGGGGGAGGGTGATCCTAGGATCACAAATTTAGAGCTCATCTAGTCCAGCTCCAACCTTTTACAACTTGGAGTACCGTGTTCTAGAGAAATTAAATTAATTTAATTTAATAAATTAAATAACTTCCCCAAAGCTACATAGGTGGGAAGTAGCAGGGTCAGAATCAGAACCAAGGTCTTAATTTTTCAGATGAGCCTCAAAACTATATATCTGTCCTCAGTTAAAACCCTGATTACTGCTCACCTGAACTATTACAATATTTTCCTAATTAGTCTACTGTCTCCCATCTCTTTTCTCTCCTGTCAAACTGCCACCCACTTGTCAAACTGACATTCCTAAGACATAGGTCTGATCTTGTCACTACCCTACTTTTACTCAGTGACATTACGTTGCTGGCTCTACTTAGCTTGCAGTCAGTTATGATGCCCCCCAATTTTTTCTGGCACATTTATATTTGTTTAATCTTTCACAGTTTTTTTTTTAACTTTGAGTACCAATTGTGTTAGTTTATAAATAGGGCCATTTCTTCAACTTATCAAAGTAATTTCAAATTTTACATCTCTTTAAGAGTATTAGCAAGCTCACTTAATTTAAAATAAAAACACTAATGAGTATATTTTCAATCTTTTATCTGAGCCATTGATTGCACAAAAACAGTGAGAGAACTT
This sequence comes from Notamacropus eugenii, assembly GCF_028372415.1. Taxonomy (NCBI): domain Eukaryota; kingdom Metazoa; phylum Chordata; class Mammalia; order Diprotodontia; family Macropodidae; genus Notamacropus; species Notamacropus eugenii. The sequence continues at coordinate 492,936,781 of NC_092873.1, forward strand.
TGCCCTCATCTCTTAGTTTAGAAAAGTAAAGCCATCCTTCATTATGTAGTCATTTTATAGTCTACTTATACACTGAGACAGACCTTCTTCCCCCAGAAATGTGTAGCAATTTGGGAAAATAGACTTTAAAAAGTTCTGTTACGTTGAATGTTCCCAGTGATGAGTAAGAATAATAATCAATTATTTGTATAATTAATTAAGATTTTTCCAAGTGTTTTCTGCATAACAACCTTGGGAAGTAGATGGTACAAGTATTGTTATTCCCCTTCTGCAAATAATAAATTGAAGTATAGAGAAATTAAAGGAGTAATTTAGAATAAGAAAGTCCGGATCATAACCCAGGATGTGTGATTCCAAATTCAATATTCTTTTTTCACCCAAGCATACCAATTTCTTCTTTTTTGTGACTGGTTTTCACACATTGTGACACCTTGATATCCTAGCAACACTAACAAATTCACAAATCCTTGACATAAGGAAGGAAAGATGGGAAAGAATGATAGTTGAGAATTTAGATCTAGAGGTTTCGGGATTTTCCCCCTCGTCCTAGAACACCAGTTCTTAACCTTTTTGTCATGGACACCTTTGACAATCTATTGAAGTCACTGACCATTTAAAAAAAATTTAAATTCTTAATCGAAAGAAATGCTAAATTTTAGTTAGAAGTTAGTAAAAATAAAGATGTGATTTTCCTATTCCCCCCTTGCATCATCCCTGCTGTAAAAGAAATAAAATTCTTCATTCCCAATAAATTTCTCTTGAATTTCTATTGGACATCCCCCCAAAAAGAGGAATTTTTTTCCAGAAAACTGATTTTTTAAAATAACTAGTGTTTCTAATACTAGTGTTTACTTTTTCTCATCTAATTAAAACATGAAAAGAATTTAACATCAGCCTACAAGAGGCAAGAAGTGCAACTTGGCATAGTAAAAAGAAGTTTGGGTTTGAAGTCAGGAAAGACGAGTTCAAATCCTGCTTCTTATACTAACTAGCCATATGATGATGGGCAAATGACTTAAGCAATCAGTGCCTCAGTAGCCCTATCTCCAAAATGGGTAAAATAATATCTATAGTGCCTACCTCCAAAAGTGGTTCTTGTGAGGATTCAGTGAGATAATGTATGTAAAACATTGTGAAACCTTAAAACTTTGTATAAATATCAGGCATTAATTCTGCTTTCTGCATATATCTCAAAAGCTAGACAGAAATATAAGATGAATATTTTATATTTTTGAGCATTTCAAAGAATTTCTAATTGTAGCAAATCCAAAATTACTGTTTATCAAACCTGTTTGAAGCTTGTATTCATTTTTCCCAACTAAATGAAAATTCAATTCAACAAACTTTTGGTACATTTGATAGCCCATTATTTTCATAAATTCTTAATATGCTGAAAATTAGAAACTATGAATCTACATGTTTTAATTAGTATTAGTAGAAATACTAATGAGTAATTAGAAAAAGTTTTGAGTGGTATTAATGTAAACCCAAATCCTTGGATTTTAAAGCATAGTTTTAGAAGGCATGCTTTTCTGCTCCTCTCTGATCGTTGCCATACATTCAAAAATTTTTTGAAGTTAAAGATGCATAGAGAATGGAATGACATCTTAAATGTTACTGCAAAAGTCATCAGTTTTCAATTGTTCAAGCTAATTGAGGGAGGACAGGTGATTTAAAATAAACACATATTTGATTTTGGGATCCCTTTAAGAAATTAGTTTAGCTTCCATTTAACTTAGGCTAATTCTGTTTAACTTGGTAGAAATTAAAATTAGATTATGTTTCCAGAGCATAAACCAGATGAGGGAAAGGAGATAGGCTTAGTGATATTCTAGATAGTATTGGGAAAGTCAGTCTCAGAATATAAATTTTCTGCAAAGTAGGTCACTGACTCATAGATCATTGGCAATTAGGTCCATTATTGGTTTCTATAGACTTTTTTTTCCTTCTTAAACACTCCCTTTTTATTACTGAGAAGTAAGCAAATATTGTATTTTCATAAGGAGTCTGTCAACTTTAGTTGTTTTTTTTTTTAATTTTAGTACATTTAGTATATTAAGAAATGCACAGACTTTTGGCGCATCTAGTATACATACCACTTAGGATCTTAGAATCATAGCCTTTGTGATAGGAAAGACCTTGGAGGCCACTAAGTCCAACCCCCCCACCCCTTATTTTATATAGTATTTAACTTGCACATGGATCCAAAATGGTGGTCAGATATTCCAATGAATTATTCTAAAAGGAATAGTGAAAGCCTTGCTAAATATGTAAAAAGTCTGAATACTCATGTCCTGCTATTTCAGGGTCAGGCTTCATTTTTACCTTGAATTCAATCTAGTCTGACTGCTCTAAAAGGTAAATGATTTATTTTTGGCCCTGGGGACTTCAGGAATGGGGTTTGATTAGTCAGCAAATAAGGCTGTCACAGATTTCCAATTAAAGTATTATCCAAAATTTGATAGGAAAAAAAACCAATAGAATATCACTAAGGGACCTCTAGTATACAGGACTTTAGTGAAAGGACTTGAGGCTTTTTCCCAGTGTTTCTCTCTCCCTCCCTCCCTCCTTTTTCTTTTCCCCTCTTCTTTCCCCCTTTCTTTCTTCCCCCTCCCCCTCCCCCTTCCTCTCTCTCCCTCCTCCCCCTTTCTCTCCTCCTGCCCCCTTCTCTCTCTCTTTACTTCTCTGCCCTCCCCCTCTCAATTTACAATGGAGAAGCTATTTGGAGAGTAGTTGAAAGCACTATCAAATTCTGATGAGGGAACTAAGCTTTTTGTTCTGTAAATGTATCTTGCTGATTGACATTCCCAGCTTTGTCAACATCCCAATTATCTTATGATTCATCATGAAATCCTTTAAAAATGCAAAATTTAATTCATATAGAAAGAAAATTTTATAAAACATCATTTTGAGGAGGGCTCTATGAATCAAATATAATGTAGTTATTGTATGGAGCTGGTTCTGCACCAAGAGTTCTTTACCTTTTTTTTTTTTCTTTTGGCAATCTGGTAAAGCCCATAAACCTTATCTCACAATGATTTTTTAAAAATTCATGATTAAATAAAATATTAAATTTCCATTAGAGATTAGTAAAAATAAAGTTGTGATTTTTTTCCTATCCAAATTCACAGCACCCTTGAAATACAATCCATGGATCCCAGTTTAAGAACTTCTAAGGGAACTTCTAATTCTGAACAGTCGTATTAAAATGTGTCTTCAGTCTCCCTGAAGCTTTAACATTCTCATAACTTTTTGTCTCTAAAACTTTACCTTTTAAGATAGATATGCAGTATTGATTCATCTATTCAGGGCATTTTGTTTCCTAACTATAAGGTTGTTGATTGAAAAAATTAGTAGATTGATTATGTTACCTGTTGAGCTTTAGATATCCAAAGGTAAACCATCAATACCAGGAGGTTACTAAATTGTAGTGAAAACTGATAGTTGGCTGCTCCCTTTCTGGCTTTTCTCTTTTCTTTTGTACTCACTCCATTCTTTATTGGTATGAAATATATTATGTGAAATAATACAATGTTATGTTTTGAGGTGGGAAGTTTAGAAGAAATAGGATAAAGGAAGGAAGAGGATAAAGAAAAAAAGGCATGAAAAAGCATAGAAATGTAAGATATTATAGAGTGTAGTGACTGGCCTCCTCCCTTTCTTCAATGGAGCATTGAAAGACTTCGAGAAAAAAATCATTTTCATAGCAACAGTTGTAAGGTGACTGTTAGGAGGAAATGAATAAATAAATGTACTGCAAAATCCTGTTTTTACAGAATGAGTTGGGACCAAGGTCATTCTGTATAAATATATATTTCTGGGAAAATGGAAGTTGAGAGTATATCCTGAGAATTTTATTGGGGAAAAAGTATATATGCCAAGAGGCTCTGTGATGCAGTGGAAAGAGTTCTCAGGTTGGAGTCAGGAAACTTGGGTTCCAGTTATAGTTTTGCCATGAATTGGCTCAGTGACTTGACTTCTCTGGGCCCTATTTGCTTATGTAAATGATTATGTTGGACTCTAAGGCCCTAGGTCTAAAAATCTATGAATATTGAATAATAGGAGGTAAAATATAATGAGGTTATTTCCTTGTATTAATGAATTAAGATTTATAAAAAGAAAAAAACTCAAGAAGGGAATATCTTCTTAATATTTGTTCTGTCCTTGGATCAAATTTGTATTTACTTACCTCCTTGTACTAGTTACATGCTTCCCTCCCCCCACTCCTATCTGAACAAGAATGATATGGGAGGTAGGGAATCTAGAATTTCTCTTCTAAAGGTCAGTGGGATCTGTAAATGCATAAATCAGTCACTTTGATGGATGATTATATGGATATATTGGCCATCCTCTTCACTTGCCCCAAAGTCACCAATACATCTCTTCACCCCTCTTTCCTTGAAGATGAGGAATTCAGCATTTGAAAACTTCCACTTATTGGGGGAAAATGAACGATGGCACTTACATTAAATTCTGTTGGAAGGACACTTTACAAGAAATATATACAATGGAAACAAAATACTGTATCCTTTTGGATAAGAAGGATGAGATTAATTTACACAATAGCTTTACTATTAGGTGATATGAGTAGAAAGTAGAGAGTATTTGCTTTTAATCAGATTACACAGCATGTATTGGAATAATTAGCCCTCCATCATCATTTTTTTTATTGTTCTGTACTGTTTTGACCATGACATAAATTAGAACATTGTGTGTACTATCTGTTAGAATTAATTGACTGTTGGAGACTGCAAATTTTATTCCTAATTGATATTATAAGTTGATTTTTGGAAATTTGCTTATTTTGGTTCTTAATCAAAATTATAAATTTAGATTATTATTCTATCCAGAACTTGTTCCAAATAATTCCTTCGTTTTAAAGATAACTCCTAATGGATACATGTTATAAAACTTATTTACCTTCTTTTTATGATAAAGTCATAAAAATATATTGTGGGGCATGCCTTTGAAAGAAAGGTTGGATTTGACCTCACAAACATTTTTGCATTATAGTCACTGATGGAGTCTACCTTTTATTATTAGGGTCATAGGATCTTAGATTTATAGCCAGAAGGGAAATGCTCTTATTTTTACAGATGAAGATTTCCAAGGTCATAGTGGTAGTAAACTCTGATTTGAAGCCCAGGTTTTTTTACTCCAAATTTGGCAGTTTTCCATTATGAATCATCTGTCTATGATTAGTTATATCTAGTGATTAGAACAAAGGTTAAAGTAAATTTAAAATTGGAGGTAAATATAAATGTTAGACTCTAGTAGCTCTAACCTTTCCTGTTTATGTCTATAGACTCTTATCTATAGACTCCAAAAAATAGGAAATAGATGAAAATCAAGACATTAACTCTATTATCATTTTTGGAGAAAGTAAACTATACATGGCAGTTGCCACAATGGGGAGGCCAGAAGGGTGCACAAACTATTTTAGCCAACAAGTACTTGTTTTTTGGTTTTTTGTTTTTGGTTTTTTGTTTGTTTTTTTTGCCTATGCAAAGTTAATCAAGTTGGTCAAGGACAATATATGTACAGGCTCATTTACAAAAAGTGAAGGAGGAAGATGACAGATAGTAAACAGTTTCACTTCACAAAATAGTGAAAAGTTGCTCAAGGGAAGCCAAGAATTCTGAGAGTATGGTATCTGATTTAAGTCAGCTTAACCTGAGATCATTTTGCAGATGAACTACAAGGACCACAAGTAGATGTGAAAGGGAACAGAATGGTCTGTATGGTCTGTTATCATTAGTGAGGATAGGAGAAACCTTTGGACTTTAGCAACTCAGTACCAAACATAGTGTGGCAGGAAAAATGGAGGTATTTGAAAAGGGAAAGTCAAAAAGATCTCAGATCTCTCCTGACTTCCCAATCCAATAGTCTAACTGCTATATCACCCAGTCTTTACATTATCACATAGATCCTCTTAAATATCCCTGTCCAACAGGACCAGTGGCACTATCTCTGGATTATAGATAAATCATCAAAGGCTTTGAGAGGTTAAGTAGTTTGTTTTAGAATTTAGTAGTTTTTTTTTGTTTGTTTTTATATCACCATGACTAACACACTCTCTGGCCCTCACTGTTAAGACACTTAATAAACTTTTATTTTGTTAGATTGAATTGAAGCTACCCAGTTGCTTAAAGCCTTTTTAAACTGGTGCTAAAGTATAACAAAATCCCAGTTACTTAGGACTTTTAGCTCATGTATGAGGAGTCATTTTAGTCATTGATAAAAATGACTTCATTTTTAATCAGAGTTTCCATATTTGTTTTAGTTTAACCACTCTTCCATGTATATATCCTATCTCTTAACAAATATTTTTGTTTTATGAAGTAACAATATTAATAAGCTTTTAAAAATTAGCATAATTTCTGGTCTCTTGGCTAGAATTTATTCTTTTGTTCTAGCTCTCTTCTAGAACATTGGAAGGTTACTATTTGTAACACATTTTTGAGTTGAGACCTAAAATGTTCGTGATAATCCTTTACTAACTATTACTAACTATTCCACTAACTATTGATATTCAACTATTGAGCTAACTATTGATATTCAGTTTTACAGTGCTAGTGTTTCTATCTGTATAAGTTAGTCAAGGTCCATTTTTATGCAAAAAAAATCACTTTATCTGGAAATACCACAAACCATTAAGTATTAACTAAATGAAAACCTCGCTTTAAGCATAAACTGGATATATAGTAGAGTAATAAAACAAAGATGTATTTGTAAAGGAAACATTTTGATTTTTGGAGATATCAGTGCTAAAAAAACAATCAGCATAATTATTTGACTATTTTAAGAATAGCAGGGATTAATATAGCTCCAGCCTACAGCTGTCCCAGAGCTCATCTAGTTCCAAAGATGTGAAGGACTCTAGGCACCAGTGGCTTCCACACTTACTCTAGAGAAGTTTCCCAGGGTTCAGAAAAATCAAGATCTTTTGGTATCACCTTAATAAAGCTCGAGACCTCAAATGATACAGGGACTAAATGACTGAGGAGAAAATACACTCATGGTACATATGTACATTTTGGAAAAGCTGTGGTTTCCTAGATTTCATCAATATTAGTTTATTAATATCCCACTAAAATACAAATTTTTCATTGATGTGAAATAGACTAGTGTAAAAAACCCTGGCAATGACTTTCCTTATGGAGAGTATTCTTTAATAAGGCTATTTTTTTAAAAAAAAGAATGTGATTATAGTATATAATTCAATTCAACAAACATAAAGTAGTACACAGCCCTTATAAGTCCCTAGATTTAGAACAGTAAGGATCCTTTGAAGCCATTGAGGCCAATCTTACAGTTGAGGAAACTGAAGCAAATGGAAGTTAAGTGACTTGCCCAAGGTCACACAGCTAGTAAGTATCTAAAGTGGAATTTGAACGTAGGTCTTCTTGACTCCAATTCCAGTGCTCTATACACTATGCCATGATGCTTCCCATTATTGACCAATAAGAAAAATTGAAACTAAATTTTATGCTAATGAGTTCAGTTGACAAAGATCGCACTTCCTTGGGGTTGATTGAATTACAAAACAAATCAAAGTTGTGTTACAAATGTAGTTGTTCCCTTCTAGCAGTAGATGCCAGTAGAGTTCTTCTGAATTAAAATAGAATTGAGACCAACAGGGCCATAGCAACAACTTCCTCTTAGAATTGCTATTTTTAGAAAATATGATATAGGGCTCTTATAGCCTTATATCATATTTTTAATAGGACTTTATAACAAGTCTTTGCAATTTTTGTTGAAATTATGTGAAGATTTTTCAGTTTGATATTTTACAACTATTTAACCGTTTAAACTTTACTCGATTTTACAGTTATGTTTACTTAGAGAACATAGTCATATTTTTATCAATTAAAATTAGAGTTCAACTCAGAAACTTAGGAGATTGTTAACTTTGAACTCAGGTATTCTTGGGTTGTAGGGTCTAGAAAATGTATCAGTTGAAAAACTTCAATGTATTCATTCCTTTCCCTATAATTATAATGGTTTAACTAATGGCAATGGGAAATGAAAAGCAATGGGAAGCATTTATTTAGCAAACATTAAGTAACTACTTTGTGCATCACATTGCTAAGAGAGATATGAAAATAAATAAGTGTACTCTGTCCTCAGGGAACTTAAAATCTATTTAGGGATAAGATATGTATGCAAATAGGATTTGAAATCAAGAGAAGTATAAAACCATGCAGTATAGATAAATATTATAAGAATTCATAGAAGATAGGGGTCAATGGAAGACTTCTCATAAGAAGTGGGACTTTGTCAAAGAGAAAGAAGGAAGAAAGAAAGGAAAAGAAAGAAAGGTGAAGAGTAGAAGGGCCTTAGGATTGGAGATGGACAAATATCTTGACTTGCAAAAGAAAATAAAAGAAAGAAAGAGTAGGAGGAGGTGAATTTTTCACACTTTCCACCAAGGATCTTGATTTTGGATTTTGACAAAATTCTAGAACATTTTATTAAAGAGCTTGTGTGTGAGTACTTAGAAAGGAATATGATTTGTCAATATCAGTGCACAAGTCATAGTAGATTAATTTCATCTCTTTTTTGACAGGTTTACCAGAATGGTAGATCAGGGCTGTACTTCAGGCATAGTTTTCTTATATTCTAGCAAGGCAAATCCTCACAATTTCCTTATGGAAAAGGTAGAAGAATGCAGACTAGATGGTAGCATAGTTAGATGAAATAAGGAGGATTTACCCAATGCCATTTAATGAATGGAAGCCAGATGGGACCACCTCAGGAAGAATATATCCATGGGGATATATTCTGTTTAGTATTTCTATTGGTTGAATATTTTATTAGCTTTTTCTGAGTGACACAAAACTAGAAGGGCTAGCTAATGTTTTGGAAGGTAGATTTGAGTTCCCAAATTTTGATTGTCTAAAACAATGTTCTCAATCTAATCAAATGAAATTGAATCAAGATTCATACTTAGGTGGGGGAAAAAATCAAGTCCAAAGTACAGAATGAAGAAAACATAGGTAAAAAATAGTTCATGGGGAAAAGACCTGAGAAATCTACTAGACTGAAATAACTCAATATAAGGAAATTGCATCTTGTAAGTTTTTTAGTTAAATGATTTTATTTAATGTATTTCACAGAGTAGATAATTAGTAGTATTCATTAGTGATAATATTTCCTGTTAGTTTCTTATGTTTCCCAAATTTGCTGTTAGCTCAGGCAATTGTTGTTCACCTTTGTTGTATCTGTCATTTAGGTAGATGGTAGGAAATTTGGAAGAAAGAATATTTAAGAGAATCTCTCCCTTGAGATTGTTGCCTTCTAAGTAGCCTAAGTTAGACTTTGCATACTCAGTGCTGTACAGAGAGAGATCTGTTGCACCTTGCTCACAAGATACTCATTAAATACTACACAGTGCCCATGTTTTCTGATCATAGATCATAAATTTTAAATAATAATACTTTACTTAGATAGATAAGGAACTGAAGGTTACTGGAGTTTGCTAAGTGTTTGTAACTTCATTGGAAAGGAAAATAATGCTTAAATTCATTTCTTTTTTTTGCTAGATTTCCTGGTAATAGATATTAGCACCAAGGTTGCCTTTTTAATTTGGTCTAGTTGGCTGTTTTATTGACTTTCAATTATCTGCATAGATTGTAATAAGTTTATTTTTTTAATTGTTCTTTAATTGAGTTTTTTTAGACTACCATATATAAAATGCCTTTATATTTATTGATCTCATTATTGGGTGTTTTGATATTAAAAGACTGTTAATGTCAGAGCTTTTAAGGCAGATATCAAAGGGTGTTTTTTTTTTTTAAATCACCACCTTTTAGTTGAGGTGAAATGAGAATTTTTTACAAGTAAAGCTCAGAAATATTCTGTTTGATATAACAGGAAACAGAACAGCAGTAGTGGTTTGAATACCCTGCAAACAGGAAGTTTGATACTTGCTTAGCTCTTAGTTTCGATGTTAGAAGTTATCAGCTTCTTCTGGGTATCGTCTCTGGTATTGAAAAGTCTTATATAGATGAATGGCAGCTAGGAGGGAGCTGCCTTGTAACCAGTGTACAGGGACGACCACTACTCTTCAAAAACTTGAAGGTTTTGCTAGCCGATTGTTTCATAGACAGCCTAAGGGTACAGCCCATGATCTGAAAACAGCTCTGGAAAATGAGAGCCTTCATTTCTCTGAGTACACTGCCTTATGGGACAGATCAAGTAAGTCTTCCTCTGGTAGCCTTCAACTTGCAGATAACTAACAAAAGCTATGAGAAATTGATGATTGAATTTGATCTAAAGAACAGCATGTTGCCGGAGTCTTTTTCTGACTTACAGTTACTTATTCCTTCATAGAAGGACATTTTGTGGGTTCAAATTAAAGCTACTCCCATATTACTTCATAGCTCTTACAGTTTTGTTTTTCTCAATCATCAGTAGATAGGCTACTGTTCTTTTGTTAGCCTTGATGGTATTTATTAATTCTTTAGTTTCAGAGAAAAATGACTAGATTAGAAAATAATTTGCTTTAAGTTCTTGGAAGTGCTAAGCCTCAAATTTTGTGAAAATTGATTACATTTTTAATTGAAGGATTCCTTTATAAGAATGTCAATGTTTCCATTTGGATTGCAGTTTGTGAGTCATTTCAGCATTATAAGCAAGGTTCTACAAAGTTAAAAGCTTCATGCTATTGTTTTAATTAAAATTTTGCTTATAGGATTATATATTTAATTGTCTTCTATAATTCTCAATGGTTTTGTATAACTTGTAATTTCAGGCTAATCAAATACTAGAATTTTATAACAAAATGATAATTACTTTGATTCATACATCCAGGTCATAGTAAAGTGTTTAGATTATATTTTTTTCTAAAATATGAACTCAAACTATCTGTGGAAACTTTGTCCTTTTATTTTAAAAATTATGTAAAAATAGGAGCATCTCCTCAAAATTTCATGTCACCTTAGAGTCTCTCCTAAATTGTTTGATTTGCTTCTTTTATTGGATAGAAAATGGAATACTTCAGATTATCTTGTACCCTTTAATGGATTTATTAATTGATCATCAGATTTTACTCATTGAGTGCTGAGTTTGTCCTTTTTAGTTTATATCAGTTATGGACATATGCCCTTCCTCTGACATACTTACTGGTAGAGTGATCCTGGGCAACTCACTTAACCTCTCGGTGGCCCAGGAAAATACCCAAGATGATCAATTGCAGAGAAGTTATGAATCCCTATCACTAACCCAGGAGTTAAGGGGAAGAAGCCTAAAATTTAAAAAAAAAAGCAACTCATCTGAATATACTAGGTCTATTTAACTCCCCTTCTTTCATAGGTTGGAGATGGTATAAACATATGCATTTCAAAAGTGTTTTACCTCCTGTCAAGATATTAAGATATATAAAAAGGCAATTTATATAAGATATATTTGTGTAAAAGCCATTCATAGTTTCACTTAAAGTGTCTTGATCATATCTAGGCAGGCACCACTGTATAGCTAATATTAGCTCTGTTTGATAGCAGAGGAAACTCAGATACAATTTTAGAGTTAAGTGAATGGTTCTGTCATAATAAATTAATTAAAATCAATTAAAAGGCTCCTTATAACTGAAGTATCCCCCACATGACCTTGTTGTAGTCTACTGCCTCACTCTCTTAAGCTGCTTTAGAAATAATTATTATTCTTCATAAAGGTCTAATAGTCTAATAATTCTTTAATTGCTAGTATTTGGACTTAAACATTTTTGATGAATAGGTTTCTTTAGTAATAACTACAGAAATCTAGGAGTGGGATAGTATCATAAGCAAAAGACCTCTATTTGAAATGATAGACTGGTCAAATGGGGTATTAATATAACTTTACCTCATGAAAAAGATGGTGCTAACACTTAACCTTAGTATAAATTTCTAAGATTATAGAAATAGAATCTTTTTTGGCTATCAATGCACAAACCTAAAAGGTATTAACATTCAAGAAGTCTTAGTGGTAAATAAATAAGACCTCCTGGTTCAAAAACAGTGGAGTTTTATTAATCAAGTAATCTCCTTATTTGATTATCTCTTTATTTTTAGATGACCCTCAAACATGTGGGAATAAAAATATGTTAGGATGTGCATTACAAAGAAAAGTATACTAATAGTACTTTATCTTAAATTAAAGAAACTTGATTTATAATATAGAAGAGAAACTATTAAACAGTAAAATAATGTTCATTAATTAAAGTTTGTAAAAGTTCATTTTATACAATGTAGAAAAATATTTAAATATAGTAGCCTTTCTTCATTTCTTTAATAAAATGAATGTTGGCATAACATGAACTGTTTACATACAAGCTGCATTCTTCTTAGATGTGGAAAGCATCTACTTGCATAACTTGTTTGACAAGGAAATGGAATGTCATATACACTGATGATGATTTGGTGAATAGAATTGTTTTTAAGATGCTACTTTAAAAAATTCACTAAGCAAAGAGGCTGGCATGTATATATCAAACAAATGAGATTTGTGAGCTATTGAGTAAGTCTGTTGACTATAAGGTAGACATAAGGTGCCATTCAACCACACTTACCTCCACAATTTTTTGCTTCTGAGGTGATAAGGCAACCATATGATGCTGACAGTCTTGGAAACGAGTTACAACTATCTAGTAGCAGGAAGTTGATTCCTTTTCAGTGATACAGATAAAGGGGGAAAATGAGCTCTTTATACCTTTAGATATACCCTATACATCTTGTACCATGTCAGAAATTTCTTAGAGTTATTTTAATTCATACCCTTTCTAGAATATCACTAGAAAAGTGGCCTCCATATTGGCTCACCTCTGGATGCATGCAATATCTCTATTTGCTCTGGTTCCTTCAAAAAATCAGAGGAAAAGAGCTACTGTAGACCTTACAATTGAAACGACATAATGATGTATTGGTCTGATTCTTTTTATGAAGCCAACTCAAAAATACTCTGTTTTGTGGCACTTTAAAAGTCACTCTGTTCGATTTTGACCCTTAAATTTTAATTTAAAAATCACATTGTGCCTGCTCTTTGCCCTATAAGTCTTACAATGACCCTCTATCTCAAAAGAGTATAGTTATGACCTGACTTGTCTAACTTCTATTCCAGAAGCACCAAGTTCTTAAGTTAATTACTTGGTTTATTTAGATATGTATTTTTAATTTGATGGTTTATTTGGGAAACCATTAAGTCATATACATTATGAAAAACTTAAAAAACAAAAAAATATTATATGATTATTTGCCAAAAAGAGGTATATGGGTTTAGGAGTATTTGCTTTTGGTAGGCAAGAAAATGAATACACATAGAAAGTGAATGACTTGTCCAGAGTCTTACAGGCAGTAAATGGCAGGGCTGGAATCTGAACCCAAATTACTCAACCATTTGACATTGTTTTATCCACTAGTGTCCAGAGTGGTTCATATGATTTGCCAACATCTCTGACATCTTTCCAGTAGAATCTGAAAAATACTTTATATGTCAGCAAGTACTACTAGTAGCCTCTGATTTTTGTCATCTTAGTGGCCACTTAAAGATTCATATGATCAGAAAGCTGGGATAAAACCAGTTTTAAGGGACAAAAAGCTTAGCAGCCCTTGTGATACTGAATTTAATGGAAGTTTAGAAATGTTAGTATGTTTCCTTCTAAAATGTGGATATATTATGTTACATTTTATGTCACTTTCAAAGAGTAGCAAGCTTGAGTAATTTATCTTAGCAGTACTAGGCAATGTAGCTCCCTTTCATTCTGGCCCTTGAAAAATAAAACCTATTGCCAGTCTGAGGAATAAGATTCATTGCAACAGCCACTGAAAACAGCACGTGCATTTTAGTTTCTGTAAGATCGGCTGCTAGCAATAAGATCTGAGGGTAATTGAAGGATATTTAGAACAAGTGATTTTGTTGCTTGGCCTTTGCCAGATAGAGAAATAAACATTGTGCTTGAGGAACATAGTAATTCATGAATAAACTTTTATATCTTTTGAGAGTTATAAGAAGTGTTACTACCAGATGAGGGCTGGAAATGACATATGAGGGTATATTTAAAGCCATCTAACACCAAAAAATAGAGGAGAATCCCTATATGCTTGCATCGATTAAAGCTTTAAAGCAGCTACTCATTGGTTACAAGTGAACTGATAATTCTGGTCTAATGTTGCCATGGTAACAAGTCATGCTAGGTGTAATCAAGAACATTTTAAAGATACTGGCGTTTGAGCATTTCTTTCCTCTGCTATTTTACATTCCTGTTGTAGTGGTGGTGTATGCAAGAGGAGAAGATGGCTAGAGGAGAACTTAATAGACAAAACTAGTTGTGCATATCTTGGCTGTTCTTTGATGGTAGCTAGTGGTGTCTTGGATTGGTTAGTTGGGCTTTCCTTCCAGAAGTTTTCTTAAGGAAGAAAAGCCTTTATTCTCTTTCTGTGTGGCATATTTCATTTCCAGTGAATACGTTTCCAGGATCAGTGTTTCTGCCTGCAATTAAAATAGAAACATAGCATGTTATAGTGAACAGAGAGTTTTGGGCTTGGAGTCAAGAAGACCTGAGTTCAAGGCTAACATATATACAGTGTGTGCAACCCTGGGTAAATATTTTAACTCTTAGTGCCCGAGGCACATCTCTAAGAAGACAATATAATTTAAATAATAAAGTGTTGTTGGTCCCCTGTAATGACTATATAATCTCTAGTTAGATCTTGGAAGTAATAATCACACGCTTGGTATATAGAGGTAGCACTTTAATGATTTTGGTGGGGGTTTGTTTTATCATAGGATATATTGTTATTATCTGAAAAAAAGTGTTGTTCTTTTCCCTTCCTTTGGTTTTTTTTTCACACTCAAGAAAAATCTGTACGTAATTCACATTTATCTTGTCCAGTTTTGTCCATTCTATTTCTCCATTTCTTCCACATGAGTAGGAAAGGGATGGTTAATGAGAGATGGAGGAGTAGAACTAATAAAACTTGATCATGGGTTGGATATGGAAGGTGAAAAAGAAAAAATTAACCTGCATGGCAGGGAGGATAAAAATAGAGGAAATTTAGAAGTTCCAAAATAAAGGCATAGCTCTGTGTCATTCTCTTTTTCAAAAACTTCTCTCTGGCATCATTGAACAATCATTAAATTGCATTGTGCCTTTACTGAGATAAATGAGGAAGATGAAAGTCACTTTTGGAAATTTTTTTAAGATGCAATTTTTTAAACAAAGACATCATATTAGGGATTAGATGGTAATCTGCCTTACCATTTGGATACCAAAATATACATTTATTGGAGAAAATAACAATTCACATTCTATATACTGTAATGGCCAGTTTGTGTATAGCCAGACTTTATGTTCTCATTGCCCATATTGTGCTGTTTGTTAATACTGTTAGTTTTTATTTTTAACCTTGTGAAATGTTTTCCAATCAGTTACTTTTAAACACCTAAAACAATTATCTGCAAATAACTACTGCTTGTTAATCACTTTCTGGCATGGCCCAGCAAAACAAACAAAAAAAAAAACACTTTAAAAGCATTTATTAAAATTGAATACCTCCAAATGGAAACAAATAACTTGATACTCATATAAATAAGAAGCATTTTGGTCTTAAATTAATGTGCGTTTGTGTACTTTTTTAACTGAACAGAAAAGTGTTTTTTTTCTGACTGCAGGCCTCTATGTTGTGCTGTGCTATTGTGGTCCTGTATCTTGCTGTTACCTTCTGTGATGCTCTCCACCAGTACTTGTATTTACAAAAAGATTTTTGTTAAGGGTGATTTAAAACAACAGAATAGCACCCACAGCTCTTATCAGGTTGGATGGTAATGAAATTAAAAGATGTTTATGTGTAATAGTTATCTTGTGTCTTGTGTTGGTATGAACCATTTAGCATCACTTTCAACTCTGTTTGTTAATTTGCCATTAGATTTGGAATTGCCAAAGCAATTTTCATAGCATGATACTCTAGAATAATTTTTAATAAAATTATCAGGGCCCAATAGCAATGCTTGCTTCATTTTTAGAAGGAGTAAATCCTTGTCATGTGTAACATGTTTCTGAGATGCATGCTTTTTAACACAGTTGTTATGGGAGCCATAACTAACATTAGATAATTATTTCAAATAATCATTAGCAAAAAAAAAATGCATTCTATATGTTTTCAGTGAGAGACTTCCTGTCAAAGGCCAAGGAAGAATTCCTGAGGAAATGGGAAAATCCTACCCAGGTAAACGATCTTTAAAATTTTCTGTGACTTTAAAATGTTATAAAAAGTAAAGGCCTGATTATTTCCTGAAATGATAAACCAATTTCTGTTCATATAGCAGTGATGTATGATATGCTTAAATGTTTGAAGTGAAAAGATACTGAATGAAAGTTTGCAATATGAATTTTGCTACATTGAACAAATGTAGATGCTACTTATTTGATAATTTTGATGAAAATTTAATTTTACTCACTTTCTATTATGCCATGCTGCTTCTTATAGTAGTCACAGTAGAAATATTTGGTAATTAGTATTCTTGAATAGCAGTAATGTTAAGTACTGTTGTCTAGAAGTGCAAATGCTGTATGATTTTTAAAAATATAATCATTATCAGGATCTGCCATCTTACCAGTTGAATAAGAATTCCTTTATAAACATAATTTTATTGGTAACAAGATGAATTTAGATAAGTGTTTTGCTTTTCTATTCTCATTTGTAAGCACAGTGCCTTAGATAGTTTAGACATGGAACAAATATATGCTGAATTTGAATTTTGAAAGATGAGATTAAGAATAACTTTTAAAAGATTTTTTTTTTTATAAATTTTTAATTCTTTGGGGAACTAAAGAAGAAGATGGCGATATTAGCTGTAAAATGAATTTTGAAAGATTTTATTTTGTAACAATGAACTTTAAATATTTAAGAACTCTTTCCACTAAAGAATATTTAATTCTAAATAATCACAGTAATTTTATAATCCCTGCCAAGATTTGGGGGGTATGACTTATAATTTAAAATGTAGTCATACTAATAATGGCAAACACTATTTAAAACATTATGTAACAGAGAAATACTGTAGGAGGTAGGGAATACCCTGAGTATGAAGAAAAAAAAAGAAGGCCTGGCAGAAATGAAGATTTTGTACTAAATGTAGGTTTTGTAGGGGGTAAAATGCTACATTAGACAGAGAGAAAGAGAGACAGACAGAAACAAAGACATACTTATGGAGTGCTCCTATTTTGATATGACTGCAATAAATATTTCAAGTGGTCTATGGTGGCAGATTGAGAAAGTAAAAATTAATCAAATTACAGTTAAAAGGATATAGTCTTGAATACATTTCCTTATTAAGATATAAAATTTTAGAAAATTAAGGTTGAAATATAAATGAAAGCAATTTTTACCAAAAGAACCATCAAGTCAGTGGTGTGATATTTTTTTTTTCAGTTAAGAGAAGGAATCACAGAAAGAAACCTGCTGACTGACTGCTCAGTCAAGGCTTCACATCACAGGGACTGCTAAAAGGTCCCCTTTTCAATTCTCAAATCTGTGATTCTGTGAGGATGTTCTGGTGGGCTTACTGTAATTCTCGGGTGTAGTTTTCAACTTTGAAGGTTCAGAAACTCAGTTTTTGTCAGTTCACCCGAGGGTAATCAACCTCTAGAGCATCAATTCAAGTTAACCTTATTAACAAAAAGTGATTCATAAACCCAAATGCCAATTTATAAATTTACAATGGGGAAGAGACTTCTGACCGGCAAATTTGGACCGGTTGCCTAGAGGGGCCCACTCCTCTCCTGGTTGCTAAGTTCCCCCCACAGGTGCCATGGAAAGAGTGCAAGATTAAGGCTCAGAGGCACCTGGATTCATATTTTGGCCCTATCTCTTACTACTTATGTGACTTTGGGTAAGTTAATTAACTTCTCTGGGCCTCAGTTTCCTCATCTGTAAAATGAAGAGGTTGGCATAAAAAATGACCTCTGAGGTCCCTTACAGCTCCAATTCTATGATCTTATGGTCATCCTAAGAAACAAATTGCACCATCAGAAAATTGCTTGTTAAGTAGAGGATCAAAGTGAGAGGAATGAGCTTGTAAGGAATATGTCCTAGTAGCTAAGGTAGCTTGATGATCTGAGCTTCTCTACCCCAGAAATATTTCTTTTAAGAAATAGTAGAGGTTGATCCTGCATAATCAGAATTCCTTCTCTACTGGACAGAGCTGGAGACACAATGGCAAATTCTTTTAAATTCTCTTCTTTCCAGCTTCCTTTCCAAGCAGGTAAAGTGATTGTCCCTAAAACACATTATCCTAACAAAGATGCCAGTTTCAAGATTGTAGCTTATTCTCAGTTACATTTTCATAGGAAGCCTTTGCTTTTAAGGAGGTGCCCCCCAAATCCTTGAGATCTGGAAAGCTCACTAATCTTATCAATGATACTTTGAAAAACAATTTTCTCAAAAAAAATTCTTTGAATTTGTAATTTTTGCAGATGGCTAAAATTATACATTTCATGTTAAATCTTGACAGTTTCCAATTTGGGGTGGGAGATCCTTTTCCCAACATTGTCCCCAAGTTCTGTTAAGGTGATTGGAGAATGATAAGTAGCCAGAAATTTGCCTTTCAGTCATTTACATAGTTAGAACCAGGCAATTACAGGAACTGAAAGGGAGAGACCAGGACCCTGCCTTTGCCACCATGGACAGTGACTCTGAGTAGAGTGATGGTGGAGGCAGAAATGAGGGAAAGACCTAGTACTGTAATTCTGCTGCTGCTGGCAGAATTAGTTTGTTCTCTGGTGAAGAGAAACCAGTTGACTTTCCTGCCTCACCTACCCCACTGTCATAGAAAAATCATTGCTACTGGGAGAAAAGGTTTTCTTGGACATCCCCATAGCTGAACAGGTACTAGGGGAATGCATACTTCTACTACCCTGTAATCTAGTTTTCCCATCCTAAAAATAAGGAATATTTTCATAAAGTCATAGCATTCTAGAGCTGTGGTTGGGGTGAGGTCAAATCTAACATCTTGTTTTAAAGATGAAGAAACTGATTCCAAGACTGTGCTCTTTTATGCACCCTATTCTTTTCTGGAATCATGTCAAACTCTACACTTTGATGCTTTGGTGGATGCTTGACCCCATCAATTTGAGCACTCCCTCCAGGGGTGCATATAAGAACATGTCCACAACTTCTCATCCTGTGCAATCCTTGTCTATTTCCTTCCATAAATCCTCCATAGAGGAATGGAATGGGCTGCCTCAGGAGGTGGTGGGGGCTCCTTCCTTGGAGGTCTGCAAGCAGAGGCGAGACCAGCGCTTGTCGGGTATGTCATAGTGGGGACTCTTTTCATGTATGGGTTGGACTAGATGGCCACTGAGGTCCCTTCCAACCCTTCAATTCCGTGATTCTATGATTCTGTGAGTCTACGCAATGGCCTGAGTTCTTTCTTTGGTTATTTTGATATTTTGTGGATACCCATGTAATCTTTGGGTTTTGGAGCTATTATGCATCATTCATGAATAGTTCACCATGCATACGTGTCTTTGATGATGTTTTTTTGGCTTCATTTCTCATTTAAGTGAATGTTAGTAATATTCCACAGTCTACTTACCCTTGCCGTGTGTCTTTCCATTGCCCCTTTGGGTCATGTGCAATTTTTGGTTTTTTGTTTTCCTTTTCTAAGATCACAATCCTGTAGCCATGTAGCATGACCAGGAGAATGTTATTAAAGAGATGAACCTTTGTGTTAGGAAACAGTTTAAGATCACTGAAGGTGTTACTCAGTTTCCCAAAGGTGATCCCGCCTGCTCTCCTACTTTGTAATTCTGGGTCCAGCTCATTGTCCATCTGAGTTCCTATCCAAGATCAAAGAATCTCAGAGCTGGAAGGGACCTCAGAGACCATCAAGTGTAGCCCATATATGAACAAGAAACCCCTCTACAGCATTCTGGATAGTGGTCACTCAACCTTTGCTCAAAGACCTCTCAAGGCAACCTGTCTCACTTTTGTATATTTCTACTTGCTAGAGTTTTTTTTCTTATCATAAGTCTTGATTTTGCTCTTTGCAATTTCCACCCACATTGCCCTTAGTTTTGTCCTCAGGGGCCAAACAGAAAAAGTCTTAGCTCCTCTTCTGCGTGACACCCCATCATTTGTAAATTCCATGTGCCTTGCATTTGTTAGGCACTTTCATGCTTGTTGAATTGATTTGTTAATCAACCCTACACTCTTACACGTAGAATACTGCAGCACTGGATGACTTTGAGAGAAAGAAAACCCTTGGAACTGGATCATTTGGACGTGTCATGCTTGTGAAACACAAGGTCACCGAACAGTATTATGCCATGAAAATTCTTGATAAGCAGAAGGTTGGTGCATTCTGTCATGAATTATCCGTAGTGTAAACTTGGGTTTTGAAGGCTTAGACTCTAAATGTATCTTTACATATATATATATATCATATATTAGTGCTGATTTCAAATTTCTTAACGTTAGTTAAATGAAAATTGTTGATGGTTTGGATATTTGTGAAAAAACAGCTATTTTAATGATTTCATTAAATATGCTTTTGTGTTCCTTTTTTAATACAAAATTTTGAATTTAGCATGGATTGTCCAACTTTAGTATTATCACCACATTCCTTGGGATATAGAACATGGCATATCTAAAATGCTTAAAAGATATTTCATATTCTGAAATCAGTTCCTAGTCAAATGCCCTCACACCTCCTGCGTTCAGCTAATGGAAAAACCCCAGAAGTAGAGGCAACATTTCCTAATCCTAATCCAAGAAAAATAGCCAAGGAAGAAGGAAATCTTTTCTCTTATCTATAAATTGCAATGCCCTAAAAACATAGATATATAGATATATCATCAAGGAGGTGTGAAATGAGGGCTTCTTGTTTTAAGAGCATTTGCCCCAATGGAACCCTCCTGCCCCAACAAGCCAGAGTTCTTCATCTCCCTATTCAATCCAGGTTCATTATTTTAAAACTTGAGGTTGTTGTATAGAATTATTTAGTTGCCTTTTGAATCATTTTTTGAGCATCAAATTTGTGGGGCCAAGGCATCTATGATACGAATGACATCATTTTAGATAAGATGACTAGATGAGCATCTTGGTTCTTAGAACTCAGCAAGTTATATCAGAGAGGTAATGCTACATATTTTCATACTGTTTTCCCCCAACCTCCAGTTTGGTTGGAATGTAGTCTATGCCATTTCCTGCTTAAGAATAGTGGTTCAAAAGTTGCAAAGTTCTATTACAACATAAAAGGTTTCAGCTTGTTTGTATGTATGGTTTTGTCTGCTAAAACAGCCAATTACAAAAAAAAAAAATGATGATTAGATAAATGTGTCTTAATGTCAGTGATATGTTAAACTGTATATCTTAGAATCAATCTCATATATATGCATATATAATACTTCACTTTGCATACGTCATCATTGCCGTATGCAATCATATGGCATCATTGTGGGTAATCACTCTGATGGTACAGACTGGAAACCATCCATGCCTTCTCATTCTGTGTAACTCTTGTCTATTTCTTCCAAAAATCTAGACAGAGGGTCTACTTCATGTTACTTGGATACTAATGAACCTAATAAGCTTTGCTTTTTCTATATCATTGGCCTACCCGCTTCTTTGATCTTTGACAATACTAGTCATTATTTTCCCCCCAATCATTTGGTGCTTTCCCCACTTTTGGATATTTTGAGGCTCAATTCCTCAACACCTACAAAATTTTTCACCTCCAGAATAGGCCTGCTTTAGGTGTTTTCTGAGCTCTTTTGGCCTCCTTGTTGTGTTAATCGATTTCTAGAAGCTAAGCTTTCCATATGTGGATCATTACCTAAAGGTTGTCCACTTCAAAAGATCTGTAATTTATCAAATGAGGATTTTCCATAATCAAACTAGACTGGAATAATAGGATGTTCAATTTAAAAGACACCTTATAGATCATCTATAAATCCAATAGTCATATTTACAAATGAGAATTTGAGGCTAAGAGATGCCAAGTGATCTACCGGTAGCAGAGCTAAGATTAAATCCAGGTCACCAACTCTGAATCCAAATCCTTTTTCACTTTACTATACTACTTTAATCATTCAAGGAGCTATGATCTCACTGGTGGGAATATTCTCACCACTCATGAAGAATCATCTCACCAGAAACTAGAAGACAGTTTTTGAGTTGCTACTTTTTGTCTGGATGGGTTGGGGGAAGGGGTCCAGAGTCATGATTTTATAAGTATGGGGAACTTCTGGTGTGGAAACCCCCTCCAATGATGCAGATTGCAACTCACCTGAAGCCTATACTCAAAGAAAGTTACTTGGGACACTGAGAGGTAAGTGATCTGCCCACGATTACCCAGCTAGTATATATCAGAAGTAGGACTGGAACTTTGGTCCTTTGCAATAGACCAAAAGAATCATTTGAAGACAAGACCTCTGATACTGAGACAACATGTTAATTAACGGTTGCCAAAATTCACAGTCTCAGGTTGCTCAATAATGATGTGATTGGTTTGTGAAATTTGATGAAATTTTTTTCAGCTCTATTTGTTAGTGTCATAGAAACTCAGAGTTGAAATGGAACTCAGTGCAACCCTTACCCAGAGCCTTAGTTCTGCCTTCAAAATCCCTTAATAGTGGACTTGCAGCCTCCGCTTAAAGACCTCGGTTGCAGGAAAGTCATCACTTGACAAGGGCAGTCATTCCATTGTTTTTAAAACTGTAGGAAACTTTTCTTTATACAGACCCAAAATCTGGCTCTCTGTGACTTGAACCACTGTTCAGTCCTATTTCTGCCCTCCAGGACCCATCAGGACAGCCTGAATTCCTTTTACATACAACCACACTTCAAGTGTTTGAACAATGCATCACAATTTCCTCTCCTTAGACTTCTCTTCCATCGGCTAACCATCTCCACTGAACACTCATGGAGAGAAGCCAAGTTCTTACAGAGGCTTAGATTTATTGATCAAGCCTATTTGTGAATTCAGTGACTGCTGAGATCTCTTCCAACCCTCAAATTCTATGATATACTGAGTCTTAAGAATGATACTTGAGCAGAGAAGAAGGAGCATTGAAGTTAAAATGACTATAACTGGTATTTTGAGAAAAGACGATGTTGGTTGTGGGTCCTGAGAGGGAACTCTTTCAGCTCGACTGATGAGGAATATAATTTGATATCATCCTCAAGACCCTCATTTTGAAACTAGTCTGTATCCTATTGTATAGAATTAGGATGGAACAATATGAAAATAGTGATTTATTCTCATAAAAGATTCCATATTGATATAGCTGTGATATCTTTTAGTCTTAATTATTCATCTAGATTTGGATATATGTTTTGTCTGGCAAAAGTTCAAATTGATTAAGATGACTATTTGGTGATATTGTTACCTTTCCCTTTTGGAAATATTTATGGTAGTTCGTTGTTTGAGCTGATTTCCTTTTAAATGTCATTGGATATTGGTTTTTTAAAAATATTAGTTTGCATTAGCAAATGACTGGAAATTGGGGGAACTTAGAATTATTCTCCTAACTTCCATTAGAATACTAAAGAGGTGTGCCTTACTTTATATACTAGATGGGTTTTTCTAAAATATTGTATAAGTAGAATTATATTTTCAATAAAATTGGGAGCTCAATACATAAATGATTAATTCCCATGGTAAATCTTTTTTGTAAAATTGCTAGCAAGCTCCTCTTAAATTCACCTGTTTGGAAAATCTAGCCCTTCATATGTTTGACTTTGTCATCTTAGGAGAGTGACAATGTCATATTACCTCTGGAGGGGAATAAGAAAGGACACAGCTGTGTGTTTGTTTTTGGATTTCATCTGTGATTTCATTCATATGGGGAACTCCTAATGAGACAATTCCCTCTACTAATGCAGATGAGTACCTGTTCTGCCATTCTGAGAGTTACTCAGAGGCCCCAAGAAGTAAGTGACTTACCTTGAACCACATAGCCTATAGGGATCAGTCAGAACTAATCAGAATCCAAGTCTTCCTGATTCCAAGGTGAGGGCCTTCTATCCACTAGGCTAAAGCTATGGCTTAAATTTGATGCCATTTTCAATGTGTAGGCATATACACTGAAGGGCCCTCTTTAAATGTTCAACTCAGTAATAGCCCAGATGTATCTGCCTTAATAATCCAAGGCAGAAAGCATAGAGTATAAGAGATGCCATAAATGAAAGACTCCTCTTCGGATGTTCCTCTCTTTGTTTGACAAACTCTACCCATTAGGCACTTAGAGTAAACAGGATTTCTGTAGTTTCTTATCCAAACAATCAGGGTGGAACCTTGCTTTAGCTTGTCTTTGGCAGAGTTCCAATAATCTTCTGAAAGAAAAAGAAACAATGACTTTAAGTCCATTAACCCAGAGGAAAGCAAATCTCTGGTACCACAATCTTATGAGCTTTGGCTTCTAGTCAATGACTAGAAGAGTCATGGACATGAAGAGTCCGTTCATGGACAGTCTGCAATGTGCAGGCCATTGTCATAGTTACCATGGGGGATTTAGAAAGAGGTTGAAAAGATTAGTTGGAGACATAGAACACACACTCAAATATTTGCATGTATATTCTGAGTCTCCACTAAAAATCCTACTGTGATACTGTTTCATAGTGAAGAGTTGAACTTGGGTTCCTAAAGACAATGCCAGCAAATCATGAGTAATTTCAGCCCATATCAAGCTGGAAAAGTCTTCTTAAATAATCAGGAAGTAGCCTTCAAAGATCAGCCTACCTAATATCCAGCTTCAGTCCCTTACTGTCTATGTGGCCGTGGGGCAAGTGGCAACTTCTCATTGCCTGTTGACAACTCTAAGACATGCTAATCTACACTGGCAGAGAAAATTCCTTCCTGGGAGTTCCCTATACCAGTATAATCACAGGTTTAGACCCCCAAAGTAGTTCTATCCTGGTCCTCTGATGTACATCAGTAAAGATTGTGAATGAACGTGATTTGCTGTGCGTCTTGTTTGGGTTCACTGTGTGAGGTACCTTTGCATTCTGGTTTGGTTTTTGCTTCCTGGGCAGAAAGAGAAGACTCTGGTAGAGAATACTTGCACTAAACAAGGCAAATGTGCTCCACAAACACAGCAGGAAAAAGTAAGTTAGTTCATTCAAATTTTATTTAAGAATTAAGCTAGAGTATGTTCTTATGAATGTGCCATTTGAGAAGCTTGGAACCCTTACCTTGATATATTTGCTTAATAAATTTATATTTAACCTGTATTTTCCTGGCCAAGAAATGATGTCAGTCAAAGTAGAATTCTAAAACACTAATAAGTTTTGTGTGTGTGTGTGTGTGTGTGTGTGTATGTGTGTGTGTGTATGCGTGTGTGTGCATGCCTATGTGTTTTTTGAGAGGGAGGGGGGAAAGGGAGGGAAAGAGGGAGGGATGGAGGCAGACAGAGAGAGGCTTTTCCGAAGGAGATCATTCTCAAGCATATGTGCTGTTTGACTTCTCAGCTTTCATATTATGAATCATACTGACAAACATATGCACATATGTATATGAGCTAATATATATACCTTTGAAAGTTAAGAAACTCCCTAGCATGTGCCCAGTAAATTGACTTTGGTTATTTTGAAGTTTTTTTCCTTTTCTGGGAAAGGTTGGGTTTTTTTGTCATTGGGTTCTGTCTTTTTTTGTTTGTTTGTTAGTTTTTCCTTGTTTTGTCTTTTTGTTTTTGTTTTTTTAACCTCAGGGAGTAGGGTCTGGTGCTAGGCAAAGGGTACTGGATTTGGAGGCAGAGGACTTGAGTTCATGCCCCATCTCTGCTATGTAATACCCATGTGACTGTGCGCAAGTCACTTAAGTCACACTGGGCCCCTGTTTTCTTATCTGTAAAATAAAGGAATTGGACTAGATGGATGATCTTTAAGGTTCCTTCCAGCTCTAAATCTATGATCCTATGATTTGATTCTTAAGGAGGACTATTAGAATAAGTGAATGAATGGAAAAGCATTTATTAAGTACTTACTATATGCCAAGTGCTGTGCTAAACACTAGGAATTCAAATGGACAAAGCAAGATGCTCTCAAGGAGTTCAGATTCTAGTTGGGGAAGAAGGCACCTAGGAGGTGCAGAGGGAATAAATAGCAAAGCTCAGGATTAGAAAGGGTGGATTGGTGGGTCAAATGACCCTGGGGGTCTGGAGGGTAAAGAATCAGGGCAGATGCCCCATACAACCTAAGATTTTAGTTGTTTCAGCTGACAAAGACATGAAATTAAAGGCATTTTTTATTTGCTGGTTTGCTTTCCTGCTATAATGTAAATTGATTCAGTGCTGCATCCCAGAGTATAATGATTGTAAAGAACTATTCCATAGCATTATATTTAGAGAGTAGACAGTCAATTCACCAAAAGGGCAAATTTACAATGAGGTTATAATTCCAGTGTGCGTGATACATATCTGACAAGTGGGCATTCCAAGACTTCCCTATCACCCTAAGAATATGTTTGAGAGCCATAGATGTTAAAATAGAAATATACTAACCAATTCAACTTAATTACCTGGGGATGTTTAGCATGGAGAAGAAAAGATTTGGGGAAGGGGGAAGGATAGGGAGGAGTACATAGCTCTTTTCAAGTAGTTAAAGGAATGTTAAAAGGAAAAGAGATTAGATTTCTCCTCCTTGGCCAGAGGACAAAACTAGAATTATTGGTAGGAAGATACAGAGAGCTAGAACTAAACTTGATATAAGGAAATACTTGCAAAGAATTAGTTCGCTCAAAATAGAAATGGATTTCCTTTTACAATGAAAAAACTATAGGGGATTTGTGGGGAGGGACAGATGGCAAGAAAATGCAGATTCAGGTAAATTGCAGGATTTTGTATCTGAACTGTGATGCTTATCATTGCTCCAAAACTGGTTTACCTCTAGAGGAGGAGACTTAGAACTGAAAGACCACAAGTCTTTCAGAGCTTGATTCAAAGGCAAAGAATGCCAATATATTTCTTTGTCCTAGTACTACTCCTATCAAAACTTCTCTAAATCAGGACTTACTTCATCTCTTCTAGATTTGAATGCCAACTATAGGGCTATCAACATCCTGGACATTTACCCTCTCTTTTCTATGATTGTTTCAATACAACTTTCCCTAAGTGGCCACTTCTATGAGCTCCACCATGCAAAATTATCTCCCTTGGCCTTAGTTTCCTCATGTGTGAAATGAAGGGGTTGAACAAGAATCTAGTCATGGCCTAGTCTCTAAGACCTCTTCTAGATTTAATGCCTTGTAGCATTTTTCTTCTGGCTCTCTCTTTTGCATTCCAGGGTATATTGTACTTATCTGTGTATAAATATTACCTTTAATAAGGGCATTGCCGTTTTCATCATTCCATTCTGAGGACTTAGTTTGGTACCTTGCTGATAGCTGGTACCTGGTAACTGTTTGGTGAATTGGTGGAGACTTCATTTACATTATCCCACTGGTAAAATAGCCAGTGAGATCAGAGAGTGAGGCAGATCATTGTGGCCTATCTATATCTCCCTTCGCTCCCCCAAATCCCATGTACTCTAGCTGGGTTTGCTATCTGCTCAGAGGCTGGGGTTCAGGATGATGGAGGGGGTCAGTACCCCCAGGAGGGCGAGTCTATGATGACACAATCAATTCAGATGTCCAGGACCCATATCTGATTCGTGGAGTGTTCTGAGATTCTGCCCATTCTCCCTGGAATGTGTTTGAGAGCCACATATGTAACAATGGAAATCATATTAAACCATTAAATTCAGCAAACATTATAGAACCTGTTGTATAAGGAGCACTGTGTAAGTCTCTGGTGTGGAAGTCAATTGATAAACCTTCTTCAAGACTTGCTGTCTTGTGGAGGTAAAACTCATAAACTTAGATTTCCATAACCCAAAATATTACTTGATAAATGCATTAGGAACTTGCAAAACCTAGGGCTTTGCTCAAATTTTAGGGCATCCAGGAAGGCTTGAGGAGATGTTATTTTCCATGTCTATTAGAAGATTAGAGATAGAAGGAATGTTAAAGACCATCTAGTCCATATCTGAAGCCAGAGTTTAGTATAGGAAGTGAACAAAAAATCATATTAAAATTTGAATTTATTAATAGGGTAAATAAAATATACTACTTAATATGACATGAATATAGGCTATTGTGGTCAGTGTGATAGTTAGAAAGAATGCAGATCATGGAGTTAGGAGGAACACGGGTTGAATCTCCCTCTGACACTTACTGGCTGTGTGACCGATAAACAAATAATCCTTCCTCTCTGCAAAATTAAGTGTAATAACAAATGTAGTACTTGAAGAGTTGTTGAGTGCATCAGATGAGGTAATTTACATGAAGGACTTTTTAACCCTCAAAACTCCATATAAATGTGAGCTATCATTAAGTTCATAGTGATATGTATGTCATTAGTATGATATATACACATATACTGATATATATAGATATATACATGTCTAAAGTTAAATGTGTATACTACTATGAACATAATAACTTTTATCTTATTCACCATTTTCTAGAAACATTGTCCTTCTTGATAGGATTAGAATATGGTTCTACTGTAAGTTCCATTATTTTTTCATTGGCTAGTGTATCAATAATACATCATAATGTCATGGTTTCAGAGGGAAGGTTAATATGATGTCAGATATCTAGCAAAATTCAAAGATTTGCTCTGATAAAAGAAGAATTGTTTTTTCTGTCGTCATTATCTCTATGTAATTTTAGCTGTCTTGCCATTTGTAGGGTTGGGTTTTTTCTCATTTTTCAAAGGGGACCCCCTTTCATATTCCTTCCTCCCCTTAGAAATAAGTCACTTGGATTATTTGTAAGATGTTTCACAGTCATGATCGGTGCTGAGTAGCTATTTTTACAGAATTCAGAGAGAGGTCACACAGCAAGGCAGTGACAGACTTGTGGTTCCTTGAGTTCTTTGGATTCCAAATTAACTGCCCTTGATTTAATCGTACCATTCCCCTTTGCTAAGGAACTCTATCACTTTTTTAAAAATGGCTCAGGAAAGGCACCTATTCCCACCACATTCTCCTCTAATAACCATAGGGCTGAATGTAATTGTTTCACCGGTTTCTAGCAATGTTATTGTCATGGGAACAGCAAATCATTCCTTACCATAGGACCATAATGGTGATTCTATTGTGAATAGGAACTTAACAAGTTGCTAGTTTAAAGATAGCCCTATTTGTGACTCTTTTAAAGGACTATTAGATCAACTTTTAAAATTTCATTTTATTTTTTTTAATTTTTAAAGACTTTTTTCTTTATTTCTAACCTAAATCCTCCTGAAGACAACTCTTAGTTCTTCTGGATCAATAATATTACAAAGATGACTTCTTTGTAATCTAACCATTCATACCACTAAATATTGTTGTCAAATTACTGCTTCAGCCTTCTCTTTTTGTGCCCATACAATTCCAATTCCTTTCATATGTTTCCACATAGATTGGACAGATACTCTTTTCCCACACCCTAATTGCCTGAAACCTTTGCAACTGCCTCTTTCTTATACCTAAGTGGAGCCCAGAACTGAGCACAATTTAGAAATTGCTTTTTATCTGTGTATGTCAGATGTCTAAAAATTCCCTAAGCTAAGTGTTTGAGAAATATGGCAAGGGCCCAGACCTTTTCAGAGCCATGTAACAACTAATTTTTCTGTTGTTTCTCTGTCCTGGGTCTAAATTAAAAAAAAAAATTAAGGTCAATTTCAGGGCTCTTTAAATCTCTTATCAGGATAAAGCCTATCATGTCTGGCTCCATTTAGTTTTTTGGAAGGGGCTTAGTGATAAGAAGAATAAGATGAAGGAGAAAAAGGAATGGGAAGTGTATGTCATTTAAAATTCCAATTCTTTTCTTGCATTTTCATTGCAATGAAAAATTTCTTTATGATTTCTACATATGATATTCCTTATTCATACCAGTTCCATTTCTTCTTTAACAACACTAATACATTTTGAATTTATGTTGAACTTGGTTGCTTTTTTTCTGACTCTTTGGTTGACTAGAAGCCTTTGACCAGTGTGGAGAACCATTTTCCAACTAATTATGCATGTATCTGGCAGTGCCAATTTTCTGGTTTATTTTATTTAGTGTGCTTGCACGCCATTTGATTCTATCTAACAATATTTATTAAGTTCCTGCTGTATGCAGGGTACTGTGATAAAGACTGAGGAAATAATATTGTTTAAATAAAATATAGCCCTTGCCTTCATGGAATTACAGTCTAGCAAGGAGATAACAATCAAAAACAGTTAAACATAATATACATTACATGATATACACATTATAGGAACATGAAATAAAGTGTTATGTGAGGTCCACAGAAGAAGGCTATTACTGACAGGGAAAGCTTCATGGAGAAGATGATGCTTTAGCTGGGGCTTGAAAGACCAGTAGGAATTTAATAGAGAAGAGAGAGATACAAGGCAAATGAAGTTTAAAAACAGTGTGAGTCAAATAGTTCAGCAAGGGGAATAGAAAGTGGTCTAGTTTAGTTAGAATGTATGGAGGAGAAGAAAAGGAGGCTGGAAAAATAAGATGTTGCTAGATTGTGAGAGAGCTAGAACGCTAGACAAAGAAGTTTGAACTTTCCTCTCTAAGCTGATAGGATGACTTGAGAAAATCTATCTATGAAGACACTTCAATCTATGGCATGTAAGAGAGATGAAAGGCTAGGAAAGGAGGCAGGAAGACTTGTTAGAATGGAATTGGTAGGTCTTGTTAACTGGATATGAGAAAGCAAAGAGGTAGTCAAAGATAAAGAGTACCAGTAATTTGAATATGAGAGACAAAGAAAGTGATTATGTTAGTGACAGAAAAGAAGTGAAGTCAGTAGCAGGAACAGGTTCAGGAAGAAAGATAGGTTGATTTGAAACATGTTCAGTTTGACTTGCCAGTTATAGATAGGTGGTCAAGAAAGACATTGGGAATGAAATTATAATTTTGAGAATTATTTCCCTTGAGGAAGTGGGTAAAGCTACAGGGAGTGAATGAGTGTCAGGAGAGAGAGAGAGAAAGAGAGAGAGGGGGAAGGAGAGAGAGAGAGAGGTACAAGATAGGACCTAGGAGAATATCTTAAGGACCCATAAAATGAAGAGCTAGTAAAGGAGACAGAGTGGGAAAATTTAAAGAGATTAGAGGAAAGTGGGAGAGGAAAAAAATCTAACAGAAGGAAATGATAGTGTCAAATGCTACAGAGAGAGTAAGTAGGATCAGAGCTTGGGGAGAAGGGGAATAAGAAATCCATTGGAAGTGTTGAAATATAGTAACTGTTCCTATACTGCAGTAGGAAGGCAAGCCAAATTGCGAAGGGTTATCAAAGGGTGGGATGAGGAAGTAGATGTGTCAATGTAGACAGCTTCAAGTCATTAAGCAATGACAGAGAGACAAGTAGGAGAGGAGCTGGATTCAAAAATAGAATGTTCAACAGGATCTGGGAGACCTTAGTACATTTGTAGGCAATTAAGAGGAAGAGACTGAAGATGCCTAGGAGACAGAGGATGACCGCAAGGGCAAGGTCTTGGAAAAAGTGTAGAGGGAGTTGAATTAAAGGCATAGGTCATAAGATTAACCTTAACTTGCTGTTAAGGATACCACTGTTGCTGGGGCAGAAGAAAGGAGGAATGAGTAGATGATGATTCTGACAAGTTTTAGGCATGGAAGAAGAGTTAAGGTTATTCTGATTGGGAACCCCATAAATGCAAGATGCCATTAAAAGAGCAATTTGCAAATCTCTAACTGATGAAAGAGATGGAAGTGAGGGTAGAGGGGGTTTCTAATGACTCTTGCCTAAACCACTCTCCTTACTAGGTCTTTCCATATCCACCACCACTAAGAACTGTACCTCCCACCCATGGCCAGTCACACACTGGCAGATTGCCACTGAGCATAGAATGGGGCTTGAGAGTGAACACAAGATTTGCCAAGTCATGTAGGAAAGAATCACAAACCTTGCTAAAGTCAAAATAAAT
Organism: Notamacropus eugenii; assembly: GCF_028372415.1. Taxonomy (NCBI): domain Eukaryota; kingdom Metazoa; phylum Chordata; class Mammalia; order Diprotodontia; family Macropodidae; genus Notamacropus; species Notamacropus eugenii. Next base: position 492,968,727 of record NC_092873.1, read on the forward strand.
TACTTCCTTCCTTGCTGTACCAAGTCTATCAGGAGGAAGTTTAATTAATTCAATAAGACCTAGTCTTCATAAAGACATGACATTTTTTAGACAATCCTCTTTTATTCTGTATAAGTAAATTGACATTTCCACCTTACCATTTTTCATTAATTTAAAAACAGAAACCATTTCAATTTTCAAATCACAACTGATCCTTTTTTTAATCTCCTGCAATCATTTGCTATCTAATAATTTTGATTTAATTGATGTTGTTATGAAGATAAAATTCTCAAGACTTCCATTAACCCAAGTTTAGCACTATGTGAAAAATCTTCCATTTAAAATGGATTCTATTTCTGCTCTTCCACATGTTTGTTCTGAAAATGTTTACATTATACTTCCCCAAAAGGTTGTTAAGCTGAAGCAGATTGAGCATACCTTGAATGAGAAAAGGATCCTGCAGGCTGTGAATTTCCCTTTCCTGGTGAAGCTGGAATATGCTTTCAAGGTAAGTTTTGCTTATGGTAAAAAAAAAAAAAAAAAAAAAAAAAGAAAGAAAAATTTCAATAAAAAGAGAATATAAAGTAACAAGAGTTTACATAGTTAAAAACCTCTTGTATTTATAACCTTATGCAGTATTTGAAAATTTTCCAGTTTGTCTCTGGATAAGTTAGGCAAACTGACATCTATACTTATTTGTGAAATGCTATTATAAAATCAAATATTTGAGTTTATCAAAAGCCATGGTGACATCTGGCAAAACATTAGATTCATGCAGATTTAGATCTACCCACCATTTTTTCAGCTTCCATTTAATCCCTGCTGGTACTTCTTACTCAGTCACCTAACTTCTAGTTTTTTAATTTGTTAAGAGTCAGCTTAGTCCTTGATTCTCCATTCATATGACTATGGAAGCTGCAGAGATATTTTTTCTAATGTATTTTGGCATTTTTTTTCTTGCACTGTAATTGTGGCATTTCCATTATCTAGAATGAAACCTATCATCACAGTAAAAGTATGAGGTACTATATATATCTCTTGGCTATTTTACCTCTCACAAAAGAGTTCTGTTTATCCCCTGAAAAGCAAATGAAGGGAGAAGAAATGATCTCCTTCTCTTGACCTGTACCATAGGTAAAAAAACAAATTTCTTTAGTACCTGTTTTCATGGATATTCTAACTTAGTTTTCTTGATCTTTCCCACATATATATATATATGTATATATACTAGCATGTTATCATATTTGGAGTCTGTATAGGATACCCTTAAGTCAAGTTAGAACCATGGATATTGTGAGCTGAGAAAAACCAGGATGGATTTATGACAGTTCCCAGAAGTAAGTGGACGAGTGCCCTAATGTTGAGAGCCTGGAAGACTTTGGTGCAGCGCTCTGTTCCCACATTATTAACCTGTCAAGTAGATTGTAAAAGTGTTCTTTCCTAATGGAAAAGAGTATAACCTAAAAATATTTTTCAAAAAACAACTTAGGTTGAGTATTTTTTCATGTTATTTAAATTCTTTTCACTTACTCACAGGATAATTCTAACCTGTACATGGTTATGGAGTACGTGCCTGGTGGTGAGATGTTTTCCCACCTGAGAAAAATTGGCCGATTCAGGTAATCCAGGTCTTTTTCCCCCCTAAACTTTAAGTACTACAGTTTATTTTTAACTCCCAAATTTTAGAGAACCCTTAACATCCTAAATACATGCTAATTGGATTAAATAAGTTGGGGTCATTTGAAGAATGCAGTAGAAGCATACGTAACAAGGCATAATGTAATAAGTGCATGCATTTATTAATCCAAATAAAATAATATAAAATAGGCATTTTCTGCTAGTGCTGGCAGTGAGTTTTGAAAGAGACCTCACAGAAGCCCATTGGGCTAAATTCAGGAGTGCTTGTTTACCATAAGAGGAACAATGTGGCATTCCATGTATGACCCGTCCCTCACGTTTACTCTTTGGGCTCATTTTAATTCAACCCACTACATGCAAGTATTCTTGAAATGCAACAAAAGGAAATCAAAGTAGACAGATTGAGTATCCTTTTGATGAGTTTAGAATGGGTTAGCAACCCAAGGCAAGGACATCAAAAGCACCCTCTCAGGATGTTTTTCAGTGGCAAAGGAAAAGGCAGACAACCACAATCATCAACTTTTCAGCCCAAATGAAATCCTATCATTCAGGAATTTTCATAAATATTAACTGCATTCATTGAATTGAATCATCTCAATAGATATGTTTATATTTATGGAATCCATCATGTTTTCATTCCTTACAGCGAGCCCCATGCCCGCTTCTATGCCTCCCAGATTGTCCTGACTTTTGAGTATCTTCATGCTCTTGACCTGGTCTACCGTGACCTGAAGCCCGAAAACCTTCTGATTGACAAATATGGATACATTCTGGTATGAATTCATCAAATTAATATAGGAACTATTTTCATTCATTCAGAAAGCATTTATTAGAATTGCCTTAACTGATACTTTCAAATAATAAAAAGATAATTTTTTTCCATTTTATAATAGGTCACTGACTTTGGATTTGCCAAAAGGGTGAAGGGCAGAACCTGGACCCTTTGTGGAACTCCTGAATACCTGGCTCCTGAGATCATCCTCAGCAAGGTACATTTTATTAGAAAATCTTGTACAGTGAGCAACCTATTGCTTACATCATCCTGAATTGTTTTCAAATCCAATTTTCAAGTCCAATTTTAAAATTAATTGACAAAGAGTCTTTGCTAGGATCTCTAGTTCTAACTTACTAATTTAAATCTGTAATTTCTGCCTTAACTACTAAAAATTGTCTGTTTAGGGCATCTCATTGCTTCTACAACCTTAGTTAATTGCTACCCTCGTTGTTAAGGAGATAGTATAAATAAATCCCTGGTTATGAAACCAGATGAATAATCCAGCACTTATTATTTCTAGTAATGGGGACGTCACTGGGATAAGGAACCCCAAACACAGACATATTGACAAAAGGTGCATATTAGTCACCAATTCATCCCATCTATTTAAGTTACCAGTTAAGCTGCAGGTATAGACATCCACTCATGCATGAAACTTCATATTAGGATATCATTCAGCACAGTAAGAAGCCCATAATTATGATATACTTGCAGACTGACTGGAAGGATTCTAATATACCCAGTAGCTCACTGCAGCACCAACATCCAAAAATAATCGTTTTCACTTTCATTTCATTTCCTTTAATTCATGGTAGCTTAGACTGTAGGGAGGAGGAGAAGGGATTTGAATAGATTCATTCAATTAGATCATTCTTGATGACAGAACAAAAGAGCTGGAAAGAGTTCAGCTCACTGATTTCCAACACAGTCAGGTATTTCTATTATACAAGGTGACTGTTGAGAAAGCATCACTGTACAAGATTATTCATCTTGGAGCACACCCCAAGCCAACCAAATAATGGTATTGCAGTGTGGTTCGTATTTAGAGTGAGTAAATAGCTTTATTATACAAATTGTTTCATTGTATTATTTTTTAATGGAATTCTACTTATCTTAAAGTAATCCATTGTCAAAGTAACTAAGAACTATGGTAATAAGCTTTAGTTTGAATGTACATTGTTTTGTTATTTTATTTTGAATACTTATGCTTGTTCATCAGTGATTTAAAAACGTAAATCAGTTTCCTATAAATTTTTAATATTGATACAAATTAAATAAATTGTATATCTGTTGCACTCTAATGAACTTAATGTGTGAATTGAAGCCGGTAAAGCATAAATCATGTCAAAGTGACATAATTGCCTAAAGGATCTGTGATTTGGTTAGTGCAGGTACAACCTTCACTAGGCAGATCACAACCTCTGTATAACTCAGTAGATGGTCTTCAAGAGTTGCTGTGGCCAAAAAGTTCATCACCATTTCCCGACATGGTGATGAATGGCTCTTTCCCAACCTGACAAGATTAGTCCTTAGATAAGAGAGACCAGACCCCAATTTTCAAGGCTTTGTGAGCTTGGTAGATCTGCTAGAGCTTGTGTCCCCCGGCATAGCCTTTGAGAACCCACGGCCTGTTCCTTGCCACCACATGGCAGTGGAGTAGGATTTTAGTGGAGGATCACAGTGATATGCATTTCAATAAGTGCATGACATCCATATGCAGGTGATTAGGCATCCCATTCAATGTCTCTTTTCCAAAAGTTGAGACTGTGATTAAGCGACCTTGGCACATTAATCCTTCTAAGTTCTAGCAACTTTGAAGGCAATTCCACACATTTTCCTGATGTCCCAGAGCTACTGTCTTATTTGAAGTTCCTGGTTATAATGTCGGAACCCTGTCTATTAGATGATGGGGGCTCGGAATCTTAGTAGCTCCTGCTTATATAGTGCTTTCTAGATACACAGCACTTTTGCACGCATTGGTAGAATTGCAGTTGGACCTCTGAGGTCATGTAGTTCAAATGCCACCCAAGCATAAATTCTATCTACACCATCCCCAACAAATGGTCATCTAGCTCCTGCTTGAAGACCTCCACTGACTGAGAACTCATTACCTACACAAACGGCCAATTTCATTTTGGGGTCGCTCTAATTGCTAGGACGTTTTTCCTTATATTAAATCAAAATCTTCCTCTCTGTAACTTCCATCCCTTGGTTCTAGTTCTGTCCTCCAGATCCAAGACGGGCAGGTCAGACCCCTAATGGTGGAGACTTGAGATTTTACAATAAAGTAATCATGCACCCTTTAAATCTTCTCTTCTCCGAGCTAAATCCCCAGTTCCTCCAACCAATCCTCATTTGGCATGCTTGGGAGTTCCTTTACCATCCTGAATGCCCTCTCTGGACCCATTCCAGCTTGTTAATGCCATTCTTAAAATGCAGCACCTAGAACCTGACATAGTACTCCAGATGGGCTCTAACTAAAGCAGAGTGCAGAGAAGCAAAGTATAGTGTACCTCCCTCACTCTGGATGCCATTAATGTAGCCTGAGATTACTTAAGCTTTTTTGGTTTCCTCATCAAACTATTGGTTCAATTGGAGTTTGCAGTCCACTAAACCCTCCATGGTTTTTTATTCTTTCAAATGGTCTGCTTTGTAATTATGGATACCCCATCCTGTTCTTGTCCAGGTGGGTTTGGGGGTTTTTTTTGAACTTTTCAGAATTTTTCCTTGTTTAACTTCATCTTGATAACTTTAGCCCACTATTCCAGCCTATTGAAATTATATTAGCTAGCTCCAGACTCCAGTTTTATGTCACATTCAAATTTGGGAAGCTTTTCATTTGTACTTTTATCTGTGTTACTGATAAAAATATTTAACCAAGCCAAAGAGAGGGGGGCCCTGTGCCACTGCTAGCAACACTATTTGCACTTGGCCATTTGAGCACTACTGAATCTACCTTCCTATATATTGATCCTTGAGGAGATTGTAAAATATTTTGCCATCTGCCTTACCTAAAATAAGATATATAGATATCTGAATATCTGCCATACCCAAATCGAGCTTTGGCTAAGGCAAGTGATAAAGTATCTACTGATCTAGTAACCCTCTCTGATAATAAAAAGAAATTTGTTTGTTATAATGTGTTCTTCACAAACCCATGATAGCTTAGAGTGTTTATCTCATCTCTTTCTGAGGATGTACAAATTGTCCTTTGTTCTAATTTTCAAAAAGCTCTGGGCCAGTGAATGTGACTAATTACTAAGGATATCCTAGAACAACGCTGGCCAGATGCAAGTCCTGTGGCATACTTCCTACTTGCCAAAATTGATTTGAATCATGATTCAGCAGTCATATTGAAAGTTCACTTGACTCCATGAGGGCAGCTTTAGTAATGTGCTTTCTTACTGTCTTCTCACTTATCTTGCATCTCATGGTTTGCTAACTAATTTTGTTCTGTCCTGACCAGTCTGAAAATCTATTACTCTCAGGCAACAAAAAGTTGCAAAAAAGGCACTGAATAGTTCTGCCTTCTTTTTGCTATTTGAGGTCATCCCCCCTTATATTCACTTTAATCTTCCTCTTGTCTCCAACAAAATTAAAAAACTCTTTTCTTTAGCATTTATTGAAAACCTTAGCCCAAATCAGGCTATAAGTTCTCTACTGCTCTTTGCACGAGATTACACCATTCTGCCTTTTTATAACTCTACCATTATGTGCCCATCTTCCATATCCTGAACTTGTCCTTTATAAAGTGAGATCAGCACTGCTCTCCATATACAAGTACATTGTCCTCCTTAGACATGTCTCCCTTTTCTTCCTCATGGTAATTATAGTCATCATTAATTCTTTCAAAGGAGTAATCATTTGTTATTGGGCATCAGAATTTCATTCCGGAAAGCCTCTAAGTTCTATTGACATTGACTTCCCTTTTAGCACCTCAGACCCAAGAATCCTTGCTATTCTATCTCAAAATTATTGAAACCTTGTTCACTTTAAGTCTTGGCCTTGGTACAGACTGTGGAAGACATTTCCTGATGCCATCTGGAATGGCATTGTTTCTTCCTCCCAAGGTTTGTGTCACTTTCACTTCACTGACCATGTCCTTCTTTTTAGGTAGAATCGGATATACCTAGCAGTTCCCTTTGTCTTTCTCTTCCACCTCAAAATTATTAAGAAGGAAAGTCAAGAATTGCTCAACTCTTAGCAGAGAAAGATCACCTGTAGATTTTCCTTCAAGGTCCAATTTAGGTGTCACCCAGCTGTGAAAGCTTTTCCTCAGTTGTATTTGGGTTAGGAGGAGGAGGAGGAAATCAACATATAACTAAATAAAAGGAAATCTGAAAAGGAAAAGAACCATACAACTGGTGGGTGGAGGTGTATAGGAGAAGGATCAGGCACTGCTCCATTTTTTTGCTGGTGTTCTTTATATATACTCTGTCCTTGGTGAAGAATCCTCTTTCCCCGCACCATCTTCTTAGCTACAGATTCATCTCCCAGATATTTTCAAAGTCCTTTCTATCCATTGGTAGTGATCACAGAAACACCTCCTGGGCTCCCAAGTCTAGCATTTTCCTCCTGACGTCTTCATAATATTGAGAAATTCTTCCCAGGTCTCTCTGGTGATATCATTTGTTCTTATGTGAGTTACCAATAAGGGTGTCAGTCCTTGGGTTTGGCAGATCTTAGGATGATTCCTTGAAACATCCTGAGTATCTACTCTGAGAATAACCATAACAGAAGTAACATTTATAAAAGTCTGAAAAAACACTCTATCTCCATTCTCTTCTTTGCTCCTCCTAACAATCATGTGAGGGAGGTAGGGCAAATATTATCCCCATTTCACAGATGAGGAAACTGAGTCTCAGTGAGATTAAGTGACTTATTCATAGTCATATAGCTAGTAAATGGTGGAGCTGGGACGCAAATTCAAGTCTTTTGACTCCAAATCCAGTGGGGGTTTTTTTCCACGACACCATGCTGCCTTTTAAGAGGTCATTTGGTCCATCTCCCTGCCTGCAGGGGGGACGGTATATTTTTGAGATTGGCTGTTTATTGTATTATTGATGGTCTTTGGTAAATATTTTCCAAGTTTCTTTAAAAGCCTGTTCCAATTTTTACCAGTCATTAGTTTCCAAAATTCTCCCCTTTATTTAACCTGAATTTGTTCTGTTATAGTTTAAACCCATTTCCTCTCCTGCCCTCAGTAGTTGCTTAGTAACTGCTATGATATTCTTTCATGTGCTTGAAGATCATTATACGATCATTAACCTCCCCCTAGGCCCCATTTGATTTTAGGAAATGAAAGAGTAATTGACCTTCAATGCTGGTTTATCTCAGGGATACAACAAAGCTGTGGACTGGTGGGCCCTGGGAGTGCTGATCTATGAGATGACCGCTGGTTATCCCCCCTTCTTTGCTGACCAGCCCATTCAGATCTACGAAAAGATCATTTCTGGAAAGGTGAGCAGAGATCGTTATCCCACCCCCACTTGCTATTGAATTCCCAAGGCATAATTTAAAAAAGAATTCAAGTCAATAAAAAATTCAGCAAATTCCCAGATCCAGTTGATTGATTGACCAGTCTAGTCAATGAATCTGCCACTGAATCAGTCATGCTCTACCAATCACTTCATTACCCTGCAATAATACGATGATGTGAGGGAATCAAATAAAGACAATGGGTACCTTTATATTGCAGTACTGCATTTACAGACCATTATTTATATCAGGGGTAGATTGAAGGTCATGTCTTTTTATGTCCTCCTTTATATAATTTAGGGAAGAAGAGTCGAGGGGGGAAAAATATAGAGAAAAGGTATAGAATACATATTTCAATATGTGAATGTCTGTGTGTAGGTCCGTTTCCCCTCCCACTTCAGCTCCGAACTCAAGGACCTTCTGAGGAACCTGCTCCAGGTCGACCTGACCAAGCGTTTTGGAAACCTGAAGAATGGGGTTGGCGACATCAAGCACCACCGCTGGTTTTCCGCCATTGACTGGATTGCCATTTTTCAGAGAAAAGTAAGCCTGCTTCTCTCTTCTTAATTTAAATAGCTGAAAAGGAATGATTGATGCTTTGGTTTCAGACAATGGAGCCCCAAGAAAACATCAAAATACACCATTTAGAATTCACACAGTGATTTTAAGAACAATTTATCAATTAATTCATTAATCAATCAATTAATTAATTCCCAGTAAAGCAGGGATGATAATACTTATTTACCTAATAGGATTACTTCTTTTAAGGAAAATTATTTATAAACCTAAATGCATAATTATGCATTTATTTATAATTATTTATAAACCAAAATGCATTAAAATGCATTATTTTGGCTAACACTAATAATCATTCTGTGTATCACTTAAAGCACACAACTTAAATTATTTCTCTCCCTGAGGAAGGAAAAGGACATGTTCCCCTTTATGACTATAATTTCAAGGTACTTTTCCTGACACTGGGTCTTACCCTTAATCAGTCACCTATTCACCAATGGTCTCTTTTCAAGCACAGCTCTATGTCTGGCATGTATGCAACATACTTCTTGCCCTCCAAGATTTGGCATTCCCAAATGGATAACATTAATGTGGGCATGTAGTTATATTTTTATGGAGATATTACAGAAGCTAATGAATTCACCCAGGCAAAAATGAGAGAATCCTCATTTCTCATTCATTGCATGGAAGAGCTCAGGTTCCTCACTGCTCTTCTTAGCAAGAAGGATTCTCAGGTTCTTTGAATTAAGAGATCACTGGGTGTAGAATCCGAAACCAGTAAAATAGATCTGATAAAGCTCTTTTTTTAGATATATAGTATTTAATGCAAAGAGTAGCTCTTCCAACATTATGATACTCTTAGACAGTATGGGAAGGTGGAAGGAAAATTTAAACCTGAGTGAAGACTTTTTTGCCAAACAAATTTTTAGTTATAAATTCCTGACTGGGACAATAGAATGTATACTTATACAAGGGTGAGTGTACTGCTAGAAAACAGAATTAGACAGAAAACCAAAGCCCCAAATTTAACAATAGTTTATAAAAAGAAACTGCTTTTTTCTGCATTAGTTGACAGTGCAGTAGTTGTAATAATCAGTAATGTATTAATTACTGCAAGACAGAATGTGATTAATACATCACCATACTCTTCGTATTAAATGGAGGCATTTATGAAAAGATGTCACTGGATTGAATCATAATTGTCTGCTCTTTTGCTATTTAAATGCCCATTGAAAAATCATTTGTATGCAGTAGTTCCATCTAAAATGTGCCTACTCTGTTTTCTTCCCCATGGAATTTTAGTTTTTACACCCTTAAAGATGGATTTTTTTCATATTTTTGAGATATTCAGGAATTAATGAAGCCACTTAGCCTTGTGAGTATATTTCTTTGGGGGAAAAAAATTAAGGAATTATCTAAATGTGAGCTGGTTTTGTGCTAGTTATATCATTTTTAAAGGATTATGAACTATTTTTTATATTTTGATAATTGTATTTCAATGTAATCGGTTTCCTCTATAATGCAATATATTTCATCTGATGCATTTAAAAGCATCATTTTAATAAAGGGTCCATGAGGATCACTGGATTGTCAAAGGGGTCTATGACACACAAAAAAAGTTAGGAATCCCTGGTTGGTTGCTATTTATTTTCATGTTTTTTCCTTTGGACTGCTCACAGAGATGGTGATGTGGCATAGAATAAAAGAAGAGTCTTTCTAGTCTTAGGAATGTATAACCATCAAGAGCCTACTCTTTCTTCTCACTTTTTTTCTTTTGCATTTCTAATTTTAGGTGGAAGCTCCATTCGTCCCCCGCTACCGAGGGGCTGGCGATACCAGCAACTTCGATGATTACGAAGAAGAGGACATCCGTGTTTCTCTTACCGAGAAATGCGCGAAGGAATTTGCTGATTTTTAGAGTGGGTCCAGCAGGCCCCACTCCTTTGCATCCTGTTATTAAAAAAGGCGAAGCTGAATATCATCGTGTAACAAAAAATCCATCTATCTAGTTCCTTCATTCCACACCGTTAAGTGATCATCATGCGTAAAATTATGAAAACCCAGATTACCTAGGCACAGGGCCGGCCAAGGGTATTATTTTTACTTTAGCCCTTTTTTTGTTTGTCCTTCTCTTTGGATTCTATAATTTAGCTCCTCCCCTTTTCAAATTACAAAGTCCAGCGCCTGCCCCCCCCCCCCCCCCCCCCCCCACTATGACCTATTTTGTTTCGATCAGTTTGGTGTTCAGAAATGGGAAGTGGTACAGATAGTGATATTTTGATGGATGAGTGAGGGAGAAAGAGAGAAAAAGAGAGAGGAGGGGGGAGAGAGAGGGAGAGAGAGGGAGAGGGAGAGGGAGAGGGAGAGGAGAGAGAGAGAGAGAGAGAGAGAGAGAGAGAGAGAGAGAGAGAGAGAGAGAGAGAGAGAGGAGAGGAGAGAGAGAGAGAGAGAGAGAGAGAGAGAGAGAGAGAGAGAGAGAGAGAGAGAGAGAGAGAGAGAGAGAAAGAGAGAGAGAGAGAGAGAGAGAGAGAGAGAGAGAGAGAGAGAGAGAGAGAGAGAGAGAAGAGAGAGAGAGAGAGAGAGAGAGAGAAAGAGAGAGAGAGAGGAAAGGAGGAAGGGAGGGAGAGAGGGGGAGAGAAAGAGAAGTATTTCTTCTGGTCTGAACCAGCTAGTCCCTTTTATCTACAATCCCAAGACATGGTTTCTAATAATTATGTTAACTTTTTTAAAATTTTCCCCGATTCAAACTACCCCAAATTATTGGAGATTTCCAAAGACAAAATACCCAGTGTTATGTAAATTTATGCAAAATTAACCTAAAACAAAACAAAGCAAAAAAAAAAAAAAAAACCATCATTCGGGAAACTAAATTAAATTAGGCACTAAATTGGCATCAAGTCAGGGTTGGCCGGCCGGTCCCTGTGCCTTGGTTTTCTTGTGAACAGTATAATTCTTTCATCTTCTGTTGTAATTCTTGCGTGTGTGTTGTTCTGTAAATCATGAGTAGCCTGTGCCATGGGAAGCATGTGATCTCAGGCAACAGGAACATTTGTAAATGGTCTGGATTGTAAACCTGTTTCCCTCATATAGGTAACAGCATCGCCGTCTGTATTCAATATAATTAATGGTTTCAGTATTGTAAACAGCGCATGAGTATTTAAGTGATTATTGTCGAGGGTCATAAAAAATCCCTCACTTTAAATCTTTTCGCTTTTAAAAAAGGAATTTGCTTCATTTTAAAATGGATATTTGTGTGGTGAGAATGCTTGGCCTTGCTAGGAGAAAAACAAGTTAAGTAATTAAGTGGCTTCGCTCTGGCAATTTATATTATGAATGCACTGCTAGCTGATTGCGGCTACTTATTTTCAGTTCTTAGTGATTTTAACTTAGAGCATTTTGCCATGTTTTTGTTCTGGTATGCTATATTAGTAAGCTGAAGATTGAGTACTGCATCAATCATTTTAAATTTGTTTCTACAAGGAAAGGAGAAACAAAATCTACAAAAACTGCCAAATTGAGTTTAATTTTAAAGGTGCGCTCTCTTTTTTTTTTCAACAGAATCCTCTCTTAAGTTGTAATCAATTTTTAGTTTCCGGTGAGCCAGATGTTACGTCAACGTAACCGCAGCAGAATTAAGTTTTTGGAAGTAGTGATGTTTTATACATTCTCACCAAATGACTTAAATCAAATCTTGCTGCCAAGTGCTGGCTTTGGGCGCTCTTTTTTCTTTTCCAATTTTTCCAAATTACACGGCTCAGCACATTTTTTTTTTCTTTCAAACATCCATCTGGTACTAGTTTTTAACCTACTGGATCTCTCAGTGACCTATCTTCACACAGCACACCTCCGCAGTTCAAAGGACTGGGGCATAATTGCAGATCAATATCACAATTCAAACTTCACAGGATGATCGTTTTTACAAAAAAATGATCCTTATTGATATACCACCTCTATATCTATTCCAAGATTTTATAGGTCACTGAAACGACTTCCTTTTAATCCGCTTACTACTCCTTTCTGAGACAAAAAATAAGGTTTATACTCATTTTTAAATTATAATTGAAGTGTACTCTTTCTCCAACTTTCAGTATAACACCAGACACTTGAGCATCTTAGTAGCAGCAATGTTGCTAAGAGGCTGACACTGATTTTAAGTATTGCTCTGTTTAACCATGTGCTAGAAAAGTATAAGATAATTTGCTGTATCAGAATTTAAGTAAAAATCATTTGCCATCCCATCAACTAATTTGAAAATTATTTGTAAGAAAAAGTTTAAATTTTTTGTATTTCATTTAGCTCCAGAACATACTTGGTTGGATGCTAGCTGTATGCGAGAAACTATATAGTAACTTTGACGTTGTTGAAAGTTTTAAATAAATGCTCTATATGTGTCGCAGTTTGTCTCTGTTGTGCTTTTATTTGCCTGATTGATTTTCTTCTTGGTACAAACATACTCTGTCCTTTAAAAGGAAAAGTTCCTTGCAAGATTTCTTTTTTGCGGGGGGGAGGGGAGAAGGGGAAAATAGCCCAATAGAGTAATTTAAATCTACATACATTTTTAAGGTGGAAATTGAGTCCCAATAGACATAAGTTTTAAGGGCTATTCATTCCATTTTATTCTACAATTTAAATTGTATCAACAAACTCTTGGATATGTAATAAGGAGTGTCCATTTTCAATTTACACATTATACTGAACAAGAAAATTTTAATTTGATTCCAGAAGCAATTTCCCTTGTTTTAGTAGGCACATTGAACATATGAAACCTCTCATTTTAAGCCCCTTAGCCAAAGAGCATTGGTATGAATTTGAATCAAAATGATTTTCACAAATTTAGTATTTAATATCAGTTGAAACTTTCTACAGTTGAAGAAATTGTGCTTTTGCCCAATTTAGAGCAGGAAGAGAACATGATGAAATAGAAAGACTGGACATGGAGTCAGAGATCTGAGAGGAACACATGTACAGTTCTGCAATTAACCAGTTTTGTGGCCCTAGATTTCACTTACCTTTTCTAGGTCTCCATTTCCTCAGTTATAAAATGAGAAAGAGGGACCAGATAACTTCCAAAGTTCCCTTTAACCCATAAAATTCTAAAATGATGGTCATGATTGTGAATCTTTCACATATGAGATCAAGTTCTTGGAAAGGACATTTGAATCAATTGATGCTCTTGTACTTAAATATCTCCTTTCCAATGATAGGTTCTGTATGTCATCAGGGGCACTGCCTTTTCTGCCATGCAAACTTGGTCAAAGAAATTCATGCATAACCCATAAACTTCTTTCAAAGGTAAATTTGATTAACTACCACAGATAGCTTGTGTTAATGTATCAGTATTTCTGGCTCTTTAGGCTCCTCACCTACTCTTTACCCTGAAGAAACCTTCCAAAATAGCTTTGGGTCTAGGTCACTACAGATAGTAGTAAAGAGTATCCCAGATCCCATACTCAAGAAAATAGTGCCTTATTCTACCCCATGGAAATACGCAAGAGACTCAGGAGCAATAATAGAGAGGACTTAAAGTGGCCCATAAACAATGAATACAATTCTTCTCTGATGGGTCCTCAGATTCTCTCAGCTCAGAGCCACCATGTTATTTGGACGCTTCTTGGCAGGAGAAACACTGGGGTTCCCAAATGGAATATCCAGGCCTGAATAGTTCATTTTAATGGCTTTATGCAAATTCCAGCTCCCTTGTTCCTCCTTATCAAGGATTGAGTCTTCTTCTTGGCTGCTCTACCCAACAACAAATAACATGTATTTAAATACTAAATAGTAATTGTTTCTCTTTTACCCAGGAACCTGGAGGGTCTCTTCTCCTCCCAGTTTGATTTTTTTTTTTTTATTAAAGGGGCCATCCCTTGAGCAACTACTAAAAGATGCCTATTCATTGAATTCACTCAAAGTAAGAATGCTGTAGGACCTTAACCTGAAAGAGACAAGGTCTCCCATTGTATCCTGAGCCATCTCCAGTCATCCTGGTGAATATCTGGTCATGGGATCCAGATGACTCAGGAACAGAAAGTGAGGTTGGTGGCCTTACTGAGCCCTCCCTAACTCAAATCAAAGTCAACTGCAAGTCATGTCATCCTCTTGATGTCATGGTCCTCTTTGAGAACGAAGGACAACACAACAGCCTACACATGCATAGGCCTTTTCTGGAGTCAAAAAAGCACCACGGTGGTGCTATTTAAATGATTCCTCTTCTCTTAATCAAAAGCCAGGATTACGTGCCAGACATAGCTTTGCTTGGAACAAGCCAAATCTTTCATTGGAAAATCTTTCATTCACTACAAAACTGGATTTGGGGATTGTTAAACTAGAAAATCCCCCTTCTCTGGGGAGAAGGACAATTTCTGGTATTCTTGAACTTGGGGCTCCTAGAAGCAACCCCCAGGAACTCTCATCAGTAAGCCATGTGATTTCCCTCTCAATAGTTGCCATTTGCTTGAAAGACTGTTTCCATGACTGGGACCAGGAACTCCTCTCAAGAGAAGGTTAATGCTGGCCAAGAGATCCCTCTTCTCACTAGAAAAATGGAATCTGTGGTCACATTCTTTGGCAAAAATTTTTCTTTCTAGAGGGACTCCAAAGTCTAGGAAGCTGGATTCCAGGACTGTTGAACTCTTAAATGCAAGACAATCAATCCTCAGAAATTCCCAGCATTAGGTCATAGTGTTCTGTCTTTATGACTGCAATATTGTCGGGAGATTATGCCAGTTCCTTTCAAAGATGTGGGCCAGGAACTTGACATTGAGGAACTCTGCTATGTGCCTCCCCAGGATCTCTCAGTGAGCTACCACAGACCTAAATGCTGCTATCTCTTGTTTCAAGAGGCTAGGGATTAATCAGGTTGATTCCCGTAATCGAGGAACTCTCTCCTTGGGTCAGAAACACATGCACATGCTATGTAATTCTGACCCAAGGCAACCATTATTGGCTTCTAGAGGAATCCTTTCTTGACCTGCTATTCTCTCAAGATCTCATTGGAAAAAAGGGAAAGAGAATAAAGATCCCTAAAGGATCAGTTGTCTCCCTTTATAAGCTTTATTACAGGACAGTACAAAGAGTTGGCTCCCCCCACCCCAAATAGTCCTCAAAATAGAGGAAGTCAAATGATTCACCTTGAAGGTAGTCAAAATTCATAACAATCTATCTTCTAGGAGGTTCCAAAGTTCTTGCACATACTCTCCATAGAAAGACACACAATCCCAAACAAAGGCTTTTCAAGCCTTCTTGACCAAGCTTCTCATCAAGTTTTTGATGTAGTAATTCATTTAATCAACCCCCTACACTTGAAATAGAATGCAAGATTAATAACAAGAAACCATGGGCAGCAGATGTTCCATCACCCTCTTTCCAAAACTCCCTCCCTCTCCTCAGTCCTGAGAGGATTTAAGTCTGCTTATCTCTCTCCTTGCAATAATTTCTCAGCACAGCCCAATAAATTATCGGGGTAGGGTCAGTTCTGGTGTTCTCTTGACCCAAATATCCAAAATCACCTTGTATTACTTTTATAATCATGGATTGGTATTCTTTGACAAGCACCAACTATATTCTTATATCTTAGATTATCTCAGTCATAGTCTAGAATGGTGCTCCATTGAATAGAACCCACCTTTTCTCATTCTCTCAAAACTATAGTGCCCTTCTGGGGAATGAAATTGAAAGTCTTGAGGATTACTCTCCTACTTCTTGGCCTACATGTATTTCATCTTCTTCATGTAGTTGCTATGCTAATTTTAACCATCCACGGACAACCACAATAGAGAATATTGGTTGAATGTCGCACAATTTACTTCCATAGATGGTGCATTTCAGTGGAATTTTGGGCTCTCAATCACATTTTAATGTGTTAATCATCATAGATATAGACAAATATGGCCTATGGTATAGTACTTTTGAATCCAAATAAGATTTCTCTGACTTCTAGAACTACTTTACCTCATAGTTGGTCAGTACTCTGACCTCTATCTAGCAAGCAGCATTCAATTTAGCACTGGTCAGAATGTATCAGTGAGTCATCTGTCCATACTAGAATTAGAGCTCTATAGACAGTCTCAAAATTTATCAATAACATCTCACTTCAAAGGCAGAAACTCCGATTTATAAATGAGATACCAGGTCTTATTGTTAGTAAATATCTTTGTAGAGACTGAAATCTGGTAGCTGTTGTTTTCCTATATAAATCAACTCTAACATCCTCTGGGACTGGCTTTAACATAAAATAAAGGGCTATTTGGATTTGTGTAATATGTACCATACTATTGACCAAATCCTTGACTTGCTCACATTTCTCCTGCTGATGATTTCAAATTGTGCCCAAGAGTTCGGATCAGATTACCCCTTTTGTCCAGTACTTCTGGATGATTTACCCATGGGTGATATAACTAAGAGGCTTAGTCATAATAGCTCCTTTACAAATTCCCAATGATAACCAAAGCCCATAACCATCTTTGGCTCTTGAAAATTCTTTGGGGAGGGGGGAGGTTGGGGGGGTGGAGCCAAGGTGGCAGAGTGGAAAGATGCACATACTCTAGCTCTTCCCCCACAGTCTATAAAATACCCGCAAAAAATGGCTCTCAACAAATTCTAGAGCAGTAGAAGCCACAGAACAACAGAGTGAAAGAGATTTCCAGCCGAAGGTAGCCTGGAAGGACAACAGGAAAGGACTATTGCCTGGGGCATGGAGCAGAAAGCAGCCCAACATTGGCCACAGCACAGGGAGGAGCAAGGCCAGAGCAGGCCTCAGGGGTGGAATCCCCAGAAGCAGCAGAGATTCTCAGATCCCTCAACCCACAAATGACAAAGGCAGCTTCAAAGGTCAGTGCTTTGTTCCCTCAGTGAGAGGGGAGCAAGGTCCTCCCCTGGTCCCAGCCCCAGGTGGTGGCAGTGGCAGGGGCAGCACCTGAAGTGGCAGCCATGGTAGCATCAGCGGTGTTGGTGGCATCCATTTGTGGAGCTCTCAGCCTGGAGCCCCTGGAGGAATTGAACGGCTGATCTGAATCTCAGCCCTGAGAGTGGTCCTGGTGTATGGTGTGCAAGAGGCAGTTGTGGAGAGGGAATTCTACTGTTTGCAGATTCTGGGCAGAAAAGCTTTGATAGCTCCCAGACCAACGCACATGCCCTTGATTGTGCCATCTTGGAGGAACTGAGAACTTATGGGTCCCCCGAGTATACCCTCCTCCTGACAAAGGACTCAAAAATCAAATAACTCACTGGGAAAATGTCCAAAAAAGAGGGAAAAAATAAGTCTATAGAAGGTTACTTCCTTGATGAAGAGGTACTTTCTTCCATCCTTTCAGATGAGGAAGAACAATGCATACCTTCAGAGGAAGTAAAGGCTTCCATAGCCTCCAAAATAAATATGCAATGGTGTCACACCATAGAAGAGCTCAAAAAGGATTTTGAAAATCAAGTAAGAGAGGTGGAGGAAAAATTGGGAAGACAAATGAGAGAGATGCAAGAAAATTATGAAAAGCAAGTAAACAGCTTGCTAAAGGAGACCCCAAAAAATGCTGAAGAAAATAACTCCTTTAAAAATAGGCTAACTCAATTGGCAAAAGAGGTTCAATAGGCCAATGAGGACAAGAATGCTTTAAAAAGCAGAATTAGCTAAATGAAAAAGGAGGTTAAAAAGCTCACTGAAGAAAATCGTTCTTTAAAAATTAGAATAGAGTAGATAGAAGCCAATGACTTTATGAAAAACCAAGAAATTACAAAATAAAACCAAAAAAAATGAAAAAATGGAAGATAAGGTGAAATATCTTATTGGAAAAACAACTGACCTGGAAAACAGATTCAAGAGAGACAATTTTAAAATTATGAGACTACCTGAAAACCATGATCAAAGAAGAGCCTAGACATCATCTTTCATGAAATTATCAAGGAAAATTGCCCTGAGATTCTAGAACTAGAGGGCAAAATAAATATTGAAAGAATCCACCAATCACCTCCTGAAAGAGATCCCAAAAGAGAAACTCCTAGGAACATGGTAGCCAAATTCCAGAGTTCCCAGGTCAAAGAGAAAATATTGCAAGCAGCTAGAAAGAAACAATTCAAGTATTGTGGAAATACAATCAGGATGACACAAGACCTAGCAGCTTCTACATTAAGGGATCGAAGGGCATAGAATAGGATATTCCAGAAGTCAAAGGAACTAGGACTAAAACCAAGAATCACCTACCCAGCAAAACTGAGTATGATACTTCAAGGGAAAAAGTGGTCATTCAATGAAATAGAGGACTTTCAAGCATTCTTGATGAAAAGACCAGAGCTGAGAAGAAAATTTGACTTTCAAACACAAGAATCAAGAGAAGCATGAAAAGGTAAACAGGAAAGAGAAATCATAAGGGACTTATTGAAGTTGAACTGTTTACATTCCTACATGGAAAGATAATATTTGTAACTCTTGAAACATTTTTCAGTATTTGGGTAATTGGAGGGATTATACATACACACACACATACTTGTGTATATACAGACAGAGAGCACAGGGTAAGTTGAATAGAAAGGGATCATACCTAAGAAAATAAAATTAAGGGATGAGAGAGGAATATATTGGGAGGAGAAAGGGAGAAAAGGAATGGGGTAAATTATCTCTCATAAAAGAGGTAAGAAAAAGCTTTTTCAGTGGAGGGGGAAAGGGAGGAAGAGAGAGGGAAAAAGTGAAGCTTACTCTCATCACATTTGACTCAAGGAAAGAATAACGTGCACACTCAATTTGGTATGAAAACCTATCTTATGCTACAGGAAAATAGGGGAGAAAGGGATAAACAGAGTGGGGGTGATGATGGAAGGGAGGGAAAATGGGAGGAGGGAGCAATCAGAAGTAAACACTCTCGGGGAGGAACAAGGTCAAAAGGGAGAATAGAAGAAATAAGGGGCAGGATAAGATGGAGGAAAATATAGTTAGTCTTGTACAACATGACTATTATGGAAGTCATTTGCAAAACTACACATGTATAGCCTATATTGAATTGCTTGACTTCTCAGTGGGGATGGGTGGGGAGGGAGGAAGGAAGAGAAGTTGGAACTCAAAGTTTTAGGAACAAATGTTGAGAATTGTTTTTTGCATACAACTGGGAAATAAGAAATACAGGTAAAAGGGTATAGAAATTTATCTTGCCCTACAAGACAAGAGAGAAGATGGGGATAAGGGAAGGGAGGGGGATTAGAAGGGAGGGCAGATTGGTGGAAAGGGTAATCAGAATGCTCACTGTTTGGGGATAGGGGGAGGGGAGAGATGAGGAGAAAATCTGGAACTCAAAATTTTGTGGAAATGAGTGTTGAAAACTAAAAATAAATAAATAAACATTAAAAAAAAAAGAAAGAAAATTCTTTGGACATGACCAAGTAGTATGATCTTTTCTAACTCAATCCCTGCAAAGGTAATGGACACCTATGTACTATGTCCTTTATATAAATTGCATACAACTGGGCCATTTGCTAATTGATAGCTTTCACACCAGAGCTTCCTAGCTAGTCTAATATTTTAAATGACCCTTCATAATGCTTTTCTAATGTCTTTTCAAGTGCTGGAGGATCATCTTATTATATTGTAACTCATATCACAACAACTTTTTTCATGAGCAATTGAAAAATGTCAAGGACTCAAGAAATGCCTTGGGATGTTCATTGAAATTAGTAGAATCCTACTGGTCATCTTATTTACATCATTTGTAGAAATCTGATAATATCCAGTGCACAAGTCCAGTGCAAAAATGTGAGCTACCTAGCTGATAGTTTATCTGATGGTTCATTTTAATTTTTTTTCCATTTAATAATCTATTTTAATCTGGGTCTTCCCAATTTCTTTTCATACCACCTCTGTGAATGGGATCGATGGTCTGTGAGACCACAAGATGATGATATTTACCATCAGTTCCTTTGGAGAGATTTCTAAAATTCTCCATCTCAGAGAGGGTAGTTTTCTAAGACCACATTCAAGCAAGAGAGTCTTTGAGTTGGGTGATATGCATTGATTCTTAAGCCTATCTCACAGATTTCTCCTGCAGTATCAGGCTGACTTTCCTCCTCAGATGACTGTCCTCAGAAGCAATGTTGGAGATTCACTGAAATCACAACTCTTCAGACCCATCTATGATATTAAAAGGTCCATGCAGGGGTGTACAGAAGCCAGCTCAAAATAATTACCATGAGTCAGTTGTTAAATTTTTAATGTGAGAGTTTATACCACAGAAATCAGCAAATACTAAAAATTAGAACTTGCTTTACTGTTTCATTGATTTCTAGACTTAAGAAAGTGATAATGTTAATAATATAGATGAAACTGAAGTGTGTCCTGCATCCATTTCTCCCTACAAAGCCTACTATTAAACATTTACCAGCACAACTCTGGGTCCATAATTTTTGGATGGTCACCACTTGCTTCTACATCCTCACTAGCTTCCTAATCAGTGACACATATTGTCGGGGATGGGGCAGGGTCTAAGTATTGAACCTGTAATTGCTCTTTTCAATACTCTGCTGGTTCTTTGAACAGACTGGAATTTGTTCCAATCACAACTGACACTCCAAAGATGTTCTTTGAATCTCTATACGTTGATGTCATGCAGCATACCTTCCTGTTGCTGACACAGCTTTCCTAGAGAATTTCAAGGTCTCACTAATGTAACCAAAATATTAGCATTCTTCTCACATTAATCCATGGAAGATTATCACCTGCATAGGCTAAAACAGGGGTAGGGAACCTGAGGCCTCGAGGTCACTTGTGGTCCTTTAGGTCCTCAAGTGCGGCACTTTGACTGATCTAAATTTCACAGAACATATCCTTTTATTAAAGATTCTGTAAAGTTCTATGAAGTTTGAATTCAGTCAAAGGGCTACTACACTTGAGGACCTAAAGGGTCACATGTGGTCTTGAGGCTGCAGGTTCCCCACCCCTGGGCTAAGGCAGAAGTTTAATGTATTCTTCATAAAATGACTGAATTACAGTTATTTGGGTTCTTCTGTTTAATTCACCTGCACATTCTATATTGTCATATGGGGTTGAGTCAAAATGAGAAGGATCCAAGAAAGATTGAGGGGGAAGAGATTAGGTTCTCCAGAATCTGGGATAGCCAACCCTTGACTCTATTTTTTTTTATGCCAGTCTATTGGACATCAGCTTCATAAAATCATAGACAGAAATGAAAGGCACTTTAAAATCCATTGAGCCCAGTTTTTTCATTTTACAGATGAGGAAAGTGAGGCGTACGTAAGTTAAGTAGCTTCCAAGAGTTGCATAGTAAACACCTGAGGTTGGATTTAGACCCAACTATTCCTGACTCCAAGTCTAGTGCTCTATTTACTATGCCATGTCTCTCCATGCCTCTTAATTTGATATTCTTCTCATGAGTACACCAAGTATGTAGGTGTTTAATCCACAGCAAAAGTAACAAAGCATACTGATGTCTTTTGGGTTGTGGTCCTTTCAGTGCTATGCTGAAAAAAGGATACTTTGATTTCTGGTGTCATGCTCCTTTGTCCCTAAAGGGAGAGTCACTCCATCCACTATGACATTTTCTATTAGTCTTTGCCCACGTTTTTGCAGTGGAATAAAAGAATCTCTTATTTAGTCTTGGAGATCCATACCTGAAGAAAGTCATAAAACTAACCAGAACCAGTTATCCCTATTGCCTACCTTTCTGTCTCTGTCCATTGTCTTTGTTGCAAATGTCTTCATCAAGTAAGTGAACTTCAAGTAGCTGAGAAACTGTCCTAGCTGTTCATCCAATGACAGGTGCCTCCATATGGTTTTGTCACCTCCCGATACTTTGTCCTTTCAGATCATTCTGACAGCCTTTCTAAATGGAATATAAAGGCAGAGGCCTTCTCTCTACTCTATTAAAGGATATTGAGGAATTGATTAAAGGATTCTCCTACATTTTTAAATTTTTATTTTTTTAATTAACAAACTTTTATTTTCTCTCCTTATCACCATCCCCAAATTGGTAAAAGAAAAGGAAAAAGAAAAAAAGTCCATATAATACATGTTCATAGTCAACTAGGAGACGAAGTGGATGGAACATAGTTCTCAGAATCAGGAAGACCTGAGTTTGAGTCAGACACTCCTGAGCTGGGTGACCCTGAAGCAAGTCACCAAACCTCTATGTATTTCAGCTTCCTCATCTGTAAGAATGGGGTGACAATAACACCTACTTTCTAGTGTTATAGTGAGGATCCAATGAGTGAATGTATATAAAGTGCTTTGCAAATCTGAAAGGGCCATACAATTACAAGCTATTACTATTAGTCAAACAAAACAAACTCCCGTACTTGATCATGTCCAAAAATGTACTTCTCATTCTGTGCCTTTCCATCAGATTAGCATGCTTCATCATCTGTCCTCTGGGATTTTGGTTGGTCATTGCATTGATCAGAGTCCTTAAGTCTTTCAAAGTTATTTGTGTTTATACAGTTGTGGTTATTGTATAAATTATTGTCCTAGTTCTTCTCACTTCTCTATGCCCTTTCTGTATCATACACTATATTTTCAGGGGGAGTAGGAGGTCAAAAGTTCCCAGGGGCTTTCCTATAGCCTTGTCTTTTCTCTACATCATTTTCCTGTCACTGCTCCATTGCTTCCATGTCCTAATTAGTCTTCGAAGCCTTCATTTGATGAATGAGGACAACGTCTCCTTGACAAGGACCCTATAACTTCCCACACTGAGTCACTTGAGTTAGTCCTGGTAGGCTGATGCTATATATTCCACTGTTTGTTGCTTCTGTCCTGCCTCTGTCCTGATCTGCTGTTGCTTTGCCTGTTAGCACACCCCTTACTTCATCTTCAGGGACTCCTCATACTAGGAAGGCTTCAAATTTCCCCATTCATTTCCTCTCAGCAATAAAATGTGCTTGTGAATTAAATAACTCTTCCCCCCTCTATATTTGTTTCTTTTCAAGAGAATGTTTCAAATGCCTTTCTTTTGTTGAAAGTCTGTTGAAAATGACACAATTTTTCAGGATGGTTCCCATATAATCCTATTTATAGATAACTTTGAGAGTGCTAGTATGCCTCTGCAAATGACAAAACATGGCCACCATTTTCTTATACCTATTTTCCTAGCCAATATTTCATATTCCTTCCTCCCCCCAACTCCAAGTGTCCTCCCCATGATATAAAGGAATTCACTACTTTGGACATGTTTCCCACCTCATGGTTTAAGTTATTTATTCTATATTTCTTTTTAAGAATTCATTTCATTTTTTTTATCTCTGCTTTATTTCTTCTACTGTCAGAGTCTTTGGAGTCTCTGCTTGTGCTGGTCATGTAATTACTCTCTTCTGAGTTTCTTTCTTGGGTTTTTCTTAACCCATGGCATTTCTTCTTTATATTTAGAGCTTTCTTCTGTTTTCTCATATCTCTAGCTTCATTTCCTGGATTAGGACTTTGTCAGTATCATGCTCTGCCCTTTATTTCACACTTAGATGGGAGTGGGTGAATCTGCCTGGACCTGTCCCTGTATGTAGAATATTGTCATCATATCAAGGTGTACCCTGAAAAATACAACTTTTACAACTGTTAATATATATAATGCTAATAGTAATAACAACAATAATAGACAGCGTATGTATAGCACTTTCAGGTTTCCGAAGTTCTTTGTCAAAACAATATATAGCCTGTATAATCAAGTCCCAGGAAAGAGCATAAATCTTTCAAAGATTTCATTGTCATGGAGTCTCCTCAGCTATGTACCAGATACAATGGTCCTTCAACAGTGTCACATCAGCAATAAGAAAAAAAAAGTTTTTAAAGAGTTTTGACACAGAAAAGTACAAAATCTCAGTAGCTGTTTACTGTAGTATGACTGGTGTGTTCAACAAGAGATTCAATAAAAGAGGAAAAAAAGCCTTTTTTTTACTATCAATTAGAAAGAAAATTAAAAAAAAAATTTCAATGTCTCCTCGCATTGTTAGAGTAAACATGTTAGAACGGATTGAAAACTGCAAGGAATGTAATCTATGTCATCATCTTCCATTTGCAAATGAAGAAATAGAGGCTCCAAGAGGTTAAATGACTTGCTGAAACACAGAGAGTTCATAAGGTGAAAAGGTAAGTTATAGCTCCTGGTTCTTTGACTTAAAATATAGCATTTACTCCACCTTAATACACTGAATCCTATAGTCTCAATGAAACACAATATTCAAAACAATTTTATTTTTAATACAAAAAATGCTTTAAAATTAGTATTGTAGACTGAATCAAATAAAATATGGTGGTCCAATACTATAATCAACTTGCTAGAACCTATTTGTATTCATCATCCATTCAAAACCAATGTTAATAAACCCACAATTTTCTCTAAATCTCCCCATGTTCAATCAGTCAGAATTAATCACATGATATTTTAGTAATGAAAAAGAATAATTGCTTAAAATAGAATACAAAGTACATAAGAATGTTCAAAATTCAATAGACATTCAATCATCTGTTATTCCAAACCACCTCCTCATCCACCTCCAGTCAAAGGCAGGGGAACTCCATAGATACCAGAAGGAAAAATGAAGAGCCATAACTGAAGGAAAAACAAAAAGGAACATAATTTTTTAAATGCTGAAAGATGAAGGACTTGATCTGAAAATACTGAGATTCCAGGTCTTTAGGAGTAATCTTCCCCAGAGATGGGGTCGTCATCACTGTACAGAGGTTGCTAATAACAATGCTAGAATAGGGCTTCATTATCATCTACTATAGATGCTTCTCTAATCTCCTGTCTGCCATGATGATTAGTCAGCATGGGGAGCAGCAACGAATTGACTCACCCTCCTAAAAGGACATTTTGAGAAATGGGTGATGGAGTATCTGCTGCTGATTTTTATTCCTTGATGGTTGCCTTGCATTCTGTGTTAATTAAGTTTCAATTTGTCTTACAATGATACCATATGTTTAATTGTGACTGATTGGGAGAAGATTCAGAAGAAAACACTCTTGTGAATAGTGGTTCTGCACTGATAGAGGATCCACCCAGATTCTAGGAATTTGAAAGATGTATTGGGGTGCAAGGTCTATTTGGTACATTTTTTTGCTATCTGATATCTTTGGGTTTGAAATTTTTCCATTCCATTTTCTAAAAATCCCCTTCATACCAATTGGAAAGGTAACTATCCAATACTTATTTGCCTTTATAACTTGCCTTTGAAAAGGCTGAGCTATGAGTTCCCATGGTGAAAGTCTGGCATAGGTCTTCTTTCAAATATCTAGTACTTAGCAAAATCTGATCCAAAGTTCCAAAGAACAAAACAGTTCTCCATGGTTATGGGATGAAGGAAGCACAGAAACGTCAAGCCAGTTGTTACCCTATTCTTGGTAATCATGGAAACTTCAGTTACCTCTCAACTATCATCAAAAACTACATGGATAATTTAAACCCTTATTTTATTCCTTGACTTCTTCATTTTCTGGGTGTCTGTCTCTCAAATTTACTCATTGCTGGGGAATTCTGGAATAATGAAGGTGTAAGAGAGA
Organism: Notamacropus eugenii; assembly: GCF_028372415.1. Taxonomy (NCBI): domain Eukaryota; kingdom Metazoa; phylum Chordata; class Mammalia; order Diprotodontia; family Macropodidae; genus Notamacropus; species Notamacropus eugenii. The sequence continues at coordinate 492,994,586 of NC_092873.1, forward strand.
TGCTGAGCTAAGCCCTCCCTTTATCACTCAGAGAGATGGCTCATGCTGATTGGAGTGAGAAAGAAGAGTTCAAATCTGACCTCACACCTTTATTAGTTGTGTGGTCCAGGGTAAGTCACTTTACCTCTGTCTTCCTCATCTCCCTCATCTGCAAAATGGGGATAATAACATCACCTACTTCCCAGGATTATTGTGAGAATTAATAAGATAATATTGGTAAAGTGCTTTGCAAATCCTTAGGGTGCTAAATAAATGCTAACTATTACTGTTGCTGCTTCATTGTTCAGTCTTTTATATATATAATATATAATTGCACTTATTTACCTTTCTCAGGTGTTTGTTGGTTGAGATGTTTGCAAATCTAATAACTGCTCACCTCTGTGTATGTGTGTGTGTTTTTGTAGGAATGTTTCAAATGCTTCTTTTTAGTGGAAAGTTACTTTTTTTCCATTGATGAGTAGGTACAAGTGTTCAGGATTTGTCATTTGAGGTTTTAACTTGAGCTACATTACTTTTTGGAATACACAATTCCATTCTCTACCATACTCCGTCTCTAGGTATTCTTCCTGAATCCCTGGACACCAAAACAGTCAGCTGGTCTGGGTGCCTTCCAAATTCTTGGGCTATCCAAATTCTTTAGAAGTTGGCCAGTCTGGTGACCTTGCAAGCATTTTCTCTGACTGCCCAAACTCATAAAACATGGAAAATCAAACTCCTCTGCACCTGAATACTTGCCTACTTTCCAGGGACAAAATGAAAATCTGGGATATCTCTATCTTCAGGTTGAATCTCATTCTTTAGATCTCTTTGAAGTTTGACTCATTCCTCCTTCTGCCTTTCCAGTCTTCTCTACTTATATGCCTGTGATCTGGGCTCTTTTTCTGACTTTCTCCCAGGCTTCCTTTAAGATACAACTCAAACATCAGCTCCTCCAGGAGGCCTTTGCTGGGCCCTCTCTCCACTGGCTCGCCTCCAGCTGCTAGTGTCATCCTTTCTAAATTACCTTCCATTTACTCTGCATTTATCTTGTGCCATTTGTTTTCTCCTTGAACATAAGCTCCTTGAAAGAGGGGATGGTTTGGCTTTTTTCCTTATATTCACAGGGCTTAGCATGGTGCATGGAATACAGTAAGGTAATAAATGCTTGTTTGATTATTTGATTGACTGATGACCAGCATTGAGAGTATACGCTACAGTGAAAGAGGAGTGGCTGAACAGTGAAGAGTGATTAGGCATTGAAGAGAGGGGCTAAAAAACCAAAAATTTGAGAGAGTAAGATAATTGGGAGGATGGTAGTACTTGTATAAAAATAGGGATGGTTAGAAGAGAAGAGGGTTTGGGGGGGAAGATGATCTCTTCTATTTTGGAGTTCAAGATGGTTATGGGACATCAAGTATGAAATCTGTTTTTGTCCAGGTGTGATGGCATGGGCCTGTAAATTCTTGCTATTCAGGAATCTGATTTTCTTTTTTTTTTAAGGTCTTCTCTACTTCTTTTTTTAAATTTTAGTTGTTTTTAGTGTTCTACAATCACTTCCATATATCTTGGATTTTTCCCTTCCCTCCCCTCCTTCTCCCTTACCTCCCCACTCTCTCCCTGAGATGGCATACAGTTTTATATAGGTTCTACACATACATTCCTATTAAATGCATTTTTATCTTAGTCATGTTGCATAGAAGAATTAAAATGAATGGGAGAAATCATAAAACAAACAAAAACATAATACAAAAGAAAATGATCTGCTTCATTCTGTGATTGAGTTCCATAGTTCTTTCCCTGGATGTGGAAGGCATTTTGCCTTAAGAGACCATTGTGAATTAGTTAAGTCCTTGCATTGCAATGAAGTACTAAGTCTACCAGAAAAGTTCCTTGCACACTATGACTGTTGCTCTGCACAAAGTTCCCTTGGTTCTGCTCCTTTCACCGAGCATCAGTTCACATAGGTCTTTCCAGGTCTGTCTGAAGTCTTCCTGTTCATCATTTCTTGTAGCACAATAATATTCCATTACATTTATATACCACAACTTGTTCAGACATTCCCCAATTGATGGGCATCCCTTTGATTTTCAGTTTTTGGCCACCACAAAGAGAGCTGCTATAAATATTTTTGCACATGTGGAACCCTTTCCCATTTTTATGATCTCTTGGGGATACAGCAGGAGCCTGGTTTTCAAGGTGATCTTGAGTTCAGTAGTTCTGAGTTGCAATGGGTTAATCTGATTGAGTCCACACTAAATCCAGCAGCAGTTTACCTAAGGAGAGCGGAGCTAGTCCTAAATGGAAACAAAGCAAGTCAACACTCTTATGCTGGTAGAAGTGGTTCTGGGTCTATTAATATTAGCACCTACCCTTTCAAACTTTGAGAGGAGACCCAGTAATAAAAAAAGAAAAGAAATGGGAAAAGGAAGAGAAGGGAAGGGAAAGTAAGGGAAGGGAAAGAAAAGGAAAGGAAAAAGAAATATGTAATAGGTAGTTGGAGATATATTACTGGGGCTCAGACCTGGGAAACATCTGTATAGAAATAATGGTAAAACTGGAGTGGGGGAGCAGAGGGTACAGCTAATAAGGTCACCAAATGAGAAAGCATAGAGGGAGAAAAGAAGAGATACAGGACAGAATTTTGAGGTATGAGATGAACAGTGTGCCCTGAGAGATAAGGGGAGAATCAGAAGAGAATACTATCAGAAAAACCCAGAGAGAAGAGACACTGTAGGAAAAGAGATTTATCAACAGTAGCAAATATGTCAAAGAAATCAAGAAGTTATGAGGAAAGAAAAGGCAATTAAGAGATCATTGGTAACTCTGAGGACAGCAATTTCAATTGAGTGGTGAGAAAAGAACCTAGATTGTAGAGGGCTAAAAAGCAAGCTTTTCTTAGCAGAGGTCACCCTTTTTGTGGTGATTACCCACTAAAGGGAACTGAGTGTTTGAGACCATTAGGGCTGTGTCATTAAGTGAGAGATAGAAGGAGGACATAAGTTCAAAGGAAAGATGTTATAACAAGAAATACACATAATAAGGGGGGAAATCCCCAATAGATCTAACATTCCCCAAGTTGGTTTACAGAAAGCTCTTCATTGTACCATACTGCCTCTTTCATGAATTAATATGCTTACAAATGGAGTTCCTCAGAAATTAAAATAAAAAAAGATATGAAAGGGCAGTGGTGTGTAGTAGGCTAGAAACTGATAAGAATTAAGCTGGCAAGCTCTTTAGAGGAATTTTTTCCCCAGGTGGATGGTCAGGGGCCCATCCTTAAGTGAGAGGCCATCTGGAAAGACTTTTTCAAAGAACATGTAGGGGCTGCTCTTTCCTTCCCACTGAGAGTACTTGAAGCTTGACTGAAAAAAACTACCATTCAATCCCCCGTCTTGTTTGGAGGTTGCTAAACTTACCTACAAGGGAACGCAAGATGAGCCGTATTCACTGTCACTGTGAGTCCATTTTTAAGTACAGCAGCCACTGAAGAACATGTTGAGAGTCTGGGCATTCTATTGGGTCAAAACAGATTCAAGCATCAGGTGGGGATCAGGGGGTAAGGTAGAGATTTTTAATTACATTAGTATGTGAACTGCTTAGAAATAAGAACAAAGCCATGTGCTAAGAAGCTGGTTAGAAGCACAACTAAAGTTTGTGTCCTCAGAAAACTCAAGAGTATGGAAAACACAGAGAAAACAAGAGAGTGAAGCCTGTGAATGAGTGATTAGGGCAGGGATTCTTAGATTTTACTGTATCATGAATCCCTTTTACAGTCTGGTGAAGCTTAAAGAGCCCTTCTCAGAATAATGTTTTTAAATGCATAAAATATAACAAATAGAGTTACAAAGGAAACCAACAATCTTTTTAAAAAAGCAACTGCCAATTTAAAAAAACCCACAAGTTCATGGACCCCAGGCTAAGGATTACTATCTAGTGCATCTGAGAGGGAAAAAGGAACAAAAAGTGAAATGAAAACCACAATTTTTTTTATAAGGATGTTAAAAATTAATGTCTTGAAATTAAGAGAAAGGTTGATGCAGAAGAACAGAGAGAATTTGATATCACACTGTTCTCTGACATAAGGAAAGGAAGAGCAAAAGAAGGAGAAAGAATAAAAAAATTAAACTCAAGGGAAATTTGCTATGGAGGAGGGTAAATTGGTGGGAGGAAACTAGGATCAGATTGTTGTTGTGGTTTCTCAACTTCATTTCATCAAGCCAGACAACAAAGATGTTTTAAGCACCAACTATGTGCCAGGCACTGTGGTAAGTACTGGGGATACAAAGAAAGTCAAAAGACAGTCCCTGCTCCCAAGGAGCTCACAGTCTGATGAGGGAAATAATATACAAATAAAGCATGCTATGTTTTTTACACACACACACACACACACACACACACACACACACACACCTCCTTATATATGTATATATAATCTATACATAATCTATATTAATAGATTATATATCTGTACATAATCTATATATATAGATTATACATACATACATAAGGGTATATGTGTGTGTGTGTATGTGTGCGTATGTGTGTTTGTGTAATTAATTGGGGGAATCTCAGAAGAGGAAAAAAAGCCATAATATTAAAGATGACTGGGAAAGCCTTCTTGTAGAGAGTAAGACTTAAGTTCGGACTTGAAGGAAGCCAGGGAATCTAGAAGATAGTGATGAGAAGGGAGAGATTTTCAGGAAAGGAGGACAGAAAATGAAAACATATAACATCAGGAGATGGAGTATTTTGTGAGAGGAAAAGACAGAAAGTCATTGTTACTGGATCACAGGTTATGTGGGAAGGGGCTAGGTTATGAAGGACTTAAAAACCAAAACAGAGGATGTTATATTTAAACCTGAGAGTAGGAGGTGGAGCCAAGATGGCAGAGTAGAAAGACACACATATGCAGGGTCTCCCCACACAGCCCATAAAATACCTGTAGAAAGGGACCCTCAACAAATTTTGGAGCAGCAGAAGTGAAGAACAACAGAGTGGAGGACATTTCCAGCCCAGGGTGACATGAAAGCCCACAGGAAATGTCGGTTGCACCAGACACGGAGTGGAGGGCGGAACCCAACCCAGCCTTGGCCACATGCAGATGGCTTGTGAACAGTGCTCAGGGCAGATTCTCCAGTCACAGCAGCAGAGGGTCCAGAGTTCCCTCAACCCACAGGAACCAAAGGTCAGTGACGGGGGTTTTTTCAGCTGGCCGGGAAGGGAGAAGGGCCTTCCCATAGCTCTGGCCTCAGGCAGCGGCCCACAGAGGTCACATCAGGCAGGCAGCAAGAGTTCTTGAGGCAGCCCCTACAGCAGCCCGAGACCATTGTTGGATTGTAAAAACCCCTGGGGGCACTGAGGGAGCTGGTCTTTGTCTCGCACTGAATGGTGGCCCTGCCCCCACAGCTTGACTGAATCCCACCCCCCTAATGCTAGCTTGGCAGAACTGGAGGTCAGGTGCCTGTGGAGAGGAAATTCTGCTAAGATTCTAAGCACAAAAATCCTTCCCTGCACCCAGTACATGCTTGATTGTGCTACCTTGGAGGAACTGATATCTTACAGGACCCCAGAGTATATCCTACTCTTGACAAAGGACCCCAAAGTCAAGTAATTGGTTGGGAAAATGCCCAAAAAAGGGGAAAAAAAATAAGACTATAGAAGGTTACTTTCTTGGTGAACAGATATCTCCTCCTATCCTTTCTGATGAGGAAGAACAATGCTTACCATCAGGGGAAGACACAGAAGTCAAGGCTTCTGTATCCCAGCCTACCCAATAGGCTCAGGCCATAGAAGAGCTCAAAAAGGATTTTGAAAATCAAGTTAGAGAGGTGGAGGACAAACCGGGAAGAGAAATGAGAGAGATGCAAAAAAAGCATGAAAAGCAGGTGAACACCTTGCTAAAGGAGACCCAAAAAAATGCTGAAGAAAATAACACCTTGAAAAATAGGCTAACTCAATTGGCAAAAGAGGTTCAAAAAGCCAACAAGGAGAAGAATGCTTTCAAAAGCAGAATTAGCCAAATGGAAAAGGAGGTTCAAAAGCTCACTGAAGAAAATAGTTCTTTCAAAATTAGAATGGAACAGATGGAGGCTAATGACTTTATGAGAAACCAAGAAATCACAAAACAAAACCAAAAGAATGAAAAAATGGAAGATAATGTGAAATATCTCATTGGAAAAACAACTGACCTGGAAAATAGATCCAGGAGAGACAATTTAAAATTATGGGACTACCTGAAAGCCATGATGAGAAAAAGAGCCTAGACATCATCGTTCATGAAATTATCAAGGAAAACTGCCCTGAGATTCTAGAACCAGAGGGCAAAATAAATATTCAAGGAATCCACAGAACACCACCTGAAAGAGATCCAAAAAGAGAAACTCCTAGGAACATTGTGGCCAAATTCCAGAGTTCCCAGGTCAAGGAGAAAATATTGCAAGCAGCTAGAAAGAAACAATTCAAGTATTGTGGAAATACAATCAGGATAACACAAGATCTAGCAGCTTCTACATTAAGGGATCAAAGGGCATGGAATAGGATATTCCAGAAGTCAAAGGAACTAGGACTAAAACCAAGAATCACCTACCCAGCAAAACTGAGTATGATACTTCAGGGGAAAAAATGGTCATTCAATGAAATAGAGGACTTTCAAGTATTCTTAATGAAAAAACCAGAGCTGAAAAGAAAATTTGATCTTCAAACACAAAAATCAAGAGAAGCATGAAAGGGTAAACAGGAAAGAGAAATCATAAGGGACTTACTAAAGTTGGACTGTTTACATTCCTACATGGAAAGAGAATATTTATAACTCTTGAAACTTTTTTCAGTATCTGAGTAGTTGGTGGGATTACACACCCACCCACACCCACATACACACACACACAGAGAAACAGAGACAGAGAGTACAGGGTGAATTGAATAGGATGGGATCATATCTTAAAAAAATGAAATTAAGCAATGAGAGAGAAATATATTGGGAGGAGAAAGGGAGAAATGGAATGGGGCAGGTTATCTCTCATAAAAGAGCCAAATAAAAGGCTTTTCAGTAGAGGGAAAAAGAGAGGAGGTGAGAGAAAAAACATGAAGCTTACTCTCATCACATTCGACTAAAGGAAGAAATAAAATGCACACTCATTTTCGTATGAAAACCTATCTTACAATACAGGAAGTTAGGGGAGAAGGGGATAAGCAGGGTGGGGGGGGGATGATGGAAGGGAGAGCAGTGGGAGGAGGGAGCAATTTGAAGTCAACACTCTTGGGGAAGGACAGGATCAAAAGAGAAAATACAAGCAATGAGGGTCAGGATAGGAGGGAAGGAATTATAGTTAGTCTTACACAACATGACTATTATGGAAGTCATTTGCAAAACTACACCGATATGGCCTATATTGAATTGCCTGCCTTCCCAAAGGGAATGGGTGGGGAGGGAGGGATGGGGAGAAGTTGGAGCTCAAAGTTTTAGGAACAACTCTGTTGAGTATTGTTCTTGCAACTAGGAAATAGAAATACAGATAATGGTGTATAGAAAGTTATCTTGCCCTACAGGACAAAAGAGAAGATGAGGATAAGGGAAGGGAGGGATGTTAGAAGAGAGGGCAGATTGGTGATAGGGGTAATTAGAATGCTCGGCGTTTTGGGGTGGGGAGAGCGGAGAAATGGGGAGAAAATTTGGAACCCAAAATTTTGTGTAAATAAATGTTGAAAAGTTAAATAAATAAATTTTTAAAAATAAATAAATAAATAAACCTGAGGGTGATACGAAGCCACTGGGATTTATTGAGTAAGGGAGGGACACATAGTGACTTGATCAGAATTGCCTTTAGCATGATCCATCTGACAGCTCAGTGAAGGATTGACTGGAGTGAAGAGAGACTTGGGGCAGACAGACCCACCAGCAGGCTATAGCAATAGTCCAAAGATAGGGTGAAGAGGGCATGAACTAGGGTGATAGAAGTGTCAGAGGGGAAATGAGAGATATTGCAAAGGTGGAATTAACAGAAATTGGCACCTGAATGAATATGAAGCAGGAGAAGGAAGTGAAAAGTCAATAAAGACACCTAGTTTTAAGTCTAAGTAATGGGTAGAAAAGTGGTACCCTCCAGAGTAACAAGGAAACTAGGAAGAATGAGAGAATTGAGAGAAAATATAATGAGTTTAGCTTTGAATATGTTGAGTTTATGATGTGTACAGGACATCTATTTTGAGATGACAAGTAGGTCATTGGAAATGTAAGACTGGAAAACTTAAATGGTATAGGGTCTAAGTTTTTAAATTAAATATTGGCTTTAATATCCCTCTTTCAGAGTTAGACAAATAAAATAACTATTTTTAGAAGAAGAAAAATATAGAGCTGAATAGATTTTGGAAAAATAAGTTTGAATAGTTTATAAAAAAATTTATAAAAATAATTTTAAAAAAAGGTATTCATTTTCATTTTGTTAAATGGATTGTGGTCTTACACATGGGAAGCACTCAATAGTTGTTAAATTGAATTTAAATGCCCAAATAAATCCAAAGGTTTGCATAATTCAATTGTGAAATGTGACATTGTATTCACTGAATTAATATGTTCATAGGTTTTGGTATAACTAACTCAAGTTCCAAGCTACTTTTGACAAAAGTAGAAAACAACATAGATTTCCAATGAAAAAGGGAAAGCCTATAAGAAAATAGTATTGTTTTCCAGGCATATGAAGGTACTATTATTATTAAGTTCAGAATAATTATTTCTAATTTTTTTTACTGCCAGTATAAGGTGGATTGACATTATCTGATTTATCTCATTCTAGAATAATAACAGATCTCTCTCACCAAAATTTTTTGAAATGCAATTTCAGTGGATACATAATCTAGCACATGGAGCACATCCAGAGTTTTATAATGCCTTTATGTACTTTTTTGTAATGTGCAATGAGAAAAACCTGAATCTTGGAGTCAGAAGACCTGAGTTCAAGTCCAGGCTCCAACACTTACTAGCTTTATGACTCATAAACAAACCATTCACCTTCACTGAACCTCAAAATCCTTGAAGGTGATAATACTTATGCTATCTAACTCACAATACTATAAAAAGTATTTAGCAAACATGAGAATACTACATTAATGTGAATTACTGTATATAACTGAGATTCTGAATATTACAGGAAAAAATTGGTAAATTAATATTTTAAGGCAAACATGTATCCATATATGCCCCAGTTAACTTTATTATGAGAGACATAAAAATCTGTTGGATAGGAAGCTAGCTTTAGATTCATGAAGATATGGATTCAAGTATTGCTTCTGATATCTTTCACTACATGACCATGGACAAGATGCTAAAACTCTGGGTGCTGTGGCATTAAAATGTTTGAGAGACATAGTTTCTGGGTAATTTAATCATTTTATTAATAAGGCTAGCATATTTATCAATAAAATAACAGGTCAGTAGAACTCTCAAATGCCAAAGATCCTTCTGGTGATGGGCTCATTATTTGCTTACCCTTGGAAGAGTAGATGCTCCTGAGGCAATCAACTCTGGTTGGTTAACAATTATGAGAGAATGAATATTATAATGAGAGGCTAGGCTATATTACAATGAAGGTCTGGGGGCATGTGACTTGGATCACCCAAATCTTGGTCAAAGAGACTTACCGATTTCCATATCACCTGACTGACAAAAGGGAGAATCTACATTATTCCACACCTGTCTGAATAAACACAATAAGGAGGAATATTTCCATTAGCCCATAGATTCCCAAAGTGGGCAATACCACCCCCTAGGGGCATTGGCATGATCCAGGGGAGTGGTAGTAGCCTTGGGTACATTTGGGGAACACTGAATAAAAATAAAGCAGTGATAGAAGCATAAGGAAAGAAGAGAATTTTGAAAAAAACATTTGTACGTGTTTCATCTGTTGTATAACAAAGTTAAAGTCATAGTGATTACATGATTTTCCAAATAAACACACAAAATGCAAGTTACAACTGATCAGTCATCCAGTCTACTGACAGGACTTAATGAGCAAGTGTTGGCAGGCAAATGTGTCTTGTACTATCAGGCAGTCCAACACGCATTGACAAGAGTATGTGCATGTAGTGACTTGTTTACAATATGTTACTATACAATTGCATAATGCAATAAAACATCATCAAAATTTCAGTGCGAGAGAAAAACCACCAATTTACAATAAGTATTACATTTAACATGCATCATTTAAAAATAATTTTTTGAAATGACACAAATTAAAAAAAAACAACAACATTAAAAGTTTAAAGAAAATAGATTTCCAGAGGGGCACTGAGTAACTTTTTTTTTAAGGGGGTGGTAGGTCAAATTTTCAAGCAAATTCTTTTACTGTTTGATTAGATCTTAGGCTGGCTAAATCTTTTAGAAACATTTCCACACTGGTTGATTTCTGGATGAGAAAGTAGAAAAGGGGGAAAATATTGGTTCAGATTCAATAATTAGTTATTAATACAAGAAATAAATAATAGTTTGTCTCAGTGCCCCAGGATATTTTGTGAAACTATAAATTATAGACTATTTGATATTCTAGATCTGTGGAGAAAGTTTGTACACCTATGAAATCACATGATGGACCTCTCATACATACATGTATATTTATACATATATGCACATACAAAATGTATATATGTTCAAGTAAATTAAGTAATAATAATCACATTTATATAGTTCACAATTTTCATGCTATATAGAGGTTGATTCCTTCAACAATTCTATGAGTTAAGTAATGCAACAATCATTCATATTTTACAGATGAGAAAATTGAGGCTGAGAAAAGTTAAGTGACTAATACATGGTTAGACAGACTGTTTTTAACATTTTAAAGCTTGCCAGGGGTAAAAGCATAACTATCCTGTTTTTCATATGACACAAAGTTGGGATGGATAGCTAAAACACTTGAGGGGGAAAAAGTAAGATGCAATTAAACGGGGATAAATGGAAAGTCTTAAACTTGGACCCTAAAATTATTTTAACAAGTACAATATAAAGAGTAGAGAGCATGCTAAGATCAAGACCCTCCTTTCCTGATTGGTACCATTTTAGGAAGGATCTCAACCATATTTCACATAAATCATGCCTAGACTCTCCTAATCTTCTTCATTTTTGCTTGCAACATTGCCCTTCACCCGGTACCCTTTCTCTCTCTTCCAGTTCCCTCCTTATGAACTTTCACTTGGGAGTGGGTACTGTCTTGCTCACTTATAGAGTTTAGCACAAGGTGTGGCACATAATTATCCATCAAATAGCATTTAAGTGCCTACTATGTGCCAGAAACTGTGCTAAAAACTAGAGACACAAAGAAAGGCAAAAGACACTCCCTGATCTTAAGGAGCTCACAGTCTAATGGTAGAGTCCACATGCAAACAATTACATATGCGATACACACAGAATAAATGAAGGGTTTTCCCAGAGGCACTAAATAAGAAGAACTGAGAAAATATTTTTGCAGAAGGTAGGGTTTTTGCTGAGAGCTGAAGCAAAGCAGAGAATCTAGGAGCTTGAGATAGGAAGGGAGAGAGTTCCAGGTAGGAGAGACAGAAGGTGAAAATTCCTGGAGTCACGAGGAGTGTCTTGTGTGAAGAACAGATGAAAGACTAGTGTCACTGGGTCACAGTGTACATGGGGCTGAGTGTGATATAAAAAGACTGGGAGAGTAGGAATAGGCCAGGTTGTGGATAACTTTCAGTGCCAAACAGGACACTTTATATCTGATTCTCTGGGTAATAGGGAATCCCTGGATTGGAAAACATCAGTTTATATCCCAGTCCTAAAGAAGGGCAAAGCCAAAGAATGTTCAAATTACCAAACAATTGCATTCATTTCACATGCCAGCAAGTTTTACTTAAGATTCTGCAAGCAAGGTTTTAGCAATATGGGAAATGAAAATTGCCAGAAGAGCAGGTTAGCTTTAAAAAAGGCAGAGGAACTAGAGACCAAATTGCCAACATCTGCTGGATTATGGAGAAAGCAAAGGAATTCTAGAAAAACATCTACTTCTGCTTCGTTGACTGCATTTAACTGAGTGGATCAAAAAAAATGTGGTAAGGTCTCAAAGAGATGGTAGTATCAGATCATCTCCTGAAAAACATTATATGCAGGTAAAGAAGCAACAGTTTGAACTGAATATGGAACAACTGAGTAGTTTAAGATTTGATAAGGAGTACATTGAGTCTGTATATTGCCACCTTATTTGACTTATATGCAGAATACATCATGTGAAAGGCCAGACTAGATGAATCAAAATCTGGAATTAAGGTTGCTGGGAGAAATCAACAGTTTTAGTGTACTGATGAAAACCATGAGTTTCTCTTTACTTTGACAAAGTAATGTAATTTTTACCTTATTTATCTGTATGAAATTCCAACAATTAATTTGAACTTTTTTTATATAATGTCTGTATTTTTAGGTCTTTAATACAGTGTTTCTATCTCTCATTTGTAACAACATGTATTTTTCTGGGAACTACGGAATAACTCACTGAACTGTCGTGTGAAACACTTTTTACGATCATCTGTATAAATGTATATTAAGGTAAAATAAAACTGACAATGATTTTTAGGTGCAAAAACAATCAACAATCCCAGATATGCAGATGATACCACTCTGATGGAAGAAAATGGAGAGGAATTAAACCTCTTGATCAGGGTAAAAGAGGAGAATGTGAAAGAGGAAAAAGAGGCTTGAAGTTTAATAATAATAAAAAAAAAAACCTAAGATCTTGGCAACTGGTCCCATCACCTCCCAGCAAATAAAGGGAGAAGAAATGTAAGCAGTGTCAGATTTTAAATTCTTGGGCCCAAAGATAATGCACAATGACTACTACCATGAAATTAAAAAGCATACTTTAAGGAAAGCTGTGGCAAATCTGGACAACATACTAAAAAGCAAAGATGTTACCTTGCCAACAAATGTCTATATAGTCAAAGCTATGGTGTGTTTTTTTCTTCCCAGTAGCAATGTATGGCTTTGACAGTTGGATTATAAAAGAAAGGTGGGCACTGAAGAATTGATACTTTCTAATTGTGGTGCTGGAGAAGATTTTTGAGAATTCATTGGACAGCAAGAAGATCAAATCAGTCAATACTTACAGAAATTAATTTAGATTATTCATTGGAAGGTCAATACTGAAGCTGAAGCTTAAATTCTTTGACCACATAGTGAGAAAACAGGAATCATTGGAAAAGACATGGATGTTGGGAAAGATTGAAGGCAAAAGGAGAAGGGGAAGGCAGAGGATGAGATGGGTAGACAGTGTCATGGAAGTAATGAACATGAGCTTGGACAGACTTTAAGAGATAGTAGAGGATAAATGAGCCTGGTGTGTTATTGTTCCACAGAATCACAAAGAATCAGGCATAATTAAATGACTGAACAACAACAAGGAGTTTATTGAATAAGAGAGAATATGGTCAGATCAATCCTTTAGAAAGATCAATTTGACAGCAAAGTGGAAGGATCGACCAGACTGGGGAGAGACTTGAGGCAGACAGATTAGCCAGCAAACTACTATAATAGTTCAGGTGTGAGGTGATAAAAACCTGTTCTAGGGTGATTGCAGTGTCAGAGGGGAAAAGGGGACATACATGAGAGACGTTATGAAGATAACAACAGGATCTGATGAGTGATTAGATATTAGGACATTAGATTAGATATTAAGACAGATTAAGAAGAGTAAGGAGCTGACGATGATACCTACATTGCCAGCCTGAGGAACTGGGAGTATGATAAATTTTTTAAAATAGTTTAATAACTGTCTCTCCCTCTCTCCCTTCCTCACCGCTCTCTTCCCACTCCTGTCTGGGGAAGAAAAGATTCAGAGGAAACATGTTAGCTTTGTTCAAGTTTGTGAAGGGCTTGAAAATGGATTAGGATTGTTCTGTTTGGTTCCAGGGAACATAACCACTAGCAATGGGTAAAATTACAAAGAAACAAATTTAAATTTAATGTCAGGGAAAAAAAGCTTTCTAATGAGTAAGAGGTATCTGAGAGTGGATTGGGCTGCCTTGGAGGAGAGGGAGAAATAGTTGCTTAGTTCCTCCTCTTTAGGAATCTGCAAGCAGAGATTAGTTTAGTAGGTGTATTATAGCAGGAATTTCTTTTAGGGTATGGGTTGGACTAAAGGTCATTTCTAACCCTAAAATTCTGTGATCGATATTAAAATCTTGACTTTGTCGCTTGTGGGTCCTTGGGCAAACGGCTCTACTTTTCTGATCCTCATGTATCTCAGCTTTAAAAGAAAGGAGTTGGACTCAGGGGTAGGGAACCTTTGGCCTTGAGACCACATGTGACCCTCAAGATCCTCAAGTGCAGCCTTTTCACTGAATATAAACTTCATAGAACAAATCTGGATTGGAGTCAGTCAGAGGGCCACACTTGGGGACCTAAAAGGTCACATATGGCCTTAAGATGCAGGTTCTCTACCCCTGGGTAACTAGATAATATCTTAGGTCTCTTTCATTTCTTGATTCAAATATACTAACTCTACACAAAATTTATGAAGACCTTACATTAAGATTTGGAATTGAACTCTTGAGTTTTCTGTGGTGAGTTGGAACTTCACTTGAGAGAATGAGAACCCCAAGGATGAATTTGTCTTGATGACCAAAGGAATAAAATTTTATTCATGAATGACTTTGTTATCCCCACATCACAGAAAGGGCCTGAGAGAATCAGATATGACAGTTTCTGCTGACCTAAGCACCAACACTTTTTACTACATTAGAATAGTTTCTGTTGGAGAAAGGCTTTTTTTTTGTCTTTTAGCAGCAAGAAGTTGATCTAAGCAGAAACATTTTGTCAAATGTCCCATAGTAATAACTTTTTAAATGTATTTTCTTTTCATTCTTGAGGTCCCAAGCCTCTGAAGGCTTATGTTCAACAAGTATTGTTCTATGTGACAGGTTATAGTATCATTCTCTAAACAGAATCCCTTTACTTTTCCTAGGTGGTAGAAAACTATTGCAAAAATGAAAATCTCTTTTTCCCCTTTAATATGGGACCTGCCTGTTTGATGCCAATGGAATTATCTGCTTTATGGAGGCACAACAATATGCTGTGAAGAGTAAAAGGAACCACATTCAAATTCCTGTTCAAATCAGTTATCTGTGCCAGGCACTGGGAATACAAAGAAAGGTGAAAGACAGTCCCTGTCCTCAAGAAACTTATGATCTAGTAGGGGAAGGCAACACATAAAAATAAGTCAAAGGAGGAAGAGAGAGAGAGCGTCACTGACTGTGTGATGGTATCATGGAGTTCTGATGGGTGGAAAATATGATGAGATGGCTGCCCTGGGCATCCTCCTTAAATGGAGGATATTGGAAGAACTCTCATATTTCTGACTTTCACCATCTCCAGTCAGAGTGAAGAGGGACCCTAGAGATGGGGGGTACTGGAGGGGTGTGATTTTCAGACTGCTCTCTGTTTCCTGAGTGTGTGTGTGTGTGTGTGTACATATACATACATACATACATACATACATACATACATATATACATATATATATATATATACCATGGGGAGAGGGGTATCATCAAGGGATAGAATAAATATCTCTAGCTTCTTCTCCCCCATTTCTTCTTCAAGGGAGACTTTAGTTTCTGCCAGGAGGGGAAATAGGATGTGGAGGCTGACCATTCTACTCCCCTTAGAGATACGGTGTACTGGGCTAGAATTCCATCTATCTATTCCCTTAAATATTATTAGTCTAGGGGATGTGATTTTCATATTCAAATTAACTTAATTACTATTTTATTATTGGGAGGAGTGGGACCTCAAGCTTTTTATCAAAGATTTAACTCTCTTTCCACTGAACACAATGTGTGTTCCACAATAAACACGCATATTACTTAACCAAGAAACCCATTTATCCAAATCAGTAGCAAAAAAAATCTGGAAGACAGAGAAAGTATACTTAGGAGAATATAGACCAGACAATACTGAGTGAAGGAGCTCTCCCATTGGGAGCTAGGTAATTCAACCAAGAAGAGAAAGGGTCCCAGATCTCACGCAAGGGAAAGTTCCCTGAAGTCTTTAGTGTGGCAAGCTGGGGATAAGGACATGGTAGAGACTTCCAACTCCTCTCATGTTGGCTTCTTCCCAGAGATTTTTCCTCCAGCAACATGAAGTGGGATTGCAATCATTGATCTTCTCCCTTAAAGGCCAAAGTTAGATGTGCCCAAAGATACTTAATGATTTGAAGAAAAATGAAGAACTTGAAGAAAACTGAAGAGACTTGGAAATAACATAAAGTTTGAGGAAAACTGAAGACCTGTTCTCACCAACTTTACCCTGCTCCTTATATACAAACACATATTTGTATATATATATGTATATTATTTATATAATATACATTTATATTTATATACATATGTACACACAGTTTGTAAATATATGCATAGATACATAATCAATAGATATCTATAAAACATAATTGTTGCCATGTTGTCTCACTCAGATACTCACTAGCCATATGACCCTAGACAAATGTGCATCAGTTTCCTCAACTGTAATACAAGGATAATAGCACTTACCTCCCAGGGCAATGATGAGCAAATGAGATAATATTTGTAAAGCACTTAGCACAGTGGTGCACATAGTAGGCATTATAAGTGCCAATTTGCTTTCTTCCTCATTAGATTGTAAACTCCTTGAAAGAGAGTAGGCATTGTCTTTTGCCTTTCTTTGTGTCCCCACCACTTAGTACAATGTCTGGCACCTAATAGGTGCTTAATAAACGTTATAGACTGACTGACTTGATGGCCTTGAAAGATCCTTTCAATTATAAATCTATAATCCCATGATCTAAGGCCCTTTCCAGCTCTAACTTCATGATCCTGTGCAGTGAGCTCCCTGCAATTGGAAGTATTCAGGCAAAGTGGTTTCTGAATGATGCTAATAGTGGTATAGAGATTGATTCTTGAATTTATCAGGAAGGTAGGTTAGAAAACATCCAAAGTCCCCCCAAACTTAAGCTGCTAGCTTTCAACAAAATAGGCTCCAAGTGATTTAGCAGTCATACAAACTCAAGTTTATAGAGTAAATCATTTTCATTTCTCCCACTGGTAAGAATGAGTAATGTTCATACATTAACCTTACCAGCGAGTGGGAGGCACAAATTTTTCACCTACAACTCTACCCAGAGACAGCCTCAATCTAAGCCCTTTAAAACTGCAATCTCTTCATGTACTTAAGCCTGGCTAACTCCCTCAGAATGGTACTGAGGTATGCAGAAGTAGAAGACAAATTACTTATTCCTGCATGATCACTTTAAGTCTGACAAAAATTTTCCCTCCAAAACTATAACCCCAATCCCTACTTTTAACTGCCCTGTCCCCCTGTCAACTGCCAACTCACAGCTGTTCTCCTAATACGAAGATGGACTACAAAATTTCCAAGGTTCCTTCTAATGCCAAAGCTCTGTAATTGTGAGTTTCGTTGTTATGCACCCCGGAATGCAAGATGGGGAGGAGGAAGTAGCCCCTACTTTTGTACCTTCTTAGATATGGCAAAGGTCACTTGGACAGTGGTTATGTCTATTTCTTGGAGCAAAATCTCAAAAATGCCATTCCTTAGGGGAATTTCTAAATCAATCCCAGGCCCAAGGCTAAGAAGGATCCCAATTGAACGTGTATAATGAATGATAGTAGGAGGGGATATATGTTCCAGGGAATTATACATTAGATTAGATTAGCTCCTAGAAAAATACTTCAAGGAATACCAGAATAACTCCCCTCCCCCCGCTAAAAAGAGTCAAATTGAAAGGGTGATTATATAAAAAAAAATTTACTTTAAAATAAATCTTGTAGTATTTAACATTCTACCTGAATCAAAAAGATAATAATTGAATAATTTCCCTACCCCCACATACACACATGTCAAGTTGAGATTTTAACTGTTACTGACTAGACTGTTACTGTTAGCACTTTACTGCCAGGGCTGCATGCCAGACTTAGCTGTCATGCTACTGCTGCAGTTTGGGTTGCTTCAGGCTCATTCTCATTTGCTCTTCTTGATCAAGTGGTCCTCCTTCTCTGGAGGATAAGAGGATAGAGGCAGAAAAGAAAAATGAAAAGAGGAAGAGCAGAAGGCAAAGGGGGACAGAGTAAAGAGGGAGTGAGAGAAGAGTATTGATAGGGAGTAAATTAGGCTTTCAAGTCAATGTTGTCTTTTCATTCTAAGCATGTTTCTTCACAAGCCCAAGTCATGCAACCACCAAGGATGGGATAGGATGGGATGGGATGGATTGAGGGGTGAAATGCAAAAGGAAGCAGGAGTGAAAAAATATTTTTAGTTCCAGCAGAGGAGTCAGCACCATGGCCAGCAGTTGTGGGAAAGCTATCTGGCTCCCCACAGCTAAGCTTGCCTTTTGTTTCAGTTTGTGATATAGCCTTTTTTTTCTTCAGGCGGGTCTGGGGAAGGATCTGGAACTATCTTCACCGGGGGTAGAGAACACTCCTCTCCTAAGGAAACTCCATTTAACATGCAGATAGATAAGTGTTCTGCAGCTTATTATCTTAGAGAATTGCCTGCAATGCTGATAATTTGTTCCAGGTAGCAGCCAGTTATGTATCAGGGGTAGGACTGGAATGAAGGTCTTCTAACTCTGAGGCTGTTCTATCCGTTGATGTCATGCTGTCCCTCAGTAGATAGCATTAGTCAAGATATTTGAATAAGAATAGATATAGATGGTGGTAAATTTAATTAAACTGGCCAGGGTTTGTGTTTTAGGTGATTTGGATTGTTAATGAAGTAAAAGATCCTGTGGTGAGATCCTGTGAGAAGTGGGAAAGGGAACACTACTTTGTTTGGGTTTCCAAAGGGGAAATTTCCCTCACTTGGGCATGTCCTTGTGTCTTTTCCCCAGCTAATTGTCAGGAAGACAACTTGGAGCTGTCTGTGTATCCTTCCTCTGAGTATTTAACGTCTTGTGGCAGCTCTTGGTACTCTTATTTCCATTAGAGATTCCATTCTGTGCTAAGAACAGTCTGTTAAGAGAAGAATTTTGAGAGGTGGCTTGTTCTGAGATTTCATGACATCACTTTAAAAGTATATTTTGAAAGTTCAGATATAACAGATTAAAGTGAAGAATTCATTCTACTCTGAAAATCCAGTCTCTTCATAACATCACTTTGTGATTTATACATAGATTTCCTCAAAATAATCTAGTTGGTATTTAAAGCCCTTCACAACCTGGCACAAAGTGACTTTTCCTGCCTTCTTACTTATTATTTCTCTTTATGTAGAGTGAAGTAAGTTACTCAGTAAGAATCAACTCCTTAATGTCCCTCATCCATGACATTCCATCTCTCACCTCTGTGCCTTTGCATTAGCTGATATTAACTCCTTCATGACCTCACCTTGTAGAATCCTTAGTTTCCTTCAAAATTCAGCAGAAATGCCACAAACTTACAATTCAGAAAGTCTTTACCTGGCTTTATAAACTAAAAAAAAATTTGTTGATCATATTTCAACATAATTATTTCCTTCGTAATCCTATATGTTTAATTTTATTCATTTAGAAAACATTACTCTGAGACAGGATTTGTAGGTTTCACCAAACTGACAAAAGGATCCAGGATTCAGAAAAGGTTAAAAAACTCTGATCTACGGAGAACCATTCCCGATACTTCCAAATGCTAAAACCTTCCCTCCAAATACTTCATTTTTCTCCTCCTCCTCCTTCTCTTTCTTTCATATTTGACCTCACCTGCACACCCACACGCACACCTGCACACACACACGCGCACACGTGTGCACACACACACATATTGTCCCTTCTGGGTGAACTATCAACTCCCTGAAGGCAGGAACTGTTCCCTTTTGTCTCCTCTGCACCTACCACAGGGCTTAGAACTTAGGTTGTGCTTATTATTTGTTGACTGATTAATCTGAAACTCTTCATAATGTTTCTTCCAATTCCTGTATCAATATAATGAGGCAAATACTTTTTCTGTAGAAATATTTCCTTCCTGTCCTCTATATTGGTTCCCTTCTGGCTTTTTCTTTTACTTGTAATGTCATTAAATATTTTTTTAAATTAAATACTCTGAATAGTGCTGTGCTAAATGACAAAGAAAATCCAAGATTTAGGCATGGTACAGTCTCTACTCTCAAACTAGCATTCCAGTAGAATAGCAAGGATAATTCACATTAATATACCATTTTAAGCCTTTGAAAAATGCTTTCCTCACAACACTGTTGATGAAATTAGGCAAATATTATTAAGTTCATTTGAAAGATGAGGAAAGTGAGACTCAGAAAAATTAAATGACTTGACTTTCGTCATACAACTAATAAGCAAAGGAGCCAGGATTGAAAAACAAGGTTTTTTTTATTCCATAAGGAACATAACTATTCTTTTATATGGCAATTTGGGAAATGTGCTACTGAAAAAAATAAATAATAGATATTAAGATGGGAGGATTGAAGATTGGTATACATATATATTATTGTACAGTTTAATATTTATGCTTCTGAGCAACCCCTCCAAACAGTTTCATTTAAAATGTTTTAGTATAAATGAACCAATAAATATATAAAGCTTTTTAAGGTTTTCTCAAAGAAAAATGTTCTGTAGCCAATTCTTAATCTTTCATGATAATGGGTAAAACTCATGGTATGATAGATCTGTGATCTTGCCAGTATGAGTAGAGCTTCCAATGATACAAATCAAAACATAACCATACTTCCCATCTTATGTGACTCTTGCCTCTAACTTTCCATGAATTATGCAGGGAGAGTCCACCCATCATTCTGAGGATTCTCCACCAGACCATTTGACATTGCATAGATAACAATGGAAAATGTGGTCTCTCAGTTAGCTCTCATTCTCTCTACCTGACCACCTTCTTTTATAATCATACATCTCCCTAATGATGGTCCAATAAACTTCGAGCTCCTTGAGAACAGGGATTGGTGGAATCTGGGGGTTTTTCTGGGGGGGGAATGAATTTTCATTTTATCCCTAGCACTTAACTGAATGCCTGGCACATAGTAGGTGCTTAATAAATTATTCTAGACTTGACATAATAGATTATATATTGTTTCTGTTGCATAAACCATTGTTGGCGATGTTGGCAGTCTCCTAATCTTCCTTATGCACTGCTCCATTATCTTCTGAATGACCCCAAACTTTAATTCTTTAGACACTTCAGTATTCCATGGTTTACTGTCAAAATGTATCATTGGAAATTACTTTTGTCAAGAAGGTGGGCCTTCCTTTTGGAGAACCTTAGGGTCACTAAAATCACTATTATTTTCCAAAGTCATCCAGTCTTCTCTATTCTTCCTATTCAATTCTGGGGCCATTATTTATCCTCAGTGCCTACCTAAGCTATAGGTACTGATGGACCAACCCCAATGGCTGGCCATATTATGTCATAGTCTGGACAATAAGCATTCTTCATCCTTTTGGTTTTTCTTTGTTGATGACCAGGCTAAAACTCCTTTGAATGATTATGCATCTAATTTTGGGTGTCCTGCAATATTCTGGGGTTTGATACAGTCAGCACAATGCCACCCATAAACAAGAGCATCAGAAAAACCTTTTTCATCTATAGGGAATCCCTCTTCCATTTTGATGATGTGCAGCTTGAAATAGTAGGGAAAATACTGGCTCTGGAATCAGAAGGTATGAGTTCAAACACTGTTTCTGTTGTTTACCACTTCTGTAACCTTTTACAAGTGACTTAATCTCTTTGTAACTCAGTTTCCTCACGTGTAAGATGAAAAGATTGAATTAAATTACCTCTTATGCCCCTTCCATCTCTTGATCTATGGTTCTCTAATCTCCCATGATAGCGGCAAACACCTTTAGTGGACATATATTGTCTTCTCTCATGCCTTGCTCAAATTAATGCTAAAAGAATTCAATCAATAAACATTAATTATGAATGAGGTAATATTTACAAACCATTCAGCACAGTGTCTGGCACATAGTGGGCACTATAGAAATGGTTATTCCCTTCTCCCTTCCCCACCATGTGCCAGGCATTGATCTATGTGCTGGGGAATATAATAATAAAAAAAAATAAGGCTTGCACTCAAGGACCTTTTGTTGTATAGGTGAAGACAGCACGTGAACACACATGTATGAATATATACAAGGTAAATATACATGAAAAATGAAACAGTCCTTGCCTTCAAGCTTCACTATGAGGTGACATGTACATACAAGTACATACAAAATAAATACGCATAATTTTTAGAGTAGGAACCAAGGAATCAAGAAAACCCTCACCTAGAGGATGATGCTTCTGCTGAGCTTGGAGGGTGAACAAGGCTCAAGAAGGAGCACATTCTAGACTTGGGGGAGTACCTGAGACAGGAAATCAAAATATTAAATACAAGTTAAGAGTAAGTAATGGATAGAAATGTGAAATCAATCTGGAAGTGTAGGTTGGACTGAAATTGAGATGGGCTTTACATGTCAAAGGAGTTTGTACTGGATCCTAAAGATAAAAGGAAGCTACTGGAGTAATACAATCTTTAGAAGTATCACTTTGGCAGCTTTATGGAGAAAGACTTGGAAGAGGGACACCAATAAGGAGGTTATACAATAATTCAGGTAAAAGATGAGGAGCACTTAAGAGTAACAACCATATGACTGGAAAGAAGGGGACAGATGTAAGAGATGTGAAAGTAGAATCAACAACATTTGGCAACTGACTAGATTTGTAGAGTGAGGGAAGTAGGGAGCTAATGATGATTCCAAGATTGTAAGCCTACATGATGATATTCTTGAAAGAAATAAGGAAATTTGGAAGGGGGAAAGGGGAGAGGGGTAAAGAGAGAGGGGGAGAGAGGAAGAAGGAAAAAGGGAGAGAGAGAAGAGAGCACAGAATAGAATCTTGGGACACACACATATAGTAAGGGACAGCATTTGGGTGGATAATAGGTCCTGAGAAGGTGCAATAAGCATAGCTGTCTAGACTTTATGACTGTAAAAGTATGTTCTGCTCTAAAAGTAACATTTATGAAAGCTGTCCTACTCACTTCTTAATACCTTTATCAGACAAGGTATTAATATATACAGATTATCTGCAGAAAACTATGATAAAGTTGCAAAAATAAATTTATGGGTCAGTAGTTACTGATTGCTTAGTAATTTTTTTGCTAAAAAATAATAAGGTTTGATCATTTTCTTTTGTGTTATGTTTTGTTTTGTTTTATAATTTCTCCCATCCATTTTAATTCTTCTATGCAACATACTAAGGTGAAAATGTATTTAATAGTAATATATGTATAGAATCTATATAAAATCTCAGGGAGGGAGTGGGGAAGGAGGGGGAGGGAAGAGAAAAAAATCTAAGATATATGGAAGTGATTGTAGAACACTGAAAACAAATAAAATAATTTAATTTAAAAAAATTAGGTCTGGGTTTTTTTCAGGCTTCTGGTATCCCCTCTTCCTTCAGATAATAATAAAAATACTTATATAGAACTTTATTTGCAGTGTACTTTATGAATATATTTTTTTATCCTCATGACACTTCTGGGAGAGGCATGTGCTAGTATTATCCTCATTTTGCAGATGAGACTGAGGCAGATGATAGTTAAGTGACCTGTCAAGGGTCACATAGCTAAGAAGTATTTGTGGCTAGATTTGAACTTTTGGCCTTTTCAATTCCAAATTTTGCATTCTATCCACTATACCATCTAACTGCCCCAGAGACTGTGAGAACTGATTTCTCAACCCATTCACAATATGATTTACTCTGCTTCTGCCAGGTCTAGTCAAACATTTCTTCCAGTTTCCATTCTTTGGTGCCATTTGCATTTCTCTTGGAATACATCAGGGTCTGTAATGTTGAAACCTCAGTGTGGTAGCTTGAGAGTCATTGGTGGAGAAGAGAGTTTTTTGTGTAAATTTGTTCAGATCTTTCTCCAGTTTTCACTGGTTCTATTTTTTTCCTTACTATTTCATTTTTAAATTCTCCTGTGATGATTTTCATTAATTAACACATTTAATCAACATTTGTTAAATATCTGCTATACATGAGGCATTCTTCTGGAGACCAGAGATACAAAACAAAAATAAAACAATCCCTGTTGTTTAGGTACTTATATTTTACTAGAGGAAAACATCATGTACTTAGATAAGAAAAGAAAAAGTAAATAGAAGTTACTTTTGGATGGTGGGCAGGTACAATTACAACTACAGAAATCAGGAAAGAATTCATAGAGAAGGCAGCTAGGACTTTAAAGTGGCAGAGAAGAGAGTATATTCTGGGATAGCCTGAGCAAAAGTGTGGAAAATGAAAATGGATTACCATGTACAGGAACAAAGAAGTAGGCAAGTTTGACTAGAATATAGAGTAAGTAATGGGAAATTATGTGAGATTACTCTAGAAACATAGACTGGTGCCAATTTATGGAGCATTTATTCCTGAAACCCACTCCCCTTCCTAAATTTCTTATTTCTTTTGTTTTGCATTTCTTTTTTATTTATTTGACATTCATTTTAACAAAATTTTGGGTTCCAAATGTTCTCCCCTTTTATCCCCTCCCCCCCCCAAACACCAAGCATTCTAATTACCCCTATCACCAATCTGCCCTCTCTTCTATCATCCCTCTCTGCCCTTGTCTCCATCTTGTCTTTTGTCCTGTAGGGCCAGATAACTTTCTATACCCCTTTACCTATATTTCTTATTTCCTAGTGGCAAGAACAGTACTCGACATTTGTTCCTAACACTTTGAGTTCCAACTTCTTTACCTCCCTCCCTCCCCTCCCCCTCCCTTTGGAAGGCAGGCAATTCAATATAGGCCAAATCTGTGTAGTTTTGCAAATGACTTCCATAATAGTTGTGTTGTATAAGACTAACTACATTTCCCTCCATCCTATCCTGTCCCCCATTACTTCTATTCTCTTTTGATCCTGTCCTTCCCCATGAGTGTTGACCTCAAATTGCTCCCGCCTCCCCATGCCCTCCCTTCTTCCATCATCCCCCCCCACCCTGCTTATCCCCTTATCCCCCACTTTCCTGTATTGTAAGATAGGTTTTCATACCAAAATGAGTGTGCTTTTTATTCCTTCCTTTAGTGGAATGTGATGAGAGTAAGCTTCATGTTTTTCTCTCACCTCCTCTCTTTATCCCTCCACTAATAAGTCTTTTTTTTTTTCTCTTTTTTTTTTTTTATTAAATTTATTTATTTAACTTTTAACATTCATTTTCACAAAATTTTGGGTTACAAATTTTCTCCCCTTTTATCCCCTCCCCCCCCAAACACCAAGCATTCTAATTGCCCCTATGACCAATCTGCTCTCTCTTCTATCATCCCTCTCTGCCCTTGTCTCCATCTTCTCTTTTGTCCTGTAGGGGCAGATAGCTTTCTATACCCCTTTACCTGTTTTTCTTATTTCCTAGTGGCAAGAACATTACTCGACAGTTGATCCTAACACTTTGAGTTCCACCTTCTTTACCTCCCTCCCTCTCCACCCCTTCCCTTTGGAAGGCAAGCAATTCAATATAGGCCAAATCTGTGTAGTTTTGCAAATGACTTCCATAATAGTTGTGCTGTATAGGACTAACTATATTTCCCTCCAACCTATCCCGTCCCCCATTACTTCTATTCTCTTTTGATCCTATCCCTCCCCATGAGTGTCGACCTCGAATTGCACTCTCCTCCTCATGCCCTCCCTTCTATCATCCCCCCCACCCTGCTTGTCCCCTTATCCCCCACTTTCCTGTATTGTGAGATAGGTTTTCCTACCAAAATGAGTGTGCACTTTATTCTTTTCTTTAGTGGAATGTGATGAGAGTAGACTTCATGTTTTTCTCTCACCTCCCCTCTTTATCCCTCCACTAATGAGTCTTTTGATTGCCTCTTTTATGAGAGATAATTTGCCCCATTCAATTTCTCCCTTTCTCTTCCCAATATATTTCTCTCTCACTGCTTGATTTCATTTTGTTTTAAAGATATGATCCCATCCTATTCAATTCACTCTGTGCACTCTGTCTCTGTGTATGTGAGCGTGTGTGCATGTGTAATCCCACCCAGTACCCAGATACTGAAATGTTTCAAGAGTTACAAATATTGTCTTTCCATGTAGTAATGTAAACAGTTCAGCTTTAGTAAGTCCCTTATGACCTCACTTTGCTGTTCACCTTTTCATGGTTCTCTTCATTCTTGTGTTTGAAAGTCAAATTTTCTTTTCAGCTCTGGTCTTTTCATCAAGAATACTTGAAAATCCTCTATTTCATTGAAAGACCATTTTTTCCCCTGAAGTATTATAGTCAGTTTTGCTGGGTAGGTGATTCTTGGTTTTAGTCCTAGTTCCTTTGACTTCTGGAATATACTGTTCCATGCCCTTCGATCCCTTAATGTAGAGGCTGCTAGATCTTGTGTTATCCTGATTGTATTTCCACAATACTTGAATTGTTTCTTTCTAGCTGCCTGCAGTATTTTCTCCTTGACCTGGGAACTCTGGAATTTGGCCACAATGTTCCTAGGAGTTTCTCTTTTTGGATCTCTTTCAGGCGGTGTTCTGTGGATTCCTTGAATATTTATTTTGCCCTCTGGTTCTAGAATCTCAGGGCAGTTTTCCTTGATAATTTCATGAAAGATGATGTCTAGGCTCTTCTTTTGATCATGGCTTTCAGGTAGTCCCATAATTTTTAAATTGTCTCTCCTGGATCTATTTTCCAGGTCTGTTGTTTTTCCAATGAGATATTTCACATTATCTTCCATTTTTCCATTCTTCTCTCTTTGTTCTGTGATTTCTTGGTTTTGCATAAAGTCATTAGCCTCCATCTGTGCCATTCTAATTTTGAAAGAACTATTTTCTTCAGTGAGCTTTTGAATCTCCTTTTCCATTGGGCTAATTCTGCTTTTGAAAGCATTCTTCTCCTCATTGGATTTTTGAACCTCTTTTGCCAATTGAGTTAGGCTAGTTTTCAAGGTGTTAATTTCTTCAACATTTTTTTGGGTCTCCCTTAGCAGGGAGCTGATCTGCTGTTCATGCTTTGACTTCATGTCTCTCATTTCTCTTCCCAGCTTTTCCTCCACCTCTCTAACTTGATTTTCAAAATTCTTTTTGAGCTCTTCCATGGCCTGAGCCCATTGGGTGGGCTGGGACACAGAAGCCTTGATTTCTGTGTCTTTGCCTGATGGTAAGCATTGTTCTTCCTCATCAGAAAGGAAGGGAGGAAATGCCTGTTCACCAAGAAAGTAACCTTCTATAGTCTTATTTCTTTTCCCTTTTCTGGGCATTTTCCCAGCCAGTGACTTGACCTCTGAATATTTTCCTCACACCCACCTCACCTCCTGATCCTCCCAGCCCGTGTTTGTGGTCTGAGATTCAAATGCTGCTTCCAGCCTCAGGGCTTTTGGCGGGGGCAGGGCTGCTATTCAGTATGAGATTATGATCTGGTGCTGAGATCGGGGCAGGGCCACCTCTCAGGCTCAGTTCCCTCAGGGGGTTTATGCGCAGACCTTCCGCAATGGATTCAAGCTCCGGTCCGCTTGGGGAGCCCCTGTCTGCAGCCGCCTCTCAGCTTCTACCTCCCGGGGGGGGCCTGAATTATGGGTGCACCCCACTCCCCTCTCGACCCGCCAAAGAGACTCTCTCACCCACCCCTGTCACCTGTGGGTGGAGGGACTTGTGCGGCCGCTGGAGATCCCGTCCCTGAAGCCTGCTCGGATCTGTTTCTCTCGGTGCAGCCGTGGCCGCAGCGGGTCTGGGCTGGGCTTTGTGTCTGCAGCGCGACGGACCTTTTGCGAGAGGTTTGCAGATCCCTCTGTGGGTGGAGGGACCCGCGTGGCCGCTGGAGATCCTGTCTGTGAAGCCTGCTCGGATCTTTTCCTCTCGGTGCCGCGGCCGCGGCAGGGCTGCACTCAGCTCCCAGTCCCGGCGCCCAGTCCGCGGCACGAAGGACCCCCCCGCGAGAGGTTTGCAGGTCTCTCTGGAACAGAAATCTCCCTCGCTCCTATGTTCCGTGGCCTCTGGGTGCGGAATTCGCCGTGAGTTACTTCCCTGTAGCCATTCTATGGGTTGTGGGTTCAGAGCTATGTGTATGTGCGTCTTTCTACTCCGCCATCTTGGCTCCCAAGCTAATAAGTCTTTTGCTTGCCTCTTTTATGAGAGATAATTTGCCCCATTCCAATTCTCCCTTTCTCCTCCCAATATATTTCTCTCTCACTGCTTGATTTCATTTTTTTAAGATATGATCCCATCCTCTTCAATTCACTCTGTGCACTCTGTCTCTATGTGTGTGTGCATGTGTGCATGTGTGTGTGTGTAATCCCACCCAGTACCCAGATACTGAAAAGTTTCAAGAGTTACAAATATTGTCTTTCCATGTAGGAATGTAAACAGTTCAACTTTAGTAAGTCCCTTATGACTTCTCTTTGCTGTTCACCTTTTCATGCTTCTCTTCATTCTTGTGTTTGAAAGTCAAATTTTCTTTTCATCTCTGGTCTTTTCATCAAGAATGCTTGAAAGTCTTCTATTTCATTGAAAGACCAATTTTTCCCCTGAAGTATTATACTCAGTTTTGCTGGGTAGGTGATTCTTGGTTTTAGTCCTAGTTCCTTTGACTTCTGGAATATCCTATTCCATGCCCTTTGATCCCTTAATGTAGAAGCTGCTAGATCTTGTGTTATCCTGATTGTATTTCCACAATACTTGAATTGTTTCTTTCTAGCTGCTTGCAATATTTTCTCCTTGACCTGGGAACTCTGGAATTTGGCCACAATGTTCCTAGGAGTTTCTCTTTTTGGATCTCTTTCAGGTGGTGTTCTGTGGATTCCTTGAATATTTATTTTGCCCTCTGGTTCTAGAATCTCAGGGCAGTTTTCCTTGATAATTTCATGAACGATGATGTCTAGGCTCTTTTTCTCATCATGGCTTTCAGGTAGTCCCATAATTTTAAATTGTCTCTCCTGGATCTATTTTCCAGGTCAGTTGTTTTTCCAATGAGATATTTCACATTATCTTCCATTTTTTCATTCTTTTGGTTTTGTTTTGTGATTTCTTGGTTTCTCATAAAGTCATTAGCCTCCATCTGTTCCATTCTAATTTTGTAAGAACTATTTTCTTCAGTGAGCTTTTGAATCTCCTTTTCCATTTGGCTAATTCTGCTTTTGAAAGCATTCTTCTCCTCATTGGCTTTTTGAACCTCTTTTGCCAATTGAGTTAGCCTATTTTTCAAGGTGTTATTTTCTTCAGCATTTTTTTGGGTCACCTTTAGCAGGGTGCTGACCTGCTGTTCATGCTTTGACTGCATGTCTCTCATTTCTCTTCCCAGCTTTTCCTCCACCTCTCTAACTTGATTTTCAAAATCCTTTTTGAGCTCTTCCATGGCTTGAGCCCATTGAGTGGGCTGGGATACAGAAGCTTTGATTTCTGTGTCTTTGCCTGATGGTAAGCATTGTTCTTCCTCATCAGAAAGGAAGGGAGGAAATGCCTGTTCACCAAGAAAGTAACCTTCTATAGTCTTATTTCTTGTCCCTTTTCTAGGCATTTTCCCAGCCAATGACTTCACCTCTGAATATTCTCCTCACACCCACCTTGCTTCCTGATCCTCCCAGCCAGCGCTTGGGGTCTGAGACTCAAATGCTGCTTCCCAGCCTCAGGGCTTTGGGAGGGGGCAGGGCTGCTATTCAGTGTGAGATTAAGTTCAGGTGCTCAGGTGGGGGCAGGGCCGCCTCATGGGCTCAGTTCCCTCAGGGGCTTTATGCAGAGACCTTCAACAATGGATCCAGGCTCCTGCCTGCTTGGGGAGCCCTGGTCTGCCGCTGCCTCAGCTGCTGCCTCCCGAGGGGCCCTGAGTTATGGGGGCACCCCACTCCCCTCTCAACCCGCCAAAGAGACCCTCTCACCAACCCCCGTCACCTGTGGGTGGAGGGACCCACGTGGCCACTGGAGATCCCGTCCCTGAAGCCCTCTTGGATCTGCTTGTCTTGGGCGTGTCAGGGCTGTACTCGGCTCGCAGTCCCAGCGCCCAGTCCGCGGCACGAAGCACCTTTTGTGAGAGGTTTGCAGGTCCCTCTGGAACAGAAATCTCCTTTGCTCCACTGTTGTGTGGCCTCTACTGCTCCAGAATTCACCGCAAGTTCCTTTTTACAGATGTTCTGTGGGTTGTGGGTTCGGAGCTATGTGTATGTGTGTCTTTCTACTCCCCCATTTTGGCTCCGCCCCCCTAAATTTCTTATTTCTGACAAGAGCGCCAACATCTTTCTAGTCACTTAGGTTTGCAACTTTATAATCATCCTAGACTAGGTTTATGTCTGCTCTTTTATCCATCTCCATTTTTTCAGCCTTTATGATTCATTTAAATAAGTCAGGTTGGGGTCGCCTGACTTGGATATTACGCTTTCTAATTTGTATTCTTATAATTTTGAGGAAAGATTTTGAGTTTTCATCTTACATGTTGCTGGTCAGAGTATAAACAGGTGCCTGGTTCTAAAATTAATCCACATCAGGGACTAGTCAATTTCTCTGTTAAGATAAAATCAAATTTGTTGTTCTACAGTACCATTTAATTCTTGTTTTATCTGTGTCTTAGGAGCTGTGTAAAAAAACAGTAGAAAAGCAGAGGTGGGGGTGGGGTGGTTCTAATCAGAGACTTTTCAGGAAGTTTTCAAAATAGTCCAGGTGATAAGAGGATAAAACCTTATAGAAGGTGGCTCTGTAGGTGGAGAGATCTTGTAGACATATAATTGAAAGGACTGGGCAACTGAATGAATGAGTGGGGAAGGGTGGAAAACAAGAAAAGACAGTCAAGGATGACCCCCAAGTTTATGAGCCTGAGTACCTGGGAAGACAGCAATAATATATCATTAAAGCTATTTTATTTTATAAAATTATAGTATTTTATTTTATAAAGTCATAATAGAAGAGTATAGAGGATAAGCAGGTTTAAGGTGGGGGAAGGAAGATAAAGAATTCTGGTTGAACTACACTGAATTTGAAATGCTCATGGGATAACCAGGTAGCAAGCTCCAATAGGCAGTTGGAGACTAGGAACTAGAGTTCAGAAAAGAGATTAGGGCCGGATATATAGATATTGGAGTTATCTGCATAGGAACAATAACTAAACACATTAAAGTTATTACTACTACTGATAATTATCATGATTATACTTAATTTTTATTATTTTTAGGAAGTTTAGAGAGTGAAGGACAAAGCCTTGGGGATAACGTACTCATGTTTACAGGGTGGGAGATAGATGATTATCAAAGAGGAGTGGTTGGATCAGTGGAAAGAGAACTAGAAGATGAGTGTGTCATGGAAAGCAAAGTAAGATAAAGAATTCAAGAGGAGGATATATATGGTCAACACAGTATCAAAAGCCACATGTAGTCCAAGAAAGAAGAGTACTGGCAAAATGACAATAGCCTTGGTAACTGAGAGATCACTGGTGACTTTTTTTTTTAATTGATTAATTTATTTAACTTTTAACATTCATTTTCACAAAATTTTGGGTTCCAAATTTTCTCCCCATTTGTCCTCTTCCCCCACCCCAAAACGCCGAGCATTCTAATTACCCCTATCACCAATCTGCCCTCTCTTCTATCATCTCTCTCTTCCCTTGTCCCCAACTTCTCTTTTGTCCTGTAGAGCCAGATAACTTTCTGTACCCCATTACCTGTATTTCTTATTTCCCGGTAGCAAGAACAGTACTCAACAGTTGTTCCTAAAACTTTGAGTTCCAACTTCTCTTCATCCCTCCCTCCCCACCCATTCCCTTTGGGAAGGCAAGCAATTCAATATAGGCCATACCTGTGTAATTTTGCAAATGACTTCCATGATAGTCATGTTGTGTAAGACTAACTATATTTCCCTCCATCCTATCCTGCCCCCCATTGCTTCTATTCTCTCTTTTGATCCTGTCCCTCCCCATGAGTGTTGACCTCAAATTGCTCCCTCCTCCCATTGCCCTCCCTTCCATCATCCCTCCCACCCTGCTTATCCCCTTCTCCCCCACTTTCCTGTAATGTAAGATAGGTTTTCATACCAAAATGAGTGTGCATTTTATTCCTTCCTTTAGTTGAATGTGGTGAGAATAAACTTCATGGTTTTCTGTCACCTCCTCTCTTTTTCCCTCCACTAAAAAGTCTTTTTGCCTGCCTCTTTCATGAGAGGTAATTTGTCCCATTCCATTTCTCCCTTTCTCCTCCCAATATATTTCTCTCTCACCCCTTAATTTCATTTTTTTAAGATATGATCCCATCCTCTTCAATTCACTCTGTGCTGTGTGTGTGTGTGCGTGTGTGTAATCCCACCAACTACGCAGATACTGAAAAGTTTCAAGGGTTACAAATATTGTCTTTCCATGTAGGAATGTAAACAGTTCAACTTTAGGAAAGTCCCTTATGACTTCTCTTTGCTGTTCACCTTTTCATGCTTCTCTTCATTCTTGTGTTTGAAAGTCAAATTTTCTTTTTATCTCTGGTCTTTTCATCAAGAATGCTTGAAAGTCCTCTATTTCATTGAATGACCATTTTTTCCCCTGAAGTATTATACTCAGTTTTTCTGGGTAGGTGATTCTTGGTTTTAGTCCTAGTTCCTTTGACTTCTGGAATATCCTATTCCATGCCCTTTGATCCCTTAATGTAGAAGCTGCTAGATCTTGTGTTATCCTGATTGTATTTCCACAATACTTGAATTGTTTCTTTCTAGCTGCTTGCAATATTTTCTCCTTGACCTGGGAACTCTGGAATTTGGCTACAATGTTCCTAGGAGTTTCTCTTTTTGGATCTCTCTTTCAGGTGGTGTTCTGTGGATTCCTTGAATACTTATTTTGCCCTCTGGTTCTAGAATCTCAAGGCAGTTTTCCTTGATAATTTCATGAAAGATGATGTCTAGGCTCTTTTTTTGATCATGGCTTTCAGGTAGTCCCATAATTTTTAAATTGTCTCTCCTGGATCTATTTTCCAGGTCAGTTGTTTTTCCAATGAGATATTTCACATTATCTTCCATTTTTTCATTCTTTTGGTTTTGTTTTGTGATTTCTTGGTTTCTCATAAAGTCATTCTAATTTTGAAAGAACTATTTTCTTCAATGAGCTTTTGAAGCTCCTTTTCCATTTGACTAATTTTGCTTTTTAAAGCATTCTTCTCCTCATTGGCTTTTTGAACCTCTTTTGCCAGTTGAGTTAGCCTATTTTTCAAGGTGTTATTTTCTTCAGCATTTTTTTAGGTCTCCTTTAGCAAGGTATTCACCTGCTTTTCATGCTTTTCTTGCACCTCTCTCATTTCTCTTCCCCCTTTTCCTCCACCTCTCTAACTTGATTTTCAAAATCCTTTTTGAGCTCTTCCATGGCCTGAGCCCAGTGAATATTTATTTTGGATGTTTGGGATACAGAAGCCTTGACTTTTATGTCTTTCCCAGATGGTAAGCATTGTTCTTCCTCATCAGAAAGGAAGGGAGGAGATATCTGTTCACCAAGAAAGTAACCTTCTATAGTCTTATTTTTTTTCCCTTTTCTGGGCATTTTCCCAGCCAGTGACTTGACTTCTGAGCTTCCTCTTGACACCCACCTCACCTCCAGATCCTCCCAGACAGCACTTGGGGTCTGAGATTCAAATGCTGCTTCCCAGCCTCAGGGCTTTGGGCAGCGGTGGGGCTGCTATTCAGTTGAGATTAAGTTCAGGTGCTCAGGTGGGGGCAGGGCCGCCTCTCAGGGCTCAGTTCCCTCTGGGGTTTATGTGGAGACCTTCAACAATGGATCTGAGCTCCTGCCTGCTTTGGGAGTTCCTGTCTGCTGCTGCCTCCGCTGGGCCTGAGTTATGGGGACACCCCACTCCCCTCTTGGCCACCCAAAAAAGACTCTCTCACTGACCTTTGTCACCTGTGGGTGGAGGGACGTGCGCAGCCACTGGAGATTCCTTCCCTGCTCCTCTCAGTGCTGCACAGCCAAGGAAGGGCTGGGTTATGCTCCGGGTCTGGCGTGCGATGGACCTTTCAGGTCAGTTTTTCAGGGCTCTCTGGAACAGTAATCTCCTCCACTCCATTATTCTGTGGCTTCTGCTGCTCCAGAATTTGTTGGGAGTTCTTCTTTACAGGTAATTTATGGGCTGTGGGTTTGGAGATAGCATATGTGTATCTTTCTACTCCACCATCTTGGTTCCTCCCCCCACTGGTGACTTTTTAAAAAAGCACTTTTAGTAGAGTAATGAGGCAGGAAGTCAGACTGTAAAAGTTTGAATAAATGAGTGAGTGGTGAGGAAGTGAAGGCAGGGAGCATAACAATTCTTTAGGAAGCTGGAAGCAAAGCAATGAAAGATATGAGATGATAGCTTGAGGGGATGGCAGCATCAAGTGAAAGTCTTTTGAGGATGAAGAGTCTTAAACATGTTTGTAGACAGTAGGAAGGTGCCAATCCTAGCTGCTGCTAGTATTATCCTCACCCTCATCCTCCAATCCTGGGAAAGTTACCCTAATTATTAGTGTGTTCAGGCTTTGCCTCAATTGGCACTTAACACTTTTCACCCCTCAATAATTTCCCTCCCAGTGAGGAGGGTGATGAGGAAAAAGGTAAAGAGAAAAAAGCAAAAATTGACTAATTTTTCCATTTGTAGCATCTCTTGTCTAATAAGGAAACTTTCAACTCAATTTGAGAATTGAGTGTTAACTGTGTTTTTATAATGTAATCCACAAAGCCCTACTGTAATACCTTGTCCTGGCATGGTAATGACCTTAAGCTTTTCCAAGATTATGGCAGCAGTATAATGCAAGTTCTGGCAAGGAATGATTCTACCATGATAGAAAGACTTCCAAAACAACCTCAGCATAAGAACTCTTAGGAGAGGAAATTCCCTGCACTAATTCAGATTGACACCTTGTTTGTAACTTAGAATCTCAGATTGCTTCTTAGATCACCAACAGGTTAAATGACTCAGCTAATCACACAATTAGTATGTGTCAGAGGCAGTAATCAAATCCTTGTCTTCTTGCCCTGAAAGTCAGTTCTCTATCCAGTACACCACTGGAACAAAGGAGAGCAACAATAAAGATATAGGATTGTTGTTTGGGACAGATGGGATAACAATGCCAACAAGAGAGAGAAGACAAAACTTCCCAAGTCTGACTGCTTCTGTTTTTCATTTCAAGGAGATTGGTCATTGGCCTGGAAAAGCAAGAAACAAAAATGACTAATTGGAATGAGACACTGGTGATTAGGAGATAGTTAAGAGACCATCATACTGCTCTTAAGGAGTTCATGTTTCCAGTCTCAGATGAAGTGAATGCTCAGTTACTGGAAACTGACAAATTTGATTGTTGAACCACCATCAGTAATCTTTGAAAGATCATGGAATATCAGTGAGACAACTGCAGAGATCAAAAAGAGCCAATGACCTGATTTTCAAAAATAAAAATTGGAAGAAAGTAGAGTATGACAAACTGTGAGCTTCTTGAGAGCAGAATAGTTTCTGGTATATAGTAAGTGCTTAATAAATGCTTACTAATTATAGGTCAGTGTGTTTGATTTTGATTTCTAGGGTAACACATTTCTCCCAGGCCCCAGACAGAATTGGCGCAGAAGACCTCAAGGGCCAAATATTCTGAATGATAGTTAAGCATCTTGGGATTTGTGGCTTTGATTTAACCTCCTAGCCAAGAAGTATCATGTGATAATAAACCAGTCGGCATGTATTAAACAGTGCATAAAAAAGATATTAGCCATACATTCCACTAGATCCTAAGCTTAGCCTCTCCCAACTCAAAAACCTTTTTAGGACTGAAGTATGTCTTTCCTTCTTTCATCTCCCATCATGGGATGGAGAGCTAATCCACAAGTTCACTCTCAGATCAGAGTTGAAAGAGTTTTTCACATCCACAGTGCACAATGATAGACTATTAATTAATGCACTATAGGGGAGGGGGCAATGGAAGCCCCCTGAGAATCTCTTTTGAAGATAGTTTGAGCAAGTAAGGTAGGACTGGACAAGGAAGTAGTCATCAATGCTACAATATAATTTCAGAATTAATTCTCCAATGGAGTATTCCAGTCCCTAAGGATTTGCATTTGGTCCTGTTCTCTGTAATATTTTTATCAAAGACAAGAATAAAGGCATATATGGATGGCATGCTCATCAAATTTACCAACGAAAGCTTATTGAGACAGTTATCACACCTAATGACAGGGTCAGGATCCCAAAAGAT
The DNA here is from genome assembly GCF_028372415.1 of Notamacropus eugenii. Classification (NCBI taxonomy): domain Eukaryota; kingdom Metazoa; phylum Chordata; class Mammalia; order Diprotodontia; family Macropodidae; genus Notamacropus; species Notamacropus eugenii. Next base: position 493,030,681 of record NC_092873.1, read on the forward strand.
CTTGACAGGTTAGAACACCAGGCTACTGTAACAAGATGGATTTTAACAGGGATAAGTCTTATACTTAGGTCAAAAAAAATCAATTTCACAAGTACAAGATGAGGTGAGGTACGGCTAGTCAGCAGTTCATCTGGAAAAGATCTGGAGGTTTTTAGTGGAGTTTGGTTCAATATGAATCAACAGGGTGAGATAATTGCTAAGACAAAAAAAGCTAATGGAGTCATAGGTTCCAAAACTAGGAGTGTGATATGTCTATGTTACTCTGTCCTAGTCAGACCACATCTAAAAGATCATCTTCAATTTGGGGGCAACATATTTTTTATTAAGGGATAGGTTAACAGAAAGCATCCAAAGAAGAGAAACCAAGATGATGAAAGGTTTCAAGTACATGTCTTATAAGGATCAGTTGAAGGAATCCAGGGTTTTAACCTGGAGAAGACTTAGTAAGGGCAGGCTGGCTCTCTATTTGGAAGGGCTGTCACATGGAAGAAGGGTTACATTGCTTTATTTGGCACTAAAAAGAAGAATTAGGGTGAGGTAGGGAGATGATAATCTCGGTGCAAGTCAGTGCAACATTGTGACCAGTTCTGGGTACTCTATTTTAGGGAGGACATTAAAAACTGCAGAGTGTCCAGAGGAGGACAACCAAGGTGGTGAAGAGTCTTGAGTTCATGCCATGTGAAGGTTAGTGGGAAAAATTGGAGTGTTTAGTTTCTATTTAATTTTTAGCCCAGCACTTAAACCAGGTAAAAAAATCTCAGACTGAGTCAAACAGGTCATGTTGGCACCTATCCCATTCCAGAATGCTTTCTGGGAAATCTCCATATGTGCTCAAGTCAAGGCTTTCACAAAGAGAGGTAACAGAGTGCTCTGCTCTTGTACAAGTACTCAAAGTAACAAATACACATCTGGTAGATAATAACTTTTATTTTCTCTCTATTAAAAAAAAGTAGAGAAGATGTGAAGAACTCACAGAAGCCCATAAACAGATATAGGAAACACATAAAGTAGTCACAAGAGCCAACAAGTTCTCCTCAGAAGAGAATTAAATTTATCGCCACCAGGGCAACAGCTTGACATTCTCATGAATCCTTAGCTCTCTCCACAGTCTTTCCCAGATCCATAATGCTACCTTGTGCTTTGGATTCCTTCCAGAAGATGAACACACTTTGGGACTATGGCACAAGCAATCCCCTTTCAGTAAGAACATTGTTTAGTCATTACAATCATGTCTGTCATTTGTGACCCCATTTGGGGTTTTCTTGGCAAAGATACTGGAATGGTTTGACATTTTCTTTTCCAGATCATTTTATAGATGAGGAAACTGAGGTTAAGTGACTTGCCTAGGGTCACACAGCTAATAAGTGTGTGAGGCCACATTTGGACTCCATCAATAAGATGACTTCCTGATTTCAGGCCCTGAACTCTATCCACCTAGCTGCCCCATAGGCATTTCATAGGAATGGCACTGTCCAAGTATCTCACGATAATAGTATGTTTATTTCTCTTGGGGGCAAAGTATAGGTCTTTGGCTCTTCCTGTCTTGGAACTATAGTCTCTTACTCCTCCAATTGCATAGGCTATGGCAGTGACTCTTTTTTCTCTAAGAGATTTGCTGCTTGGGAACTATTCTCTACTCTAGGTCAGATCTCTGAACTCTTGAGCTTAAAGTTATTCTCCAAACAACACCCAAGGCTGAAATAAGAAATTCTTTTTGTTATCCAGAGGGCTAGCTACTCTTGAACTTTCATCACCATCTTCCTTAACCCTACACCCTGTTTGTCCCAATCTAACACTTCTTTCTTTACCCATCCATTGTGCTCTATAGAATTCCCATTCCATGATTAACATACTTTCCTTAGTTTTAGAACTCTTTCTGTTGTGCTTTTTTCACTTTTTTTTTGTACTCTCAAAGACCTAGATTATCTTTGATGACACTTTACACTTGGCTGTCCTCTCTAATACTGAATACACCTTTCTCATACTTTTCATCTCACTGGTTCTAGAGAAGGAATCAGTGGCTGCTGTCACTTGCACACTCTCCATTTGTACCCATCACTCAGGACTCCTATTTCTTTGAAATTTACTGTCAAAATTTGTCATTTAATCCAGATTATAGCAGCTGTGGTCTACCAGCCCCAAAGTCATTCTTTTTCTTTTCTCCAGTAATTCATATCCTGGATCACCATCTTCCTCTCCTTCCCAATTCCTACTTTTATGATGGGACACTCCAATTTACATGTTGCGTCTCCTTCAAACATCTCAACTAACCTCTCCATTCTTCAGTATTCTCAGATGCTATGACCTACTCCTTCACACTTCAATCAGAAAGAGGTAAAATCACAGTCTAGATCTTGCCATCACCCACAAATATTTCACTTCCATGAAAAAAATGACATCTCTTTCCATGCCTTACCCCTTCACCATGGCCTCTAATCTCATTACCTCTCAGTACTTTATTAGGCCACTACGTTTGATCTGACTTCGCTTTCATCTCTGGGCAATCTCATCCATATCCATATTTTACCAATTCAACTCCACATTTGTTCTCTGCTCTCACTCTTGTCTATTGCCACCCATACTTTGCCACACTCCAGCCTTGGATTACTCTCACCATTTAACTTCTTCACTCTTATTCTCATGCTGATGAATGGAATTGAGGAAGTTACACAATCAGACTGACTAGTTCTTTTACAAATTTATGCTAATTTCAACCATAAACTTAATCTAGCATTGAATAGCAGGCAAGAGATTGACTTGGATCACATCTGAGACTTCGTGTTTCAAGATGCTGCCTTCCACAAAAGCCTGTATTTTTAAAATCAGTATTTTCTAAGAGACATTAGATACCAGCGAATCATTGACTATGCCAGTCTCTGAGAAAGAAAGAATGCCAGTAACTTCAAGGGTAATTTAATTGTAGGTCTAAATGGGTAGGGGCAACTTATCAATAATGACTTGTAAGCAAGAAGTATTATCAAAACACACATTTAGCATACGTATGATCAAAAATGGTTGTGCAGCTATGACTTATCAAGATTAAAGGATGAGAGAGAGATAATTCTAGTGCTATACTATTATCTACAAGATAATTAAAGAAGCCAAAGGAAGCTCCCATTAAGTTGAGTGGGATCTCTATGGAGGACTTTGGGAAAGATATCACCAGAAATCTCACAGGATGAGAAGATATAGAGGGGTTATGATCTGTCCCAAAATGGGAATTACCACCACTGATGAGAGATCATGGTTCTACCACCTAAGCACCAAAGCCCCTGGGAGAGGGAATCACATGAACTCATGTTTTCATAAATTTTGTTTTGACATGGTCCCAATCAATCCAGCTTTGCTGTAGGAAAGGTTGCTTTGTATTGTTATAACCATCATTTTCATCAGGTTTTAGAGACACTCAAGGGATCTGCCAAACTTCTGTAAGTGTTCCCAATCAACCTTTCATAGTTACAGCAGATGGTGTGAAATGAGATGAGAAAAAGGAGCTAGAATCAATGAATCTTACACTTGCAAGATACTGGATAAGAGCAGCACCTCCTTCCCTCACCCCATTCAATGTAATAATCCTTTCTTTCAGCTAATAACTGGTGTCTCTATAGTGGTGTCTCTATAGAAAATTTTACATTGTCTCATTTGATCATCACAAATATTATTATCCTCTTTTATAAATGATTGACCTAAAAATGCCAAGGGACAGGGCAGTCTATTCCATTTTTAGGTAGCTGTAATTTTTAGAAAGTGTGTTCCTAATATTGATCCAGAGAAAAGGGAAGTTAATGTTAATAAAGATTACTACATAACCTCCACAGAGACCTGGGATCAAATCCTAATTTCTGCAGCTTCCTACATATGTGACTTCAGCAAGACACTTAAGCAAGACACTGCCTAACCTCCGTTTCCTCACCACTAGAATCTGTGGGCTGTACTAGATGGCCTCTGAAGCCTTCTCTAGCTGCTTTGATGCATCATTGCTCAGTGGAGATGGCCTAGAATTCTTGATGAAGGAAAGGACATCAACCACTCACTGGAACATGGGCAGATTCTACCCAACTCATCCCTTTTCTTCTCCTACCAGACAGACCAACTCCCTCATCACCATTCTTCCTCTACTGAGCATAGGGAGAGAAAACTATAGGAAAGGCAGTCTGGCCCAATAGTACCCATTTCTCTTATTGGACCACAACGTGGTGGAGGCAATCTCTGGAATCTGTCCAAATGTTAATAAATCCAAAATCATTGAGATTTTCTTTCATATGATTTAAGCCTTTGGTTGGGAATGGGAGAAACAAAAGTGTTCTTTTTATCTTAACATTCTTACAGAGAAAGTTCATTGTCTCTATCTAATCTCTCTGTACCATTGTCTTATTTCCCTCTACCTCTCCCTTTACCAATAATGAATCACATAACCAGAAACAATTAGGATTGATCTTTCATATCAAATGAGTTCGCTTTGATACTAATTAAAAGAGAATATAAACAACTTTATAGAAAAAGAAAATTTAACATAAATGTTCATTTTTTTTTCCAGTGGAAAGGGAAGCAGAAGGGGGAAAGTGGAACATTGCCAAATGGGTGAGACCTTTGCCAAGGGAAAGTCAACCAATAAATCATGCCTTTTGTTCTAGTTTTCAGTAGCAACATGAAACCCAGGTTCACTCAGTACCTTCCCTACTAGCTACTTGACTAGTACTCTGTCAGGAAGGGAGAAAACAAAAATTTATTAATCACCTACTATGTGCCAAGCACTGTGCTTAATGATTTACAAATAATAATCTCATGTGATCCTCACAACAATCCTAGGAAGCAGATGGTATTATTATCCCCATTTTACAGTTGAGGAAACTGAAGAAGATACGGGTAAAGTAACTTACCTAACGTCATACAGCTAGTAAGTACCTGTGGCTAGATTTGTACTCATATCTCTCTGATACCAGGTCTAGCACTCTATCCATCTAGCTTCTTCTATCTCTTCTCCTCACTCTCATCATGGAACAAAACGCTGTACAAATTCTGTACCCTTGCTCACTTCCCACTGGAGCTGGGATCCAGCTGCCATCTGTAATTCTTGCCTTCCAAGTCCCAATATGGACTACAATTCTCAAAAGTTTATGCAGCTAGGTTCTGGGGGCCTTGTCTCTGATTTCAGAGGGGTCAGATGCCCCTAGCTGCTCCCTTCCCCCAAACTCTGCTACATTTAAATCATTCTCTTTGCAACTCCTAGCTCAGGTCACTAGAGTCAAAGAGAAGTCTAATCCTTTCTCCACATGGCAATTCCTAAAAGATTTCAAAACAGATGACATTCTTTTCCTAAATCTTCCCTTCTCTGGACTAAATACATGGTTCCTTCAATTGATCTCAGCATAGAATGGTCACTTGTGATTCCACCATCCTGGTCACCCTCTTACAACTTGTCAATGTTCCTCTGAAAGTGAACTTTCTCTAAACTACACACAATATCCGCCCCCTCCATGGTATTTTTTTTTTTTTAAGAGAAAAGCATTTCATAGTTTTTAAATGAATTTCATTTAAGGTACCTAAGGCTGAGCTGATGATACTTGAGAACCAAACACATTTGATTGGTTTCTCAAATGACTTTTCCAATCTGAGTTTCATATAAATATTTAAATATTAACTACACCCACACAGCCAGCCTGTACTTCATTAAAGTTACACAATGTTTGCTTTGGTTTTTTTAGCCTCCCAAAATATATTGTTTCTGATACTCTTTGGGCCTTGGTTACCTCATCTCACTTCCTGGTTGTTCCCTAACCAGGTTGCCCATGCTCTAGCCACTCTCCTCATCAATCCCCCTCCAGAAGCTAGGCTCTGTCCTCTGGGATCCTGGGCTCTGATCTTATCCTGTCCTAAACCAGACATCTTTTCCATGTCCTGGTCATCTCTAAACCATGATATTAGCCTCATACCAACATCCCCCTTTTCACACTAATGTTGTCTTCTCCCATTAGACTATTAGCTTCTTGAGGGTACAGACTGTCTTGCTTGCTTACATTTGCACCCCTAGTGAAGTAAGTTGGGCAGCAAGGTGCCAAAGTCTGAGCACCAGGCCCAGAGTCAGGAAGCAAGAACATCTTGAGTTCAAGTCTAGCCTGAGATGTTTATTAGCTATGTGACCCTGGGCAAGTCACTTAAGTCTGTTTGCCTCAGTTTCCTCACCTGTAAAATGAGCTGGAGAAGGAAATGACAAATCATTCCAACAGTCTTTGCCAAGAAAACCAGAAATGAGGTCACAAAAAGTTGGGAGATGACTGAATAATAACCGAGTAAGTGCTTATGAAGTATTTTTTCATTTTTGTGTTCATTCGTTTATCTTGCAAAGATTAAGTAACTTCTAAGGTGACTTTCAGCTCTAAAATTTCATAGTTCTTTGGATAAAGTCTGTTATGTTATGGGTAATCAAGGCTGCTCAGCAGAGTCCTTAAGGGAGTGGAGTCACTAAGTGTTCCAGTCAGATCCTGTTTCTAATGCTTATAGCCCTGCAAGTCTAAACAAGTAGTCACTTCACTTTTGTGTGACTTGGCATTCAGGACTTGGCTGGTTGGTTGTGGTCCTTCGTTCTCAAAGAGGACCAAAATGACATCACCATGATAAAGTGAAGTTTCAGTGTGTCTGACTGTGGCTGATCAGGTCAATACAAACTTGGAATATTCTACCACAGGTTGGGCACAAATAGTTCATGTGAATTTTTGAGGTGGATACTCCAAATTTGCACATCCTACGTTTACTTTGTGCTATCTCAATTCTGCTTTGCTCATTAGAGCACAGCACTCTTTCTGACGTGGGCACACCATGCTGAGTGGTCCTGTGCCAGTGTATCCCATGTTGCACAATCAAATCCAAAGTTCTTGACAGAGACCTTGAGAGTACATAACTACTAAGCAAAGACAATTGCAAGCTGCCTCAGTGGAGGAAGTTAGTGATGTGATTCACAAGTCCCACACATGTTCAAGGAACTGGGTATTGGAAAGGTAGACTGGTTTCCAAACAAAGAGCACAAATGAGAATATCATACTTGCTAAGTTTAGGTTATGTCTAAATGAATGATGTGACCCATACAAGACAATGGAAAGCTTGGAGCTTCAGAAGACCTCTCAGTATGTTATAGGTCACAGAACTGTCTCTGGAGTCAAAGGATCCCAATTCAAATCCTACCTCTGATAGGAGTTACACTAAGGGTTATAACAACAATAATATGGTGCTTCTAGGATCTACCAAGTACTTTACAAACATTATATTTAAGTCTCACAACAGTCCTGGGATGGAGGGGTTATTATCACCCCCATTATAGAGATGAGGAAACTGTAGCCAACTAAAGTTAAGTGTCTTGTCCATGGTCACATAAATAGTATCCAAAGCAGGATTTGAACTCAGGTTTAGCGATACCTAGCTGGGTCTTAGTTACCCTATCTGCAAAATGAAGGGGTTGGACTGCATGACCCCTTGCATGGGTCATGAGGCCCCTTTTAGTGCTAAATCAACAATTCTATTAGGACTATATGAGAGCCTTCCTACCTACATCCTCTTGCAGTCTGATAGTTGAGGGGGAACCTGAATACTTTTGCTACCACAGCTCTAGATGTCTAGGTATGTTCGTCCTTCATTGCTGAAGAAGACCATGTCATCAGAGAAATAATGACATGACTTGCACCTGACCTTGTTTTGAGTGAGGGAGGGCTGTGCAGATCGCCAGCCTCACTTCTCCTCCAGAGCCATCTGAATCCAGTGACCAGATATTCATCAGGATGACTGGAGATGACCCAGGATGAGGCAATTGGAGTTAAGTGACTTGCCCAAGGTCACACAGCTTGTGAGTGTCAAGTGTCTGTGGTGAGATTTGAACTCAGGTCTTCCTGACTCCTGCACTGGTGCTCTATCCACTGCACCACCTAGCTGCCCCACATGTCTTGGTAGAAGAAACAGTAAGCGATCTCTGGATAGGAAAATAGACCTGGTCAGAGGTCATCTAGACCAATTGCTTCATTTAAAGAAACAGAGGCCCAGACAGATTCATTGACTTGTCAAGGTAACACAGAGACCAAAATCTGAACAAAGATCCCATCTTAAAACCCAGCATTCTTTCTATTGCATCCCACTACCTCTCTGTTGCTAGTATTCTCTTCCATATGGAATTTGGAGGAAGGAAAGCAGACTTTATGACAAGCCCTGAGACTTCTTGTCGTTTCCTCCACCTGTCTGTAGCTTCATAACAATGCCATAGTGTGTGTCTATCTGTCTGTCTCTCCCCAAACTAAGAGTCAACAGATGTTTTGCAAGGCAATTTAATCTCCTTTGGGTGAAATACGCTGCATCCAGGTGAAGGAACATGAATGCCTTTTGATTTGTTGCTATGTACTTTACTATGTATGTCTTCTGGTACTGATCATAGAAAATGGGAAGTGTTCCCTTGAACATAAATAGAATATATAGAGATCAGCTCATCCGTCACTTGCTGTGCTCACTGAAACTTTTTACAGAAAGTGGAGCACAGTCATATGAAGGTTAGCTTCCCTTAAATCAGTAGAAAGCATATGGTACTTTACAAAGCATTGCTTCTCCAATAACAATGGTTCCCAGGATTTCCTTTGGATCTATGGGCCATCATTGTCACTATTTTCATAACCCATGTGGCTTCTGAATCTGTCAGCTGGCTTTCAAGGTGAGAAGGTCAGTCTTCATCTGGAATTTCATGAAGAGAAAGAAAATGTAATTAAATAAGGTTTGTTACTAAAAAAAAAAAATTTATTTTTTCTATTAATGTAACACGTTGGATTTCGTGCAAACATGCATAACTTTCCATTCTGAGAAGTAATATAATCACAGATAAGGGCTCGGTCTTCTATGCCAATAGATCCCATCAGTAAAAAAAAAAAAAAAAAAAAAAAAATTGAATATGTGCTCCAATGTGTGCGTATTTACTTATTCATAAATTATATACTACCTCTGTGACCTCTCTGGGCCTCAGTTTCCTTATCTGTGAAATCAGGAAGTGGCACCTCTAAGGACTATTATAATATTCAGAGATCACTTGACCTTTCTTCTACTTATCTATCTAGAGAGGTAGGTTAACTAGAATATACAGACTCCTCCATAAGAAGATCCATAATAGGGTCTAGGAAGACTCTCCTATGTTCCTGGTAGATCACAGTATTATACTGTTCACCTCAGAATAATTATGCACATAACAAAACACATAAAAATAGGAATTTATAAATGGTGAAGTAAAGATAAAATTATATTTAATACTAGAGTCAATAGGGAGCCTATGGAGTTTATTGAGAAGGGGAGTGATGAGGTCAGATTTGCAATTTAGGGAAATCACCATAAAAGCTGTTAGAAGATTAGAATAAGTAGAGGTAGGGAGCCAAATTAGGAACCGAATGAAATAGGCCATTCAAGAGGTAGTGGGAAGAGATGCAAATCAAAACAACTCTGAGGTACCACATCACACCTATAAGATTGGCAAACATGACAGAACAAGAAAATGATAAATGCTGGAGAGGATGTGGGAAAGTTGGAACACTAATTCATTGTTGGTGGAGCTGCAAGCGCATCCAACCATTCTGGAGAGCAATTTGGAACTATGCCCAAAGGGCTACAAAAATGTGCATAGGCTTTGACCCAGCAATATCGCTACTAGGACTATATCCCCAAGAGATCATAAAAATGGGAAAGGGTCCCACATGTACAAAAATATTTATAGCAGCACTCTATGTAGTTGCCAAAAACTGGAAGTCAAGGGGATGTCCATCAATTGGGGAATGGCTGAATAAATTATGGTATATGAATGTAATGGAGTACTATTGTGCCATAAGAAATGATGAACAAGAAGACTTCAGAGAGGCCTGGAAGGACTTATATGACCTGATGCTGAGTGAAAGGAGCAGAACCAGGAGAACTTTATGCACAGCAACAACCACAGTGTGTGAGTTTTTTCTGGTAGACTTAGATTTTTGTAATAACACAAGAACTTCTTACCAAAAAAAAAAAAAAAAATCCCAATGGAGGATCTCAAGGCAAAATGCCTGCCACACTCAGAGAGAGAAATATGGAAGTCACTCACATATTGTAGCAGATCATGTTTGTGTATGTGTATGTGTTTGTGTATCATGTTCTGATTTGTTATACGATTTCTTTCATTTATCTTAGTCTGACTACATAGCATGACTATAGTGAAAATATACTCAATAGGAAAGTATATGTAGAATCTATACAGAATTATATGCAGTCGTGGGGAGGGAGGGGGGTAGTGGGGAGTAGGTGGGGAGGGATAAAATCGCAATTGTATGGCAGTGATTGTTAAACATTACAAAATAAAAAAAAAAGAGGTAGTGGGAGCAGAACAGGGGTCCTTCTGGGACAATTGGAGATCTAAAGAAAAATCCCCATACCAGGTGTCTTCCCTATGAAGAGGAAACACCTCTAGGCTCTGGACCACTTAAACAAGAGGCAAGCCTTGAGGTTCGTGGGGTTGGGAGGCTGCCTTGGCCCTAGCCACAGGAACTTTTACTCCAGGGATGATGCAGGGAGTTGGGCATCTGAGCTAGGGAAGATCTATGGAATCTCTGCCAATAAGAAACACCAGACTGTGTTGAGGAAAGTGGCAGGCATGAGAAGGAACCAGAAGACACCCAGTAAGCATAGAAGCAGTGGGGCTGGATGTTTCTGTGGGCACTTACGGGAGGCTGGAGGTCTTGGTTTGAGTTCAAAGTCAGAGTGGAGAACTGAAGAGGATCAGAGCCCTGAGGCACCATCCCCTAGAGGTGATTATAAAAACTAAGCTAGTACAAGAAAAAAAAATGCACAAGCAAAGGAGAAAGAATCCAACCATAGACAGCTTCCATGGGAATAGAGAAGACCAGGGTTCATCTTCAGAAGAAGATGCTGAAGTAAAGACACCCTCTTCTACCCCAAAGAGTAATGTCAAATGTTTACCTACCCAAAAAGAATTCATTGAAGAACTTAAAAAAAATGTTAAAAATCAAATGAGGGAGATTGAGGAAAAACTAAAAAGAAAAATAAGAATAATCCAAGAAAAACAAGAAGATCATGGAATGAAAGTTAATAAGAAAAGGAGATCCAGAATCTTAAGGAAGAAAATGACTCCTTGAAAATCAGAATTGGATAAGGGAAAGCCAGTAAAGTTATGAGAGATAAAGAAATGTCTAAGATAGTTATTAGTAATTAGGTAGGTTATAAGAAAGACTGGAGAAGACCTGAGTACGATATGACTTCAAAAAGTAAAACCATTCAAGAACAGCTAAAAGAGTAATTAACTTATAGAAATGAGATTCAAGAGGAAGAACCGATACCCAGGAATTAGATTGTGGGGAGGGCTGGGGGTAGGTGTATGGGGGAAGATATTGATAGTTCTGGTGACTTATTTTTGTTGAGAATGGGTTCAAGAAGAAAAAATACATATATATCTAGAAGAGTATAAAAGTCTTCTAAATTTAGAAAGAAATAAAACTCTAAGGGGATGGGGGGGAGGATAAAGGAGGGATTGTTGTAGGGGGTAGATTAAGTAATAGGAGGGTAGGGTAGTGGGTAGAAGTAAAATAGAGGAGTTAGAAGAGATAGGAAAAAAGATATGCACAAACATAAAAGCAAAGATTAGGAATAGAATCTCTTAGGGAAAGTATGTTTATGTATGTATATATACATGTATATGTGTATGTATATATCAATCTATATATATGAATATATGCATATATCTATATCTATAGATCTATAGATATCCATGTTTAATTGGAACCTGGGGAGGAAGGGGAAAAAAAGACAAAGGAAAAAGTGTAAGGCTAAGAACAAAAAACCTACAAGGAAGCAAAGAAAAGGTGGAGAGCTTTCAACATAACACACAGTATTTAATATATAATCTTTCTTGAAATGGAAAATTATTGCTATATATTCTGAGTCTCTTCTATGTTCTGCTGTACACATGATGTTTTTTTCATTAAGTTTGTTTCTTTTTCTTTTCTTATTATGTATTCCAGTTTTAGTATTAGTCTAAAATTTAAAAAAAAAAGAAAAAGAAAATAACCCAAGACTCATGCATGGCATAATGAATGGAGAACTGGCTTCAGGGTCAAAAAGATCTGAAACCTGTCTCTGACACGTGCTAGCTGGGTGACCCAGGACAAGTCTCTTGACTCCTCTGTGAATCCCTTCTGGTACTGTATCAGAGAGGGTGCTGCTTTGCACGGGTAGGGATCATCACCACAAGCTCCTTATATGATGAAATCTGAAGTCCAGAAAAAAAAAAATCCAAACTGTCCCTTCTTCATTTTCTGACTTCATTAGATTTCTGATTTCCTTGGGATGGCTATATCCTTCACTGACACCAGAACTCAAGAATTCCATACTCTCTTTACTCTGGGATTTCTTTAAATCTTTAAATTCAATTAAGCACTTGTTCAATCACCTACTGTATGGCAGGCACTATCCTAGATGTTGGGGAAACCAAATGAAACAGACTGATTTCTAGGACCTTGGTGGAGGAAGGAGAGTGAAGACAGAGGGGAACCAACATGTTCACCAATAAGGAAATTTTAAAATATACAAAATAATTTAGAGAGGCAGAACACTAATAATTGAGAGAAGCAGGAAAGGCCTATCTACCCAAAAGGCTAGAGACAATTCACTGGTTGAGTCCTCTTTGCAGTTCATGAACACCCGTAAAATACATACAGGCTCTCCATACGTCCATCTGTCAATCCCTCACTACATGACCCTCTCATCTTCTTTTGTAGTGAAGCACAGGTATATTGATGTAGAAAGGACCTGGGAGGCCATCTAGTCCAATCTGGAATTTACAGATGAGGAAACTGCAACCTAGTTTGGATAAGTGACTTGCCCAAGGTCACATAGGGAGTAAGTCTCAGAGGAGGGATTTCAACCTAGATCTTTTGGCTAGAGCCAGTGCTCTTTCTACTGTCACCAGCTACTTTTTCTGGCCTTGGCAATGTCTTTTAGGCCATTTTTTCCAAGATGATATGCTATAACTTATTTATAACCACCATTTCTGAAATAAGGGAAGAACATCCCATCAATTATAGTGAATGGGGGAAAGGTTTGAGGCAGAGCTCAGCAATTATTAGGCACCAGAGAATGCACACCGGAGAGAAGCCTTGTAAATGCGGTGAAGAAACAACCCCAAACCTCAGTCCTCCTAATAATGTCTGTTCTGTTCCCTTCCAGTTCTGTTTGAAAAAATGTACTGGGAAGTTCCTGAAATCAGCTAACATCTCCTTGGTCTTAGCCTGGCCAAGAGGCTAAACACCAATCAGCCTCCATTTCCTCTGATTCTTCCTGATACCAGCATCCTAATCATAATTCTCTATTGGCCTGGCAGATGAGCCTCTGGAAGCATTATAGTCACGGTGCCTGGCAGACTGTTTTCAATTTGAGGAGACTACTCTTGCACAAGAGTGATGGATTTTCTTTCTGTCCCTGGGCTAATTCCCTAGACTTATTTAATTAGATAACTGGTCACAACACCAGGCTAAAATTTCTTGTGAATTCTTACACATTTAACATCTGCATTGATTATCATTAGTCTCAGAAGATGTGGATGAGCTGCATATGAAATATGTCTTGTTTGATTTCTAAGTTCTTAAGAATATTTGTGCCAGGTGTTAGAGATATGTCCATATTTTATATGTGCATAAACATTAGGCTCACTGTTACTGCAGAGTAATGGGATTGGGTGCTTGTCTTTTTAAATTGTGTTTTATTCAATTTACATTCATTTAGTCAGTAAATCCGCCAACAAGTATTTATTTACTATGTGTCAGTCATTGTGCTGAACTATGGGGAATACAAATTAAAGCAAACACATGATTCCTGGCCTCAAGGAGTTCATATTCTACTGGGGCAGACAAAATGCAAAAAACTATGTACAATAAAGATATGTTATACAATATGATAAATAGTAGAATAGAAAAAATGAAATATAACAAAAAGAAATACAGAAATATTGTAGCTGGGAGATAATCTCAGGGTGAAGATACTAGAAGGTGGGGTGGAGGGTGGAAGTGGAGGGGTGGAATGAATGTGAGATCAGGGAAGGCAGAATTTGAACTGAATCTTGAAGGAACCCAAGGAAGCTGGAGATAAGGAAAAAGAGCATTCCAGGTATGAAGGACAGCCAATAAAAAGACACATATAGCTGAGAGATGAAGTGTCACCTTCAGTGGACTGCAAGAAAGCCATTATACCTGGATCATGGAACAAGTGGAGGGAAATAATTGTTTCCAGTTATACTAAAAAATGGAACATGACCAACTTACCTGAATTGGAAAATGAATAGGGATAACATGTAAACATGCTTTATATAGCTAAGTATCCTACAAACACTCATGAACCAAAGAAGTCTTTCTTCTCGAAAGGCTTCATAAAAGATTCCTTTGGTTCATGAGTTGAACTAGATCCTAGGCCACTAAGGTCTCTTGCAGCTCTCAGAATCCATGATTCTCTAATTCTGTGATCTTTGTGGAACTACATAATAACACCATAAGGTAGGAAGAGCAAGGATAGTTATCCCCATTTTACAGAAGAGGAAACTGAAATTCAGAGATGGGCCTCATCCAAAGTTATATGGTTAATCAGTTTGACTTTGACTTGCTTCCAGTTTTTGCAAGTACAGACTCTTTCTGCCTTCTTTAATCTGAAATGTCTAGTCATAGAGAATCACAGGCTGAATATTCTTTCTTCAAAGAATCTCAGAAATTCAGAGTTGGCAGGGAATTTAACAGTCATCTAGTCCAACTACATCTGATCAGGATTACCTGTGTAACATACACAACAAAGAGTCAACCAGCTTCAGCATAAAGGATTCCATCCAGTGGTGTACCACAACTTCCAAAGGCAGCTCTTTCCACTTCTGGATTAACTGATTATTTTGATATATTTCCTTACATCCAGCTTGAATTTGCCATTTTCTATCTGATATCCTTTAGTCCTTATCCTATCCTCTGGGGCCAAACAGCAAAAATCGAATCCTTTTTCCACATAAAAACCTTTCAAATACTTTAAGAATTACAAATACCCCCCCACACACACACACCTTATGTCTTCTCTTCTCCTTGAAAAACATCCTTCGTTCCCTCAGCTGCTCCTCATATGGCATGGGCTCAAGGCTTTTCACCATTCTGGTTACACTCCTCTGGATATTCCCCAGTTTATCAATGTCTTTCTTAAAAATTACAGCACCTAAACTGAAGACTCACAATAATCCAAATGTTTTCTTAGCAAGGAAAAGTACAAAAGCATTCTTACCTCTTTATTTCTGGAGGTTATACTTTTATTAATGTAATCCAAGGTCATACAATGTTTTTGGCTGCCATATCCAACTGTTTTTCAAGTCCAGAGATACCTTAAGATCTTTTTGCAAACAAACTGCTGTCTAACCATGACTCCCCATCTTCTATTTGTGAAGTCTTTTTCTTGAACTCAAGTAAAAGACTATATTTATCCCTATTCAATTTCATCATAGTAGATTCATCTCAATGTTCTACCCTGTCAAGATCCTTTGGAATCCTGAATCTGTGATCCAGAGTGCTTGCTATCTCTGCCAGCATTATGTCATTTGAGCAATTGATATGGATAACATCCAAGCCTTTCTCTAAATCACTGATAAGAAAGTTAAAACAGCACAGGAAACATCACAGATCCCTGGGGTTCTTCACTGGACATCTATTTCCAAAGTGGTATTAAACAATTAATGACTAATCCTTAAGACCTTCCATTTAACCATCTAATTATATTGTGGGGAGGAGGGGAGAGATAATCAGGATACCCCTGATTAATTGATTTCCCCTAGTCCAAAAGATATATCAAAGCAAATAAGGAACAGCCAATAAAGGCAAAAAGTATGAAGATCTCAAGATATATTACTGTTTTACAAAGTATGAAGATTTTTTCTAGATAGAATTAGAGGACAAGCTATCAGAGGTTAAAGCTCAGACACACCCCCTGTGCTCTTTGATGAAGATGGATATACTCTAGGGGGAAGGAGGAGTACAGAATCAGTTAATCAAGGCAGTTCTGAGGAAAGTGACCCCTGGCAGTAGAGAAGAGAGCCATCTATGGAGAAAGATTATAGCTCTTAAGACTGTATTACCCCTTGCCTCATTTGAATCTTGAAGTAGGATTACTCTCCTAGTAGGAGACATTGTACCTAGAAGAAAGGGGAATCAAGGCAGGAGAGAGAATTGAGGAGCACGACTCCTGGCAGCAGAGAAAGAAACTATGGATCCAAGGGAGAATTAGTCTTGGTAGTCCAGATTTGATTTGTGTTTTTGTTAAGTGTGTCATTGACTACACTGACTTGTCAAATGCATTGATTGTATTATGTACAAATTGATCATTTCACACCTTTAAAAATAAAACCAAACCATTTCCCTTGTATTTACATGTATAATTTACTCATACATTTCATATTAAGCAATTTACATATGTTTGAGTAAATTAAAAATTTCCTGTTTTTTGTTTGGTTTGCCTCCCTTAAAAAATAACAATAATTCCCTCAGCACTGATCTGTAGAGAGTCATAGTCCAAGGTAAGCCATGCGAATATGCTGCCCAAAGAGACACTGTGCCCATGTGAGGAGAATCAAGAGGACAGGCAAAGAGAAAGAACCCTGGGTCTTGTGACAGCAAAAGAATGAATTGCCTTGGGCACATGCATTCCTAGTCAATGCTTCTGCTTTGAGATAATTGTGTGCTCTGGATGACTATTAGATTGTGAGCTCTTCTAGTGCAGGGATTGTCTTTTGCCTCTTTTTGTATCACCAGAGCTTGACACAGTGCCCGACATATGTTGTTGCTGTTCAGTCACTTCATCAACTCTTCATGACTCCTTTTGGGGTTTTCTTGGCAAATAACATTGGAGTAGTTTGCCATTTCCTTCTCCAGTTCATTTTGCAGATGTGGAAACTGAGGCAAAGGGTCTGGGGTCACATAGCCAGTGTGTCAGAGACTAGACTTAAACTCAGGTCTTCCTGACTCCAGGCTCTAGTCACTGTGCTACCCAGCTGCCTGTCTGACACAGAGTAGGTGCTTAATAAATGTTAATTAATTGACTATTTTTAAGGTTTTTTTTAATTAAATTTATATATTTTTAGTTTTCATTCACTTTTATAAGATTGAGTTCTAAACTTTCTCTCTCCCCTATCCCTTCCCCAAGATAGCATGCAATCTGATATAGCTATACATGTATAATCATATTAAGTATATTTCCACATGTTGTGAAAGAAGAATCAGAACCAAAGGGTAAAATTATGAGAAGGATTGATTGACTGTTAAAGGTACATAAGTAGACCAGTGGAGGTTTGTGAGCTCAGACCTTATCATATAGCTGTCTGTCCTCCTGAGGACCTAAAGCTATAAATGTGAGTTGGTGGGAAAGCTCAGAGGAGAGAGGGACTTTTGGAGCATGGAATGTGTTCTCTTTCATCTGGCCCATATATCTCCATTGTTGCTTTATTAAATTTTTAACTAAAATATGATAAAGATGCATAGATATTTTTACCCTGATCTATCCAGCTAAAAAACTCTGTCCAAAAGGGAATGAAATCTTTCAGGCATAACCTATTTTCAAGGAAGATACACTGGCTTTTTTGTGATTAAGGATTCTTTTTCTAGACTCTGGAGCTACTCTCTGAGTCCCAGAGCAAGGCTGGTTCTTCTCCTTTTCTATCCTGGATGCCAAGTATGTGTTTAGCTACAAGACTATTTTACAAAGAATACCAACAAAGCAAGCTCTCACATGGAGGTGAGAAGTGGTACAAGGACACTCTCAAGGTCTCTCTGAAGAACTTTAATATAAATTATAAAACATGGGACACACTGGCACTGGACTATCCAGCATGGCATGCTCATATCAAAGAAGACACTGTGGTGTACGAGGAAAGAAGAATTGAAGTAGCAGAGAGGAAATGTGAGAGGTGCAAATCTAGAGATACACACATCCCAAATGTTCACACTGACTATTTATGCCTGACCTGTGGTGGAGCCTACCCCAGCTCGTATTGGGCTAATCAGTCAGAGTTGAACTGACCTTGACTGTGACATAGTAATGTCATTTTAATCCTCTTCAAGTACAAAGGACAAATAACAACAGCAGGGGGTATCTCTTAGTTATGGTAAATGGGGAAATTTTGAATGCTGTGGATAAGTTCACTAACCTTGGCAGTGTATTTTCCAGGGATGTACACATTGACAATGAGTTTGATACATTCATTGCCAGAGCTAGCTCCATGTTTGGGAGGCTCCAAAGGAAAGTGTGGGAGAGAAGAGGTATCAGACTGTCTGCCAAACTGAGCTGTTGTGCTAGCTTCATTACTATGTGCCTGTGAAACCTGGACAGTATACTACCACCATGCCAGGAAACGGAATTGATTCCATTTGAATTGTCTTAAGAAGATTCTGAAGATCACCTGGCAGGATAAGGTACCAGACACCCAGGTACTGTTTCAAGCTGAATTGCCAAACATTCAAGCTACTGCAGACAGTGCAACTCCAACGGGCTGGCCACACTGTCCAAATGCCAAACCAATGCTTGCCTAAAAGACAATTTTACAGAGAATTCACAAAAACGCAAGCACTCACACAGAACTCAGAAGAGATGCAAGGACAATCACTCTCTGAAGAGCTTTGGAATAGATTGTGAGACATGAGAGACACTAGCACAGGACTGCCCAGCATGGCATGCCTATATCAAAGAAAGTGTTGTACTCTATGGGCAAGGCAGAATTGCAGTAGCTCAGAAGAAATGTGAGATGTGCAAATTTAGAGACATCTCCAAAGTGTTCACATGGAGTATTTGTGCCCAATCTGTGGTAGTCTTCCAAGCTCACACTGCTCTGATCAGTCACAGTAGGATACACTATACTATACCTTGACCCCAACGTAGCGATGTTATTTCAGTCCTCTTGAAGAAGGGACAACAGCCAACCAACCTTACTAATGAGATAACTCATATCTCCCACTGTTACACTTTCCTCAGTGATCAGGAATTGTTATCCATTAGCTAAGTGGATTTAATTGGGTAATAATAATAGCTCATATTGACATAATGATTTGAGTTTTGCACAGAACTTTAAAAACATTATCTCATTTATGTGTTATTTTGCCCATCTTACAGATAAGGCAATTGAGATGCTCAAAAGTTGTTTCTTGTCCTGGGTCACTTAACCAGTAAGTATGTGAACCAGGATTTAAACTCCTATTTTGCTGACTTCAGGTCTAGGGTTCTACCCGCTGCACCACCTAGTTGCCATTTTGAAATGAATACTTACTAAGGTAGATATTCATTATATCTACTAAGGTAGATATAATACTACACATATTATACTACTAAGGTACTAGAAGAAAGAAGAGTTGACACAGACAATCCCCTCTGCAGAGTCTATGCCACACTCTCCCACAACTACATATAGAGTCCCAGGGAAAGTGGGAACTAGTTTAGAATATATGTGTCCGAGAAGGTGTAACTCACAGGTCCTAGAAGTTATTTTCTTCCTTTCTAGAGTCTACTTCAAGTTCATCTGAAGTATGGTGTGCCTGCTCTTGTGGGGATGCTGCTAGGATTCTAATGAAAAACCCAACCCTCTGAAATTGACCAAGATGGGATGAGGATGAGGCTAAGATGCTTTTCATACTCCTCCTGTGTCTCTTATCCTTAAACAGCTCTCCCTAGCTTAAACTGCTCTCTCCTAGCTCAACACTGGAATAATCTTGAGGTACCCATCTGGTCAGCTAATTTATAGGAGTTCAAGTATTTGAGGCATCTAATTGATTTAATCAATAAAGGTGTTTTCACCTGATAAAGGTCTGTAGGCTAGAATATCTTGTTAGGTACTTTAAGTGGGGTGGAGTGATTGACTGATTGATTGACTAAATCTTTACAAAGATATTCACCAACCATTTCTTAAATAATACATTCTAGAATTTTTCCAGAAATTGAAGTCTGGCTCACTGGTCTATGGTTTCTGACTATTCTCTTACATCTTTAGAAAATAAGAATTTTCCCTTCTCTACCTAGGGACTTCTCCTGTTTCCTCAATCTTTTAGATATCAATGCTAATGACTCAGCAATTCCATCCCACAGTTGTTTCAGTCTCCACAAATATAGTTCATCTGGACCCAGTGACTTGAATTCCTCCAGGGCATTCAGGTACTCTGTTATTATCTTCTTATTAAGAATCTTATTCAATTGAATCTGATCCAATTCAGGATAATTCAGTTCAGTTCAATTCAACAATTATATACCAAGCACCTGCTCTCTACAATTTACTTGGAATCCAGTGAAGTCCACTTTATTATGGGAAAATATACTAGGGTCCAGAGTCTGTAACTAGCAGATGGTAGAGTTCCACAGTATCCAACTTTGGGGTGATTTAGAGTGATTTGATGAACCCTACAACACCCAGGAACATGTGTACATGTTGCTCCCCGCCCAATAGAATGTTCAAAACACAAGTCTGAACATCGTTTAGTTAGGGTGACTCCTAAGAAGAACTGAGAAAATTAAAGCACCTGCCTTCCTTCTTTGAAGAGGAGGCTCTAGACTATGGGTCTAGAACTCTGTTGGTGTGTTGGTTAGTCTTACTGAATTGCATTTTTATTCTTTGTTACAAGTAATGCCTCTGGGAGGGGAGAGGGAGGTAGGCAGGAAGTATCTTCAGAAATGAAGGTGACATATAAACAAAAAGGAACAATAAAATTATTTAAAATTAAATTAATTTTGTATAAGAATGTAAGTCTTGAGGACATGGACTATTGATTATTTGTCTCCTCTTACAGAGGGAGTTGAGGTGTGGTGGATGTTGTTATTTGGTCATTTCTGGTTCTTGTGGTGGATGTTGGTCATTTAAGTCAAATTCGACTCTTTGTGAAGCTATTTGGGATTTTGTGGTTGACCTTGAATCCAGGGAAGTTGGGTTTAAATTCCACCTCTTAACCAGACTGGCTATATGACCCTGGGCAAGTCACTCAGTGCTCTAGAGCAGAGGTTGGCAAACTGAGGGTCAAATCCAACCCCCTTAGCCACTTTTTCTCCATGGTGTTCTTAATAAGAAAAATGGTTTTTACATTTTTAAGTAAATAAGGTAAGTAAAACTCCTCTTCAAAAGCGGTTCCTTTCCTTATAACAGTAAATTCACAGGCGCAATCCCCATGCCCCACCATCTACCTTGGGTCTAGCATAGATTTCCACTTGAATTTTATCCACCTAAGGGAATAGGTTCACTTCAATAAGACTGTAAGTTTTGCCTCTTTTTCTATTTCCAATAGCCTACCACAGTGCCTAGTGCATAGGAGGTATTTAATAAATGTTTATTGACGGACTGATAACATTTTATTAAGCACCTACTATTTGCCAGAGGTGCTAAGAACACAAAGATAGAACCAAAAATGTCCCTACCCTCAATGAGCTTATACTCTCCTGGGTCTTTTATACTGCAAGAAAAGTCACATCCCTGCAGAGATCCTTAAAAAATGAAAGATTTGTTAAAGAAGGTGAAACTATAAAGAAGTCCCAGAGATAAAATTCCTTAAAGGGGAGGGGCAGAATTGATGAGGTGGTCTAGAAATGGTCATGAGTGAGACATGCAGCAAAGTCAAGATTTTAGAACAAGAATTCCAGTTTGGTCCTACATGGCAGAAAGGAATAAAATTGGATGGAGTTTGGTAAACAAAATGGACTTTCTCAGTCCTCCTTTTGCTGTCTTCTATGGAAGTGAGAGACTGGTTTGATAAAAAGAGACGTCCTGTCTCTTGACAAACCATCCATTCCCCCATCTTTTGGTTTCAGTCAGCCTCAATAGTCTAGAAACCAACATACGATGAGAAAATTTAGCCATCCTTTTCAGTAACTCAGCCTGTCAAGATCCATCATCTTCAGTTATCTCTCCCTTTATAGCATTCATTTCAAGGGGAAAAAACAATTATTCTTAGACCTGTTATTTTTCTTCCCCCCAGCAACTCCGTCCAATTAGTCTTGACCAAACCTGCTCAAAGAAGTAGGGATAGTTTTCCTGCCTGGAGGAGAATACCTGAATTCTTTATCTTGAGTCTGTGAAGATGCTGACATCCAGATGTCAAATCTTCATTTGCGTCATGGAGACACTAAGGTGCCATCTGGGGAGCTATTAGTTACTTCGTATTTCCTCAAGCTCCTCTTGAAAACAGCAGTGAAGCCTTGGCTTAAGAAGATTTCAAACTGCCTTACACCTAGAAATGGCTGGTACCTACTCCCATACTAATCTGTTTAGCTTTGAAGAACCCACCTTTTGAAAAAACCAAGATTCTCCTCACAGCATCTTCCTCTCACTCACTCTTTTCCCTTCTCATAGAAAACTCAGCTCTGGTGAAACTTTCTCTTCCTTTGCTCCTTAAGCCAGAAAAACCATCTGGCTAAGGAACAGAGGTGGAAGATTCTTAAGAGAAACAAGCAATTGATGTTTTTCTTTGCAGTGGTTAAGAACAGTTCTTCACATTTTAAAAGTGAGAGCACAAACAGAAAATAAATCCTGGGGTTAAGGGAGAAATGTTCCCAATGTGTGACCAATGCATCAAGGTCTCTATATGGCTTACTGAGATGGAAAAAGTTTATTTGACCCTTTCAATGTTTTCCTGGATTCCTGACCTTGCTCCTGGTTTATAAATGTCCTGTTACTTTCAGGCTAGAAGATCATCAAACCAAAGGCTTCCAGCCCACAGTCCAATACTGGACTATTAACTATGAGTTCATTAAACCTTTGATTATGGTGTCTTGGGAGTAGTGGTGACAGTCTCATCCAGGCAAGGTAATAATTTAAACCATTTTAGGCAAATGAGAAGAGTTCTTGGAGTTGGGAAAACCTGGATTCGAAGCCCACCTCTGACATTTACCATTACGATAGTGACCATGGGCAAGTCACTTGAACTCTCTAACTTAATTTCCTTATCTGTCCTTTGAGGATAATAATGCCTGTAGTATTGCAATCTAGGGGTGCTTGGAACCCCGAAATTCAAGGGCAAAAGACAAGTCCTGCCTCTAAAGAATTCGACTCAAGTCTTCTTTCAGTCAGAGACAAAGTTTTTTAAAACACTGGTTGGGGTGGGCGAGATTTCTAGTGAGTCTGTGCTATTAACCAGATTTTAAGAATCTGAGCATTTTAATGGAGGTAAGATGGAGCAATCTGGATGTGATCTAGGAGTGGCCAAGTAGTTCTGAGGTGACCTGGAGGAAAGAGAGAAGGGATCTAGATGGAATTAAGGAGGGGTGGTCTCTGGTGGGGCCAGGTGTAGACAATGAAGGCTACAATGGAATGGCAATTGAAAGAATTATTAACTGGGACAGGCTGGGTACCCCAGGTGAATACTAGGGACCTGGGCCATGTGGGAAAGTGCAATATCTGTTAGGGGTCCATTATTAGTACCCCATCATTAGTACCTCGTCTCATAGGATTGTTGGGAAAATCTAATGAGATAATGCTGGTAAGATGCTTTCCAAATTTTAAAGTGTTAGTTATTTGACTTACCATCAACCAGTGATCATTTATGAAGCTTCTACTATGTAGCAGGCACTGGAGATATGAAGAAAAATAAGTAACAATCCCTGCCCTCAAAGAACTAGGAGCATCCCTTTTGGGGTGAGTACTTAGCAGCTTCTGCTGGTAGTAAAGTCATTCTTTCTGACTAACCTGAATTCCTCTACTACAGTTTAACCTACTGTGTGCTTTATTTCTGAGCCCAGGTAGTAAGTTCATTTCTCCTTAAGCCTCTCTTTCAGCTGAAATAATCAAAATTTTTTTCTCATAGTTTGAGTTCTCCATCTTTTAATTTTGCGTATTTTTCTCCACTTGACTTTCTCCAAGCTAAAGAATCATAAAACCCTAGAATTTTAAATTGGAAGGGACTTGAGAGATCAGACAATCCAACCCTGATCTATGCAAAGTATTCATATGGTTTCTTAAGGTTTGCAAAGTACTTTCCAATGTTGTCGCATCTGGTCCTTCCAATAATATGAAGATTTTACGGATAAGGAAACTGACAGAGGTTAAGTGACTTGCCCAAGGTCACCTGGCTAATAAGTGTTTGAGATAGGATTTGAACTCAGGTCTCCTGACTCCTAGTGTAACATTCTCTCCACTGCAACACCCAGCTGCCTATGTTGCAAAGGAGGGAACAGGAGCACAGAAAAGGAGAAATCATCTTCCCAAGGTTCCCCAAGTTGATTGTTGGCAGAAGTAGGACTGTTCCCCAAGCTAATTTTCTAATTAAACCACTCTTGGTCTAATTCTCTTTCCATTTCACCAAAGTTGTTCCTCTAATTTAGGATACTCTTAAATCGTAGAAGCCAGAAATAGGAACCTAATAAGGGGCTTTGTTGTTTTTGTTGAATCATGTTTGACTTTCATTACCCCATTTTGGGGTTTTTGTGGTAAAGATACTAGAGTGCTTTGTCATTTCCTTCTGCAGCTCATTTTACAGATGAGGAAGCTGAGACAATCAGACTTTAGTGACTTGTCCAAGGTCACACAGCTAGTAAGTGTCTGAAGTCAGATCCAAGGTCAAAACTCATTTGAAGATGAGCTTTTCTGTTTCCAAGTCCAGTTCCGCTGTGCCACCTAGCTGTCCAAATGCAATGGCTACAACGGTCACTTCTCTTTTTCTGCTTCCTAGACTCCACTGCATGCTACATGTACAGCAGCCTCTTTCTCGTGTTTAGGATGGGACTCACATCTGCCTTCTAGAATAATCATGCTATAGTTCATAGGCTTATAGATTTAGAGTTCAAAGGGACCTTAGAGGCCCTTTGCCCTTTCTTCAGATGATACAACTGAGAAACGAGGTTAAATGACTTGCCCAGGAGAATGCAACTAGTAAGCATCTGAGACAGGCTTTGGACCAAGATCTTCCTGACTACAAGACCAGTGTTCTATCTACCATGCAATTCTGTCTTTCATGAAACTTTTCTTGTGAGTGATCAGACCATAATGTCATTCTTCTAGGTTAGGATTAAATTTAAGCAGCAGAACTACTTTGAGAGAGAGCCTACTATAGTGAACAGAAAGTTGGCCTCAAAGGCAGGAATACTTGAGTCTAGATTCACATCTTAACATTGGCTGACTATGTGACCCTGAGCTAGTCATTTAACCCATTAGTACACCAGTCAATTGTCTTAAGAGTATTCAATCTTAAGTTGCAGAGTGTCTATGGATCTGCACTGAGAGGGTGATTTTCTTCTTTGTAAGTTTAGTATGCTAATGAAATCACAGGTCTGGTCCAGGAAAAAAAAAAGAGAGCTACATTACTAATTCATATTCAGAAGTATTCCAGCCCCAGAGCTTTCTTTTCTATTTGTAATTATCATTTTAATATTTCTAAGAAATGTGATTTCATTGGCGTACGTACTCCTTCCACTGATGCAGATTACAAGCCTTCTATGCTTGGTACAAGGTCTTCAAGAATTACTTTTGGTCAAAAGACTCATGTCCAAACTTACTTAGAATGGTGCTCATAAAACAGGCTTTAGGCTCCATTTTCAAGTCTTTCTGCTTTGAGAGGACTTGATTTAATGAGGTGCTGGAGAGGAACTTCAGTGGAAAGTTTATATTATAATAAATACTTATTTGATTCATTCTCATACATACACTAGAAGATGTAGAAATGGATCACCACGTCTGATGCTCACGTCTTTCCAGTGCTTTGGGAAATATCCAGCTCATGAGGAGTGAATGTCTCCAGAAGTGTTTGAGACCAATATTCACACACTGTTGAATGTTGATCACTGAGTCCTTGAATAACATTGTCTCAAGGAGACTGCCAAAAATTACAATCCACACATCAGTTAACATAATTTCTACAGACTGATGATTAAACCCCCAGGGACTTAAGGTGGCTCATCAGCCAGCTCCAGGGAAACCCATCAAGATATTTTCATTGGCAAGATTTTCTTTAAGAGACTGAAAAACAGAACATGTAATCCATGTGGTATTGGGATCCAAAGGAAATTCATGGCTTACAGAGCAGTATAGGGCCAGCACAAGGCAAAATGATAAAGCAAGTTCAGGTTTAGAACCCCAGTTCTAAACAGATGGTATTTTCTTGAGGAACTACCCAAAAATAATTTTTGGTTTATGTTTTCCTTTGGTTTAAGAGTTTTCCTTAGAAAACCCGGAATTTGGTTCATGTCTGAGTCTTTATAGAAAAGCTTAAAAGAAAAAGGCCCTCAGGATACCCTGTGCAAGTACCCAGGCTAAAAATGTCTACTAACTAAAGGATGTCCCTCTAGGAACTATGAAATGCCCCTCAGCATACACACAAAATCAAAACCACAAAACATTCCTAACCAAGATCAGAAATGGTCAAAACACTTGCTAAAAGAGTAAAAATAAAGTGACAGAGTCTTAACAAAGACTAGTAAAACCAGAACTGGCTCTCCCTTTCTATTATAAGTTACATGGATTCTGCAAATCTGATAGTACCGCACAACCTCAAATGTATTGCTTGTCTAAGAAAGCTGCAAAACACCGGAAAGTACTGTAAGTTTGAAGGACCATAGAGGTCCTTGACACTTGTGTCCTCCTTTCAGTAAACTGGGGCCAGGAACTGTCTTTGTATGGCAATAATCTTCATATCAGTGCCCCTGCCTCAACTATTCTAGTTCCAATGCATCTTCCACTAAGTCACCAAAGTGATTTTTCTTGTATTCTTTCTTTGTATCCTTTGGGCTTAGAACAATAACTGACTGACAGACATCTCCCAGAAGGATGGGTCAAACTTGGTTAAAGAGTTCTTACCATTTCACCACTTCTTCTGGCAGTGTTCATTTCTCAGTGGTAGTTCTCATTGCTCATGTGGTTGCTTCCCTTACTAGGGCCACTGGCTTCCTTTCTTCTCTGTGAAGTCGTTCCCTGATCTGTCACTGCCTGTCTCAGGGTGAGGGATTCCCAGGGGTCCTGTATGGCTAAGCAGTGTCTTCAGTTCTGCTCTCTGCCTCTACTCAGCTCTAGTTTCTATTTTTTTCTGCTCAACAATTTCTGCTCCCTTTTCTAGCTTCAGAGCTACAGTCATGACTCAATCATCCCCAAATGCCATAATGTAGCCAGTCATCTCTAATGGACCAACAAGCACTGAAAACTAGAGTACTCATTCACATCCCACTACAAAATAAGTGATAAAA
Source organism: Notamacropus eugenii (assembly GCF_028372415.1). Lineage (NCBI taxonomy): Eukaryota > Metazoa > Chordata > Mammalia > Diprotodontia > Macropodidae > Notamacropus > Notamacropus eugenii. The sequence goes on from NC_092873.1 coordinate 493,057,876, forward strand.
CACTCCACTGCTGGTAGCTTAACCATGTGGGAATTCAGGTTGATTGAATGAACTGGAGTTGACACTGCACAGGAGAAGTGTTTGGATTAACTGAGAAAATTTGGTCATACTCTAGGAGTCATCTATAAAATAGGAAGCTTCTTTGAGCCAAGAAAATTTTGAAGTCAGGTGAGCAGCAGCAAAGAGGAGAGACAGAGACAGAGACAGAGACAGACAGACAGAGAGAGAGGGAGAGAGACAGGGAGAAAGAGAGAGAGAGAGAGAGAGAGAGAGAGAGAGAGAGAGAGAGAGAGAGAGAGAGAGAGAGAGAGAGAGAGAGAGAGAACGAGAGAGAACAAACTGTCTTTGAGAAGGAGTTGTTTGGGGAGGGAAGCTTTTGTCTTGACCTCCACTGCCCACATTAGCCTAGAGTAAGATCTTGTGGAACTTGGGAGGCCCAAAGGATTTCCATCTACCTATATGTGTCTTCACAGAACAACTGGAGATGGTAACTGCATATAGAACTAAGGAAAGATTGTACCCAGATTCATAGTTCTACAAAGGGCCCATCCAAAAACTACTCCATACTTAAGGGGAATATTTTGAGGACTGTGGCAAAGGGACTTCCAGGAGTTATGAGTATCCCTTTGCCCCATATATTCTTGTAATGACAATTAAAGATCTTCCCTCCACCACCACCACCATTAAGAGACCTCACTTGGAGCCCATTAAGAGAAGCTTGATTAGGGGAGGCTTGTTTTGTAGGAAGGTCCACACTTTTTGTTAATTAGTGAGGCACTGGGTCACCAGGGTTGTGATACCCTCTGGCTCTGAAAACTTATATATACTCTGAAGTGAGGTTTTGTTTTTGGGGCTTCCTCTTTGGAAGAAGGTTCAATCTGCCTGATGAGACTTTGGGCAGCCGTTAAGGACCCCCCTTTGAAAACCCAGATGTCGGTGCTTCTCTCTGGAAACTACGTATGTAATGGTCAGAGAGTTAGACTGTCTATTGATCTGTGATGTGTGTATTATTTATGGTCAGACAATTAGAAGTGCTGCCTTTATTTCTCTGCTTATATTTTCTCCATTGGTACATGAGATTAAAGAAGATTGTTGACCCCTCAAAAGCTGCTTTCCTTTAAGAAAAGCAGATCTAAGAATCTGTGCTAGCAGGTCATCCTGGAAGGGTCAAGGTGTTTGGTGCTATGATTCTTCAAGCTTTTGAGCCTACTTTCCTCTGGACCCTTATGAACTTGTGGGAGAACATGTCACAGGCATCTGGTGAGGTGTCTTATGCCAACAGTTTTTACTGTACTGTATAGTAAATTCTCTTTCTTTAAAGCTACTTAAATCCAGCTGACTAAATAATTCTTAACTGATAATCATGATGACACATATACTGGTGGAAGCTTGTAAGCTACATAAAATAGAAAGAACTTGCCAATATCTCAGGACTACTCCTAGATCCCTAAGGGTACCCAACTTGGTAGTGGGAGTGGGAACTGGGATAGTCACTAAGGAGCATGTGCTACTTGTAGAAACAGGAAAAGGTACATGTCATCAGAAATCCCATTTGCTAGTGGAATTTTACCAAGACTTTTAGCGAAACTATAGACAATGAGCTCACATCCCAATACGTATTCAACTACAAAAAAGAGTTATTTTATCCTCTTGTGAAATGGCCCATAAAATATTAAATATAAAAGAATAAAAGCATGACATTAATTTTTCCAACTACTATTTCTATCTGAATCTCATCTAAAACACAAAAGTAGACTAATTAATAAGGAAAACATCATTAATCACTTTATTTACATGTATGATTCCATACTACATCACTCTACCAAAAAACATGTTAAACAGCTCATTCATTTCAAGGATTTTTTTTTCAGTGATATCCAAATGTTATTTTGAGTCAATGTGTATAAAATTCTCAACATATGCCAGGAAAATATAGCCTGAAGGCTTCAGACTTGAATCTAGAGGTCACATTGAACCAAGGGATAAAGACACTATGTAAAAATACCGTGGTCTCCCCCAGACAAGATACATTAAGCATCGAGTTATCAAAAAGTGTATGGCTGAGTATGTTGAAGCTTATTGGATTCTTGAAATCAGAGCTTTGTGGGAAAAATGTTTAAAGCAATTAACACCTATATAATATTGCTTCCTATATATACTCTAAGAACTATAAATTGGGCCATAACAGATTTGAAAATTATTCTAACAAAAATACACAGAAAATGAATGAAACATAGGGCCTATTACTCTAAAGTAGTTATAGAATAATACTTCTTTGCCAAGGAGGCAGAGGATTGATAGATACTCTTAGAGGAGATAACAAGCATGTCAAAAACCTTCAGAAACACTTTTGGAACAGAAAGCCATCACTTTGTCAAGTTATAGTAAAGACTGCTAACAAATACTCACCACTGGATTTGCCTAACATAAAGACGGTGGCTAACATCCTGAAGGAACTGAGAGAATGACAAAAATCCAAGGGTGAGATCAAAAGGTCCTCCAAAGGCAAGAACCGCATGAACTTAGTCCACAATATGTTGACAAAGAAACGCCAATAATGGCTGAGTCATGCAGACTTTTTCTTTCTTCAGTAGGGTTTCTGCTGACAATTCAAGGGCAGGTTACTCACACAAGAAATTACAGGGAGGTCTTTCTTCTGGTGGTTGGACTTCATGATCAATGTAGATTATGCAAGGAAGTGGTAGAAACTGTGCAGCATTAGGGCAGGCTATGAAAAAAAATAGCCCCTATCAAGCACTTAGTAAGACATGACCTTTCTCGGTAGAACTGTACATCAAAAACCTGCTATCTTTCACAGAATGACATGACAATCCCCCAAGTTACAGATACTGATCTCAAAATATCCCAGAGAACTCAACCAATATATTGTACTAGAAATTTCAAAATGTAAATATCTAGTAAAGGAGATCAAAATCATAGGGGAAGAGGATGAGGTCTATCCTACCTCTTCTGTACTGGCAATAATTTCAATGAACCTACAGAGGATGAGCTTACTTTTATCACTAATTATTTTCATAATAATTTAATTATGATTATCACTTGCATTCAACTACAAAATGCATCTCTTTTATCTATGCCATGGTTCAATTGAACATTAAATATAAAGGAATAATTTGTCATAGGACTGTTTTTTCTTTAAACATCATCAAAATATGAGACCAAGAAGATGATAACAATAGCTTGAATATAATAATTTAAGGTATACAAAATGTTTAATTACCTTGAGTCTTACAAATCTAATTAAAAAGTCTTTAAATCGAAAGAGAAGGCGGATAGAGAGGGGAAGAAAATAGCTTTTGTTTATCTACCAAGCTAGATATCATAGAAAGTAGCTACAATGAATGAAGAATGGTGATAGAAATACCCAGAAATTCACAAGAGGTAAAATACAAGAAAGGTGTCAGTATTAAAACCCATGGTCTTCAATGTCTGCATATAAATGATCACAACATGGCTAATGAGCAGGTTAGAAGGCCATTGGGGTAAAACACATGACTGAAATATGGTTTGGGATAAACAGATCTTATTCAAAAATAGTAAAAAAAAAAAAAATGTAAAAATGGGGCCAGAGAGGAAGTCATATTTTATACTAAGAAGAATAACTCATGTGAGGAAATCTAGGAATCTGAGAGGAGCATGTCACATAGAAAGCATTTGGAACAGCAGCAAAGGAAGAGGCAGAGGTAATGTTGTCATTAGAGTTTATTAAGAAGCACCTAGAAAGAAAGAGAAAGTAGATGAAGGATTTAGGAAACAGATCACATTCTTGGCACAAAAGACGGATGTAGCAGTGATGAGGGACTTCAATTAGCCAGACATCCGCTGGAACTCTCTCACTGCCAAAAATAGAGCAGCAATCCATTTCTTCACTTTCCTTAATGACAGTTTTAAACTTCAAAAGGCAGGGGAACTAACAAGGGGAAATTAAACTCTGGCTCTGTTCTCACCAAAGAGGAGGAACTGGTTACTAATGTGGAAATAGCGGGAACCTTGTGGGGAAGGGATAATTCTCATCCCAGATCTAGAATGTGTCAAAAAGAAGGAAATAAAAGTTGGAAATGGTCTAGCACTCTAGACTTTAGCCAAGCAGTTTTCAAGGAGAGAAAGGACAGTTCCATAAACAGTGGAAAGGACTTGGGAAACTGTTCAATTTTAATATGAGCATTTACACCTTGGAAATTGGGACAAACTTCCAATGAAAACTTGATTTATTGTATGGTTGATTGTCTATATTTAAGGAAATAATGAAGTAAATGTTAACAAGGAAGATTAAACCCAAGTGTATTGTATATGTGTATATATTTTTCCTCCAGAGAGTCAGTTATTAAACCTTTTATCAGCATACTGACTGATTGCTGAGCCACTGTAATATTGTAATTTAAAAGGAAGTTGGCAGGGGGGTGGGGATGTAAAGCTCTCATTAACGAAATTTTGAAGACATAAAGAGAAATCAGTTTGATGAAGAGGAGATGGAAAAGAGAAACTTATCCAAAGAGACCAATATTGACGTAGCAGGAACTCATTACCCAACTTTGATTTAAAAAGATATAATAAATCACAATAGCTAATGTCTTTATATCATTTTAAGGATTCAAAGGGGCAGCTAGATGGCACAGTGGATAGGATACCAGGTCTGGAGTCAGGAAGACTCATCTTCCTGAGTTCAAATCTGGTTCCAGATACTAATTTGATGTTTTACCTTGGGCAAGTCACTTAATTTTGTTTTCCTCAGTTTCTTCATCTAATAATAATAAATAAATGACAAAAATAAAACAATAAAATAAATATTTGACCACAACACAAGTACACAATATGATCATTCACCATAATAATGCTATAAATAAATAAATAATGAAAATGAGCTAGAGAAAGAAATAGCAAATCATTCTGGTATCTTTGCCAAGAAAACTCTTAATGGGGTCATGAAGAGTTGGGCACAACTGAAGAGAAAGGTTATAAAAGCACTTTCCATACATTATTCACATATATACATATATCATTTCAGAGATGGTGAGAGGCATTCACATTTAGTAGCTTAAATGTGTCAGCCTTGGAGTCAAGATGAACTGAGTTCAAATCTAGCCTTTGTTTCAACTGGCTTTATGATCTCTCACAAGTTTATTAAATTCTCTAAGCCGTTTACCTTGCCCCAGACAAGTCCCAAAAGACAGAAGAGAATACAAGCTGGTAGTACAGGCTCTGATCTTATTCATGGAGGGAGTTTTCTCATGAGGAATCCCCTTTAAATTAATGTGATCCAGACCAAAATGTACTGAAGATGGAAGCAATAAAAACATAGAATGGCCTTTTGAGAATGGTAAAAATTGTTAATGTTCTGAATGAACTTACAGCCTAAGTAGAAAATATGAGATAACAACATTATATTAAGTAATATTAAGGAAAGAAAGAAAGGGTATCCTTGGTACAGTGGATAGAGTGCTTGATTGGGCATCAGGAAAACTTGATTTCAAATCTGTTCTTTGACCCTTAGTAGCTGTGTGGTCATGGGCCAGTCATTTAAACTCTGAACTCCTGGCAACTCTCTAAGACTACAAATTATAAACCTATTGGATTTAGTATCAGGAGAAGGAATTCCCTTGAATCCCCAGGAACTCCCATATCCATGACATCACAGGTTTTTGAACTTATCAATGTTTTGAGAAAGGGAGGAGGGTTAAATAAAAGCTGGGACTATTGCTCAGAGTGAGTCAAATGGTGATAAATGATGATGGAGAGAGGTCAGATTCACCAGAGTTTTAGTTTACTTCTTTTTTCTTGACCCCAGAAAAAGACCTTTTCACTGGAAAACTAGAGCAAAAATAATTACTAGCGAGCTGTTATTCAAGACAGGTAGGGATCATGAGAGAGCACCTAGATCCCAGATCCTGCAGGAGAAAGAGACCAGACTTTGGAGTGGGGGCCGGTGGTGGGAGAAGTCAAGGTTAGGGTGAGGGAAAAAGTATTTCTGCCATCTTCTCTGTCCAGGGATGATTCCTTGTTTCCTTCTCCATTTGGAATGGGTTTTCCATTGTTGGCACTCCCACTGGGGGTATTTGGCTAGAGAACAAGGTGATTCTTTGTCTGTGTAGACCTCCTCGGTAAAGTGGGAATCTGGAATGTGGAACATGTTGTAGATGCTTCTGCAAGTACTGATAGTGAATTGGGACTTGCGGTCAGTGGAGAGGTCCATAAGTCCTGGTGGGTATAGAGAACAAAGTCCCCACCTTTCACCCCCATGACTTCTTCTTGGTGCCACATTTTTTCTTATCCTCTTCCTTCCCCCCAACTTCCCCACCACTATTGGAGAGAAGATCCTGAGAACACCATGGCTTTGACTGAATTCAATGCTCAAAATACGCCAATATTTCCTCTTCATCATAATCTTTTCTTTGAGGCTATGTGGCCTGGGTGTATTTCCAACTGTGTGGGATTCAGACATGGGGGAAGGGTACATGAGCAGAAGCTGGATTGGTGAATGGTCATATTGTGTACTTGTGTTGTACACAATATGGAGTCTATAGTATTTGTAAACAAAAAATAATACCAGGTACTTTTGCTGAAATGAAACTGGTGCTTGCTATAGCATTTGGAGGTACTTTTAGAATTTAGGGTAAGGATGAGGTTGGGCAGATTGCTGTGAAAGGCCAACATAAAAGGTTGTTGGTTTTATTTTTGTTTTCAGTTTTCGGAGATTGCAATATAATCCCTTTGCAATTCAATTACAAAAACCAATCAGTTCAAGATCCATACAAATATTACTTGACCACAATGACTTGTGGCTAGTGAATGAAGTCAGAGAGGAGTATACGGACACACTCTTTCTAGCAGCAAAGGGAATGTGGGGGGTAGAGAGAGAAGTATGAAGGCTACATGCACAGTTGCAAGGAAGCTGGCAAGGAGCTAGCTGGGGGATAGAATGGAGCATGATTACAGCTCTTCTGGATGTAGTAAACCCCAGTTCAACTATAGAGATTCAGAACTGCCTAAATGACTAGACCCAAACAGTGGCGCTTAATGGTGCAATGAAAGCTTGGAAGGAAATCCCTAGTAGAGAGGCCCAAGGGTCTGTGCTTGATGGATTATGACTTCATGGCAGTCAGTCTGAAGAAGACCTAGGGGTTTTAGGGGTCTACAAACTCAATTTTATACAATAATGTGATATCACAGCCAAGAAAGCTGGAGTAATTATAGGCCTACTTGAAGAAGCCATAATGTCTTGGTCTGGGAGAGAAAATCCCATTGTCCCATATCTGATGATGGTCAAACCACATTTAGAATATTGTGCTCAGTCCTAGGTACCATACTTGATGAAGGATATCAGTGCCATGGAGAGCACCAATAGAAGAGCAGTCAGGATGGTAAAAGACTTCAGGTCCATGCCATATAAATATAAGCTAAAGGAACTGCACATGTTTAACCACAAGAATTGGATGTTGTTTAGTTGTTTAGAGTTGTGTGTGACTCTTCATAACCCCCATTTGGGTTTGTTCTTGTTTTTTGGCAGAGATACTGGAGTGGTTTGCCATTTCCTTCTCCAGCTCATTTTATAGATGAGGAAACTGAGGCAAAGAGGGTTAAGTGACTTGCCCAAGGTCACATAGCTAGTGAGCATCTGAGACCAGATTTGAACTCATAAAGATGAGTAATCCTGTCTCCAGGCCCAACACTCTATCCACTGTACCACCTAGCTACTGGTATATGGTAAATGCTTAATAAATGCTTGTTAACTATTAACTTAATAAATCCTACTTAAGTAGGCAAGAGAGGAAGAAAGGGGCTTCCATTCATTTGTGCAGGTTGTAATTAAGGGAGGGGAGTCCTCATTTGCATAGTGTAGCCCAAAATTCTTCACCAACTTTGCAAGATATATACTATTAAATAAGGTTAAGGTAATCTAACTACTTGAAAAGAAAAAGTATTTGCCTATTGAATTTTCAAAGACCATAAGTTCATTATGGACAAGAACTTGTCCATATTTGTCTATTTCTAGGACCTATTGCAAGCACACAGTAGTTGATGAATAAATGTTTGTTGATAGATTGGTTGATTAATAATCTGAGGGAGCCAATAAGGAAAACAGAAAAAGTGTTACTGTTAAGCCAACCCTTCCTTTGTTGATAGGTGAAGACTCTATACTGTTTTAGTTTTACAAACAAACAATAGAACTTGAGAAGTAGAGTATTAAAAGTTCAAGTCCAATCATTCAAAATACAAAGAGATATGCAAAGTAAATCTTACAGTATGAATAGTCTAATTTGTAGCCCTAAGGGAAGATGGGAGTCCTACTAAGGCACTCCTCTGAAATGCTAGAAAAAGAAAAATCAGGATTTTCTGATGAGCACTTAAAATTTGACTGGGAATAAACAGTAGGCATGAACCGAGTTATTCTCCCAAAGCAGTCCTGCTGCCCCATAACTCAGAGGTCCAGCACCTATGGTACAGTGGAGATAAATGCTTGATAACTGTGGGTTGGATTTGTTTCCAAAAACTTTATTAATGATGTCCGATATTTTACTTTTATATTTTTTGGTCATAGAAAGAAATTAGTATACCTCTGGAATCATAGCATGTTATAACTACAAAGGATCTCAGAGATCACCAAAGATTATAGATATCAACCTTAAAGGTCATCTGAATCAAAATCTCTTTTTCATAAAGGAGGAACATCACAGATAGAGTGGCAAACACAGTGTTTGAACCCAAGTTCCCTGACTCTAAATCCAAAACTCTATATACCACAATCCCTCTCAAATGGACCAAACTCTTTACAGTAGAAAAAAAAACTGGGGCTTGGAGAGGTTAAGTAATATCCCAGAAAGAATAACTAGTTATCACAAAGCTGGGACCAGCAATCAGACCCCTGACTCCCAATGTAATGTGTTCTTCCTGTGATCCCATCATACCCATAGTGAGAGTCTGTCTCAGAATTTGCATCCTATTTTATGTCAACCAACATGATTTGACTTTCCTTCTTCACATTTCTTCTTTTTTTTCCCTCTATCTTGTTCTTGATCTTTCTTTCTACAACTTCTGCCTTCCATTGACTTCTTCGACAATGAGCTCTTAGACTTCTGTCTCTGGATCTCCTATTTCAAGAAGAGTCAATTCAAACTGATTTAACAAACAATCATTAATGGCAACTGTATGCCAGGCACTGTGCTAGGTGCTGGGAAGTACAAAGAAGAAAACCCAACAGAACCTCCTGTGATGATCTAACGCTCTATTTGACGGAGATGAGGCATCCTCACCTTTTCAAGGCTAACCTCTTAACCTATAATTTTGATCCAATACCCAGATGCTTTCTGCAGGTCCCTTTTTGCTTCTTCCTGTCTTCTCTACCCAAAAAATACACGTAGCAGCAAGCACCCCAGCATACACAGGAAGGCCTGCTATACAGCTTCTTAGATCTGCTTTTCTAAAAGGAAAGCAACTTTTGAGGGGTCAACATTCTTCTTTAGTTACATTCAGCAACAGAGAAAATACAAGTAGAGAAATAAAGAACAGAGACAGGGCTTCTAGCTGTCTGACCAGAAGTAATACATACATCATAGATCAATAGATAGGTCCAACTGTCTGACATATATACATAGTTACCAGAGAGAGAAGTACCAACATCTGGGTTTTCAAAGGCAGGGGTGTGTGGGGGGTAGGGGTGCTACCCAGCGTCTCATCTGGCACATGCCCCCAAAGCAAAACCTCACCTCAGAGTATATATACTTTTTAGAGCCAGAGGGCATCATGACCCTCATGACCCAGTGCCTCATTAGAAATTAACCAAAGGTGTGGACCTTCCTACAAAATAAGCTTCCTTTAATCAAGTTTCCCTTAATGGGCTCCAGGGACAGGGAAAATCTTTAATTCTCATTACAGTATGCTAAGTTCTCCCATATCCTAAAAAATACAAGCCTTCTCTTGACCCTGCTACCATCTTGTGCTACTTACTATCATGTCTTCTTTCAAACACCACTTAATCCTCTTGTATTGACTTGACTTTTAACGCAACTTGATTTGGGTTCATGTCCTGCCTCTGAGACTTAAAACCCTTGGTGATTCTGAGTAAGTCACCTCAGTTTCCCCAAGCATAAAATAAGGTGATTCTACCACATTGCTCTTCAGGTCTCTTCTACTTTAAAATCCATGATCCTGTGACGAGCAGGGCATTTAGCACACTTCTGAGCTTTCCACGTTGTTTCGACTTTTCTTCTTTTGCATGTATTGTCATTCTTTTTTCTAATAAATAGCAATTGTTTTTGTTTTGGCCAGAAACCCTGAGGTTCTTCCCATCCCAGAATGATTTTTTTTTTTAAACTAGGTGAAAGAGGTCATTCTTTGTCTCATTTCTTACTTATCCTTAATCACTAAATGGGTATTACCTCAGTCAAATTGAGACCAAGAAAAGACTTTAACTTAAAAAGGATAAGGTCTCCCACTTCATCCAGGGCCATCTCCAGTAGTCTGATCTATATCTTGACACTGGACTCAGATGGCTCAGGAGAAGAAAGTGAGGCTGGTGACTTTGCCTAACCCTTCCTCACTTAAATCCAATCCACTTGCAAGTCATGGCATCACTTTCCTGCTGTCATGGTCAAGGACAAAGGACAATAATAACCATCCTTTTGCAAAGCTGTTCTACTTACATAATCCCCCTGCTCAGGAAAGTTAAATGGTTCTCCTTTGGCTACTTCCTAATACGTAAATTCAAAGTCCACCATAATCTATCCCTATTCTACCTTTCCATGTAGCTTCTACTCCAACCACACTAAGCTACCTGTATTACTCAACCACACCTTCTATTCTCTCAGCTCTGTGCCTTTATCTGTAGCACGCCTTCTTTCTGGAATCCTCCCACAATTCTCTTGCTGTCTTATCCCTCCTTCCAGGACCAGCTGGAATGTCATCTCTTCCATAGGTCACATTTTTATAGGGTTTTATAGAGAAGGAACTGGCAAACCAGAAAGAAGGTGAAGTACAATGTCAGCTCCCTGAAGACAGGCTTGATTTTTGGACATTGTGTGCCCTGAGCACCTAGTAGAGTGGAGGTCTTTAGTAAGTGGATTGATTTAATTGATTTAATTTTTGGATTGAATTGAACTCAAAGGTGCTAGATTTGGAGGACCTCCATCCAAATTCTGGTTCTGCTGTTTAAAGTCTTTTGCAAACCTTAAAGCTATGTAAATGAAGCTCTCCTTACCTGAGTGACCTTGGACAAATCACCTTATTTCTCTAGGTTTCAGCTTACTCATCTGGAGAATGAAAGTAGTACATAAGTCTGAAATAGATGAGCTCTGAAGTCCCTTCTGGTTCTAAATCCTATGACTCTTTTTGCACATGTATGTAACACATACATACATATGTGTATAACATAAACATATGCAATGAGAATGCTCTGGTCCTAGTCTCTCAGGTCTAAACAAACACGTTACATCTATCTCTCAGGGTTCTACGATACTTAAAGGAGTTTATATCTGTCTCTTTCTTCCACCATAGATTCACTGGCTATGTTCCCTTTATGATTAAGGGGCTAGTAGCTAGAATCTTAATTCCATTTAGCTGCTTAAAAACCAAATAGCTTTTTAAAAGGGGTATTTACTTCACAGACCTAGTAAAAACAAACTACAACATTTCCCCCTACGTCTGATGAAGAGGTAGCACAGAATCTTGTCCCACACCACCAAGGATTGGGCTCATAATTATTGTCGTTCATCCATTTCAATATCTTTTTGACGCCATGGACCACAGTACCCCAAGCCCTTCTATCCTCCACTATCTCTCAGAGTTTGTCCAAGTTCACATTCATTGTTTCCATGACATTATCTATCCATTTCATTTTCTGTTGTCTACTTTTCCTTTTGTCTTCAAACTTTCCCAACATCAGGACCTTTTCCAATGAGTCCTGTCTTTTCATTATGTGGCCAAAGTATTTAAACTTCAGCTTCAGTACTTGACCTTCTAGTAAATAGCCTGAATTAATTTCTTTAAATATTAACTGATTTGATCTCCTTACTGTCGAAAGGACTCTCAAAAGTCCTCTCAAGCACCACAATTCAAAAGTGTCAATTCTGCTTAACAGCCCAATTCCAATAAAGCATGGATCCCACCAAGTTCATGTCCAAAGCTGTTTCTCAAGGTAGAAGACTCCATTCCCTGTACTTAATATGGAAAAGAATGAACATAGAGGTCAAGGACCTAGGTCTCTGGAGCTAAATGTCCTCAGTGGGGGTGTTGAATTTGGGGGTGCCTGAGACCTGAAAATATTGACTAGCCAGGTCCTGCCCAAATGAATTTGACTCAAGCCTTCTTTGAGCCAAAGGAAAACAACATTTATTTAAGATCCACTATATTGGGTAGACTCTTAAGGAATCTGAGCATTTGTGAAGTTTATACTGACAAGCGGTCCAGAATGACTCTAAGCACATTCAATGGAGGCAAGACAGATCTAGGGGTAGTCTAGTAGTCTGAGGTAACTGGAGGAGAAGTCCAGGGAGGGTCTTGATGGGAGTCTCAGAAGGAGTTTAATGGGACTGGGGTTAGAACCAAGAAAATGGGATTTTGATAGGATCAAGGATGGGAAGCAGCTGGAGACAATCCAGAGGTAACAGACAATGGAGGGTTAGGCTAGGTTAAGGGTGACAGATTTGGGCATAGTGAGGTTTATGACTTCAAGCAAACACAAAGATTATGAGGGAAAGTTCAAAGGGAGTTCAAGGGGGCTCCTGTACCCCATATAAACACATTATGAGGCTTAAAGACTTATGGCCTCAAGCAAACACCAGATTAAGTGGAAAGATTCAAGGGGAGTTCAATGGGGCTCCCAGAGCCTGTAGCCCATCAGGGGAGGAGAGTGGAGTGAGGAGAAGGAGTCCCTTATCATGACTCCCTCTTACCACATGTCCCACTGGTTGTGAGTGAAAGGGATCTCCTCGTTCCTCCAGATGCGAATGTAGCAAAAAGAGGTGGTTAGGGCTGACTCAGGCCTTTTCGTAGAAGACATCAATATACCTAGCAACACAATCAATGGGAAAAAGGTTTCTCTCAGCTGTGTGGTAGTTCAGTTACTGAACATCAGTCAGCCTATAGTCAACAAGCATTTAATAAACACTTACTATGTGCCAGACGTTTTGCTAAGCCCTAAGAATGAAAATGCAAGTAAAAACATAAGAGTGCCTGCCTTCAAGGAGTTTACTTTCAAATGGAAGAAGATGGCACATAAAACTAAGCTGAAAGAGGGAGGAGGAGAGATGAAGACACAGGTACATGATAGAGAAAGGCAGATGTACAGCCCGGAGAGAAATGAACACACTCTGGTTATGTCACAATTCCGCTGGAAGCAGCTCCCTAGAATCCTCCCTGAGGATGTTCTCCAAACTGATGGGATCTGCACATGCTCCAGACCCTCAGTACACATATACACTTCATTTGAAATGTGAAAACCCTTGCTCCTTCTAGTTTCTCTGAATTCCCATAGTCCTTTGCACGCAACTCTCTTGGGACAATTATTCAACAGAAAGCTATTAAGCAATGACTGTTCAGAGCACAGTCAACCTCTGGAAGAGATGAAAGGTTTAAACGCATCTTTTCTGCCCTCTTGAGACTTATAATCTTGTAAGTAATTTTTAACACACACAAAGAAACTATGAAGCAATGAAGTTGGTTGTGACAAACCTCAGAACGTTGTAGAGCCTTATTCACAACCAGTCAAATAAGTTTGACCTAAACATCCACATCAGAAAAACCAAGTGGATAAAGAACTCCTGTTGTCCAGATGGTGGCATGCAGTTGGTTAGATAACCTGTAGATCTGGTCCATCAGTAAGAGCACATACATGTGTAGCTGTGGGTAGAAGATGCAAACCTGTATGTATATCTCTGTGAGAAATGCACGGGCAACAAGTAGTTCAACGTAAACATATAAAAACATAAAATACATATATTGTATACAAATATACATTTATATGATACGTAATAAATAATATATATTATGTTATACACAATATAAATAAATAATGCAATGTGTGCATAAATATAAATTTTATATATAAATATTTTATACTTATATAAATATAAAATGCACATAATAGTGATGTGTATTATATTGTATATTTATATGTATAATATTATCTTATGGTTACATATACAACATAATACTTAATCGTACATATCTTTCACAGATAATGCAAATGTTTGTAAAATATACGCACATGTATGCATACATATATACATCTTTCACAGATAGTGCAAAATACATACATTTGTACACAAACACTATATATATATCTCTTCCATAGACAATGCAAATGCCTAAAATATAAAGATGTATATCCATATATGTATGTACAAAAATACATATGCATATAAATACACATTTTTCATAGACAATGCAGAAGTCTATAAAATATATATATGTGTATGCGCACATATAAGGTCAGCTATTGACACAATAGATAGACCACTGAGTCTAGAGTCAGGAAGACCTAAGTTCAGACCTGGTCTCAGACACTTACGAGCTGTGTGACTCTGGGCAAGTCACTTAACCCTGTTTGCCTCAGTTTCCTTGTCTGTAAAGGAAATGTTAAATCACTCTAGGATCTTTGTCAAGAAAAAAAATCTCTCTCTCTCTTTTATATATATATGTGTGTGTGTTTGTGTTTTACATATTTGTATGTATACAAACATACATACATAGATCTTTCACAGACAAAGTCTATAAAATATAAACGTGTGTACACAAACATATGCATAGAAAAGATAGTACAAATAGATGAATTGGGTAGCTCAGAGTTAAACAAGAGGATGAAGATGGGCTGAGCTGCCTTTAAGAAATTGCAAAGATTCTTTAATGGCATCAAAAAACTCCCAGAAACAAAAGCCCTGTCTTTTTGCCCTGACAATTATAATGGCATTGTTACATTATGGTGACTCACAGAACCCTACAACCTCTGGAGAATTGAAAAATGAGTATTACTCAGAGGATGGGGAGGCATAGGTGGGTGTTTTAAGGCTGTAGAACATAACAAATGAAGAAACTGGAGTAAAGGATGTCAACAGAGGATTGTGTGATTGAAAAAGATGGGCTGGTCACCTGTAGACAGCAAGAGCCAATCAATGGACAGCCTAGGGGCTGGACTGGTACCTTGGTGATGCCTGGGGAAAGTCAGGAACACCCTGCCCCCAGTGTTGGGTTGACCCCGGTGTAAAATTATTACAGCCATGAACAATAGTTACACAGGGCAGTCAGGATGGGTAGATTGTGATGTGCCTTATTGGAAGGAACATCCTATACTCAAGTCCATTTAAGCATATGCATAAAAAGAGGTGTAAGCAAAGAGTTAGTTGTATGTGAGATCTTGGGGGAGGAAATTCATTACCTAGTAGAGGAAGGGGCAATCATGGGAGTCTTTCTAGAGGAGGTACCATTTGAACTGAAGGCAGGTGAGAATTCAACAGTTGAAGAGCCAGAAGCCGGGACCTATCTGAGACAAAAGGAACAGTGCCTTCAAGGTGAGGAGACGAGCAGAGGTTGGGGCAATCAGTGAAGACTGTAAGCAGTTCGTTCTGGTTCAGGCCCAGAGAAGCATATGGGAGTAGTATGAAATGAGAGGAAAATGGGATAGCATTAGATGCCTTCCATTGTAATTAGCTGTGGTCCTTTTTCTTCAGCTGGTAAACCCAGACAAATGCATCAGTAAACAACAGATACGGATAGAGTACAAAAATGGGGTGGACTGATTTGGAGAAAAGAGAATTGGATTTTAATTCTGACACTGACACAAGACCTTGGTAAGCATGAATCCATCACCTAATCCCTTTGAGTTTCAGTTTTTTGCATTTTTGAATGGTGAGTATAATTCCACCCAACATAGGGTAGTTTCTAGGAAGCACTTTATAAATTTTAATGTGTACCCTAAATGTGAATTATTATTAATTACAATTAATGTATTAACTACAACTAATGCATCAGCCAACAAAGGCATACTATGGAGTAGCAGATTGTGGGATGGTCTGGGAGTCAGGAAGATCTGAGTTCAAGTATTTATTTTGGCAGGTACTAGCCAGATGCCCCTGCTTCTTGGTGGTCTCACTCCAACGAGTAGGAGCTCCATGAGAGAAAGGCTATCTCACCTTTTCTGTTTGTGTCCCTAGAACTTGACCCATCGTAGACGTTTAATAAGTTCATTCATTCATCCATTCATTCATTCAAGTCACTTAACATCGATGCCTCAGGCAATTTTCTAAGACTATAAATTTCAGAGTTGTTGCTGACATGCATCAATGCAGAGATCCTTACATGGGTGGAATCACAGATCTCCACCAAAAAGAACCAAAACAAAGCCCCAGCAAACTATCCAAGAACACACATTTCATTTTACTTTTTGTGTTTTTAATTGTTAGACAAACTTATGGCGAAAATACAAGAAATGCGCATCCCAACAATGTCAGGTGACATTTTTATTTTGTTATCTTTATTATCTAATTGCAGAAGGATAAAGCGCTGGACCTGGGAACAGAAGGACCCAGATTCAGATCCATCTCAGAAACTTACCAGCCAGGGGATTCTGGGTAAGTCTTGGTAGGATCATCAAGTGAGCTGGAAGGAATTCAGAAGTGATCTGGTCTACCTACTCAACTGCTCCCCACCACTTAACTCTACTTCTTGGTGTCTCTGTGAGGATCATATGTGAACATATCTGTGAAATTTAATAAATGGGTGCTATTATTATTATTACAGTTCTCTCCTTTAATTCTCCCCTCACCAGTTTTAGGGGTGAGCTCCCACAAATCAACCATGATAACAGCAGCTCCGGCAATAATAAAAACAATAACAAACATATTCAGGGAATCTCTCACATGTTTTACATCTGAAGTTGAGTCTGGTGTCACGATTTGCTCAGTACACACTCTGAGTCATAAACTCAACTCATCTTCCCTTGTCTTCCTGGCTTTTAAAGTCATTTAAAATGAATTATTTTAAAAACTTTTGAAATGACAAATTCCCTCCTCCACCTCTCCTCGCCACCCTCCCTCCCCTCATTCTTTTCATGAGAATAGTAATAACTCACATTGGCAAAAAGGCTTTTAGAAAAAAAAATGCTGGTTATGTGTGTTCATATCATCCCCAGTACTAAACTCTGAAAAATATCATTGTACAAAGAGAAAGCCTGCAGAGTTAGTGGAGTCAGGAAAGGTCTGGGGGTTGAACCTCTCTTCCTATCCTTACTGGTGGTGATCATGGGGGAATTCAAATTATTTCTCTAAGCCTCATTTTCCTGCACTGCAAAATAGGGATAAAAATACCCAGGATGTCTATCTCACATGGTTGTCATGAGGCTCAAATCAATGGAATGGATTTGTGTGGTCCAGCTGTCCTGGGTCCCTCATTATGTATGTAATATACTTTGTAAACCTTAAAACAATAATAGATAAATGTCAGCTACTTTCTGCTTCATCCCCTTCTGTGGTTACTATTCTATCCCTTCTGGAATGACCTTGTATTCACTTATATCTATATGGGCTGTATACCTTTAATGAATTGGAAACTCCTCAAGGGCAGACATAATTTTGGTTTTATCATTGCCCCTCCAGGGTGAGGGAAAATGATTTACTGGATGGAAGTCCACCCTAGAAAATGACACTATCCCTTTCAATGCCTTCCAGGCAACTCTCTCAAACTCTCTAGGAAATGTCTCCAAAAGGAAACCATGGCGGCTGGAACATAGAGTGCTTAAGAAACATTTGTTAAATTGAAGAAACTGTAAGAACCTGTCTTTCATTTTTGACCCTAGCCCATCCTTTGCTGTCTAGCACGGATCCTTTCACCTAGTAGGGTTCTTTGCAATATTTTTCATTGAATTTCATTTCCATTTCAGTTCATCAAACTCAAATTTCAATTTCATTGAATTAAATGAACTTCAGGGAGTTGCTAAGGCTTCCATATTTTCTCAGTGGTGGCTTTGAGGTGGAAGAGAGTGAATGGTTCTGGAACTGAGATTTAAAGAACTGGGATTGTGTCTGCACCAGAATATGAGTTTACATAGATGCAGATGAAAAGGAAATTGATACAGAATCCGACCAGCTGTATGTCATGGGGGCAGGGAGGGAAGTGAAAAGAAAAAAGGTAGGGGAGGAGGAGAGGGGAGAGAAGGGGACAGCATAATTGAAAACCTAACTACAACAAATATTATTTAAGCACTAAATCACTAAAGCATTGCAAGGTGCTAGAGACATGAGGACAAACTCGAGCCCGTTCCTGTCGTCAATTCTGCTGAGTAAACAACGATTGAGTACAACACATACGCAAAGTAAATGCAAAATCATTTTTGAGGGGGCTAACAAAGTGTGGGGGGAGGCAAGAGGAGGAGGGCTTCTGAGATTCGAAGGGAGTTAAGAATTTAAGACTTCAAAGGGGCTTTAGCAATCACTCAGTACCAGTGCCCTTGCGTTCCAGATGAAGAAACTCTGGAGTTCACAGGTAAGCACAGTTGGCATCGGAACCCCGGTGCCCCTCCATTCCAAATCCAGCAGCATATATGAGATAAAGATCGCAGTGTATTGATTTAAAAAATAGTAAAGGATATAAAAAGAAAAGAAAAGAATATAAAAGAAAATATGAATAAAGAAAAGCCATCTGCCCTTGGTCGTCAGCAGCTGGTGACAGTCATCAGCATTACTATGTATTATGTGTACTAGCCTTCGATGCCCTGGGACCAATTCTGCTCTGATTGCTGTCCAAGACCCGCTCCTACTTTTGCAAAAAGCATTGGCTGCAGAGATGCCAAGAAGGAAAGGACACTTGGCTGATGGCCCTAACCTACCAGTGTGTGTGTGTGTGTGTGTGTGTGTGTGTGTGTGTGTGTGTGTGTGTGTGTGTGTGTGTGTGTGTGTGTGTGTGTGTGTGTGTGTGTGTGTTGGAGTGGGGGGGTGTCCCCCCACCAACATGTAGGGGGGCTTCTATTGGACTTGTCACTGCTCTCCTCCCCTCTTTTTGCATACCCTCCCATTGGCCACGCCCCCTCTGCAGCACACCTCCCCAGCCTCCCCTCCCCCACTCCCTGGTCCTGCCCCTTCCCTCCCTCCTCTCCCCTGCCCCCACTCCTTTCGGACTCCCCGCTCCGGACCCAGCCCTGGGCTCCCCCGGGACTACAAGTCCCAGCGTGCCTCGCTCCCGAGCAGGTCGCGGCTGATTGGGCAGAGGGAATTGTATTTGGAGCTGGACATGTGGCTGCTGCTGCTCCTGGGCTGCTGCTGCACTGTGTGTGTATGTGTGTGTGTGTGTGCGCGGAGAGGGGAGCACTCGCTCCGCGGGCTGTGAGGAGAGGTAAGTGCTCCCTGGACCCTCGGGCTTCCGGGGGGGAGCCCGGCCCCCTCCCCACTCCCAGCCCCCCCAAGGCAAAGCAGAGCCAAACAAACCAAAGCCACTCTGCCCGTCCCACCCCTACACCCCATGCACTCTCCAGCCCCGGGAGAGAGGGATCCAGGGCAGGAACTTGTACAGTGGAGAGATGCTGCACCTGGGGGAGGCTCCTGAGAAGATCAGGAGTGTGGCGGGCGGAGATGGGAGGGGGAGGACAGTGGCAGAGTTAGTTTGACAAAGTGCTTTGGATCAGTTCGAGGTGCCTTTGCTATCCTGCTCACCCCCTCCACCCCACCCCACCTCCTCTTATTCTCTTCGTGCGGAACTCCAGCAGAAAACTCCAAGCTTCTTTGGAGTGTCCTAGCGCCAAGTTTCTTTCTCATCCCCCTCCTCCCCCATGCGCTGTCAGTGCAGAAGTAAATCATCAGGCTAAAGTTGAGGACCAGTTGACTTTTCTCTTACCATTTTTTTCCTTCGCTATGCCACCTCTTTCCCACCCCACTCTTGCCACCTTCCCTGCTTTTCGGATTTCTTTCCCTGTGCCCTTGACCCCCAACCCCCCACTCTAGCGACACCCCTTGAGAGGACATCTGTCGTTCTCGACCAAAGGTCACTTGACCAACTTTGGGGCGATGGGGCCATCTCCGAGAGCTGGAAGTGGGGTCTGAATGAATTTAAGGCGGATGGCAGGTGTGGGACTGGCCCTGGGCTTGGAAGGGGTCTTCCCTGATTCTTTTCTGATATGGCCCTTCCCCTGCCTGAGAAAAGATGAGAGAGACAGAGACAGAGACAGAGAATGACTCACCTGTGTCCTGTACCTTTCACTTAGGTTAAAAAAAAAAGGTACTTTTCCCTGATTCTTTTCTGATATAGTGTTTCCCCTGCCTGGGAAAAGACTTTTGAGAGAGAGAGAGAGGCAAAGAGACAGAGACAAAGAGAGGAAAAGAAAATCCCCAATGTTCT
Organism: Notamacropus eugenii; assembly: GCF_028372415.1. Lineage (NCBI taxonomy): Eukaryota > Metazoa > Chordata > Mammalia > Diprotodontia > Macropodidae > Notamacropus > Notamacropus eugenii. The sequence continues at coordinate 493,078,207 of NC_092873.1, forward strand.
GTTCTTTTCACTTAGGTGAAAAAAAGTACTTTCCCCTGATTCTTTCTTGATATAATCCTTCCCCTGCCTAGAAAAAGACTTTTGAGAGATAGACACACACAAAGAGGGAGGGAGGGAGGGAGGGAGAGACAGAGAGAGAGAGAGAGAGAGAGAGAGAGAGAGAGAGAGAGAGAGAGAGAGAGAGAGAGACTCACCAATGCACTGTACTTTTCACTGAGGTTAAAAAAAAAGTACTTTTCCCTGATTCTTTTCTGATACAGTGTTTCCCCAGCCTGGGAAAAGACTTTTGAGAGATGGAGATAAATAGAGACAGAGAGAGCAGAGAGAGAAAAAAAAGAGAGGAAAAGAAAGTCACCAATGTCCTGTACTTTTCTCTTCAGTGAAAAAAAAAAATACTTTCCCCTGATTCTTTCCTGATATAATCCTTCCTAGAAAAAGACTTTTGAGAGAAAGACACACACAGAGAGGGAGAGAGAGACAGACAGACAGACAGACTCGTCAATGTCCTGTACTTTTCACTGAGGTAAAAAAAAGCACTTTCCCCAGATTCTTTTCTGGTACAATGTTTTGCCTGCCTGGGAAAAGACTTCTGAGAGGTAGAGACAAAGAGAGAAAGAGGCAGAAAGACAGACAGAGGCAGAGATAGAGGAAAAAAGAAAGAGAGAGAGGAAAAGAAAGTCACCAATGTCCTGTCATTTTTACTTAGGTGAAAAAAAAAAAAGTACTTTCCCCTGATTTTTTTCTGATGTAATCCTTCCTCTGCCTGGAAAAAGATTTTTCACACACACACACACACACACACACACACACACGCACGCAGACAGAGATAGAAAGAAAAAGGAAAAGAAAGTCACCAATGTCCTGTACTTTTCACTCAGGTGAAGAAAAAAAAAAAGAACTTTCTCTTGATTCTTTTCTGATACAGTCCTTCCCCTGCCTAGGAAAAGACGAGAGAGAGAGAGAGAGAGAGAGAGAGAGAGAGAGAGAGAGAGAGAGAGAGAGAGAGAGAGAGAGAGAGAGAATATGACAGGAGAGAAGAAAAGAAAGTCATCAAGGTCCTGGTACTTTTCACTTAGGTGGGGAAAAAAGTACTTTTCCCTTATTCTTTTCTGGTACAGTCCTTCCCCTGCCTGGAAAAAAGGCTTTTTAATGTGGAGGTGAAAGGGGGGGGAGGGGGGGCGGCAACATCCTGTGCTTTTTACTCAGGTGAATAAAAGTACTTTTCCCACCTAATTCTGCACCCAGGAACGCCTCTTATGAACTGATGAGTCCCAGAAATGACTTTAGCGACACATAAATGATCAGGTTTTGAGTTGTGAATGAGAGTGCAGAATCTGTCTATACCTATCTCAGCACTTTTTCATTTTGTTTTATGTGAAATCTCTATGGAAGGGGAGGAGTTGTTTATTGGAAAACTATTGATGCGTATAAATAAAATATCCATACTAATAAAAGGAAAAGAAAGCACAGATTTCCGACTGTTTAACAGGAAACAAATTTCATTTAATTTTTAAAAAGTAAATGAAATCTAAATGAGAACAATTTGAAGTCTTCTGAATCAGCTGGTTTCTAACTTTGGTGATGAGCTGACATTTCAGAATACAAATAGCTTGTAGCCTGCCCACCCAAATTGCTTACTTCTTCCAACTGCTATTCAACTTAACCTCCCAGTACTTAAAATGAAGACACATGTATGTATGTGTGTGTATGTGAGTATATATGTGTGAGTGTGTGTTTGTGTGTGTGTGTCTAGAACTTTGTCTCTTCATCTCTTTTCCTTATGTAGTATGTGTGCCATTGAGTACTCAGAAGTGTTTTTTTTTCCATTCCGGGCACTAGGCTGGGTTTATGTGAGTTGGAGGTATCAGCCCCATCTGTCATCTGTCAGAATTTAAAGCCCCAATCAAAATTCTACAACCCACAACAGCTGGATTTAGTTGGAGAAGGTTGCAGATATTCCGATCAGGCCAAGGCTAATTGGAGGCTAAGCAGTGCTCAGGAGAAACTTCTACCTCAGAGAGCTTAGAATAGGGGCTCCAAGGTGGTCATGGACTCATCGCCATGTGAGATCTCCTGTTGCTGAATTATGGTGGGCTTTGGGGAAGGGAACATGGGGAAGGGGATAAGGGAAGGTTTCCTAAATGTGATGCACTGACAGTTTTCTTTTGAGAACCAGCGACTTCCCCTCCTGAGGACCATTCTACAAAAGGTGAGGGGAAAGAGGGCTCTATCAGGGCCCTGAAATCCAGGTACTGAGTTTTGGTAGCCTTTGAAGAGCTCCTGGTGGCCTTAGCTACTGGTAGACAGAAAACAAGTCTGCCCATTTTTTTTGGATGCGATTTTTACCTCCAGAGTCTCTTCAGTGGTCTGGGGGTAATTCAACCTCTTTATCCAGGACACTGCCTAAAAATATATTTTTGCCTTCTGAACATCCATCAGTGGCAATTCAGCCTGGCCCTAGTCATTTATAATGGCAATGCCTGGGCTTAGGTTGTGTGAAGTGTGTATATCATGTCTTGGGTGTCTGTGAGGAAAGGGTTAAATAGATAGCAATAACTAATAGTTTCCATTTCTGTAACAAGTTCATATGTTTCCCTACTTGAGACTGTGAGAGTTGTATCTTGCAGAATGGAGTTCAAAGAATCTTTTTTTGGGGGACAGGAGTGGTGGAGATGGGAAAAGAGAAAGGTGGAGAGAGACAGAAAAAGGGCAAGGGACAGAGACAGAGAAAGGAGGGAGGGAGAGAGAGAGAGGGAGGAGAGAAAGAAAGGAAGAGAGAGACAGAGAGAGAGTTGGAGAGAAAAAGACAGACAGAAAGGGTGAGAGAGAGGGGGGGAAGAGAAGAAAGGAGGAAAGAGGGAGAGAAAAGTGAGAGAAAGGGAGAGAGAGAGAAGCAGCATAAAGCTTGGGCATTTCTAAGAGGACAGTGGTGACTGTATGGTTGCCTATCACTTTCCTGCATCATCATGTAAGGGGTTTGCTAATTGACCATACCCTAACCATAGAGAGACACTGGTGCACCCCCAGCCCTGGGAACTTTGTTCAAGGACTAGGTTCAAGGAGAGACTCCTTCTTGGTGAAAGCTGGCACATCCCAAGGCTCCCCCACAAGATCTCTCTCTTGCTTTCACCCAGGTACAAAAGAGCCAGAAACCTCATTTTGGAGTCCAGGGGAACAGTAGCCAAAGGATGTTTTGAGGGAGATAGTGACACAGTACAGAGTGGGAAGGGAGGGAGGGGGAAAATGAAACTCATCAGTGCAGTGTGTGTTTTCCTTTTCTGAGAGAGGTGCAAAAAAAAAAAAAAAAAGCCTCTGTAGCTCCCAGACTTCCATCCCAGGATGCTGCGAGGGGTAGTGAGCCCAAGTGAGTGGGCACCCTGCATGCTGTATCTTTAAAAAGTCAGCCATGAGACTGAAGGCAGTTGGTGCAGCCCTTGTGTGTGAGCCCCAACGTCACTTTGGCTCAGGGCCAGTCAGCTTTCCTCTCACTGTGGCAAATGGTGCCTCCTTATTGAATTCCTTTGCCAGCCCACTTTATGAAAGAAAACATTTGGGGTTCCTTGAACTGATAGTGATAAGCTTATTTTTTTAAATGATCCATTTTAGTTGCTTCTAGGTATGGTTGCTTTTTGACCTTTAAAAAAATTCCCCCAGAGAAATGACAGTATAGTGGGGCATTTTGGATAGTTGGACCACAGTGAGTGATACTTAAAAAAACAATACAAAAAGCCCGCCTTCCGTCCTACCACCGCCCCCACCCCCACCCCCAGGCAGCCCATCCCTTCTTTCCTAAAGATATGAAAATGGTAACTGTATAATCAGTTTCCAGATGAAATGAAATCATCCTTCTGAGATTGGCCAAGCAGCCAGATCTCTTTTGGGCTTTTCTATATTGAAGTGTATGTGTATTAATAGACAACACAAAATGATCAGAGGAGTGTTACTAACTGAAAGTTGTGTATATGTTTGTGTGTGTGTGCGTGTGTGTGTGTGCGTGTTCACATGCATAGAACGGAGAAGACCCCACACTTATAGCAGGATTTGCTATGCCATTGGTTGGGGGAGGGAGGGGGCCTCTGACAAGGCTTCTCTGCTAATGGCATCTTATGAATCTCCTCTAAAGGATGTACTTGTCAAATGAGGTGGACCCCCTACCCATACCACCACCCCTTCCCTCCCAGAAGGGGAGCCAAGTATAAAGCAATTGGAGTGGAATTTTATTTAAGCAAATTGATCCACTAGAGAAGAGAGAAAAATCTTTCTAGGTCAATTTCTAGCAGTTTTACTGTGTTTTTTTTTAATTGACTCGTTACTGACTGATTCTGATTCTCCCAGTCTCCCTTTATCTACCCTCACTGAATAGTGATGAGTCTCTGAGGTTGTTGTGGTCAGCTGTGGTCAGAGGCTAAGCCCCTTCCCATAACCTGTTGAGGACTCCCTGACATTTTTGTGGGCTCACAGTTCCCTCCTCAGCATGGCTATCTCACACATAGGCACTTCAGGCTTTCTTGAAGAATGTTTGCTGACTGAAGCTTAAAGGGACGTTTTTTGCATTGCTAGGAGAAGGGGTGGGAGAAGAGCCCCTTGGGAGGAGCAAGGCAGTTATAGTGAATTAAAACACCATGATGTCAGGGGGAGGGGGATGGAAATGGGGGGAATAACTCATTGATGTGGCCCTGGTACCCACAGGATGAAGCCTTTACCCATTAGCATGGCACATATTTGTGGTTTGGGGCATGATATGTTTGCTAGAGGTATGCCAAGGTCCAAAGCAAGGAATGCTATTCCATATAGAAGCATTGATAAGCAGATTCACCTCTGTGCTGGACTTTAATCAGCTCCCTCCAGTTTTGAGAAAAGTGGGGATTTCCATAAGCACTTCAGCTGGTATGAAATTTATCTTCACAACAGACAACAGCTAGATGTTCCTGATGCTAGATAAATGCTGTCCTTCCTCACTTTCTAGGTATTAACATAGGCTCTTGTTGACTTTTTTCTCTCCCCTTCTCCTCTCCCATCCCCACCCCCTACTTTATTGATTAGTTGTTGGAGTAAGAGAAGACAGAGGCTTTCCAATGTTCCCAGATGACGTGGAAAACAAAGAAAATGGCTCTCTTGGTGTCCCAGAGTAAGTGAGTAACTCCTGGATTTTGTGCCAGCAGTGGAGGGACAGTCAGGGTTTCCCTTCTGGTGCCTGCTGCACAGTGTCCAGAAAGCACATTGTGGTGGTCGACTTCTTTGGCCTTCCAACAGGCCCAACTTGCAGTCCCTACTCTATAGTCCAGCCCCAAGACAGAGATTCCCCAGATTTACTAAACTGGGTATCTGGCATTGGGACACAAGGATGCCAAGACTGCTGGAGCATTTCATCCCTGCAGCCTGCTTATCAAACATAAGCATCCTACCCAAAGAAGCTGTGCAGGAACCACCCAGTTGGGAAGATTTATGGGGGTCAGGATAGATAGAGGGAAGGAGGAAAGGAGTCTTTATGAAACTGACCGCTTCATAACTCTTGGAGCTGAAAGTGTGGTCATCAAGAGGGAAGAAAAAAGCTACAGAAAAAATTCTTTAAAAGTGCTCTGGTTTATTTGTCTGAAATTTCTTTAACTGGCTTTAGAAAACATAGACCTGTTACTGGATACTGGATACAGTGTTTTACTTAGCACTTTGAAAACTCCAGCCTACCTTTCCAGGCTTCCCACCCCACCCCTCCATCCACATTACTGTCCTTCACACATTCTATGCTCCAACAAAACTGGTCTATTTCCTATTCCTCACACAGGTCATTTCATCTTCTGTCTCCATGCCTTTGCCTAGGTCATGCCCCCCTGCCTGGAATTCACTCCCTCCTCACCTCTGCCTCTTAGAATTCCTCATTTCCTTCAAGGCTCTGCTCAAAATACCACCTCCCACATGAGACCTTTCCTGATCCCCCAGCTGATAATGGCCCCTCCAAAATCCACGGAACCCTAGCTGTAGAGCTGGAAGGGACCCCAGAGGCCATATAGTCCAGCCCCCTCCTTTGACAGGTGAGCTAACTGAGGACCAGAGGGTTAAGTGATTTGTCCAAGGCTGCAGAGGTGAGTGCCAGAGATGGAATTTCAGCCCAGGTCTTTCCTTTGTCTTTCCTTTGTCTGTGTTTTATATTTCTCTTGTGTGCCCATATTGTTTCCCTTGACAAAAATGTTAGCTTTTTGAGGATGGGAACTGTCCACTTGGTTGGTTGTTTTCGTTTTTGGTTTTTTACATTGCCTAGCACAGTGTCTTAGCACATAGTAGCTGTTTAGTAAATGTTTGTTGATTGATTGAAAGCACCTGTTATCTTTTTTGTCTCACGTTAAATTCCTGTTTCTTATGTAAGATATATGTCTATAGATATGATGCTTTTTAAAAAAAAATCTACATTATGTTGCATAATATACTCAAAAATAAAATCTCCCCAAGACGGGGGGGATTAAGGGTTTGGGCTAACTAGACTGAATGTCTTCATTTAAAAATTAAGCTTCAGATACAGTCAGGCTTCTGACAGTAAGCTCTGGGAGGGTAGCCTTGTTTTCATTTCTTTTCCCTGTGGATTCTGTTAAAACTTGCCCTTGAGTTAAAGCTTCAGAGAAAAGTAATTAAATGTAATAGAAGCTGTGACTTCTAAATGAAGACACACAGTGCTATGGATGTCTGCACAGAAGGCACATTTTACTCCACAGAGAAGTTCCATAAAAAATAAGCTTAATAAATGCTGTTTCTTTAGCACCCTGTTCATTTCTATATTAGGGCAACCCTCCCTCTCACTCCTTTCCTTGAGATCAGACACTTGAGAAATGTTAGGGGGAGGATAATCAGCAGATACAATTTTGACTTACTGTCTGGATCATGGTAACAGGTCATTCGAAGCTTACCAAGTCATCCAAAAGGAAGAATGTGGCCACTTCCTTTTGGAGTAACCAGGGGTCCCTACCCAAAAAGCCTCTGTTAAGGCCTGACTTTTAAAGGGCCCTCCTAATCCATTCTAGCTCTAGGAATTCTCACTGCCCGAGGCTCTGGGATATTGGAAAGGTTGGTCCATTCATTTCTTTAGCCATTTTAAGAGAGAGGCGAAAATTAAAATGTGACTGAAGTCATCAAGGGAAGAGTTGCTTTCCCCTAAAATGAATATTTCTAATCAAGATGGTATCCTATAGTTCTTCTCTAAACAACTATAGGATCTAATCTAAACACCCTTGGAAACTAGTTTGAAGGGGCAGTACCAGCGCATTATAAATTAGCTTACATGTGCCAAATGCACTGAGTTATCTCTGCTTCAGATGAAACTAAGGTAGTCACAGAATTTTAGAGCTGAAGTTGTCTGGTCCAACTTAGGCCTGAAAGATAAGTGGTCATCCATGTTGATCTTTCCCGGGTCCTTTCATTGAACTCAAAGCTCTTTACCATTCTGGTTGTACACTAACTTATCAATGACTTTCCTAAAATGTGGAGCCTGGGACTAAATACAATATTTTCTGTGGCCAGATATGGTCTGGCCAGAGTAGAGACTGAAGCAGAATTATGATTTATGTCATAGGATTTTAGGTTTTGAGATCTAGAGTCTGATGGGACTCCAGAGGCCATCTAGTACATTAATTTTACAG